>NW_024881690.1:0-600000 GCF_019059575.1 Amphibalanus amphitrite
AGACACAAAGTTCATGGAACCTTGATCCCCGTTCAAAATTTGCACATTGATTTAAGGTTCCTTGAACTGAAAGCTTTCTGTGTCTTGGATTATTTGAATACATTTGTATTTTATTATTAATGTCATCATTCCGTCCAATGCACTCATTCCACTTCGTCAAATGGAGTTACCAATTCCTTCCGAGGAGTCCTCAATTCCGTCCTACAGAGAGAGATGCTACTTATCCGTCCATAGGAGTGCTACTCGATCCGTCCAGTGCAACCATCTCTGTTGGTCTCCAGAAAACTCGCCCCTCATGATGTCACAGTCATGTAGCGGCCCCCTCCCCGTTCGTTCAGTGTTAGTTGGGTTTCGCGTGACTCAGCCGTCCCCTATGTCGAGTTATTAAAGCTAGGTGTTTGCGGTCCTCTCCTCCGCCCGTATGTAGCCCACGCACACTTCCTTTCGATCGAACTAGGGTTCAATCGTGAATCGTTGAGCAGCATTCCGTCCGCGGGACCTGCTGACAGGCTGTCGTTTGGATTCTCCCGAGTAGTCATGTTCTAGTCAGCGGGTTCGACCGCCCATATCTCACCCCCGCTCGCTGTGCTGTGCTGTGCGGTGTACTGATCTCACTGTTACCGGGAGTTGTGTGCCGCGTCGGCTGCTCACTACAGTCAGAGAGTCGGTGTGCCCTCCCCCGTGTCCGGCTCGGTAGTCTGGTGGACGTGGAACTCATACTTTGATCTCGCACGTCGCTGATGTGTATGATTAGGGTACGCTGAATTATGTTCGCTCGCGCAGCTTTGAAGTATATTTATTATTTTTTATGCTTAGTGGATGTTCTACTCTTGCCTATTCTAAAAAGACGTAATTTAACTTTGCTGCAGTCGCCTTTGCCAAAGATGTATCACAAAAAGATGTCGCAGGTGTCGTGGTTTTGCTTTAATTATTATATTCCTAGCGACATTATGTCGGCTATGATTTTCTGCTATTACCGTAATTGTCAATTTATGTGTCTATATAAACGTTATATGTACTGATATATTTTTTATGCTGAGGATTAGTGGATAAGTGTCAGTGATAGTTCATATTGCTGGGCAGTTCCAATCGCAAGCACAGTAAGAATCAATTGACGTGCCAGGAAATAATCATGCTGGGCTTTAGGTCTCGATAGTGACACTTTCTGAGAGAGAGATATAGCGCCTCCGCAGACCGCTGAGACTCACAATGACGCATCGGTATTCGACAATGACATGCTCGAAGGTCCAGGGTACCAGTCTTCCGCGTGTCCCGGTTCCTGATGATCCTCTTGGAGTCCGGTTCCAGTTGATCCAATTTGACCCTTGGTATCTGATGATCTTTTGAGACACCGGATACCGGATATTTTATATGTCCCGGTACGGTCCACTCTCTAGTCCCGCTATGGATGTCTCATCTGACAGTAGTGCGCTGGTCCTCCTAGGCGGGTCACTCCGGACCCTCGTCCCGACAACACTGTGCCGGTGCCTCCTATCCAGTGTCATTGCGGAATGCGGATCCCTGTTCTAGCAGTCCTGTCCTGTCTCCCTGAGGGCGCGGTGTCTGTACACGGGTTATATAGCTCGGTGGACAGGCCTGCCAGAGGGCTAAATTACCGCTCACCATACGAGACGAACCACCGAGGGAGGGACGGGGCACCGCCCTGTGGAGTTACCGGTGTTCCAGGGATGGTCTGCAGCGCGAGCGGAGGCTGATGAAACACCCGCTCAGGTTCCAGCTACCGGCAGATTTGATTATGCTACCGACGCGGGCTCCAGATTGCCCTCCACCGGGCAGCTTGCCTCTTGATGGCTAACGGGAAACGATGAACACTGTAGGCAGTAAGCTTCTTGGAACTCGGCCTCGATCCAATGGCCTTTCACCTAAATCTCCAATTTCTGCGGTGTTGTACAGGGACGAATAGCAGCTTTGTGTAGAGCGTTTTCACTGCAATACCTGTCAATTGAAAAGGTATCGCTCAGTAAACTTCCGCGTTCCTTTGCCTTGCCTGGACGTGGGTCGTTGGATTAATTCATTTTACCTGCGGCCCACGAGTTCTGGTTTGCCACGTGCCGCTGCCATCTAAACTGATTGTCGTCCTCTCTGTGATTAACTATATTCCTGGATCGTATAGTGAACTCATGCGTATATGCACCATGCACATTACACATGATAACTTTACGGATCTCAAGTCAGTGTGATAACTTCATGGATCTCAAGTCAGTGTGATAACTTCATAGAACGTTGTAGGCCAAATATTGCAGACTATTGTATTATTTACTTGTGCGTCATGCTGAACGCTCAATTGTGCCGCACATAACCTACATTTTAGCCTGTATTTTTAACACATTATGCGCATCATATGCATTCATTTATGAAGTTACTGAGATTCGAGTGGATAACTACGGACCGGTTCCTTCAAACCGGCCTGGCGCTGCTTGGCACACCGGACAGTATTACAGTACCCGACTGGCTGAGCCATACGACTGTCGTCAGGGTATCCAGTATTTATCGCATGGGCCATCGCCGATGGATGTCACTCCGCTCCCATATAAGCGGTTTTGTTTTATACTCGCTAGCGCGCTGCGGAGTGCATTCACCTTTGTTAGGCGACGTTTTGTTCTTGCACGGTGACCTTGATCGGGTGGGGTGCGTGACAGGCGCCGTGCACTACCTGTGTGTACTACGCATTTCATGACGCTGCAGCTGTCACTTGCAGTGGCGCCGTACCGGTCATTGCCCGCGTCCGGCCGAGCCGGCTTACAACAGGGCCGAGCCCAGGTGATCTGCACCGGACGCCCCGCAGCATAGGTGTTGCGCGATGGAAAATAATTGAGCGGCGCGTTGCCCCTGTGCCGTGGGCGTGCCGTGTATTGCGCCCGGATCAAATGGCACGGGCGGCGGCACGGGAGCGGGCGCGGCGGCGTCGGGTTTCTTATTGAACGTGTACCGAGAGCGGCCGGCCGCCTCAGTTACCGGAGGAAGCCGAAGCCGCGCTCGCCCATTATATGGCTTATGAGCGGAGTCGGGTGACTGGTGCCCCGGTTCGTTTCATAGCTCGCCGGCTGACTGACTGCACTCCCAACCACTGAGTGGCTCAAGGGGGGCGTGAAGCACGACGGAGCGAGAAAGGCACCTAACGTTACTGACACTGGGGCATCCCGCGGATATAGAACACCACGCTACGTAGATTGGATAGAGCGTGCACTGTGGCGTAATAGTGGTACCAGCTCAGCTTTGATATCATTTGTCGTCATTATTTCCAATGAATTTTAACCAGCGCCATGGCGGTGGGCCTCGTGGAGCACCACGTGACTGGGTTGTGGGAACGTTCGCAGGTGCCTGTCTTGCTCTTTCTCTGCACTTCAGCAACTCAGCTTGAAGCAACAGAGGGCTGTCAAAGCCAGGGGCGTAGGCAGGGGGGGGGCCACTGGGCCATGGCCCCCCCCTTGGGCGCCGAAGGCGCCCTTTGCGATTGGAGGGCGCCGAAGGCGCCCTCCAATCGCAAATGCAATTGTGATATAATCGAATCGAAAAACAATCGCGACTGGAGGGCGCCCTCCAATCGCGAATGTGTTTACAGGGAAAATACGGATGGAGGGCGCCCTCGGAGGACGCCCATTCCAAATACGCCCTCCAAATACGGTTGGAGGGCTCCCTCGGGCGCCCTCCAACCACATTTGTAGGCTGTAGCTCTCTAAGCGTAACGGTGGTCGCCTATGTAAGCCGCTGTCCTGTAAATAAGCGCCCTCTCACCCGAAGGCGCCCTCCTGTAGGTCGCCACCCTGCTACACATTGCCGCCCTTCTGCTGATCGGCGTCCTCATAATTATTGGCGCTCTCCTACCTATTGAGCCCTCATGTGAAATTTTGAAGGCCGCCTTTCTCCCTTTTGGCACCCTCTTGTTCAGTGCCGCCCTCCTACCTATTGGTTCCCTAGTCCTTCCTGTTGAATGTTAATCGGGGCCCTTCTCCTATTGGCGCCCTCGTGTAGATCGCCGCCCTCCTAACCACTGGCACCCTCCTGTTGATCACCGCCCTCCTATCCACTGGCACCTTCCTGTTGACCAGCGCCCTCCGCACAGACGCCCTCCTGTTCGTGTCATCCTCTTGAGCAAAGGCGCCCTCCTCACCATTGCCACCCCCATTTTAATCGTCACCCTTCCGCTCATTGGCGACTTCCAGTTGATGACCGCCCTCCCACCTATTGGCGACCTCTTGTTGATCGCCACCCTCCTATTGGTGCTCTCCTGTTCCTCGCCACCCTCTTACCTGGTGGCGCCCTCCTGTTGATTATTGATCGGCGCCCTCCTACCTATTGGTGCCCTCCTGTTGATCGCTGCCCTTCTATCCATTGGCGCCCTCCTGCTGCTCGCCAACTTCCTACCTATCGGTGCCCTACTGTCGAAACTCGGGATGTTGATCGGGGCTCTTCTACCTATTAGTGCCCTCCTGTGGATCGCAGCCCTTCTACCTATTGGCAACATCCGTTGATCGCTGCCCTCCTATCATTTATTTACTCCTTTGGCATGTTTTTCAACTTAGTCGTTCTATTGCACATAGTTGATGTCTTGCCTGTGAAAACTGCCACAAATGAACGTGCATTCAGCACAATGAATGAAGTATCTATACCTACCAAAACTATCTACGCTCTACGATGCATAAAACACGTCTTTGGTCTTAACGGATTGATCCTACTTTACGTGCATCATGGCATCTATATGGATTACGATTAAAGGAAATAGTTCACTTTTAACATGGGGTTTTGAACTGGAATAGCAGTTTCGTAGCTTGAGCTGACACTAGCACAAATCAGGAGCTTTTACGGCTCAATGATCACCCTAGACGAAGATATTCCATTTCTCGTTCCGAAAAGAGTGTCTTGCAGAGGAATGTGTGCCTTGCAAAGGAATGCAGCCACGTCATCGTCAGCCAATCAGCATGCTGCTTACAGCCAATGCAGTATGCGTAGGTTTGAACTACGCGATATGATTGGTCAACGCGTAATAAGCTTCCGCGTCAAACATTATTTTACATAAAATATAGTTCGTCCTATATTAAAATACAGAAAATAATTGTTTTTACAAAAAGGTTTTATTTTATTTCATGATCATTTTGAGCATAAAAAATCATAAATCAAATAGCAAAATACTAATTTCAGGAAAGTGAACTGTTTCCTTTAAGTATTGTCAACAGGTTCGGGCGCAACAGCAGGCATCTGAAGTTTCGGTGATTGAAACTGGTTATGTGGGTACACTGTATGCATCTGTGAGAAGGCTATGAAGGCTGGTCTGAGGTAATTTGGATGATGTTTACGCATCTCGCGCTCCGGTATCAATCCGATACGGTGATCTGGTGCGTAGATATGCCACCGCCAATAAACTTTTATACATCGACACCCATGAGCCAAGCTTTCTGTACAGTTTGTGTGGCAGCGGCCCGACCAAACCTTAGGTATTTTTACACCTTCAAATTTGGTAAAAGAGCGAGAGGAGCTTTGAACAGTGATCGTATAAAAGGCGTGCCTAAAAAGCGGAGGAAAAGGTTGTTTTCAAAAATTTCGCGCGCCTTCGGCGCAGCATTTCAAGAACACTTGACCTTTTGTGACCTGGAGTATAAAGAATACACACGATGCAAAATCAATGCAGCACGACCTATACGAGGTTACGCAAAAAAAAACTGGTGGCATGGTAAAAAACGCCTCCCAACCCCCCAACCCCCACTGAGCGATTTTTTATCTCGCGACCGTATGGCGCCCTCCTTGGGTGAGGTGGCGCCCTCCAAACCCTTGGCCCCCCCCTTCGCGATTTTCTAAATACGCCGCTGGTCAAAGCTCATCAAAATCATAAGGAAAATATGTTGAAGAATTATCATTTGTCTATGTACTGAAAACATTTTCTCGCTTAGTGAATTTTTAAAGAATGGAAAAGCGAGATGGGATTGTTGGTGGGCAAAATTGGAAAAAAAAAACTTATAGCCCTAACACCGACTAGTGACAAGACAATGGTTCCTCCTGTCCGTTTAACCTTATTTTGTTTAAAAATTGGTCAATTATTTATTATAACGTTACTTTCACATCATTCCCTGACGACCCCTGCGGAACTTATTGACTTTTTTATTTATGGCTGAGCTGATTAGATGGATTCGGCTGAGGGCATCGGAAGTGTCGCAACGGTGGATAGATTGATTTAGCAGATATTGCAGAAAAAACGAGAGGGCTTTAAATCTCCCAGTCCTGTCAGTCCCCGAAAGTGGCCCCACCTCACGAAAACAGTAAAAGATCGCCCTAGCTAATGCAGTACCGGCTGAATGATATGTCCTGCATGATTGCTTTGGGGTTGTTCACCGATCGGATTTGTGAACCATATTCCGCATTTCGTTTATCTTTTATCTATCGATCGGTGACCCACCGTTTGGTCAGTTTTGTAACCACTCCATCATTCTTAGGCCAACGGAAGAAACGGAGTAACGCTACTTTGAACGAAGGTCACTTTAAACATTCTCAAGATCTGTTAAAACCACTTGTTTTAATACCTACATCGTTCGAAAAATTGCACACATTACCAAACCATATTATACCTATACGTTTGATGTCGTGCGAGACCATGAAAAGCTGGCCTAAGTCTTTAACGATAACTTTTGACAGAGGCATGTCATGATGTAGACTTCGGAGCGATTAAATTGTCGTGGATGCCTTACTTTATTATTTTAACAAAATATTTACGTTGATTTAGGGTATGACCTCCACATCACAAGGTCTTTATATAATCTTCATGGCAAACTATAGTGAACTTGACGGCTGACGCGTCTCGATGATACAGGTTCAAAGAGTGAAATTAATGCCATGCGAACGTATTAACCCGCGCCCCACGGGGGGGGGGGCTATTCATAGCCCCCTCCCGTTTTTCTGCAATAACTTCTAAACCGCTTGACGTATTGCCGCCAAACTGTTAGTACCTTCGGCTGCATCAATTTGACACCTAGTGTAAAAATTTGAACTTTGTACCTATCATAGGTCGGCCGGAAATGACGTCAGAGTGACGTCATGTTCGGCCAATTTCGACGTAAAACATTGAACCACGGGAATCGCTCCCAAAAACTCAGTTTTTGAGCTAGTTCGAATTTCTTTGCATGAGAGGACTCAGAATGGACTGCGCTATCAAACTGCCATCTCGAGTTTTGAAAATTCTGAAAAATTTGTAAATTATTCATATTAGAAATGAAAATTTGTATTTTTATATTTTTTTCGAAAACTTTTTAACCTTTCGAAAAAACCGGAATATATGTGATAGAACACATGCTTATGACTTACTCTAGCAAGTTTTAGCCAGATGTCTTCAAAAATAGCCAAGTTATACGCATTACGTATAGCAAAAATTTCACAATTTTAAATTTTTCAAATCAATTTTTTCTGTACGAATTTGACATCGTTCATCAATGTACATAAATAGCACCATCGTGTTCCTGAGCTCAAACTGCATCCGATAGACATGTTTTTTATTCAAAAATGTCAACTTTGAAATTTGACCTTTTTTGACCTGAAAGTGACCTGACCTCAGCTATATTCAGATGAAAATGGCCTCAAATGACACAGGCGACACCGAATTCGAAATTTATGGCCTAAATAGACCATTAAACATGTGTCGCATCACGTGACCGACTTATGACAAGATTTCCGTGACCTATGATGACCTGACGGCTGACCCTGACCTGAAAATCAAAGTACAAGTTTGGTACCCTCAGGGTATCTAAAGCATCTGTTGACGAGTGTGTAAACCCAAAATCAGCCTGATCTGACTTGTAAGACAGCAGCCAGAGCCCAAAATGTGAACAAGCCAAATATCGATAATTTTTACTTTGACCTGACCTGTGACGTCATCGGTGGCCTCGAGGTCAATGAAATTAGGTTTCGTTCGACAGTTTTTCCGGGGCTATCAAATGCCGTTTGAATTTTGACGATCGGCCCAGTAGTTTCGGAGTTAGGAGGGGGGCTATGAATAGCCCCCCCCCCCCCCCAGTAGGGCGTGTTATACACATACCCCAGTGGGGCGCCCGCGTTCCGTTGGGGGGGGGGGGCAGTCGGCCCCTCCCATCCTCTTTCTTCTCTATCTCCTAAGCGAAGGTTAAAAGGGCCACCAAATTTTGGATACCCCTTTCAGCATCAATTTTGCTCATTCTGACAAAAGTACAATGTGGAGACCCCAAAAGAACGGTCGGGAATGATATCAGAGTGATGTCATGTTCCTTCAATTTTGAAGCAAAATAGTAGGACAGTTACTGTCTTACTTTTACATTTCACCGCGGTCAATCTGAATCATTCACCATTATCAAAATTGTGGATGCAATTTTCCGCACGTTCTTGACTTCGAAAACGAAAACAAATAGCTCCATCTCGTGTAAAAATCTCACACTGCATTTGATACTTGATAGGCACCTTTTTGTCCAAACATTATTTACTTGTAATTTTGACCATTTTGACCTGACCGTGCCATGACATTGACCACTGTAACCGACTGAATACGACATCGCCGGCACCTACCTTACTATTGTAACTTGTTGAATTATTTGGCCAAATTAGACCATGAAACATGTGTCGCATGGCATACATGCCTTAAAACTTCAATGACTTTTCTGACCTAGCGTGACCTAGGTTTGGCCTCAAACATTCTAAGTACGGGCTCGGAACCCTAAGGGTATCTTCAGCTTTCATTACGGAGCGAGCGAAGCGAGCGTAGTCTTTCCTCGGAAATTTCTGAGTATGAGCGGCCGGCCGGCCGTGGTCACGCTTTTGCGAGGCTTATATCTCAGCAACCACTTGACCGATTTAATTTACATGCGGTAATTTTTGTAGGGTAGCTTCATTCCTTCTACCAAGTATTGGACTATTCCCGATGCATGAGGGTGACCCCTTATGCACGTGCCACGTGCAAAACGAAGAGGTGTCACTTTTGTAATTGTTGCAACATCTCGGTAACTACTTGGCCGATTGCGCTGAAAGTTGGCATGTAGGTAGGCACCCACTATGCAATGCATATCCATGTGCCAGAGTTGAGGTGCTGCTGCACGTGCGCACGTGCAGGGGTCGATTCCAGATCTCGAGAACGGCTGGACCGATGGCGCTCAAATTTGGTACATGGTTAGGGTCTAGGGACCGGTTAGTAGGGTGCCGTGCAAAAGTCAGTTGGGACCCATTTTGCACGTGCGCACGTGCAGGGTGCCGCTTCCAGATCTCGAGAACGGCTGGGCCGATTGTGCTCAAATTTGGCACATCGCTAGAGACCGGTTAGTAGGGTTCCGTGCACAACTCAGTTGGAGGTACCCCCTCGCAATTTCGCACATGCAAGGCTCACCCTTTCGCTCGCTCCGTTAGTCGCCCCAAAAGGCGTTATACTGTTGTAATCAGGGATGCGGAGCCGGAGCCGGAGCCGGAGCCGGAGCCGCCGGAGCCGGCATATTTTGCCCGGAGCCGGAGCCGGAGCCGGAGCCGTGAAACAATATAGCCCGGAGCCGGAGGCGGAGCCGGAGCCGTCAAAAAAGGGGGCGACTCCGGCTCCTTTTCTTAAGAGGAAACAATTATTTACCTAGGTTTGACAGTACAAGGCGTAAAACAATGTGGTATTCAAAACAGCCTTGTTATACAAATACAGAAGCAACGTGTACCAATCGGCCATCGCCTTTTTTCTTCCACCCGTATTAGGGGATGTACTGAGTAGAAGCCGGAGTCGGAGCCGCCGGAGCCGGAGCCGCCGGAGCCGGATCATTTTACTCGGAGCCGGAGCCGGAGCCGGAGCCGCCATGACATTTCACCCGGAGCCGGAGCCGGAGCTGGAGCCGATTTTTTTCTCCGGAGCCGGAGCCGGAGCCGGAGCCGTCTGAAATTTCCACGGCTCCGCATCCCTGGTTGTAATTGTTGCAATATCTCGGTAACTACTGGGCCGATTGCGCTGAAAGTTGGCATGTAGGTAGGCACCCACTAGGCACTGCATATCCATGTGCCAGAGTTGGGGTGCTGCTGCACGTGCGCACGTGCAGGGGTCGTTTCCAGATCTCGAGAACGGCTTGACCGATGGCGCTCAAATTTGGTACACGGTTAGGGACCAGTTAGTAGGGTGCCGTGCACAAGTCAGTTGGGACCCATTTTGCACGTGCGAACGTGCAGGGTGCCGCTTCCAGATCTCGAGAACGGCTGGGCAGATTATGCTCAAATTTGGCACATTGCTAGAGACCGGTTAGTAAGGTGCCGTGCACAAGTCAGCTGGAGATACCCCCTCGACATTTCGCACGTGCATGGCTCACCCTCTCGCTCGCTCGCCCTAAAAGGCGTTATACTGGTTTGTATGTTGAAACCAAAAATGGGCTCGCTGTGACTTGCTTAGCAGCGGTCCGAGCCCGGAGGGTGAACATGCCAAAATGTTCGTACTGGGGGGGGGGAGGGCGTATTCACGCCCCCCCCCCCCCCGTCTAACGGGTGGGGCGTAAACACATCCCCCAGCACGGCACGGGTTAAAAATGAGCCGTCTTCTCAAAGCTCGTTAGTTCGTTGGAGCTTTCGATGAGTTATTTACATAACGTCGTCAGTAATCGTTCGTAAAATCTTCGAATTTTCAGGTGACTCAATCTTAGCGGTTTGATGCGATCGAATAGATCTTATGATACGATTACCGACGAAGATATGCAAATACACATCTAAAGCCCCAACCAACGACTAACGAGCTTTGTGAAAAAAGTTCATTTTAAGCTTTTCTGTAGGTATTTCGAATTTTATATTGTGTCTTGAAGCCAAGTTAGAGGTTTGTAGCTGATTTATCGAAACTTGTCCGAAATATGAAATATTGAATTTCGATGACCTATGGTTACCTTGCCTTTGACCTTATCTAAAATTTACTTTTTTTATTTACCAGGGATCCGCCACATATTCAGGATAGGGTTCTGACCCAAAAATTATCCACAACACATAAAGTGGCATTGCGGAAGCGAAATTATTGAGGGGGGGGCTGGACCCTCGCGGCCTCACCTTCCGTGTTGGAGCCCCTGATTTTTGCGATTTCTGAAGATGCAGTTTTCCACTGTTAGGTGTATTGCCCAGGAGCCGAGTTTGGGCGGTAGGGGTTTCAACACGCCCCCTCGCCACGGGGTGTTTTGACTAGCGCGACGGCGAAGGTTTGTTTCTTTTTTTTTAGTTTCGGGCTACACTGGTGTTGAAAATCAGTCATTATTATCAGTCTATGCCGAAACTGAAAAGGAAAGTCTTTTACCGGAGGAAGATGTTAAAAATGTGCAACACTTGTCATTATCGACGTGGGTTTAATATTGAACAAGTAATATCGTCTTAACTACGAATGGAGGTCGTCTCCGTCTCGCTCGTCTCTCTCCGGGAGCAGAGACGCTCGTCTCGCTCCATTCAGTGCTCTGCTGCCATCGATCGCCAGTGTCGGCGGCGGCTCCCGGAGCGGAGGCCGTCCTCAGCCAGCCAGCCAGCCGGGGTGCCGGCGGCGGGCGCACGCAGGCCGACCGACACCGGCGGCCGCGCCGCGCCGCACCGCCACTGTGCCACCGGCCGCTGCTGCGCTCCAGGTAGGTGGTCCCTGGTCCCTGCAGGCCGGCTGGGATCAGCTGCTTCACAGGGCCCTGTGCTCTAGACCATCCCCTCCCCACACACACTGGTCCCCTCCCCAGCCCGGCCGGCCCAATACACAGGGCCCTGAGCTCTAGGCATCCCCAGTTCCCCTCCACAAACACACAGGTCCCAGCCCGGCCGGCCCGATACACAGGCCCAGCTGAGCCTGAACCCTAGAGCCCCATCCCCACCCCCACCCACATACGCTGACCCCTTGATTAGACCCCCCCCCCCTACACACTGACACAGGCAATGAGGGGCTGGGGCGGGGGACCTTATAGGGATTTGATTCACCTGACCCTAAAAATGTTGAACATTGTTATCCGAAGCCTTATTAAATGCTTTGACTGGATGATGAAATTACTGCATTATTTATAATTTGTAGAGAAAAGATCAGTCATTGGTTTTTGAAAGCTCTATTTTTTTTTTCTGGCTGGTAGCCGGAGAGCTGTGAAAAGCTGACCTCTTCCCATCGTGCCTACCAGTATGGTCGCGTGACTGTAATTATATCAAAATATTGTTTGCTACTAAAGCCATTTGTTTGTAAATGAGATCAAGCTCTGTTATATGAACGTGAGTTTGACGAGAGCCAGACAGTGCGGCGGAGTGGTCTGCCTTTTCAGGGACGTGTGTACCACATAAGAACTGTTTATAAGCTATAAGATGTACTCGTACCTATACCTAACTAAAGCAAAGTGCTGACCAGCTTCACTAGTCACTTCCTGCCCCAAGGAATACGTTTCATATGGAAGGATGACTGTTTCACGGCGCTCAATCACGAATGAGGGTGATGATATGCGATAGGTGCGTACCAGTTTTCACGACGTTTTTCTCATATCTGGCACACATTTTGTCACATATGGTGCGATTTAATCAAATTAGGCTCACAGTAGCCTTTTTCGCGGCGGCATGTTGGTCACCTGTTTGGATGAATTTGAAAGCAAAGCAATTCTGAAGGCGGAACCCCTACTAATTACAGCGATTAAAATTTGTTCGGTACCAAACGGATCTAACGGATCAAATGGGTGCCAAATATTCCAACCTGAAGCCGCATAACTTACCAACTAGTTTCTGCTTAAGTTGTAATAACTGCATATATGCCTAATTTATCAAGTTCTCAGGCATTATTTTCGAATAAAACATTGAAATAAATTGATGCTATGAAGATAGCGTCTTGAAAACGGCTGTTAAAAGCGGTAAGGATCAATGATACCTACGGGCCCGCTCGAGAAAGCTGACGGAGCAGGTGCATGAAGATGCAGAACTTCTTCGTGTGTTAGCTCTAATAAAAAGCAGTTAGACGGCATGCAACATGCTTTTGACAGGGATATACCGGCCTAGAGACGGTACGAGTATGCCTTCATAATATATCCCTGAGTGTCCCTTGGTAGATCAAACCGTCTGCGGAATAGATCGAGATTCGATCATTCGCCCCTTCAATCGATCTGCATTCAGAGAAATCAAAAGCGCATGCATAGGACCTATCTAAGATTGTGTTAGTAATACCGGATAAATATCCATCTACCTAACCTAACCTACGGCCATGCCTGCTTGGATCATGTCACTTAACTCCAGTGGTTCCCCAACAGCACTTACGTGGCTCCCAGTCTCCCTGTGCTATAGCCGTCCACATAGCATCGCAGCTTTAATAGGTCATTAACCCATATGGCAGAAAATTGCGACCGGGCCATTAACATTGTGGCGTTTCTTGGAGTGTGTTCTTGAGAATCACGCCCAAGAAGGTATGCAAATATTGACATGGATTTTTATAAAATGCCAAATGGTCGGCTAGCTGGCATGAGGAGGAAACCCCAGACGGCTGAATAACGGAACTTAATCTTCACAATAGCCGTTTTCACGACGGGCTATCCGGCGAGTGCACCTAATTTGACCAAATCTGCACCTAATCTCTTTACAGCAAATATCTTTATTTTATGAATTTATTTCTGTGTTTTAAACGGTGATACTCTCCATGATAATATGGCAAAGCAACAAAGCAGGCATATAAGCAATTAAAGCAATCCTAGCTAATCGCTACTAAAACACACTGAACCTAATTTGACCAAATCTGCACCTAATCTGCACCTGATGTGCACCAAATGTGTACCAGATGGCCGTCGTGAAAACGTATGCGTTTCAGTGCGTCGAGCTGTCAATTTCTATTTCAGAGTTAGGACTCTATGTCTATAATTATATGGCCTGGAGGCTAATAATTTCCATTTTCACTCTCTCACTTGCCACTTGGTTCAGTCTTAACAGCGTTACAAGCATTAGATGTTCACTATACATAAGCAGCCATTGCAATTAAGCACTATGTGTTTATGCATATGTCGCACTTTGTGAAACACTAGGTACTATAGGAATTCGTATGCGAGCAGTGAGTTTCAAATTCCTTAGGCGTTGGGACTTAGGACTGTTCATTGCCTCTAGAGGTAAGCGCGTTTTAGCAACCGTTTGCATGGTGTCATTTTTGGTCGTTTGTGACGTTTGTGTCGTGGATTTTCCTTACCTGCGCACTATAAATCTTGTATCCTGTAGATGCCGTGACCTTCGTGACCATAGTGCCGTATCAATATCAATAAGCCGCTGTGTTCCATGCCGATTGGAAACTAATGATAATTAACTATATTTATTTGGATACACTGGTTAAAGCGCTCGTGAATCGAGCGGCTGCTGGCATTAAAGGCATGCCTGCAAAAACATAATGCTTTTGAAGATAAGCTCTGTGCTCGCCCACATGCCACAATACGGTGATTGTTTTCCTAAGAACAAATCTTCCACTCATAACATTTGTAAATTGTGCTCAAATTTCAGTGAACAATTTACAAGTTTATTGTATACCTTGCAGGGATATTTTTAAACGACTCTAATGTGAGGGATCACCGTCTTCCGATAGATTGATCGTCATGATGTTCTAAAATCTCATTCACCATCAGCCCCGCCCACATAACATTTACCGGTACCCAAATAGCTATAGTAAATTCACTGGGCATAAGTGAAACCGGTAGCTGAATGCGGGAAAGTCCGCCTTATATAACCGCAGTGCTCCAGCTCGGCTATTGTTACCGGCAGGACTGCAGGTCGGGATGAAAACAGGGTGCCTCGGGTGGATGGGCGTCCATCTGCACAGTCTGACAGGGCCGGTCGACCGGTCTGGCAGCGACCGGGCGCCGCGCGCGCTCCGGCTCGACCGGTCTCTGCAGGCTGGGCTGGAGAACCGGTCTGACCGGGTACCGGGCACGGCAGGGCGGGGGGGAGGGGGGCATCGGCGTGACGGGTGCACGGCGTGCAGCCGCTCCTCCTCCGGTGTACCGACCGGACCGCCGCCGTCCTACCCCTCCTGACAAACAGCCGCTCCTCGGTACCGGCCGTACCGCCGCGGTCCCACTGACCCGTCCTAAAATTTATATAGCCGCTCCTCCATGGTACCGGCCGGACCGCCGCGGACGGTCCTACCCCGTCCTAAAACAGCCGCTCCTCCGGTACCGGCCGTACAGCCCACCGCTAAAGTAATGTAGGGTTTTACCAATCTCACTACGGCTGGCTTTGACTGGCGATTGTGATCGAAAAGAAGATGTCAATAGCTAAAGTTGCAGCTGCAAGGGTGACAATACATATAAGCTACATTCAAAGTTTCACTGTAGTCTGGCTAATCGTTCCTAAGCTTCAGAAGCAGAACATACCCATGACTGAAACCCCACATTACTTCTGCTTTGGACTGTACCTCCACGGTCGTACCAGCTACCCCGTCCTAAAACCAGAAACAGCCGCTCCTCGTTACCGGCCGGACCACGGTACTGCGGTCCTATCTGAAACATATACAGCGTCAGCCGCTCCTCCCCCGGTATACCGGGCGAACCGTCGCGGTCCTACCCCGTCCTAAAACAGCCGCTCCTTCAGTACCTACCAGCCGGACCACAGTACTGCGGTCCTATCCCGTCCCAATAGATAAACAGCCGCCATACCGGCCAAAACGCTGCGTTTCTGTCTCGCCATAGTCCCTGACGCGCATACACTCTATACCGGCCGAACTAATGCACTGTTTCTGGATGCTATGCTTCCCTGAGCCGACGATTGGATTGGTTTGACTCCATTGGTATTCTTCATACTGGACTTTACGGGCATCCCCGGGCATCCCCGGTCCATCCCCGGTCCTACCCCGCTCAAGGCCTTGCAGCTGCGTTGGATGGGAGCAGATTGAACTGCGCGTCTTTCGAACAGAAGTTATAGTCACAAACATCGTGCAACATTTTTCGGATTCAGGTTTTTTAAGCTTGTCTAACTAGTCGCTTGAAGATAGGGCCTTGACTATATATGGCCTTGGGGCCTTGGCTTGAAGCGCTTTGATGAAAGCGGATGTGAAGCGTCAATGCATTTAACAACGGTCAACTGAAAATATCAATATCATCTTACTCTTGACTTTACTTTTTGACCTTCTATTCACTCCTATTCCTTGTCTCGCGCCGTATTCATTTGTGCACTAAAAGCGATCCGGCAGGCTTACAAATCTGAATAGTATTGTAGTATTCAACTATGCAGTAATCAATCGGAATTTCGCATCCGTGAGCCCAATTCAACTTTTGTTCAGTCGGGGCGTTCCACGACAAATCGACAAATAAAAAATTAAATTTGCACCCTCATATTTTATTCTTCGTTGAAAACTGGTGTAAGGGGTTGTGATGGGCGGGGAAGCCAGCTGTGGCAAGGATTTTTTTCTTCGAACAACGGTTTCCGAGATATAGCCTCGGGCAATTCCTGGAGTTCGCGCTGCAGCCCTATGTTAAGCGGCCTATAACTCAGAAACTATTGTTTTTTTTACGATAAAAACTTTATATGGTTCAACACACAATCAACCAACAAACATTTTGGCTATCTCGGATTTTCAATTTTTGAAAATTTTGATCACGTGACCTTTTGTCCTATTTTTCGAAGAGTGACCTTGATATTTTCCCCACTGAAAGTTGCAATTTTGTCTGATGACGATTAAAGCCTTATCAATTGTCATTTATATGCGATAATAAAAAAAGTGGTTATCGCCCTGCGTTGACCTCAGGTCAGGTCATTTTTATGACCTGTCCATTATTACGAGCGGGAGCGACAGCGAGATCTCGAGAATAAAGCAAGATAGCGACAAGTGGTAAACGGTAAAGGGTACACACGGATAAGGTCTATAATTTTTACTGAGGTCATTTTCAGGTCAGGTCAAAGATGACGTCACAGGAGCTAAAAGGAAGTCAAAATAGCGGCACTATACATATCTATGAAGTTTTTCTCGAATAACTTTCACGGTATCCCACCTAGGAACAAACTAATAGCACCATCGTGATCCTCTCGTCGATCCGCATCGAAACATATGTATGTTGAACTCGAAAGGTCGAAAGGTCAAAAGTTGACCTAGGTCACGTGACCTAAGGTCAACTTTCGACCTTTCGACCTTTCGAGGTCAAAATACATATGTTTCGATGCGGATCGACGAGAGGATCACGATGGTGCTATTAGTTTGTTCCTAGGTGGGATACCGTGAAAGTTATTCGAGAAAAACTTCATAGATATGTATAGTGCCGCTATTTTGACTTCCTTTTAGCTCCTGTGACGTCATCTTTGACCTGACCTGAAAATGACCTCAGTAAAAATTATAGACCTTATCCGTGTGTACCCTTTACCGTTTACCGCTTGTCGCTATCTTGCTTTATTCTCGAGATCTCGCTGTCGCTCCCGCTCGTAATAATGGACAGGTCATAAAAATGACCTGACCTGAGGTCAACGCAGGGCGATAACCACTTTTTTTATTATCGCATATGAATGACAATTGATAAGGCTTTAATCGTCATCAGACAAAATTGCAACTTTCAGTGGGGAAAATATCAAGGTCACTCTTCGAAAAATAGGACAAAAGGTCACGTGATCAAAATTTTCAAAAATTGAAAATCCGAGATAGCCAAAATGTTTGTTGGTTGATTGTGTGTTGAGCCATATAAAGTTTCTATCGTAAAAAACCAATAGTTTCTGAGTTATAGGCCGCCAAACATAGGGCTGCAGCGCGAACTCCAGGAATTGCCCGAGGCTATATCTCGGAAACCGTTGTTCGAAGAAAAAAATCCTTGCCACAGCTGGCTTCCCCGCCCACCACAACCCATTAGACCAATTTTAAGCAAAAAATAAAATATGAGGGTGCAGGGCACTTGTCGATTTGTCGTGGAACGCCCCAGTCATCTCATTCATCCCGGCTGAAAAACTACGATTTGCGTGGATGCTGACTGCTGTTGTTTTGCGCGCATAAATGATGAAAAGAATAAAAGATCGTCGGCGGTTTTTCGAAAATAACTAAAGAGTTACACCGATGAAAATACTATTTATATACCTAGGTACACTGGAAAAAACCGTGGATGTGTTTAGCTTAACTATACATACGTATCCCTTGATATCTATGCTGGGTCATGGATGACCTTTTCTGTTCAGCTCATGACCTTTGCCTTAGATAAATTTTCAAGTTGACATTTGAAAGTTGAATAATTTATTCGACGCGTTTCGACGAGAGGAACACGATGCTGGTAAAATTAATGAATACCTAATGACGTACAAGCTCCGTGTCAAAATGCATTGTGGAAATAGAGGCAGGTATTCCATTAATCGTTACTTATGACGGTTCATTCCTATCGAAGCGTGCTATCGAGGCAAAATGATTGACCTTGGGTCAAATATACCAGCAAAGGGCCTTTAATCGAGCTCAATCGAATGTATTTTTTACGGCGCTGCACCTATATGTTCGTTCACTGATAACGCACCTATTTAAAAAAAAGTTGAATCCGAGGAATTTTACCTGCAATTGATTACCCAGTGGCGCGGGAACAGGGGGGGCTAGCGGGGGCTGAGCCCCCCCCCCAGCTTTTCGGCTGGGGGGGGGGGCTCGTAATGTATTTGAGCCCCCCCAGCTGGAGGAATCGAAATCGGAAATCTACCAACAAAATTTCATAGATTCATACATAGGCGCGGGAACCGGGGGAGGGGGCAGTGGGGTAAGCTTGCCCCCACAACTCTGCGGCCGTGGGGGCGGTGCCCCACAACGTTTCATGAGGCCAGGAACCGTTGGGCAGCTTGTCTTCCCCAAATTAGGGGTTGTGGGTCACAAAGGAAGAAAGCATGTAAGTGAAAAATCCACCTATTTCATTGGCTCGGCAACTCATTTGGCAGATTAAAACCTTTACTCCAGGTTGCCAAAACGGTAGTTTCTTCACTCAGCTGAGACGGAATACCTCACTTTTTGAAAATATTTTCGTGTTTTTTTTTTTTTTGTTGTTGAAAAGGCCAAGGTCTGAAAAATAAGTGGCCTAAAACCGGTGAGAAAACTAGATTTGGGGGTACCCTAGGTTGATTTCTATTATGGTTCAGCCCCCCCCCCCCCCCAGTCTGGAAGAAGTTCCCGCGCCACTGTGATTACCTGTTTTGATCTGACCTTTCACCCGACCTGCTTCGCGTATCTCAGTCGATAGGTGATCCAGGAGCCGATTCAGAGGGAGAGGGGGTGCTCAACATCCCCCCTTCCGGCAAGGTATGTAAATCCAGGACTCAGGAGCCTCAACGGGGCGGGGGATATCTTCATAAACGTCTGGTACATAGCTGTTCTGTTTTATCATTTTGTTTAGACATTCGATGTACATAAATGCGGAATACATCAAGGAACCCAGACATTCGATAAATAGAAAAATGAGAATCATTTACTTGCCTGATAGGTCGGAACTCGGATGGGCAGCCTGACCTTAACCTGTGCTTGGTTTGACACCCGCGCATGACTGGGGTATATTCCATAACGCGAATGGCTGGGGGGGGGGAGGGGGAGACGGTACAGCAGAGCCTTCCCTCCTATCTCCGAAAGTACTGGTCCGATTTCCAATATTCAAGCGGGGTGTGGAAGCCCTGAAAAAACTGTCGAGCGAAACGTAATTTTATTGACTCGAGGTCACTGATGCTGTCACAGGTCAGGTCAAAGTGAAAGTTATTTACATACAATTAGGCATGATCAAACTTCGGGCTCTGTCCGCCGCCATATAAGTCACGTCACATCAAGTTTATATTTGGTTCATTCATAAATGTACGTAAAAGATACCCTGTGGGTAGGTACCGAGGCTGTACGCAGTCTCTCATGAAAGTACCGCGAATCGGTGCGGTGGATCCATCAAACCCGACCGAGGAAGGGCTGCTAAATTTGAGAATCGCCGAACCAATTCGCTGACTCATCCTGATCCATTTCACTGGCAATTGGCTCGCTGACTCAAACTTAGCAGCCCTTCCTCGGTTTGGATTGATGGATCGACCGCACCGATGCGCGATACTTTCAAGAGCGATTATTTGTACTCGATATGTTTCTTGTCAAAGCCAGGTCAGCTTAGGTCACAACTGTTGAAGGAAACTTTAGGTCCTGTACATATAGTTCATGCGACGGATGTTTCATGTTTTATTATTTATTTTGGACATATGATTCGAAAATAGTACCAATCGTCTGTACCGGCTGAAGCCACTTTCAGCAACTTATACATGTATCGGTCAGGTAAAAAAGGTCAAATTTTGAAAATGGAATGTTTTAACCAAAAAGGATCACGATGGTGCTACTTTTGTTTTGGTGTATGATATCTAGTGCACTGAAAATTGCATTTGAATTATTGGTGGTGAATAATTGACCACGGTAAGATGTTAAAGTGCATAACATAGCCGTTTTTCTCAGATATCGGGCTTGAACTCTCTAGAGTCTAGAGAAGTCATCTTTATGTGTTCTATCATACATGTACCGGTTTTTCGAGAAGTCAAAATTTTATAGGTCAAATAAAAATGAAAATAAATTAATATTATATAGGGGAAAGTGGGTGTATTGCGCCCTCCTAACCAATTGCGCGGCGCCCACCGCACGAATTCAACGGCTTGTTTATAATTTTGTGTTCGAATTCATTATTTTCGCCACTGGATAGTTCATTTTATGGCCCAAGCTCTCCGATGAAGTTAATCAGCACTCAGCAGGGCTCATTACGCCATCAAAGATATTACGCCGTTTTCTTAGCTTTTTTTGCAGTACCTATTTGAACCGTTGGCTATAAAAGCATGCGATACGTGTGTGATTTTCAGAGTGATATTTAGAAAGAATAACCCTTTTTCCATTATATTTCGCTGAAACAGTAAACTTCCTTCAGCATCTTCTATGATTAAGTATCTACGCTTTTATTAAAAAGTACCTCAATTTTAATTGCGCCGGGGGGGGGGGGGGCAAATAGAATCATGGTGTAGCTATTGTACTACGACAGTATGAATGCATCATTAACTGATTGCAATAAGGAAGGATTTTAATATCAGGCAGGGGAGCAGCCCGCTGTCGTCAGTCTGCAAATTATTTCTCTCGTCAAACTTATAATGCAGCTGCCATTTAGGCTACGAACTTGTGGTGTAATTGACAAAATACGGCATTTTCATCACGGACTCAGGCGTGAGAGGTGACAGCTATGATAAAAAGGTAAAAACTGATGTCAAAAAGTTGTTGAAACGATAAAAATAATTAATTTTGAGAGAAACGATTGAAAATTTAACCGTATATGCGCATACGTTCACATATATCATTCTAGTTGGTTACATTACACGTTTTCGTGGCACTTTTACAAGCATACGGACACATGTAAAGTTATCTACCTGGGCAAAAAACATCGCGATTTATATCTACATTTATTATTTATCCAGCCTGATTAACATTATAAATGTTTAAGTAGGCCGCAATGACATCTGCCGGGGTGTATGCATTCCGTCTCATTCGCTTAGCCATGTTAAAGTAGGGCGCAGTTGGGTTCTAATTGCGCCATCCCCCTGGCGCAATTTGCAGCAGTTGCTGGCAAATGCGCCCTTTTGCATGTTTCTGAAAAAGCAGCTGTCAGAAGCAAACGAAACATTCTTAATTGATCGGGAGGCTCTTAAATCGTAGCCAATGAGTTCCTCTTTGAAATGGTTACCAGTGCATGCTTATATCTCCAGCGGTTTTCTTACAATTAGCGTTTTTTCTTAGGCGGCGCAATTCACCCTCCGTCCCCTATGTATAATTTCAAAAATCCAAAACTTTAAAATTCCAGATTGCGTCTTGATAGCCATGTGCTTCCTGCATCATGGTATGCGAGTAAACTGGTGCTGGCTTGAAAACATGGCCCTTGAGAGTGATATCCGTAAACCCACGTTTTGCATCAAAATTGGCCGAACATTACGTCACTCTGACATCATTTCCGGCCGACCTATAGCAGGTCTTTTTATGTTGCCATTGTTGCCGAAGATACTAAAAGTTTCGTGTCGATGCGTGCCGTCCAGCAATTTGAAAGATATTGCGAAAATAACGGGAGTGAGGCTCTGCAAATCGGGCAGAACCTATTCCGCCCTCCTTATGATGTAGAAACATCAGAGCTTGACCTTTGACCTGACCTTGACCCGAAAGTTCACCTCAATCTTGAAATCTAAAGAAATATTTTGAGAAGTTCTTGTGGAGAGCCATCGAACGCTTCCTCGCGGAGCTCGATACGACTATTGGTTCTCGAGATAGCACGTGGGGGGGGGGGAGGGCGGGGATATGACCCCTCCCCAGGCGCGGGCGTGGTTACGGAAATATCCCAGGCGCCGGTCTTTAGTTCGAGCCAAGAACTTTTAAAATAACTGCTAGACGTTGAGCCGTTCGAAAACGTCTGACGGACGATAAACAATTTGCTAAACGTCCAGCAGGCAGCTGTTTTATTAACTTACTTCTCCGGTCAAATGCTGAATGAAGGAATCGAGGTGAGCGATGTAGGAGAAACCGGAGAAAGAACCATTACCTGTACCCCGCTACTAACATATGTAGATTGCAACGCTCTGCGGGAGAGGGAATGAGCAGTGAACCTCCCCGTCAACTCTGCTCCTGGGGCTGGGACACCCAGCGAAACGTGGTAAACGGCCAGCAAATTTAGCAAAATGCTCAAAATCGTCAAGAAATTATCCCAGTCATTTTTGCGTCTGGTCACCAAAGGTCATCGAAGGTCAAATCTATTTCGATTTTCGACAGGCCTTGTCAAAGTTCGATGCTCTCTGACGAATCGGCGCGTAACTCGTAAACGAATAGAGAGAGCTACGGCGCCGCGGCAAGGAGCACTCGATAAGATTGTTCGTTATTGCTCTCGCTACTATGTCTGCGGCATCAAATTTGACCTAGATGAGGTCAACGAATAACGATTTAGTATTCAGAGGGAAAACTGTCAAAATTGTACATAACAAGCGTTAATTTTTAAAACAATCGTTTTCTCGGTGCAGCCACGGTGACTCGACTAGCCACTAGGTGCACCACGGTGACTGTCAATAGGTGCAGCTACGTCGACCACTTGCTTCCGTCACTTTCGCGAGTTTTGGTCACCTGACGTTGATTTGAAGTGCTCACATTTACAGATAAGATAAACTAAACTAATCATAGCAAAGCACGAAGCACATACGTTCAAAGATATTCGCGGAAACCGTATGCAATTTTATGTAGCCGTTTTGTTTTTACCAGGGTGAATCAGACGACGCAGACATTTTATTTAGACATTCCGACTGCTCCGGCCTCCGCCATCAGCGACAGAGAAACAAATAACCGAGGAAGAGGTCAATCAAAGCACCGCCGATAAAATGATTTAATCAATCTGGAAAAATACGTTAAAATACATCTACAGGCTAAAAAAGCATTTCTTCCCCTCCCGTTCAGTGTTCTGTCGGCCATTTTATGAAGTTTTTAACGGCATCGGGCATATGGTCAAAAGTTACTACGGGGGGGGGGGGGGGCAATATAAATCGGCAACCGGGAACACGTCACCATTCCGAGTTCTCAGCTCCCCCTTTCCCTGTTCCCAGCCCCTCCCCGTCCTCGAGCCACAACGGCCGGCCGCCTTTCGCGGGCAGGCTGTGTGAGCTGAGTAGACGACCCACACCAGCCGGCTTGTGTAATGGCTGCCAGAATATGTGGGGTCGTCTCCTGCACCCTGCCAAGCTCATCTGGGCTGGTTCCTTGGCGGGTGAGGACGTGCCTCCGCGTGTGTTGAAAGAATATTTGTCTTTTCAGGAGACATTCCAGCGTTGGGTGTTCAAAGTGCTCCAGAAATGTGGCTGTGTTGACCACTGACACTGTGTTGTGGATTCAAGCTCCTATAGAGAGCGGTCCTGGTTGAAACTTGAATGTGTCAACCTCGCAACTGAACTGAAGTCGACAAGGACCTGCGTTTCGTTCTGCAAGTGATTGTGAGTAAGAGCGATCGATCGATCGATCTTATGTGGTTTTCGCCACATATTTTTATATTGATTTATTTTTTTGTAGTTTCGGACCAGTATTGCCCGAAGGTTCGGGCGGTTCGGCTTCGTTTTGGGCTGGTAAAGGGATCAACATTTCAAATTTGGTCCTCCACAGCTCTCAGTAACTCAGTGAAAATGGAAAAATATCTGTCATGAGTGATGCATCAATGGTGATGGTGTAATTTGATTATTGTAATATTTTTTATTTGTGTAGCGTATTTATTTAAATCTGTGTGATCGTTGTCTAGTCTTCTAACTGTAACCGAGAGGCGAGAGACAAGTGGCTTTCATCGGTTTCATGTGTGCTGTTAAATATCGCTAGGTAGTGGCTTAGTTAGTATGTTTTATAACGCTAGCCGCTGGGTAGTGGCTTACTTAGACGGGCCGGAGCCATACCAACAGCTTTGAAATTTCAACATTACCGGTATGCGGCGGTATGGCGCTGTTAACATGTTATTGGTTTTGGCTTGGCATACTAATGCCATCAGCTTAAAACCATTTGAGTCCTACCATTGAATTTCAGAAACTTCCGTGGCTTCTTTAAAGTTTGAATTCAATACCTATGAAGTAAACTGGATTACATATAACAATAGATCTCAATTTCTGATTTTGTCCTCATTGATTCGATGCTGCCAGTCGCCGGAAGGCATCCTGGGCCTTCCGGCATCCGGCACAATCCTCGACAACTGCGAAAGTCTCAGTCGTGCTCTTATGGCAAAACATTTCAACCGTATTTATGAGGAAAAAAAAAACACGTAAATCTGGCGTAAATGTTACCAGACAGCAGTCAAACTTGTGAATTTAACTGAATATTTATTTTCAATGGTTTTAACAATGTTCGTTAGAATTGTGTGTTTTCTACTGAAAAATATATGATTTATTTAGAAAGGAAAGCATTTTGTGAGTTCACTTTGTGCTGTTAAACTTTCGCGAAAACCTCTAATCCGTCTTCGAGCAATATAAGGATTCTCTTGTGGGTGATATTCTATTTGCTAAGATCCGGAACATTTCGACGGAGCTATGAGCTGGATATTGCGCTGCTAACCATTGGGTACCCTGGTTCTGCCGTGCTGTTTTGGGCAAACCTTCTAGGCCTTGGCTTTGCAGGTGTACGGCTTTTTATATTTTTAACCTTCTGCGCACTATGCAGAGATACCGACAGGGGACGTTTTGTTTCAGATTAATCGATGCCAGCAGAACTGCGGGAATGAACAGAACACCTTACTACACTCATGTGTACAGGTGAGATAAGGTTTGGGCTGGGAAGTAACAGTCAACTTATCTACATTGGAAGTGGAGACAAAGGGAGCATTTGTAATTAATTTGAGTGTCACAAGTCGTTCTGCTAGTTTCCATTGTATTAATTTGTGTATTTAGTTGCCTTCACTTAATCCATCATGCCCGTTCCTTGCGATGATTATTTTTTATTTTATTTTCTCTCGATGTGACCGCTGGAGAGGCGTTCCGTTGCTCGCAGGCTGCCCTGATTCGTCAGTAGATTTGCGCTCCCCATTCCCCGGTCTCATAAGATCACGGAGTTGACACGTGGTCGCTGTTATCCGAGTGGCCATCTGGTCTGACCAAGCACACAACCTCAGTGACCTCATGCGGCTATCGATGCTACTCGAATACAAGCCACAAAACTACCAGTGGTGATACTCAACTTTTGAAGAGCATGCTTGCGTCAGTGATTGGGGCCATGCTTTATTTGCATTTACTGAATAATTTATCCAAGGCAAGATGACTCGACATGTTTTTCGTTGTCGAGATATGCTGATGCACGCTTGACCACTTCCGGATTACATGTATGCATTATGAATGCACAACAATGTCCCATACGCCAGTCCCGGAAACGCCACTAGCAATCGCCGTGCTGCGGGCATGTGTCGCGGTATCAGTACGTTGAGATTACGTTCGGCCCGACGGCGTGACGAGGAGCAGGCCGACCCCGGCCGGCCGGCCGGCCGACCCATGTGCGGCCCAGCCGGCCGGCCGCTGCCGCTGCCGCGCGCCGCGCCATCGATTCACCGCTGCCCTCGCCCCCGGCGCCCGGCCCCGCGCCGGCCGGCCGGCAAATCGTTACGGGGCTGTGTTTGCCGGCAGCGCAGTCGCCAGGCGGCCGAGTTGTGCACGCCGCCTGACGTGGCAGTCTCGGTGGAGTCATGGGTACTGGGGTGATCGTTGAGCATGGAACTCACCCGGAGGAAATTGATATCGTTTTAGTCAGCAGCTAAAAATGAAGGAGCGTTCATGGGTCAGCTACAATTGTAGCCTGAGTCATTAGAGACGGCGTCGATGGCCTAAGCGCCATAAACCTTAATTGTCATCATGAGCTCGTATCTCACGTTGTGGTTTGAATCGACGACGTTTTGCCGGTTCGTTATCCGTTTCCCTGCCCTTTCCATTCACTTCACTTATTTACTTTGTCATTACCCTACTATTAACGTTTTACTTTGTTGCGCATTTTTGTATTTGATTTGTGACGATGCCAGAAATCCCACGCCAGCAAGGGCTGAGACATCCGCTTCGTATTCACTCACTGATGTAGGTAGCTGAAATGATGAACTGAGGTTTCACTGCTGACTTCGCCCATGACCAGTGACGCGCCATGACCTCTGACCTTTTACCAGTGACTCGCCGTGACCCGTGACCTGTGCTGTTCGCAGACCGCCCGGCCATGATTCGGCAGCGTACCCGGCGGCGTCGGCGGCTGCTGCTGCCGCGGCCGCCTCTCGGCTGGGCACCTACAGCCTGCCGGGCGGCGCGTTCCACGCCGCCTGGCAGGCCGGCCTGCCGTACCCCGTGCGTCCCGCTGCGGTGAGTTCAGAGGCGCGCGTGCACGACCGTGCAGTCCCGGGCAGGTGTCCCCGTGGGGAGGGACCTTGGCCGCTGAACGGTGTCAGCCGGCCGGCTGACTGGGATCTGCAATCTGCATCCGTCTCCCCTGGCCGTGGGAGCGGCGCCGGCCTTGGTGTGATGCGGCCGCCGCCCGGGCCGCGTGGCTGACGCCTGACGGTTCTGACTAGCCGGGCCCAGAGGGGAGGGCAGGGGCAGGGGGACACTTGATCGGCCGGCTGCCGTGGCGGTGTTGGCAGCCAGGCGCGTTACGTCACACAGGCGGCCGGCCGGGCGCCGACACGTGCTCCGGGGGGGGGGGAGGGGGGGGGGGGGGGGGGGGGCTGTCCGTACAGAGGGGAGACGGCTGCTCCGTACGCGCCGGGAGGCTCAGCGCCAACTTGGCTCGCAAAGCAGCATCAAATGACCATTTAGTTGAGAGTGCTGTGTTACAGCGCTCAATGGTTTTTGCTTCACGTTGTTCTATTAACGTTTTTGGCTTTGAAGGATCCATAATAATAGAGTTGTTATAGCAATGATAAAGAACAATGAGACATCCGTTTCATGCTTGTCAAACCCAGCTTTGATGTCTGTGATGTCCGTCCCACTTCATTTGTTTGATCTGTATATTCGGATCAGTATGTAATAAATCCTGCCATAGCGAAACCCAGAAAATAGCTTAATAGTGAACTCAGAGTAAATGATAAAATAATACTGATAGCTCTAACTTGTTTAAGTAGAAACTAGTTAAATGTTTTACGAACGTCGAAAATGAAATCCGGCATCATGCTGGCTGTAATTTTAGAAGTTTGGCTGTTATCCCGTTTCGATTATTGCAGGATGTGGTGCATGTTTGCATTGTTGTGCCGTTTTTAATACCGTTTCGTACCATTTACTCACACTGCATATTAATTTTTTAACGGAATGCTGTGAATGCTCGATAATAATTACACAGACGGAGTAGCAGCGTGTTCGCCAGACACTGCGGTGTACTCGCTGTCAGCGGCGACGCTCTGTGATTCATTTCAGCCTTCCGTGGGTTCCTTTTCATGCTCGGCGGTCAGTAGCGCGTCTGGACAGACCCCTGACGGTGTCCTGTCGGTCTGCGAGCCAGACGACGCAGGCCTTTCCGCCGGAACTGGCGCGGCCACCCGGCCTAACGGACATGGACAGATGGGCACTGCTGCGTCTCCGGGGCCGGTGTTTGCACAGATGCGGGTGACGTCAATGGGACGATCCTACCGGACTCGCACTCACGACATCGGCTGGGCTGGTCTCGTCGCCTCCATAGCTCCACAGTGGTGTTTGTCCATGTCCCTGTCTGTATAGTTGTCTGTCTGGCTCTGGTACAGCTTTGGAAGTCGTCCCATCGTGTTCCTGTCCCCTTCCCCGTTCCTGTTGGTTGTTGTCCGGCACTGCAGGCTGCAGCGGCAGTGTCTGCACTAGAGATGCCACTTTTGAACCCGCGAACCCGCTTTCTGCGGGTTTTCAAAACCCGCAGGGTTTTTGGCGGGTTCGAGAAGCAAAACTTGTCGTGTGGCGGGTATTTGGCGGTCAGACTTTAGAACCTATATTTTTTTTTATTTTTTTTTTTTTAGATGCAAAACACAATGCCAAGTGCATTTGCTCAGGTTGACAATACAATATTCATCAAAACAACTTTTAAAACAGAACCAAATATAAAAATATATCAAGGAAGCACATTCCAAATGCAAAACTGAAAACAACCAGCAATAGCATCCACAGTCTAGCAATGACCAAACCAGGGTACAAGCAACAAACTACAAAGCATAAATAAATGCTGATGAAAGCATTCCATAAAACATAAAAGAACCTGAGAGCAACCTTATAGGAAGCTGAACTGAAGTATATGTGCAGTGTGCATGCACTAGATATACATTATGGAAGAACCCAGACTCAAATGAGATGTTGAAAAACAGAGCAAATGCCACATGTTACTTTATCTGCGTCTGGTCCGCATAAAAAAGAGCTATCAGCTAAACAAAATTTGATGCAAATTCATTGATTGCCTATCCTCTTCTATGTTCTGTCCCACCCTATATTACGAAAATAACACACCAATTACCCTCACAAAAAAAAAATCAAAATATTGACTGGCATGCAGCCCAAACATAACGCAATACAATACTGACGCACTTCCGACATTCTGACAAGGATTGGCATTTGACTGCGTCAATTTTGGTCTCTGATGTAAAGGAAAGCTGTCATTGATGACGCAATAAAAGATTTACAATCAATTTTTCTGTCTTGGTTTTTGAATACCTCAAAATAGCAGTTATACATGTTACAAAACCACGTAGCTGGTCGCATTTATTTCTTTTCTTTTTACGTCCTTATCATTTGTATGCCGAGAAAGGATTACCGAGCATTACCAAGACTATCTATAAAGTATAAAATTATTACATTTAATTTAGTATTTACTGTCTCTTTATTTCTTAACCGGTGACTAACCTCTGAATTGTAAAACTTTAGCTGTTTTGTAAAATAATTTTATCAGAATGACACATGAATATGCATTATACAACGGTGTTTTCGCAACGAGTTCGCACTAACTACGGCTGCAATAATTTAGTCGCTGTAACATTCCTTGCAATCAGCTGTTGGTGACGGTTCTGACGCATGTTTCCAGAAATGCGTGGTTCATTGGTGGTTAGTTGGTTTAGGCTGGGATTTTGCATGATTTGTTTTATGTGTAGATCGACTGGATACTCATTTTTCACCGTGTCACTATTTATTTTTAACTGGAAATCGCATATCTTTTTATATCAACATTCATTTTGATAACAATATCATTCCAGAAGCCTAACATTGAGAGGGAGCCAGAGTGAAATTTTGATCCTCAGCCAATGCTGAAGGGTAAGGTGGGAGAAAGATTTTACTGCACTCTTTTCAGAAAGGAATTTCAAATGTATTTATGCATTATTCATTTTCCACTATCCAGTGTGCACTTCCTGAGGACGTAGCATAGCAATTTCAAGTCCTTACTATTTGTTTGGCTGTCTTTTTCTGCACAGCAATGAAGCAAGTAAGGTTTATATAGCTCTAGCATTGACCCACCTGTATTTTTTTCTTCCAAAAGCAGGTTTTTAAAATTGCGGGTTTTTTGCGGGTTCGGCTCAGCCTAAATCAGCTTGCGGGTAGTTGTGGTTGGGCAAGGGGTAGCTGCGGGGCGGGGCGGGTAATGAAATTGCAAATTTGTGGCATCTCTAGTCTGCACCGTGTTGGGATTGGTGACCAGTGTAGGCGCGGCCTGACCCGCCAGCCAGTTTCGACTGGCGTGTCTGCCGCCGGCCGGATCTGAACCTGACCCACCCCGCCGCGCCGGTCGGTGGTGTTATCTCCGAGTCCGACCATGTTTATCCATCGGACGGGCCGTGATGGGCTCAGTCCGTCTGCACCGAACTGCAGCACCGTCTCAGCTTCAGTGCACTCTAATACGCTGGACGACCCCCTCTCGACATCAAATAAACAAACTCAGGCGAGGGACGATGGACACCGGCCCGCGGTCGTACTATCACCGAATTATGCGGTCTGCCGGCAGTTTCCATTCGGTCGGTGGCGGTGTTTGTGGCTCTGGCCAGTCAGCTGTCGCTGGGAACAGTTTCCCAGGCCGGCGGCTGTGCTGTGTCACACTCCACTCGACTCCACTGGGCGCCCTGGTGGGCCCCGGCGGCACTCCCCGTTCGTAGGTAGTCCGATTCAAATTGGAGGAGGAAAGTGGGTGGACGACGGACGTTGCACTGGACAGTTTATATTGCGTCAGATTTCCAGCAATGCCATCTTTCAAGTGCAGTAGACTGCAGAATGATGTTCCATCCCTTACAAGCCATCCGTTGAGTGTAAAGCCAGGTTGGGACGCTTATTACGCTGACGCAATTGAGCAAGTCAACAGTTATCAAAGGGTCACGTGGTCCAATGTTCAGTGTTCATGGATTGGCTGTTTCACTCAACCGGTGTGATGCGGCACAGCCTATCACCCCAGGCAACTCATTGCCCGGAAGAAATGGGCCATCGTTTTATAATAAACTGCACAGCGATATTGCCACGAATGTTGTTGTGCCACAATGCGTTGCCAAGAGACGCAGATGGTTGTGTCGTAAAGATTCAGCACAGCATGTAAGATTGCATTCTTTTCGTGGATTTCATTTGTTCTATCATATTCCTTTTCACTGGAGCGTTCAGTAAATGAATCGTTTGATCCAATGAGAGCCGTAACGTTTCATGTTCCGCATGGTCGCAGTCGGATGGCAGGTCTCATCAGGCTCTGACGTCCGGCATCATTGGATCTCCGCCGTTCAATAGAGTGGACGGAGACGGCGCCGGTCACCGTCAGACCCGAGACTGGGACAGTGTAGGGAGAGGTGACAGTCTGGGTGCCTGCGCCGCGCCCGAAACACCGTATCAGCCCGTACCAATCACCCAGCACCGGCCGCCTGTCTTCCTGACCGCGCCGCAGAAAAATGGCGCCGCCGATGGAACCGCGCGAAGGCCGGCGCTTTCCCGCGCGAGCCGCTGAACGGGGCCACTCTGCTCGCGGTGGGTCGGCCGGCACGCGAGCGGCTGGGACCGGCTGAGGGCGACTGAGGGCAACTGCTCCTCGGCCCGACCCGGCGGCGGGTGCGACTGCACTCGTAGGGAAGGCCGCGCGCCGCGCACGTCTGGAGTCTGTCGCCGTTTGGCACGGCTCCCGCGGCGGTGTTTGTGTCTACCCGGACAAATAGTATAACAATCTAAACCGCACCAGAGTGTCGTCAGTCGTCACATCCCTCCGGTGCCCTTGTCAGTCCGTGTGTGCCGGTACATGTATGCGGCGCGGCTGCCGCCGTGTCTGCCGGTGCATCTAAGTACCTACACGGCGGCGCTCGGATCGGCCGGTCGTCGCCGTCGGCCGGGAGGCTGCAGCCGGTGCCGGGGCGGGGGCGGGGGCGGCGGCCGAGAGCGGCGCTCCATCGATCGGTCCGGGCGGCGTGGCGGCCGCTCAGCTGAGTCCCGGCGGCCTCCGGCGGTGCAGCGGATACAGCCTCCTCCTCTCGGGGGGTAGAGCACACCGCGGCCGCGTGCTCCGGGTTAGATGGAACGGAGCCTGCCTTTGCTTACTTTACCTTGTCGTTTGTTGATCATGATTATAAATACGGCCGGCTCTGGTATGCCATTCCAGTTGACGCAATCGATACTCGTGGCAACGACCGGCTGACGGTATGCCACAGGCGCGCACCACCACAATGTCGCCAGGTGCTGAGTCATCAGCTCTGCTCCCTGGAGTGGCGAACGCTGACTCATCCAACGCTTCAGTGACTTGTCGCTACTTCATTAGACGTACTTTAGAAGAGCTTATATCACTGGAGCGCTAAAAGTTGGTAAACGACTTCTGGTTTCATTGACTTGGTGGCCGGGTCAGCCTTGGTGACTGCTGTCAATGTTTGTCACATTGACAGTCTGGAGAACCCTGGTAAAACGCTTGCAGTCGACCGCAGCAGTTCAGCTTACGTCATGACCTCGTTGGACAGACTAATGTGGTCGTCTGTTATGAGTGTTCCGAGTTCCGAGTCGTATGGCCGTCATGTTTTCTCCGTCGTGATAGCGTCAACCTCGTTTGTGTTTACTTTTAGCTCAGCCAAATTAATGATCGAATGGACTTCCGTGGTGGTGTGTAATGTGTTACCAATAAGCAGTCTGTTGTGCGGGTATTTTGGAGAGCCGGTTTTCCGTCGCGCCGCAGTCGCCGTGGCCGTCCGTTGGATGCAGCAGTGTGGCAGCCCGGCGCTCCCCGTCCCTGCCCGGTGCGATGGCGGTTCATGGCGCCATATATGTCGGTAAATCTCTGAATGCCCACTTGGAGTGGCGCGGCGCCGGCTGCGGCTCGGCTGCAGGCTGCTAATCAATGCATGCCGGCAGTGCAGCGGAGATGTTTGATTGCACGAGACTGCGCTGCAGGCGGGGAGTGGCCGGCCACGGCCGCTACGGACAGGTACCGTACTGTGTGAGCGGACCATGCGGACCATGGGGACCGGACGGCCGCGGACGGTCCCGTGTCGGTGCCGCTCCGCCGAACACATCACTCTCTCCCCGGCTGACCGGTCGGCCGGCTGTCCCGACCGCGCGGTGGGACAGGATCGGGAGCCGCGAGGTCCCAACGGTCTTCGCGGCACCTCCCGCGCCGCAACAGGACGCGCGGGCCCGCCGACATTGGTATGCCACTCGCCGTTGGTTTGTGCACGAGCCGGACACCGGTGCCCCCTGAAAGCGTCTGCAGCTATGTAGAACGGGCCGCGAGGAGTTGCAATCGCGGACTTTGCACGCTTCATTGCCTACCCAGCACTTGACATACTGAGCAGCCTTATTATTTTTGTTATTTATGACGCTGAAAAGTCACGATGAAACCGGTTATGAGGGTTACCTTTTACTTGTGTTTCGTGTTGGTAGTGCTGGCGGGGTGGTTTCGATACAAGTTACTGCCCTATTTATCGGGATTGCTACCAGCTATGTGGAGTAATTGACTACTAGATTTAAGATGATAACTCAAGCATTGTTGGCCGATTATATGGAACGTCAAGGAAGTTGCCACGAAATGTCACCCGCATTCACATGACACTTGAGTGAGAGAGGTTTTTGTTGGACTGAGTCTGTCTGTCGTGACATGTTTCCCGTCGAACTCTTTCCCACACATTGATCGCTCGGCGTCGGCTGTGCTTTTCCTTTTGAACGCTCGCTCTGTTGAATCTGCACAGTCGTTCCTGTTTCCTTTGGCTTGTCCTTGGCTGTGACGGGAGTGCCGTGTGGCGGCTGTCGGCCCGGTACGACACATCTGCCGGCGCTCCGGCGCGGCCCTGTCGCCGGGCCCATGCCGCGCGCCGATCTGGGTCAGCTGCCGCGGGCTGGCGGTGTATTTCTGGAGCCGCCGTAAGGCAGTGCGTGGCCGCCCAAATACCGACCACCGGCGGCCTCCGTCACCGGCGCGGCGCTGACGTGCCCTTGAACCGGCGGCGGCGGCGCGGCCAGCCGGATGTGCCGGCCCCCGGCGGCCGGGGTGCGTCCGTGCGCGGCGCGCGGGGCCGCTGACCCGCGCCCCGTCCCCCTCCCCTCCCTCTGCCGCCGGTCAGCTGTTCGGCGGCTGCCCCACTGCCGATAGCGCCGCCGCGCCGCATGGCCAACCCTCGCCAACATTAGACACCGCCAACCTCGGCCGGCCGGGCGCTGCTGGCGGCGTGCCAAGTGCCGACCCACGTGAGAGTCGGCGTGACACATTGCGGTGGGCTCCGAGCCGGAACGTTCTCCCCCCCCTCCCCTCCCTTCCCCCGGCGGACACCGCAACAGCGGCCACCCGCCGCGCCGCGGACTGACATTCCGGGCCGTATCACAGCGGCGGCACCCGAGAATCCCGCACTCGACGCTCGAGTAGCTCTCGACAATGACCGGTTTTCGAAAGGTCAAGGTCATCAATCATGGCACTTCCGTGCTCACCAGTATCTTTGTTGGAGATGGTTGACGTCATTCAAGCGTAATCGAAATGATAGTATTACATTGATTTCCCAGGTAGTCTTTGTATCTACATTTGGCATATAGCCACCGCCCCATGTCCGTAGGGTAGGAGCGAGTTTATCTCTTTGTGGGCCGCCCCTGTGACCGTTTTATACAATGACTGGCCATCGTGCGGAGTTGTTGCGGAGTTTTCTGACAGGTGTTTGGCGCCAGGCTGTGACGGACGAACTCTGAGTCTGAATCCGCCGAACAAAGGCGCAATAGATCACAACCCGCCCGCATACAAGGAAATCCCTGCTTTGTGTCGTGCGACGACCCGCGGCGCCTGCTCTCGTCTTCCAGCCAGTCCGGTCTCCCTTACACCTGCGTTCCGCGCGGACCCCTCCTCCCTGTGACGTCATCTCCAGGTGTGACGTCACTGTTTGCCGGCTTTGTGTATCAGTTTCCCGGGACGGGTCCGTTACTGTAACGGCTGGGTGGCTGGGGCACCCTCGCTGCTGGTAGGGCCGACCGGCATCGTTTGGGGTGCTGGGACGGCGCAGCGGCGGGTGGGGAGCGTGATCCCCGGTACGCTGACGGCGCAGGGCGGAGATTAGGGTATAGCGGTCCGGTCCTGGCACTGAGGGTCAAGACCGGGCACAGCGATGGATTGTATTATCCGCGTTATAGCGGTCCGGTCCCAGGGCACTGCGCTGGGACTGGGGAGGAGATGCGATGGATGGTGCTATCCTCGTTATAGCGGTCCGGTCCGGAGGAACAGCTGGCGACCGGCGTGGGTCCGGTCCCTGCAGTCCTGCGGGCGTCCCTGGGACGGGGTGTAGCGTGTGCTGGCGCCCGCATCTGGCCGAGGATGGGGGTGATGTGGTCGCTGGGTCGGCGACCCGGTGGGGTGGGCCGGCCGGTACCCACAGGTGCAGGGCTAACGTCCAGAATCACATGTGCCACCTGCAGTCTGCTCTGAGCGCACCGCCCCGCTTGCCCACGGCCTAGCAGCTCCCGTCCCACCAATGCACTTTCAATACGGCACGGCTACCTCTCAAACCTCCGATGGGTCCCTTGTATTGTTCTGTTTTGCTGACACATCCTGAGTCTTACTGACCGCTGGTGTTCGCATGTGCGCCGTCATTAGCTGGGTGTCATCGTGAGGTGTATAGGGACGGAAGGATATGAAGCTGGTGACAGTGGGATGTGGCGCGATTAGCGGACCACCTGTGCGATACATCCGAACGGGGTGAGTCAGTGGGAAATCGGAGTCAGCTGTCCGCCACGGTGACGACTCGCCGAAGGTCGCTAGCTACACCCGCCTCTGGCCGCCAGCTGGGGTCGGTCGGTCGGTTGGTGTCTGTCCCTGTGTTCCGTCTGCCAGGTGTATGGTGCTGGCAGTCGGGTCTCGGCTCAGATCCGGCCTTCATTTATCTTCCGATATTAATCTACAGCAGCCGGCGTGGGTGAACGATGAGCATTGAGCATTGCACACATCTGAATGTTTCCACGTCTGGCGTATTTCATATCAATATTCCAGTCTTACATAAGACGAATATCGTTTCTGGATGTTATGTGCTCCTTTTGGGCATGTTGTGGCCCTCCGGAGGCCCGCTGGCCTTGGTGGGCACGTTAGCCTTTCCTCCAGATTCATCCCGGGCTGAAACTCGTCTCGAAGGTCAGTGGACAAGTTGTGGAGAGCGGGCGGCCGGTCGGGCTGCAGATCGGGAACCGGTGCGACGGGACGGGCTGCGCTCCGGCAGTGGTCGCCGGTCTCTGGCCGGCCTGTCCGGGTCCTGCCCGCTGCCATGGACCGGAGAGGGGGGGGGGGGGCATTGTTACCGACTGGCAGAGCGAGATGGCGCCGCGGGTTGGGAGTCGGGGTAGAGCACCGGAGGAAGTGGGGCGGGGAGCGGCAAGGTCATGGACGTTGGACCTCTCATTGGTGTTCGAGGAGCGTGCTGTGTCAGTGGTAGATACGGCGATATACAGTGACCCGGTGCACAATGCACCTGCTGAGTCGGCAGTGGCGCCGCCGGTCGCGGCCGCCTCGCAGGCGCTTACGAAGGTCAAGGTGAAGTCGCCGGTCATGTGTTACTGATGCCCATATACAGACATAGTGTGGGTTCCTCACCTAACGACGGCATTGTTAGAAAACATGCCTCAAACGGAACCCAGGCATGCCTGAAAAGTCTTATCATAACAGGATCTTCGTTAAAACTATTTTTCCCACGTTATAGTACGTCAGCGTATATCTCTCCCGATTGAGATAGCCCGGCCACGCCCGCGGGCAGTGACGCGGGCCGGACGTTGTGCCGGATTCCGTCAGACGAACTGGGCGCCGGGCGGTGTACGGTATCGAACGCTCGAGCGGTCACCGGAGAGTTTATGACTGCGTTCGATACATTGCCGGGAGGGCAACTGTTGGAACACTGTCGGGTGTTTGAGTGACAATGTCATTCGGCCTTTTACTCGCCTCTGATCCAAACTCGAGCTGATGTAACTATCGCAACTTTTTGTGAGGCATTTCAAGAGCTTCAGGATTCTATTAGGTTCATAATCTTATTTTTGGATTGGACGCTGGATTACTTTGTGTGTGGTGTGTTTGAGTCGCCGGTGGTGTATCAAGTTAGTACCGTGTGGCAGTCAGTGTGTGCTGTGCGCCTTCCTTGTGTTGTGAGTCGCCGGTGGTGTGTTGAGTTAGTACCGTGTGGCAGTCAGTGTGTTCTGTGCGCCTTCCCTGTGTTGTGAGTCGCCGGTGGTGTGTTGAGTTAGTACCGTGTGACTGACGTATTCTCCTCCCCCCGTGTTGCAGCCGGCGCCGGTGCCTGTCCGCCCGGAGCCGGAGCGGGCCGGCGTGCCACCGCCGCCGCGGCTCCACCGGCACGACCCTCTGTCGGCCGCCGCGGCCGCCGCCGCCGCCGACCAGTACGCGCTCGAGCAGCGCCACTACAAGCAGCAGCTGGTGAGTTACACTCACCGCCGTCCACCTAACGCCGTCCGTCAGTCAACTGATGGACTGACACAGTCGGTCCTGTCACTGTCAGTCCTACCGCCGCCGTCCACCTAACACCGTCCGTCAGTCAGCTGTTGGACTGAAACAGTCGGTCCTGTCAGTGTCAGTCAGTCCTACCGCCCACTCGGCACGCTCGACCGACTGGCGGGCTGGGTGATGGGACCCGAGTCTCGATTACGGTCTGATTGGGTCCCGCCCGCGCTCCGTGCAGACGGTGCGCCCCCAGCAGCTGTGCTGTTTGTGCGCGACGTTGGTATATCATCCGCCGGTCACGGGATGAGGGCCGTGTGGCTGGCTCAGCTCGGATACACGTCACCGAGACTGCAGCGTGCAGCAGGGCTGAGCGGCCCAGCTGCCCAGAGCGACTCTGAGACAGACATTCCGGCCGGGATTACCGGCGGTACTTTTGGCATTGTTCACGGACAGTACTTTTAGCATTGTTCTGTTCATTCTCAGCAGTTTGGCTGATTGATTGCTGTGTTGTTTCAGCAGCAGCAACAGCAGCAGCAGCAGGCACAGGCGCAAGCGCAGCAGAAACAGCAGCAGCAGCGTCAGCAACAGCAGCAACAACAGCAGCAGCAACAACAACGCCAACAGCAGCAGCAGCAGCAACAGCAGCAACAACAACAGCAACAGCGGCAGCAGCAGCTCAAGCAGCAGCAACAGCAGCACGAGCGTCTGCAGCAGCACCATGAGCGTCTCCAGCAGCAGCAGCAACAGCAGCACGTGGAGCGGCTGCAGCAGGAGCGGCTGCAGCTGCAGCAGCAGCAGGCGGCGGCCGCGGCGGCGGTGGCTGAGCAGCAGCGGCGCGCGCGGCGGCCGACGCTGCTGCCCAGCGGGCACGGCCACGGCGCCGAGCTGGCCGGCCTGGCGCCGCGGCTGGCCGACGACCGGGCCGTGCTGCACCCGGCCTACCGCAGGTCAGTATATGGCCACCCTCACAACATCCTACCGGAGGTCAGTATACGGCCACCCTCCCAACCTTCTCAGGGGACCCGGCCCGCGGGAGGTCAGTTTCCCACATCCATAGGCCACACCCTCGGCTAACCGGGTCCACCCTCGGGTCGTGCCTCCTACCTTGTAGGGAACTGGGAGAGGTGTTAAGAGATAAGCGCTTGTCGCTTCTGCACCAATCCGTGTGAATGTATGACTGTGAAAATGTTTTTACTTTTTATAAATAAAATATTAATCAATCAATCAATCAATCAATCAAAACCGGGCCTGCCTGGGCTCAGTACCCGCTCTAACGGGGACCCAGGCTTTCTGAGTCTACATAGTTCTCCCTCCCCCGGCTTGTCTAAGGTTAATTCTCCATGGCCCAGAGGCCAGTTTTACCAACAGAAAAATAGCCGCCTGCCGGAATTTTTGTCTAGAGACCGCTTCACATACGGAGCGTAAACGCACTGGGCACGGTAGCGGATATGGCTTTACCGTTTACGCTCCGTATGTGAAGCGGTATTTAGGCAAACAATTCCGGCAGGCGGCTATTTTTCTGTTGGTAAAACTGGCCTCAGGTATCATGGAGGCCATTCCCCTCCCCCGTCCGGGGTAGCCGGCCGTAACCGCGGCAACACCCTGCCGGTGCTGCGTAAAAGGCGGGCCTGTCAACCTGACATAGTAATCCCTGACAGTCGCACTATTCCTGGAACACAGATCTGCTGGGCCATTAGCGCGGAGCTACGTTCACATTAATGCCTGATGGCTGATCAACGATCACAATAATGATACCTTCAAACATTTGTTTTCTTAGTTCTGCGACGCAAAGCTCAAAAGACTGTCGTTCGTTCTATGTTCCCCTTTTTCAACAACAGCCTATGTGGTGTCGCCATGTATGCGCGCCTGCTATCAGAAGTCGGTTCGGTCATTCGCTAACCACCCGCCCTGTGCCCTGTGTGACTGACAGATCTTACGGAGAGCGGGAAATGGGGACCAGCGGAGGAGGTGGCGGCCTATCGGTGACGGCTCGTGCGCCAGAGCCTCGGCCACCGTCGGTGCCGGGCGGCGACCCGCGTCTGCCGCTGCACATCGTCACGGGGGCAGAGGCCTCCCAGCGGGTTAGTAATGGGAGGAGTCGGGTTAGTAATGAGGGGAGGGGGGGGGGGGCGTGGCTACACATCGTCACAGGGGCAGAGGCCTCCCAGCGGGTTAGTGAGGGGGGGGGGGGCTACCACATCGTCACTGGGACAGAGGCCTCCCAGTGGGTTAGTAAGGGGGAGAGGGGTCACACATCGGGGCACAGGGGCGAACAGGCCTCCCAGCTGGGTCAGTGAGGGAGTCAGGGCCCAGGGGGTCACACTCGGATGGGGTAAGGACTTCGCAGCGGGCCAGTTCCCGTCTCCACATTCTAAGGAGGCAGGATGACGCGGGTAGGGGTCGGGGTAGACCGCTCTAGCTCGGTTATGGACCTCCCGGTCTTAAATTATTGCAGTGCTTGCCTTTAGTGGGGCCGATCACCAATGATAACATGTGGAACGGCTGAAAATAGCCAGGCTTGAAAGCAGAGTGATGTGAATTTGGCGGACATCTGGTCTCTATTCGCCGTAAATGATCTGTATTTGCCCTTTTCACATCGTTCGTGTTCATGGTTCGTCTTCCTTTCGAAATCCGGTGTATCTGTCGTGGGTTGTGCAGCTGGGCTCTCCTTTGTATGTGCATTGTCTCCTTGTGGTCACAACTTTCCCATTATGTGACTCCGAATAAGGAACATAATAGACCTACGTCCAGCGGTAAATGCTAATGTTGCGAAGACGTCATATGGCTCTCAGCGATATCGGGGAAATCCCCTGTCCACTTTTCTGGCAATTAGATCAATTCAATACTTTGTTATTCCGGGACAAGCGATTGTTATTCGCAGCACGACGCCAGCGAATTAGAGATGACAGACGGAGTAGTGAAATTTAATAACGTCTGAACAAACCAGATGTCACAGCGCGCGGATGGCTCCGGCGTACCGGAGCGGTCACACGTCCCGTCCGACCGAAATACGGCCGGACAGGGGCGGATTCAGCGGACGTGGGCTGTCAGCGGCCCGGATGTGTGCCGGCCGGTCGGTAACGGGTCAGAGCGGCACGTCCTGCCCGTGACCGGCGCCACTGGTCGACTGAAGTCACGTGAAACTGAAACCGAGTTACCGAACATCCTCTTAGGGACAATTACTGCAGGCACTGCATCCGCGTGGTGCCAATCAGTTCCTTTTATTTTTGGTTTGTTACTTGGCTTCTAAGACTTCTTCTCGGACATTGTGACATTATCATGGGATATTGTCAAGATGGGGTGATGTAGGATAACGATAATTCCCGCTAAACATCCGACAGAGGGTTGTGAAAGCCTCACATCTTACACAAATTAGCTCTTTTTGTTTTGTGCACACGTGTTCATCAAAATGAAGCGTTTTCCTTTCCAACATTGCGCGGTCTGGGGCATTCGGCTAGTAAAATCGTTGTCTGGCACGAGGTTAAAGTTATGGCTCTCCGCCGACCTTCCCTACGGACTTATGCAGTGGGATCACGTTCAATCTACCGTGGCAGTGTGGAGCGACGAATTCTGAACCCTGCGCGACCCACGAAGACCTGTGAGCCCGTATATTGGAGAAACCCTACGGCGTAACTCCAGGGAGCTTCCTCGGCCGACCAGCGCTGAGGGCGGATGCCCCCCCCCCCCCCCCCCAGGTATAAATTTTAATCTATCGCCACTGGCTCAGTAGGATAATCAGAACTAGTTGGACTGGTTACCACAGCTCACGACCCCACCTCGTAAATGGTATTAGTTCTGTGTAAACCCCCCTCTGACGATTCAGCGCCGTACAATAGAGGCGAACAATACGCCTGCTACAGTGGATTGGTATTCAATCAGGTTTACTCAGACGCCCACGCCGTCATGGAAATTGCTTTTTTTCTTGTTGGTCATGTGGGTGTTTGCCGTTTGGCAGAAACATTTACCTTTTTCTTTGCGCCTCATTACTTTTGCTGTCATTATTTTTTTTTTAGGAGCAATACCCGAGGAAATTTTTCCCTTGTTTTCTTTAGTTTCTTTTTCCGCGCTCTTATGTGTTATCGATACGTAGATGATTGATGTCAGTGGTTGACATGATCGCCCTGCCAAAGCTAGCGGCCGAGTTTAGTGCCGTTGGCGCATTCATCATAACTGGTCACCGGTCGGCTACTCTATCCACTTGCCCTCCTCTGTATCTGCTAATGATAGCAATGACTGACATCAGACTGCCCGCGTCCTCGTCCTCCCACTCCCGCTCCCCCCGCACAGCGCGACACCAGCCGCTCTGACACCACCGTCCCGTCCCCAGGAGTCGCCGTACAACCCGCAGACGGAGGCCATCTCGCCGACGCTGCCGGCCGACGGGCTGGACGAGTCGCCGCTCCGCTCCACCAAGGACGAGCTGCTCGGCCAGATCAGTACCATCGACAGGGAGATCATGAAGGCAGAGTCTCAGATCGCCAAACTCAAACGGAAACAGGTGTGCAAAGACGAGACGGAGTTGGGTGGGGATGCACTACCAGCGTTCACAGTGTGCGTGTGCGGCCGGGTACTTTCTCACCTATCCTTTGCTTCTATTGTTTGGCAGCTAATGGGTAGGTTAATTTTTCTTTAGGAGAGACTGAGCGGTCGAGCTGTTTCAGACGTTTATTGGAGGATTAGGCCGCTGCTTATCAACCTATGTGATAAGTGATGCGTCAAGCGTGGTTTTATCTTACATCGATGATCAGTGGCAGTGACATTCATGGATCATCGTTGACCCATCTGTGGCCCACTGGTGACCGCTCTGAATACCTTGCCGTCGCCAGAGTGAGCTGGAGCAGCACGCGGCGCGGCCGGACGGCTCCGTCTCTGAGGACGAGCGGGAGCCCAAGATGACCAGCCTGCCGCAGACCATCTACGCCGACAACCGGGTGGGTGGGGAGTCTGCAGTCTGTAGAGTCTAAGGACGGGATGGAGAGTGTATGGAGTCTGTATAGTGTGGAGTCTGTGGAGTGGGGTCTTACGAGTGTGACGCCTGTGGACCTTTCTGGGCTAGGTCGGGGAGAGGGTCTTGTGCGGGGGCCAGATTGGTTGTTTGAAGGGTACTCGAAGTAGTCTGGTAATCGAGACTCGTGCTCATTAGGTTTGCAGTCAGTCATGCGGTACATCTGCAGGCGTGTTTGTACGCTTTCAAGTCATGTGTTGCATAAGTTTGGTCATTTGCGTCGTTTTGTCAGGCTTGTTTGATATAACTGCATCCATGTATGTGAGGTAGCACGTTCATTGTTCAGTAACTATGTTCATCATGTGCGACGTAGCCAATTGTATCACCTCAAGAATCGGTCCTTTCACCACATCCAGAACTCCCCTGGAGCAAACAATTGTATGTTGCGGTTGGACATTATTTTGTAGGTGTGGCTGTGGTTGTTGACAAAGGTGTCACGTTTTCAGAAGCGGGCACGGACAGCTACGGCGGACCTGGAGAAACTGAAACCGGCCCAGGTGAAGGTGAGTTCCACGGGCTTGGACTATTGACGGTGGGACTGAGGGGTCGGAGGGATAGGGCATGTAGTTACTTGTTACTGAGGGTGTGAGGCCTCCTGGTTATGACCAAGGGCCCAACTGATTATTCCCTGGTGGACCTAGGCCGTGAATTGCTGAAGCATGCTGAAGTTTGTGTATTATGTGTGCACGAGAGAAGCAAACGGTAGCCCGGAAACACACGATGGCTAGCTGAATGTCCGAGCGAATTCAGACAATGACGAATGGTGTTGAATTATTTATGGCTCCGTGGCCCGAATCGCGGGCCTCTCGAACCACCTGTCTCCATTGTAAGCAACACACGGCGTCCTTGTCGAGCGATATGCCTATCCTCGTGTCTGGTCGTTGTGGCCTCTCTGACCTGGCAACCTTGGCAACAGACCTCGAGTGGCAGGCTCAGCGGACCTCAGCAGCTACTGCGGCTACCCTGCGTCATACCCTCCTCCCCTCACGTGCTGCAGCCACCGTCAACCCATGTCTAGTGGTTTCTCTGACCTTACCCTGTGGTACGGTCAGCTGCCGGCGATGGGTCGTCGCTGAGGCCCGTGTCCTGGTCGTATTCGACCTTTCCCAGCCGGTGAGACATGTCAGCCTCAGTCTCCCCTGTGTTCTTTACGTTCTCTCGCCTCCCCTGGCGTCCTGGCCAGCCACTGACTCCCGTGCCCCAGTCTGACCTGCCCCTCTGCCCCTGTAGCCGGCGGCCGGTGCGGACGGCACCGAGCGGTGGCGACTGCACGCCGTCCAGCCGCTCTACAACCAGCCGTCGGACGTCGCCGCGTACGCCGCTAACCGCACCGCGTTCGCCACCTTCAAGCCGCGCCTGGTGGCGTCGATCCGCCGCCGGCGGCTGGCGGAGATCGGCCGGGACCGTGATACGCTGCACACCTATACCGGACAGCTGCGGCAGTGGCTGCGGCGCATCCAGCAGCACGAGATGGTGCCCGTGAGTGACGCGGGGGCTCGGAGCTTGGGTGGGGACTGGAGTGGTAACACAATTTAATTAGTGACGCACATTAAACTCGTTACACCTAGTCACAAAGTGCCACCAACGGCTTTCGTCAATGCGTGCCATAAAACGCATAAATGTACCATGGAGGGCGAAGCAAAAACCAGCCCTAGTTGTTTGCTAGGACGGGTCTTTATCTTGCCTTTGTTGCACAGTCCTGCAAATAAGGCGATGAGTATTCATTTTTATCCGTAGTTCGCCGGGCGTTCTGCTGTATGGCGTGTTCAGAGCTCTGACGACGGTTTATCTCTTCCACCCACAGAAGCACCGTCAGTGCGCCGCGCGTGACCGTGAGTTCTACGAGAAGGTGTTCCCTGAGATCCGACGGCTGCGGGAGGAGCGCGAGCGGCTGGCGGCCGGCGGCGGCCGACCGGCCCGGCCCGACGGAGCCGAGCAGGACGACCAGCCGGACGGCGTCCAGCAGAAAATGGTGAGCGGCACGGGGAGGGCGGCCCGACCCCGGCAGCGTCCGCTGGTGCTGGGATCAGGGGTTTCCGGCCGGACCAGCCACGGGCGGCAGACGAATCTGCTGATGTCAGGGCGGCGGCGCCTGCTCGACATCCAATTATGCTCGCTTGTGAGTCAGGCCGGACAACCGGGCCTGATCTGAAAGCGCAGCACATTTTCTGGGAAACTGTCTGCTTTGAAAGTGCTCATATAAATGTCAGTCGTGCGCTGCTTACCGGGAAAGGTCACCGGTCGCCGCTGGGCGGCTCTGCGCTGTAAAGTTGGCGCGCTGCGGCGTGCCGGTGCGCGGCCCCTCTGACCCCGGGCGCTACTCTCTGTGTCCGGCAGACGGAGCGGCAGCGGCTGCTCTCGCTGGCCGTGGTGCCGCCGCCCATGCTGGACGCCCGACGGCGGAAACACCGGTTCATCAACCGCGGCGGCCTCACCGGCGAGGCGCTGCAGCTGCACGACGACCTCTCCAACCTGAACGTCTGGACGGAGGAGGAGCGGCAGACGTTCAACGAGCGCTTCCTGCAGCACCCCAAACAGTTCCACGTCATCAGCGCCGCCCTGGAGCGCCACTCGACCCGCGAGTGTGTGCGACATTACTACCTGAGCAAGAAGCAGTTCAAGTACAAGGAGCGTCTGAAGAAGGCGCGCAGCCGCGGCCGGACGCGCGGCCCGGCGCGGCCGCCGCCGGCTCCGCTGGTGATCGGGGCCGACCTGCCCGGCATGACTACCCGCGGCGCCCTGCAGCAGCGCGGCCGGACCGGCGGCTCGGCGGCGGCGGGCACAGCCACCAGCACCAGCAGTGCCGTCCCCGCCCCGGCACCCGCCGCGCCGGCCGCCGCCGCTGCTGCCACCGCCGCCCCGGCGGACGGCGGCTCGCAGCCGGAGGGCGGCGACACCGGCACCGACACCAAACCAGCGGCGGTGGGGAGTGGAGAGGAGCCGACTGTCAAGGTGGAGGAGCGAGGGGACGCCGCGGAGCCCGCGCCGCCGGCGGTAGCGTGCGCCGTCTGCCAGACGGAGCAGGGTGCCGACACTGCCGACGAGTGGCGCCCGCTGCTGCCCGAGCATGCCACGCTCTACGGGCTGTCTGAGGACACGCTGCCGGCGGACGCGCGCGTGTGCGCCGTCTGCCGCGGCCGCTCGGCACGCAGACGCTACCCGCAGTGAGTACACCGCACTATACAGCTCCTAGTCTGTCCCTACACACATCACTGCTGTCTGCACATGTCCTTGGCAGTGATTACTGACAGTCACGACTGTTGTTAATGACATTGGATAGTTCTGTAATTATCTGACCTGTTTAGAGTTCCGATATCATGATGAGCACCGATTATCAGTAGTTGGCTTAATATCGTTGTCATATATAGAGTAACTAATGATCTATTTGTTTTTGTTTTTTGATTGCACTACCTGCTATTTCTGCGCTCACCCAATGTCGTCTCTCTAACACTGCGCTGCGGCTGTTGCAGGGTCAAGTGCCCGATCCCCACGTGTCCGACGCCGCGGCAGCGGGTGAAGCGCCTGCGCCCGCTGCCGGCGCGCTGGGCCGACGCCGACGCATCGCTGCGACAGACCATCGCCGCCGAGCTGCGTGAGTAACCGCCGGTGACGGAGGCGGAGGGGGATAGTTTGAAATTGAAAGGCGTTTTTTCGTGGGTTGGATGGGAGATGGGGGTGGGGATACACGCCATTGCACGGTCTGTTTTACGTCAATCGTGCTGAATGTGTATGTTTCAAGCGATTGTTCGCTCACATTTGCGGGCTGCTCATGGGGGAATGGTTTTGATCGATTTGATATTTTTCCATCAAGTGTTAAGATTGGAATCCAGTTGATGGCTAGTATCTGGCCATTCCGTTGCCGCTGATACGTCTTGGGGTGGCTTATGGCGGTAGCTGTACCGAGATAATGCTCCCGACCTGACCGGCGCGTACCCGTGTCTGTGCCGCAGAGCTGACGCCCGAGGTGATCAAATGCTGCACGGCCTGCCGCGGCCGGCTGGCGCGGCGGCTGGCCGGCCGTCCGGAGCCGCCCGCCGAGCCGCCCTGGACGGATGACGAGCTGGAGCGGCTGCGGCAGGCGCTGCGCAGCGGCGGCGCCGACTGGACGGCGGCGGCGGCGGCCGTCGGCTCGCGCCGGCCGGCCCAGTGCCGCCGGCTGTACGCGCAGCGGCGGCCCGAGCTGGGCCTGCAGCGCGCGCTGGCAGAGTACAGACAGGTGAGCAGAGCCGCCGGCCGGGTACCGATCTGGGCCAGGAGGCCTCTAGCGATCACACGGATCATGTAACTGCGCCGTATCGTGCGGAGATAATGCAGCTCCGGAGGCACCGCGCCACCGCCGGCGCGTTCTCGGAAATGCCTGTCCGCCCGCGGCGAACGGACAGTGGGTCGGCACGCCATATTATCCAGACGACTCCGTCGGTGTGTTCCTGGAGCTGAACTGGTTAGCACCGGACGGACAGTCTGGCATGGTGTCTGGTATCCTACCGTGCGGTGTCGCCCACCCCAGCGCTGTTTGGTATCTCTCCCACGAACTAACCTGATGCTCTGTTCACAGGCGGCTGGACTGCACCTGGCGGCCGAGGATCTGACGGACACTGACACTGAGAGCGAGGAATCGAGCGGAGCAGAGGAGGACGAGAGGCCCGTGCCGGCGGCCAACGAGCGGCGCGGAGACAGCTCGGCCACCGTACGTACCGGGCCGGTCGGGAGGGCGGCCGGCCAACGCCGGGGGTCGGGAGGGAGGCCGGCCGGCGCTGGGGGTCGGGAGGGATGTCGGCCAACGCTGGAGGTCGGGAGGGTCGGAGTCTGATTGTTGGTAGTGTGGTGTCATTGCTTATTAAGGTGCGTTTGAGAAAGGGCTTGAGTTTTTGGCAGGACGTACCGGATATGTATGTTATTATAGGGGTGAATGATAAGCTAACAGCAAACTCCAGTGGTATGACGTATCTCGTGTAGGCTGGTGGTTTGCGCTGCTGTTTGCAGGTCACAGGGATGGAGAGATGCACTCTGTTCGATTTAAAGATTAAATGGTAATTTCATTGCACAGTGAACGTTTATTTCCAGAAGCTCATTATGAACTGTTTCGGCGTATAAGCCGACGACGGTGGGCAGATCCTAATCGCTTATTCATTTTGAGGATCTGGACTGTGCGATGGACGGGTAATGTTTCCGTGGCAGCCGAGCAACGGAGATTTCCCCAGCGCTTATCCAGGTCCGCAGCAGCCCACTCAATTATCGAACCCTGTTTTAAGAGTCTGCGATTATTCCCCTAAGAACTCAGCAGGTATTTGCCGTTTCTGACTGTACCGTGTCCCCTCTGTCAGGTATCTGCCGACGAGGCGTCGGCAGAGCCCGAGGTGAAGGTGGTGACTGTGGGCCGACCGAGGTCGGCGGCGCTGCAGAACCACGCCGACCCGCCGCCGGCGCCTGTCCGCTCAGCGGCGCCGGCCGAGCCCCCGCCGGGGCCGGCCGTGTGCGCCATCTCCCCGCCGCCGACCACCAGTCTCGGACCGCGGCCCTCCATCGGAGACCTCATCGACGTCACCATCAACCGCTCCTTCCGCAACGTGCTGGCGCGCATGGAGCGCGAGGGCGACTCGCCGGCGGCTGGCGGAGACGCCCGAGACTTTACTCTGAACAGTCTGCTGACGGCTGGGGAGCGCCGCGGCCAGCCGCCGGCGCCTCCACAGCCACCGCAGCCGCAGCCGGTGCAGGACTGCGACAACGTGGCGCAGGACCTGAGCGTGCGTCGGCCGGCCGGCTCCGAGCCGCCTCCGCCGCCGCGCCGCAGTGCGCCGCCCGCTCCGCCGGCGCCGCCGCGGCTCGGGCCGCCGCCGGACGCGTACCACGCCGAGCGGCGGGTGTCTGCGCCGCACCCGGGGCTGCCGGAGCCGCGCGGCGCGCTGCCCCCGCACCTGGCGGCCGCCAGCCGGCCCTGGCAGCAGCCGGCGCCGCGCGTCTCGGCGCCGGCGCCGCGGCAGCTCCCGCCGGCGGGCTGGCCGGCCGGCTACCCACCCAGGCCGGAGCCGCGGCCCGCGCCGCGCGCCGGAGCTGGCTCCATCACGCAGGGCACCCCGATGGCGGCGATGGACGGCCTGATGCGCCCGCCGGCCACCCATCTCCGCGAGGGCGGCAGCATCACCCAGGGCACGCCCATGCAGCCGGAGCCGCGCCGCCGGGACAACCCGACCACGGGCGGCGGCCTGGTGGGGTCGGCCGAGCCGGGTGCGTACACGTCTCGCGCGGGGCCCGGCGCGCCGGCCGGCTACCCGTACCCGAGCGGTCCGCCGCCGGGCGACCACCTCTCCTCGCGGCACGTGCTCATCACAGACTACATCACGTCGCAACAGATGCACGGCCGGCGCGACAGCCGCAGTTCTTCGGACGGCGGCGGCGACCCGCGTGCCTCGCCGCGCGATCTGGCGATGTACGGCCGGCAGCCGGCGCCGCCGCCACACAACACGCCTCCGCCGCCGCGGAGCACGCCGCCCCCGGCGCGCCGCCAGCCGCCGGCGCCGCAGCACCAGCCGCCGCCGACCCAGCAGCGAGCCGGCGTGATCCAGCGGCCGACCAGCCGCCCGGGCCCGGGGCCGGGACCGTCCCGTCCGCCGGCGGACTCCTATCAGCGGCTGGCGGCGGCGCCGTACGCACCAGACAACTTCAGCACTCTGGTGGACGTGGCTGTGGCGCAGAGCAACCTCATGGTGCCGTCCAGGATGGAGCGGGAGCGTCAGCAGCAGGAGCAGCGCTACCGGCAGCAGCAGCAACAGCAGCAACAACACCAGCAGCAGCAGGCGGCCGCCGCTGCTGCCGCGGCGGCCAGTCAGCAGCGGCAGGCGCTGCAGCAGCACCGCCAACAGCAGGAGCAGCACCGCCAACAGCAGGAGCAGCATCGCCAGCAGCAGGAGCAGCGCCTGCTGCAGCACCACCATCAGCAGCAGCAGGCTCACCAGCAGGCCCAGCAGCAGGCCCAACAGCAAGCCCAGCATCAGCGGCAGCAGCAGGCCCAGCAAGCTCAGCAGCGCCAAAACTCGATCAACAAAGAGATGGCGGCGCGGGCTGCCGGCCGCGGGCTGGACAAGGCCGGTCTCACCGCCATGGGGCTGATAGACACAATTATCAACCGCTCGATGACGCAGGAGTCGCGCGGCGCCGGCGGGCCGCCGCCGCCGGAGCCGCGCGGCTACCCGCCGGTGGGCCGTGGCGGCGGGCCGGCCGCCGGCCGCGACTCGCCGCGCTCTCTGCCGCCGCCCGAGCGGCCCGCGTACCCGGCCGCGCCGCCGCCGCCGCCTGACAGCTACGGTTACCGGTACCGCGGCGCGCCGGCGCCGGCCGGCCGACCGGCCGAGTCGGCGGCCGCCGAGCGCGCCGCCATGGAGCGGGCGCGGCTCATCCGCGAGGAGCGCCACATCATGAGGGTGGCCCAGGCGGGCTCGCCGGAGCTGGCCGGACAGCGGCCGCCGCCGCAGTCGGCCGCCGAGCCGGTCCGACTGTCGGCGCCTCACCAGGCCTGGCTGTATCAGCAGCAGCAACAGCAGCAACAACGCCAACAGCAGCAGCAGCAGCAGCGGCCGGCGGCCACCGAGCCGCTGGCCGCCACCTCCCAGGCGAGCCGGTCGGCAGTCGGCGCGTCGCCGCTCGACTACGTCAAGAACAAGATCGCCGAGGTGATGCGCACCTCGGACAAGTCCGGCGAGGACGGCGAGGAGCCGGCCAAGCGGGCGCGCCTGGAGCCGACCGCGCTCTGCCTCACCCGCGGCAGCAACGGCGGCGTGGCCACCCCGCCGCCGCCGGCCGCTCACCGTCCGCGGCCGCCGTCCGAGCGCGCCACGCCCGCCGACGGGTCAGCAATGTGATGCGGCGCCGCGGCGCGTCCCAGGCGGTCCGCGGCGCCGCCCCGCCACCAGCTGTGATCGTGTACCTGTGTCAGAGGGGCAGACGGCCGCCAGGCGGCGCCACAGTCAGAGCCGAGTCAATCCGCGCGTGTGGGAGTGAGTGAGAGAGGGAACAGTGGATGGGTGTTTTATATTCAGTGCGCGCTGTGGGCTGTTTGGCGGTCTGGGCCAATGTCGTTGTTTGGTGTGTGTACGGGTGGTGACGCTCGGCCGGCCAACTGTGGGGCTGTAACGAATTAACCGCTAGGATTCAAGGTTGTGACCGTACTCGGCTTCTGGAGGAGATGATCTCTTGTTACTGTTGTTGAATACATATATCTTGCTAATGTCCGTTTCTTGCTGTGCTCATCGTTATACGGGCGGATGATGATTGCTGTCGTGTTATCTGGATCAATACATGTGATGCAGCGATGCAGGAAATGGTGGTCTCCCAGTGTCGAAAAGGAAGAAAAGGGTCGGTTGCGGACGATTTTTTGCCTCCCCATGAAGAACGGTGCGGAGGTCGCAGTTGTCCGATACTAAAACAACAGCGTTCCGGGATAGTATCCAATGTCGTCGGCTGAATCCGTTTTTTTGCACACATCAAATTCTTTTGCTCGGGACGAGTTCGAAGTACGACGCTGCCAGGAAGGAATGGCACTTCAGCTCTTATAGTACGATGGGGCGAGTGGGGACGGCGTAGCGCTGGTAAGAAAGGGGAGGACCTCTGGAGAGAGAGAGAGAGAGAGGGGGGGGGGGTCGCGTCGCCAGGGAGAGTGGGAAGAACATACCGCACAGACCAAGGGTATGTCGGCCGCCGGTCAAATGAGAACGTGCCGCTGAAATGATAATGTCAGTCGTCAGAACGCACGAAATAGACGCTTTATGCTGCCAACAGAAATCCATCGACTTCAAACGGTTATCGCCATCCACAAAATACCATTTTTCACCTTGCTGGTGCCGGACAAATACCACGCAATAAGAGCAACATCTCCGGCGTTTGAAAGCTGTTTTGCGCTCTTCTAAGTAAATCGCTACAATGCGAATGCCAGACTGGGAATGCTTCGACCCAGCCTGGTTTGTTCTGTTACAGCTCCAATCCGCCATCGTTCAAAGCTCGCGAAGAGCAAAGCAGGTAAAAATATAGTTACGATAATCTGTGTATTTGACAGAATAAAGAATATATCCATCACAGGGAGCACAGTCCCACAAGAAGGCTGTGTGATAATGTCGACAGGACTGCCGTGCTGCAGTGATGCTGACCGGGACCCCGGTCGGTGCCGAGGACAGTGGGTGCAGGACATCCACAGGCTGCAGCCACACCCGGCCGTGCATCCGTGCTATGCAGGCCATTGGCCCAGTAGCAGCCGTCCGCTATCTCACAGACAATATCAGCCCCTCCACACATTTTCCCTATCGGCGACTTGGTCCGTAACTCTATCGTCCACGGCACCGCGGCAGCTATCCGTTCCACCGACATACCCCTCCAGTCCCAACACAGACGCCTCCGTAAAACAGTCGCGAAGTTCCCTGTTCAGTGTCCCACTGCGAGCACCATTGTCCGCTGGGGCATCGTTGTCAATGCGGGATATCACTTAAGTCCCGCGTACATCACTGTCGGTCTCATGTATCATCACTGCAGCTCCGTCGAGGCACCAATCATTGGCTGTTTAATCGCAGCATTAATCGCTGTCCCACCCAGACGTCCTGGCAGACTTATCACGGGCGTCTTGAAGCCCCACCGCCCCACACAAGGCTCCCGTACAGCGAACACCGAATATCGGTACGGGCGTCTTCAAGACCTTCTGCCCCACACAAGGCCCCCTACATCAGAGGCCGAATATCGGCACCAATAAGCCTACCTCCCCCGCGCCACCCTCCAGTATCAGGTGAAGAAGTCAATATAGCACAGTGCCCGAAAAAAGAATCATCGACAGCATTCACACTGGATTCGACTGAGCACGGTTATATCCTTCCCAGCCTTGATAATTCCTCTGCGCGCTCTGAGCCTGTGGACTGTGGACTATCACTCAATAATACAGACGGCCGAGCGACTGGGCGACTGCGACTCAGTGACGGTGCCCGTGCCCCGGTCGGGTCGTCTCGAATCTCCCCGCACAGGTCAGGTGGAGCTGCATTCCAACACTCTGCGCACACGGCACACGCACAGCCCTCCCACAGGCACGCGCGCGGCCATGTCACCGCCCGCCCGTCCTCTGGAGCTCTCACTCCCTGTCCACACACTCTGCTCTGCTGTGTCTCTGCTCTGTCAGCCTCAGCCGAACAGGCATCGACCAACCTCAGCCGAACAGGTACCAGATAAAGAATATCAGGCAGAGTCCGATGACGGCGCCGAGTATGAGCGAGTCGCGTCGTTTGCGCAGCTGGATGCGCTGCACCAGGCTGTTGATCATGGGGAACCGGTGCGCCAGGTCGTTGACACGCGTCTGGATCGCCTTGAAGGTGGCGCGCTGCGAGCCCAGGTGCTCGCGCGTCTCCATGGCGATGGCGATCTGTTCGTCAATCAGCCGGTCCGAGCTGGGCGGACGGGGGGGGGGGGGGAGGGAGGTCAGGGACGGGGACACAGCACAACAAACGCCTCAGTACAGCAGCCTCAACACTCAGCTGATTTCATAGTAAACGTCAGTGAAATGGATAACTCACAAGTCATACTGACAAAGTGTTATTTAGTACTAACTGCTAATAAAATAGCCAATTAAAGCAATATTACTGAGAACTGTAGAATAAAACAGTGAATGTGTAGCGCCGGCCGGGATCATGCACATTGTACAGCCCCAGCAGGCTACACACTTACAGGGCGCCCGTCACTCACTTTCTGATGTGTTCGTTTTCCTTTAGAAGGTGGTCGAGTCGGCGGTTGAGCCGGCCATTCTTGTAGCTACTGTCGACACAAAAGACCGAGACGGGAGTTAGGCGGGATTGCCCGACACAATACTATAAACCCAGTAGCTTACATTGAGCCCACTTTGACTCTCCCCAGCATTTGGGACCTTAGACACACCATACCTGCGATATGCCGTCTCGTTATCTTTAGCCAACATCAGACCTATAACTCGATTAAGTCCTCTTACTTAATCTCACTCAAACGTCAGTCCTAACTGATCTACAGCCCACAATTCTTACCCTGACTTTGATCCAACTGATCCAACCCTATCGAGCACTCACAAACTCTCCCCACAATAATTCAAACCCAGGCCCACACCTCATCCCAGTCACCAGCTCCCCGAGGCCGGCCGGGCTCTCTTCCCAGTCGCTGTCCGTCCGTCCAACCGACCGTCCGACCGTCCGTCCGTCCGCCCGCCCGTCCGTCCGTCCGTCCTACCGTCCCACCTGTCGTCGCTGCGCCCGAGCAGCTGCTGGCGGTCGCGGCTGGCGTCCAGCGCCGTCTTGGTGCGCCGAAACTCCTGCGTGTAGTCCTGCAGGATGTCGCGGTGCCGCTGCAGCGTATGTGTCACCGCCGCGCTCGACGCTGCGCCCGACGCAGAAAACTCGCACATGCGCTCGTTGATGGTCGACAGCTGGAGAGCAGTGGAGGAAGGTGAGCGAGCGGGCACCGATGTAAAAAAAAACTCGTGGCATACCCCAGCCCGCAGCCGCGGCGCGCCAGTAATTGTCGCAGTCTGAGCCAGGATGTCAGCGACCGTTTGATCACATCAGGCTCATGAGTAGTAGTTAATTCCTATTACATCGAGAACTTTACGCCCGGGACTTTGAAAAGGGCGAACAAATTCATTTTTGTTTAAAGTGAGCGATGACACGTTATATCGATGTCGCAGACAAGTAAAAGTGGTAGAAAAAGATGGAGAATACTTGAATCGGCATCAAAACTGCTCTTGGAACACCGGGACACGGAAAAGTGCACAGGTTACACTTCAATGACAATGTTATAGGTATTGCCTCAGCAGCATTATTAGGACTGCAGGCGACGTTGCAACTCTCCAAAGGAATACGTCATTGCTCCACATCGAAAGAATGGTGGTGCCGAACGGGGCTTACCTTGGTCAGACAGGCTTCGATATCCGCCTCGGTTTTCTCCACCTGCTGGTCGTCGCCACTGAGCAGCGGCTGCTGGTCGCTGGGGGAGGGGGGGGGGGGGGCGCCGTCAGTGGACACAGGAGAGGCAGGGGGAGGGGAGTCACAGATTGGCCAGCGGATGGGGCGCCGTGCGTGAGATCGACATATCGCCACGGTGACAGGAAATGTAGAGACCAAGAGCCGGACAGTGGCTGGAACTCAGGAGAGGGGTTACTGGAGGGCAAACGCGAGACGGCATCACTGCCCGTGATGCCGGACAGACGACGACACTTCTGTTTCGACACAGGCTACACAGCATAGCTCAGCTGAATTTAGTGACCACTTAAGTGACCAGTGAGCATTTAAATCGTTTTCTACATCAGAGGAGGCATATAAGCATATCACACACCTATGGGCAAAGCCTGTGTACTAAAAGATAGCCGCAGCTTCAACAAACACCTCGGCTTGGCACTCACCCGGGCACCACAGATGGCGCGCTGGCATAGCCCGCACCCAGCTTGCTGTAGGCCACCAGTTTAACGTCCAGCTCATTCTCCACCTGCCTGGCCTGCTTCCGCAGGTCTGGGGATAGGTCAGACAGCAGTCAAACACATCACATATTCCCTGGACCCTGAATGTGGCAGAGGTGCTGAGGTGCTGTGATATCTATACAGGCAACAAAATGAGCTGCCGAACATTTGAAATGAGTGATAAGAACAATACCACATGATACAGTGATACAGAGGATAACAGTTGCTTTTAAACTCCTTCCAAAGCACTTATAAGTGTAAAATTTGTCTTGACCACTCTTACATGTCATATAATATTGCAAAATGCAGGTATGATTATGCATTGTAAAATGAACATTGACTCTTATGATGTGAGCCAATGGAAATGGAAGAATAATCGATTTTTTTTTGTCTTACCTTCCCAGCTGTGGGCACCTGCAGCCATCTCCAAGAACACTCTTATGTTGACATTGACTTGCAATCTAAGCCGATATCACCTGACTTCTCTCTGTAACACAGCAGTAGGTAGTAGGTACACATACTCATTTACAAAATAAATCCAGAAAACCGCAGACACGCACATCAGGATTCACAATCATGCAAATAGCAATATCATAACATCAAGTCAGCCCTGAAAAGCCTATAATCAAATAGATAATGCATATGTATAGTCATTGAGCAACATAATGACTGCAATTGTAACTGTCCTTCTTCCTTTTTACCTGCCCTTGAGTAAGTTAACCCTCGCACTGCTAGATGGGGGGGGGGGGGGGGTAGGGTGTTGAACGGACCTCCCCCCTCGGTATTTCGCGAATATCTCGCGCCAAAGGTAGCCGATCGCGACGAAATTTCAAGTGCCCTCGAGCTATCAATTTTACACCTACCCTGAAAATTTCATGACCCTGACCCAGATGACTTTGACCTATGGCATGTTTCTCGAGACCATGTTTGGTCGGAATCGCGATTCTGTTTGGTCGGAATCGCGATTCAGCCCGTCTTTAGTTCTGCACTTCGCGATGAGGATCTGCGCTGGCGGAGGTCTTCCTGCCGCGACCTAGCTTGTTCCCAGGCGTCTATCCGCTTCGTCACGTGATAACCAGTGCCAAATCGTGCGGCAACTCATGCCCAGTGTCTCGGCGACCTGACCGTGGTTCATGCCGTCGGCAACCATGCCGACTGCCCCACTGCGGGACGATTTGCTCTGCAGTTTGGCCATCCTGGACACCTGGTCCGCGCGCGCTGGGTACTGCCCTGGAAATGACCTCCATACACCCTTCGACCGATCAGGGTCACAAAAATTCGAAGGTTACGTGACTATAATGTAGCCAATATGGTAGAGGGAGCGCAGTACCGGCGAAATTATATTGATGTTGCACCATAGAAGCCAAATGAAGGCTGTGGGAGAATGTGACATTAATTTTGGGACACCCTGTAAGTAATGGTAGAAAAGTGGTAACACAGATCCAATTACTTAGTCCCAAGAAAATGTTTTAATCATGGACTTCTCTATATCACTGAACTAAGAGGGGTAAGTAGCTAGGTAGGTACCCACAGGCCACAGTCCCAAGACAACTAAAGATGATGGTTATCCATTATGATGAATTAGAATTCTGACAAACAATGGGTATGTTAACTCTTTCACAGGCACTGGGACAGGAAGGAAAACCCCCAAAAGCACTCTAACAAACATATAGGTAGCTCATTAGCCATTACATCTTGAATTTTGATCAGAAACCAGGTGATCATAAGGAGTGCTGACATTTCAATCTCTAAGTTCAAGGAAGTGCCTACATGTAAAAAAGTATTGGCATGAAAAATCATCCAAAATAGGTATAACTGCTGACTTCCTTTTAATTTTTTCTTTAATAATTAAGTTAGCATGAATGTTGGAGAGACAGAAAGACGATTGAAAGGTGAGGTTCAAAGCTAAGTGATTTCAGTGTCTCAATTGTAACAATCACCTTGTTACCTTAAATACCTATTACTGACATCTATTTGGAACTCTGGTATGCTTAACTCTTCATGAATCTGTGATTGAATTATTGGAGCAATTTACCATAATAAAGGTACAGACTAAGGAGTAAACCCTGATCAGACTCTGCTGTGGGTGAATGGTGAATACAGGGCGCCTGGGGTGTTTTGATCAAGGCTCTTGAAAGTAGCTTACGCAGAGCACGTGACCAACATTTTGACTTAACCGTAGAAGGCTTCGGTAGAGGGAAAACCTCTTAGTGGTCATGTGACTGGACATGGTAGTGTACCATATCTCATGCCCTCTGGGTGCCTGGTTTTTGCCGTCCACCCTACTGCATAGCATAGTAGCCCTGGCCTCTACAGCCAGCTAATTTAAGTGTGACTCGAGCCACACGTCAATTGATACGGTAGGGCTTCTTATCCAATATTTTAAGTCATACAGTCCTTGATGGAAGAGGCGCGCCCAGAGACATGCTAAGTCAAAATATAAAACGGATAGCTGCAAATCAATAACAATAAAAGCAAAGCCCAAGAATGCTAAAAGCAAGATTCAATAGACAAGTCATATAAAGTATAGACGAATGTGCTCATATAATGGGCCAGCTAGTATGAAAATCTCGTTCAGAAGTACGAAATAGCTGACAATAATCTGTTAACGACCTATATAACCCAGCTGTAGGGAACCAGTATCAAAAAATGTTTATAATTTCTCTTTACCCCCTAGGCCCCTAGCCGCCACGTAGTAAAGCAAGAATGCGGCATTAAAAGCGCATTCTTTGCTAAAACAGTTCTGCACGCGGCCCGATAAAAGCGTCAGCAGCCAATCACAAATGTGCGTTGCTGCTCAAGTTCATCTTTGAACAAATCAAATGCTACGTTTAAGAGTGTCAGGACCCTGCAGAACAATATTGTTTACTCCTCTTTACGAAATCGGAGACGGGCGTGGGAAATTTGAAACGGAAACAGTTTTGAACGGTGATTCGAATTCGAGAGGTTAGGGGAGGTGATTGCTTGTAGATTAGCCCGATGCGCTGATAAAATGTCTTACTTTACGTTCAGGAACGGTCATTCATGGTGAACATTATTTTTGTTGTTATTTCACTTGGATAGTTTAGTTCAAGTTTGAGTTTCGAAAAGCGTGTGCACTGTGCACTTCAACTTCAACTTCAGCTTTGACCTCTGAACCTGCCGGGCTACTTGGGACAGTATGTTTATTGATGTTATCCCTTGGTTTGAATTTGAATCTAAAAAGGATCACTGGACATCAATTGTGTTATTTTATACTAGCAGTACAACTTGAAATTTTACTTATCATTACAATTAGCTCAAGTGACTCGACAAACAGCCTTGAAGTTACCAACTAATTCAGTTCCAATCCAAGACAGGGTGGAATTTGAAAACAGGGTGCCTGTGGCGACTTTATCAAGGCTCTTGAAATGCTCTTACACAGATCATGTGACAATTAGCCTATGGAAGGCAGCAGGAAGAGATTTGCTTTGAAGTCACATGACACGCCCTGTTTTCAGATTCCACCCAAGCCAGAGCAGTGCGGTCCTCTGACCCCTGCCCTGGTTCCTCTTCTATTGCTGCCATGCAAAGGTACCTAAATAAACACATTTTTGAAAAATAGTTTAACTTCTTTTTCAGATATATTTTATGTAACTGAGCTGTAACCATGCAGCGAACAACCCAAATGGAGAACATTTCAACTCAGGCAGAGCCAGTTCCTTGGATTTTGAGAAGACAATATTCTGAGCCCCAAGCAACTCACTCCACAAGACAGTGTCTGGAACAAAGATTTGCCTTCTCTGCAACATCTGTGGCCATCTCAACAAATCAGTCTACAGAATCAAGATCAATGAGTGGGCTGTTCAATATGAGACTGCCATCAATTTCTTCTATCAAGAACACTCAACCACAAGAGGCCTTGAGGCAGGGCCAGAAGAAAGTACAAAGAGCATTTCATGAAGTAGCTTCTACTTTTGATATGTTGTCTCAAGTGAGTATGATAAACCATAAAGTTAGGCATTGAAGTAGGGGTGTCTACCTACTGTCACAACTACTTTACATGTCATACTCATCATTCTGCAATAGAGACTGCCTTTTCATTTGTCATATGTGCAACACCACAGTGATAAGTCTAATTCTTCTGACCCTGCCTGCTGAGTGCTGCCTCTCTGTCTGACACCTCCTGCCCCAGCATCTGACATTACCCTCCCGGCCGCGCCCTCAGCGTCTGACCCCTCCCAGCCTCCTGCAGCGTCTGACCTCGCCTCCCCATTCGTCTGACCCCTCCCGGCCGCCCCTGCAGCGTCTGCGCCGCTCCACCCGGCGCCGGTACCGGCTGACCAACTCTCCGTTCACACCGTCCCCGGGCAGCCCGCGCCGCCGCTCGCGGCTGCGCGCCAGCCCGGCGGCGCGGCTCTACTCGCCGTTCGGCATCGAGACGCCGGCAGAGCGCGCCGGCTGTGCCAACCGAGCGCTGGAGGTGACTCCGCCCGTGCCCAAGCCACCGCCGAGACGGTCAGTGACGATAACAGACATAACAGCCGCTTTGTCGAATGCTTATTGCTTATAGTATAAGGTGTGCCAAATGCACCATAATTTTGCGATTTCGCGGAAAATCGCATCGGGGTGTTCAAATGCTGACGCGGTAAATCCCCCTCACCGCGGGTTCCTTAGCTCTGGAGGGATTGGGCATCGGTTGATGGTTTGTCGAATGCCTTTTTCATGATATGGCAATAACCCAACAATTTATGAGCGAACTATAATGTAATTCTAAAAAGTTGACTTTCGATGACCTTGGGGGAGTCTTGACCACTGGTCCAGAAACCGTATTGGAGGCGGGGCAGGGGAGGGGGAAGCGTGCCCAGATCACTAAGGGGCGTACAAACACGCTCTCTTGTCGATGTGTTATGATCGGACCATTGCATTGCCATGGGTCGAGTTAACTTGGCACTTGCCAATGGCCAGTGTACGACATAAGTCAAAATGTGAATCTGGGACTACGAATTGTCTCATGGTCATGGCAGGTAGACTCAAGACTGATTGCAGGTATTTAATATTTATTACTTACCATTTTGTATGGTGTTTCCTTTGCACCCATCTTATCCGCTATCTTGTTGCCGTTTCAGCCGTCGGGTTCTTCAGAACGTGGCCAACACTGGCGCGGCGCCGTCCCCGCGGCCCAAGGCCCGCGCGCCGCACAGCGGGCCGTCGCCGGGCCAGCGGCGCGCGCTCGGGCCGGCCTGGGCGCCGCCCTCTGACGGCTTCCACAGCCCCACGGGCCGGATGCGCAGCGACGCGGCGCGCGCAGAGCGCTCCGGCCGCGAGCTGCACCGGCTGGCAGAGACGGTGGGCCGCCGCTCGTTCCGCCTCTGAGGCGACACTGGGACGGTACGGCCCTCGGAGACGGGGAGCTGCCTCAGACGGTGACACCGGCGCCCGGCGCCGAGCCGAAATCTCATCCGCCTCAGATCTAACACTGAATCAAAATGGTTTCTAAAACGTCATGACATCAATTCCGAATGGCCACTCGTTTTGTAATACTTGTCATGAACTTGGCATGTGAGGTTTGTATGATTTCAAATTGCCTGCTGTTTTAGACGTTGTTTCAGTACGGTTTACGTTTGTCCAGTCCCTAGCACTGTGGCTCGATAAGTTTTCTAGTAGCTGAACTCCACAGTCTGATGGATGCCAAGCTCGCGGGGACTCCTGCCAGCGCGCAGGTGATCCCCGTGTTCCGCCTTCTGCCGCTATTGCTCTGCATTTAGCGAGACTCCCTGAGGAAGGTTGAGTCCGCGTCGCATGGCATGCTTTATAGCGCCTTATTTGCTAGGTAGGTAAGTTAAGTTGGCACTTCTCGCGTATAGTTGCGGCAGCAACTGCTGTAGATGTGTACCAATAGGGGCTCCAAAGTTTTTTTTTTACCTTTGTTCCTATGGGGAAGCTTTTGGAAGGACACTACCAATTCAGTGATGTTCCCTCTTCCCTTGATTCTGTTGAGTGCTCTTAAGTCTGACTGTGGCAACCAATCGGTCTTTGACAAGCGTTTTATCAAGGCTGGTATCGCTTGACGCATCCCATTGGAAGCATTTTGTTTTCGCCTGAGATACCTTTGTTTTGGCAGTTTGTACTTGCAGATGCATGATTGTCTCAGGTCCTTACGTACTTTGTGGTGTAAAGATCTTGCCGTTTTGATTGTCGTAAGGAATCAATTAGACTAACAGTTTGATGATGTACAAATGTCCGATTGGCCAAAGACACTGTTTCGTTGAATGCTCAACCTGGAGTCCTGTGACGTTACTTCACAATGATTCTTTTGTGCGAAGACATTGTTGACAAGTATGATCATCTAAATGCCAGTATGAAATGCGCTCATCAACATCTCGTGCTGTGTAAAATAGTTCTGAGTTTTTTTCTGTGTGTCAGTATTATTTCCTTTTTGCCATGTCGCGTCACCAAATCATTAGACTAGCGAAAATGTCATAGAATCAGCTTGTAGACAGTGTAAGATGATGAACGATACGTTTTCTGGCTGAGCCGCATTGCGACATCGACCGACGTTTGCGACGAGCGTTCATCGGCTGTTACCGATGCTGCGCTGCGTGTTTGCTTACAGTAGCCTCTGTGAGGACCCGGCTCGCTTGCTGGTGTCCGCTTCGCCTGTCGCCTGTCATATGCACTGCTCACTCGCTTATTTGCGTACTGTATCGTGCTCTTTTCACCAATAGACACATGAACATTCAATCCTACGTTTATTCTTGGCAATGATCAAGCTGTACTGAGATTGTATCTATTCGGCCTGGGGACGGATAAGATAAGGCTAATTAGAATTAGGTAAACGATGCGCAACTGCCCGCCATGCGTTCTCGGTTTCATTTGCATTACTGTAATTAATTCTGCAGTAATAAGGAAATTGAGCTTATTCTGCGCAACACTAGACTTTGTAAAAGACTCAATTCACCAAAGATGTAAATTCACACCTTTGCCATTATAGAGGTGCGATAAATGATTCGGGTTGCCATCATTTTTTTCGCTGGTGCATTTTCGCTTACATGACAAGCAACGCTCTGTAACCAATAAAGTCCTGGTGGCTGAGAGCAATTTTGCTTACCAAGAATAGCAGCAAAATAGTTGTGCGGAAGAGAAAGAAACTGCAGCAAACTAACGGTTCTAAGGACATCTCGATAAACCGCGTCACAATGACGTATTTTTTGAATAGAATATATTTTTATATTCTTAATAGACTCTTTTATTATTTAAATGTTAATATCTATAATTTAAACGTTCAAGTATTTGTAAAATAAATTTTTTTAAAGCCTCTTAATCGCTCTGTTTTGAAACATTTAGACAAAATGTGATAATACGTCATCAATCTTATTAAAGAAAAGGGTCGCAATTGGTTAGCATTTTCGTAAACCTTGAATTCGTACATCGGAGTCTGAGAAGAGGAGGCAAATGAGGAGTGTTTGTGTGCTTTGTTTTTACGATTTTGTGGCTTGAGTCCCGTGCACACTATCGGAAAGACTTGTATTTACTCGCTATAGTGTCCGCAATTTATCGTGGTTTTAAAAATCATGTAACTTTACATTTACTGCACGTTAGGTCATGACCATTACGAACGAGCCGGATATGTCGATCCAGAATCACAATGGACAAGCAAACAATTTAGGTGTTGGAATGGCCATGGGTGCAAAGCAGGAAGTCAATCCAAGAGATGCTTACTCCGTACCAGGGATTCTTCATTTTATTCAACATGAGTGGGCAAAGTTTGAGCTAGAGAGATCCAAGTGGGATGTTGAAAGGGCAGAATTGGAGGCCAAAATTGCATTCCTTCAAGGTGAGAGGAAAGGCCAAGAAAACTTAAAAAATGACTTGGTCAGGAGAATCAAGATGCTTGAACATGCTCTGAAACAGGAGCGTGCACGGTTCCACAAACTCAAGTACGGCACAGATCTATCACAAGGCGACCTGAAGGATGCTGAACTGGACGAAGCACAGGAAGATGCTGGCGAAGCAGATCAGCTAATAATTGCCAGCAGTGATATATCGTGGCGGCAGGGGCGGCAGCTTCTTAGACAGTATCTGCATGAGATCGGCTATACAGACACAGTGATTGATGTGAGATCAAACAGAGTACGATCATTGCTTGGGCTGAAGGAAAACAAAGATGGAGTACCAGCACAGAGTATTGATCCCGTGGCATCAAAAAGTGATGTCCAAGCTAAATCTGCGAGCCAGAATCAGGCTGGTCTTTTAGCAGAGGATATGCTGAGAGAGGCAGAACAAGCTGTGCTAGCAAACTGTCACTTTCTGAACCCTGATGGGGGTGTTCCTGTCGATGATGGAGATGAAGATGAGGAAGACTGGAAGAGTGAAGAAATCAACACAGGCAAACAAGGAAAATCTCTTGGAGATGATGAAAGAGATTCCTCAAACATGGCAATGGCTCTGAAATCACTGGACTTCAACTTTGGGAACATGTCTATGGTGAACCCATGGGATGAGAACAGTGCTATGAGATTAGCAGCAAGCAAGGATCCAAGCCTCCAGAAGCCAGGCATGAGGATGAACTCAGCCCATTATGGAATGGAAGTCAATGACGAGTCCTTGGAGGAGATGGGACTGGGTGAGCTGGCTCAGCTCACGGTGACAAATGAGGCTGAGGGCATGTACGAGTCAGGCACCTCCAAAGAGGCTTACTCAAAGATGTGGAACGCAAAGTACACGCTGCGCTCGCACTTTGACGGTGTGAGGGCGCTGGCGTTCCACCCCATCGAGCCGGCGCTGATCACTGCCAGTGAGGACCACACGCTGAAGCTGTGGAACCTGATGCGCACCATCGCCGGCAAGAAGTCGGCCTTCCTGGACGTGGAGCCGGTGTACACGTTCCGCGGCCACCAGGGCGCCGTGCTGGCCACCTGCATGAACCCGACCGGCGAGCAGTGCTACTCGGGCGGCGTGGACGGCACCGTGCGCGTCTGGAACGTGCCCAACTCCAACATCGACCCGTATGACGCGTACGACCCGGACGTGCTCAGTCTCACGCTGAGTGGCCACACGGACGCCGTCTGGGGCCTGGCGTTCCACACGCAGAAGCCGCAGCTGCTCTCGTGCTCGGCCGACGGCACCGTGAAGCTGTGGAGTCCCGGCAGCAAGGCGCCGCTGCTGCAGTCGTACGCCGCCGAGCCGGCCATGGGCGTGCCCAGCTCGGTGGACTTTGTGCACGAGGACTGCAGCCACATGGTGGCGGCCTACACCAGCGGCCGCTGCGCCGTCTACGACCTGGAGACCTCCAAGGTGGTGATGCAGCTCGAGTCCAACCAGAACGTGGAGGGCGGCGCGCCGCGCGACCAGGTCAACTGCGTGGTCTCGCACCCCACCATGCCGGTGACGGTGGCCGCCCACGAGGACCGCCACATTCGATTCTACGACAACGTCACCGGCAAGGTGGTGCAGGCGATGGTGGCGCACCAGGACGCCGTCACCAGCCTGGCTGTCGACCCCCACGGCCTCTACCTGCTCTCGGGCAGTCACGACTGCAGCGTGCGCCTCTGGAACCTGGAGACCAAACAGTGCGTCCAGGAGATCACCGCGCACCGCAAAAAGAGCGACGAGAGCATCCACTGTGTCGGCTTCCACCCGACCAAGCCGTACATCGCGTCCGGCGGCGCCGACGCGCTCGCCAAGGTGTTTGTGTAGGCGGCGGCGGCGGCGTGGGAACCGCCTCCCCCCCCCCCCGGGCCGGGCGCCGATCTGTTAGTCTGTGTTAGAGGCCGCGCCGGCCGGACGGAGGCGGCCGACTCTTGCCCGAACTGCTGTAGTGCTGTGGATCTGAATGTCGGCTCGATGTTGCGCTCGTAGATGACCGCACTGCCGCTGTCCTCTCGTGTAGGATTTTTTCTTCGACTGCTGTCCCCGGCCCAGCGCTGTAATAGGAGGGCGGGATGCAGCCGACGGCCGCCGAGATCTTCCAGCCTCGTTTTTTTCAGGGGTTGTGCTCACCAGACCCCGGCTGTATATTTATCCCGATGGTTTTAACCGTATCTAGTCGCGGCCGACTGCGAGTTATTGTGAATACCAGCCCCGACGTGGACAAATTTCTGCTTTAAACCATTGCATGTCCCGCGCGCGCGACCCGGTGTCGATGGCACTTACGTGTGTTCGTGTTCTCTGACATGTAACCATTAATAAACTGTGCTGTCAGTTTGCCAGTCTGTCTGCGGTGTCCTATTGCCAACTAGCCAGCCTTTGCCTGCGGTCTTTGCCCAGTCAACGACACAATCAATACACTATCAGATTGGGTACACGTAAACGACCTCTCAGAACATCCACATTCTTCTTGCATCTGTGGTGCGAGACGCGTCCATAGTTTTCCATTTTGAAGACAGTTTGCGCATTACACCCACGCTATGAGTATGCCCACAGCATAACTTTGCTACTACTGAAGCACCCGGCGATTAAACATGTAACGTTTCATTGCGATTTATTTCTCCCAATATAGGAGATACATTCTGCAGTTTTGTCCTATACACGGTCGGCGATGGGCCGACTAACCACTTCTGGCGCTCGGAGCCCCAGCTGCTCAAAACACGCTAGGATACAAAAGGTAAAACGATTCCAAATGACTGTCGGGCCAGTCGGATCTGCGCTGAGATATCACATTGGGTTCGGTCAGACCCCGTACTGGAGCGGCCGGGCGCCGGCGCTGTCACACGCGAGCGCCGGGGTCGTGGCCTGAGGTATAGATTCAGGTCCAGTCCGAGCACACAGCAGTCGGTGCTCAGACCGGCGAGTTCAACCCGGCAGCGGCGGCGGGGCGGGGTCAAACGCGGAGTAAGCGGCAGGTACACACACGCACACAATCGGGAGGCGCTACCACGACCGGCGCCCTCAGCTCGGCTTTTTGCAGACGAAGAAGACTGAGTTGTAGCTCCAGTGGAGCATACTGTCCTGGTTCTGACAGTAGGCCGTCTGGACGCCCTGCTCCTCTTTCTGCCGGTGAGAGGAGGGGGTGTCAGCAGTAGTGATGTCAATTACGGAAAATCAGAATACCGATACCAAACCAAATACCAACCAAAACCACGGGGAAATACGGAAACCAAACCAACTTGGGGAAATGAGGGAAATACCAACTTTTTACCGATTTCCTAGCCTCTTATACATTAGTGAGGGTTTATGATACCAACAAGATACCAAACACAATACGATTGAAATACCAAATACCAAGTTGGTATCAGTTTGGTATCGGTATACCAAAAAGTTAGCATCCGATTGACATCTCTAGTCAGCAGGGCGGCCAGTTTGGAAGGAACGGATCTCAGCGGAGTGGGTGCTAGAGGAAGGGGTTAGCGGGGAACACCACCGGGGACAAGGGAACTTCAGGGGTGGGGCAGGACTCATGGGAAGGGAGGGGGCGGGAGTGCAGCGAGACGCGGGCCATGAGTCCTAGATCCCAGTGCCCTAATTGTGGGTGAGTCAAAAAGTGACCCCTGTTTATAAATAAGTGCTGTGTCGAGTCACTGGAGGATATTTCCGTCGAGTTTCCCCGAACGGAGACCCTCACCGTCCGCGTTCAGAACACGTAATGAATGGATATAACACGCAGCTAACGGGCGATGGACTGTCATTATTCTCCCATTCATATGATTAACAATGTAAAATCAATGCAATCATCATCGATAATATATGATAAAACTCATCAGTCATCAGTCCTCCGGATGCAGAGGCCAGTTTTACCAACAGAAAAGTAGCCACCTGCCGGAATTTTTTGCCTAAAGATCGCTTCACATACAGAGCGTAAACGCAATGGGCACGTAAGCGGATAGGGCTTTATCGTTTACGATGCGTATGTGAAGCGGTCTTTAGGCAAAAAATTCCGGCAGGCGGCTATTTTTTCTGTTCGTAAAATTACAGGCCTCAGATCGATGATTTCGAAAATGGTGTGACGGCATTTTTCCCGAGTAAAAGGCTGGGCAGGTGGCGCCGCCGGGCCGCGAACCCACCTCGAACGTAAAGCCGACGGCCGTGATGATTTTCCGCAGGTGCTGGTAGGTGGGTTCAATGCTCTCCTCACTGGGCATATCAGAGTAGTGGTAGAGCAGCGGGCCCATGTTGATCCATACACCACCTGTGGGCAGGTCAGGTCAGGTCAGGACAGGTCAGAGTAGTGGTAGAGCAGCGGGCCCATGTTGATCCACACACCACCTGTGGGCAGGTCAGGTCAGGTCAGGTCAGGTCAGGTCAGGTCAGAGTAGTGGTACAGCAGCGGGCTCTGGTTGATCCACACACCACCTGCAGTGACATGGGTCAGGTCAGGTCAGGTCAGGTCAGGTCAGGTCAGAGTAGTGGTACAGCAGCGGGCCCATATTGATCCACACACCACCTGTGAGCAGGTCAGGTCAGGTCAGGTCAGAGTAGTGGTACATCTGCAGCGGGCCCATGTTGCTCCACACACCACCTGTGGGCAGGTCAGGTCAGGTCAGGTCAGAGTAGTGGTACAGCAGCGGGCCCATGTTGATCCACACACCACCTGCAGTGACACCGGTCAGGTCAGGTCAGGTCAGGTCAGAGTAGTGGTACAGCAGCGGGCTCATGTTGATCCACACACCAACTGTAGGCAGGTCAGGTCAGGTCAGGTCAGGATAGGTCAGAGTAGTGGTACAGCAGCGGGCCCATGTTGATCCACACACCAACTGTAGGCAGGTCAGGTCAGGTCAGGTCAGCTGCAGTAGTGGTAGAGCAGCGGGCCCATGTTGATCCACACACCACCTGCAGTGACAGGTCAGGTCAGGTCAGAGTAGTCGTACAGCAGCGGGCCCATGTTGATCCACACACCACGTGCAGTGACACGGGTCAGGTCAGGTCAGAGCTAACGTAGTATTGTGGTTAGATTATCTCCATTATTTGCCATAGACATCTGTATTTACTTAACAAACAGCTTATTTGCATGATACAGGCGTACAATATCGCACACTGCAGAGTGCAGACTAGGCGCCTGTCTGACGGCGCGTACGGCGTCACAAACGGTCTATCAACGCTCGCACACTATTATCAGTGCAGCCACAAAGACAACAGGAGCCCGAGCCCACCGGACGCCGGCGGTAGTAACAAGTTTCCTGCCAGCGGCTGGCGCAGGCGCCATTTTCCGGGTATTTGTCGCGTTGCGTGCACGACACCGCGGTTCGGACGGGAAAGGCACTGGCGCTAGCAGACATTTGCGAGTAAACGGTGGATCCAGTTGGGGTGAGGTAGAGTGAGGGGCAAACACCGGAGCTGCTCGTTTCTTTCCACGAACTCAGCTAGTAGGCGTCATAACGAAGCAAATCACATTCAATCAGGGGGGTACATGGGACGTTGCCAAACAAGTTCAAAGCCGATCAAATAAAACCAATATTTTTATGTGGCATGAGCTAAAAATAGTCAAATGGAAAACCTTTTCTAGCTACGGTTCGTTACGATTCTGTCCCCGAGCGGGTTCATTAGCGAAACAAGCGTAGTGCAGTATAATAAGCGAATAGTTTAGTTAGGTAGGTATCTCGGCAGGCCCATATAATACAGAGAGCGTCACTAACCGGGCCGCAGGATGCTGTAGATGGTCTCGATGAACTGAACGATGTTGCTGGCGCAGTCAATGAAGAAACAGGTGGCCACACAGTGCCACTGGGCCGGCTCTGTGTACACCTACGGGAGAGAAACTGAGTGAGCGCAGCGCGAGACATATAAAACACCGAGGGAGCCACACAAAGCCACTGGGCCGGCTCCGTGTACACCTACGAGAGAGGAACTGAGTGAGCGCAGCGTGAGACATATAATAAAACACCGTGGGAGTCACACCATGCCACTGGGCCGGCTCCGTGTATGTATGTACACCTACGGGAGAAGGTAGAGTAAACACACCGAGTGACCAATGCGAACACCCAGGGAGCTACGCAGTGCCGCCTCCGTGCACAGTGTACACCTACGGGAGAGCAACTGAGTGAGCGCAGCGTGAGACATATAAAACACCGAGGGAGCCAAACAGGCACCAGCGGTTCCGTGGCACCGGGCCACAGGGGCTATCGGATTTCGGAAAGCGGAGGATCTAGTGAATAAAGCGCGAGACCCATAGCTATGTCGATTGTCGAGGGAGTGACGCATTATAATTTACTGGTTAGCTTTCCATACAGTAACATAACAGCAAGACGGTCCTTCGGAGACGATTATGTCACTAACACAACTTACACAGCGCAAGGCAAAGGATAAGTTTAAGTCATGCCACATGATTGACAGTCATCCATCCCTCTAGAGGTCAAGTCTCCCCCTACCAACCAGTTCCCAGTCAGCTCAGCCCCCAGTCTATTCCAGTGCACCAATCATGGTGACCGGTTTCCACCGGCCCCATCCACTCAGACCATGAACTCACCTCCAGAAAGTCTCCGGCAGCCATCGAGAAGAGAGCGTCGGCCGGCATCTGCGAGGGGTCCGTGTCGGGGAAGGTGACGGCCGCTGCCTGGTGCTCGGGAGACAGGTGGTTGGCGTGCGTGGTACACCACGGGTGCAGCCGGTACAGGTGCGTACCCCGACACCTGAAAGAGGGGTGGGCTGCCGTCAGCGGCTCCCACAGCCGACCAGACACATACTGGAGCGGAAAACAGAGACAGAGTCTGCCGAATTGGAGACTCCATCCATACAGACGGGGATCAGCGGTAGAAAGTTAAGATAATTAGTTCCGGCGAGCAAGCCAGACGACACGAAGGATAGGTTTACTCGTACAGATTTATCGTCTCGATTTCCTGAACATTATACATAATGATCTCGAAAAATCATTTTAAAGAAAGTATTTCCGATATAAAAGAAGCATCAGAATGGGAAATCTAGTACCTATTGCTTGTTGTTGATCTCTTATCGCAAGATGCCAGTGATCAAAATTCATCAAAAAACGACGATAACTATCGTGCTTCACAATAATTAGGTGCAACACCCCAAGCGATTTTATTTTAAACCATTATCTCAATATCCTTCAGATGTCACGGTGCTAATCACATTTCTTAGCAACTGCCTACCCGATGGACAGCTGCGCTCACCGGTTCAGCACAAAGTTGGAGGCGAACAGCATGAAGAGGGCGAACTCGTTGCCCTGGCAGGCGTAGCCGAGTTTGGCGATCTCGAAGGCCAGCCTGCCGAGGCCGGCGCCCGGAACGAGCACCTGGATACTGCTCAGGGGGCTGCGGCAGCGAGCGGGGCAGGAGACACGGTTACGTTACCGTCGACACATACACAAACACGGACGCAAGCAACAAAAACTGAAGATTGTGAAAAAGCAAATGCTTAAAATGATAGTGCATGTAGGTATGTAACAGCGATAGTCTACGTAGTCAAGTGCACAGTAGGTAGTTGACGTAATCACTCATCGTTTTTTTCTGAAATTCTTCCTAATCACCAGCACTACCAACATCATATCGAGCAGCTCAGGCCTTATTAATGACGACACATCAGATGTTACACAACACCATCAGCAAACACTACTGGTGCTGCGGCTCCGTCACAGGCCCGACAACCACCAGTCCAAATAAACACCCCGGTCAAAGTGAATAACAGGCGACACGGCGGTGGACACAGTCGTGGGCAGCGGCCGGGCGCCATCCCCTAACACGCATCACACACGTTGGGATAGGGCAGGCTGAAAACTGCGGCCGAGCTAGGACTCCATAACTAGTAACTGGGAGGGATGCTGCCGGAAGGGAGACTGTGCCCGATACCAATATAGCGACACTCATGCTCGCAGAATGGCGGAATAGAGCAGGATGATAACAATTAACAATAAATACAAATATAAGGGTGCAATGAGGTAATGGGATTAATGGCCCTGCCACAGCATTTAATAGATGGTTTATCAAGTCATCATGGCTCAGTTCGTCGGCCACGTGACAAAGTCAGCACTCACGAGCTAAATTAAAGCGGGCATCTTAAACAGGATCTTAAATGACGAGAGCTACCCATCAAAGTAAATGGTTCTTAATTACGATGGCGCGCCCTGCCCCTATAACGGCACACGGACCTCAGCCGGCACTCTACCGGCGCCTCCCATGACCCACTCACGTGTCTCCGGTGGGCGGGAACCTCCTCTGTATCTCGTCGACGATCGGCTGGTAGCACTGGCGCCGCTCAGCCTCGCCCTCGACGCTCCAGTCGCGCACCACCTGACGTAGCACTGAGCTCACCTTCTCCATCTCGGAGAGATTCGGCCGAGACAGGCCCCGGAACTCCTGCCGACACGGCAGCGAGACGCGGCTGAGTCAGTGGTGATGAGCGCGAGAACCGCATTGGTACGGCATGTGCTCGTTCGGTGGTATGACATTAATAAGTTCGTTGGTACGACCGATTCGTTGGTTGGTTCGTTCGTTCGGTATCTGTAAGGATCTTGGGCACGACATTTATTCATGCAAGTGGTACGATATTAGCTGATTCACTGGTAATAAGTCATGTGGTGGTTCATTGGTGCGACATTTGTTCTGCCGTGCAAAGGCAAAAACGATTACGTTAGGTCAGGGCTCATTACAGAGCCAGCCAGAGGTCACTCGAACGTTATCGTTTTTGCTTTTTCACGGCAGCGTTGGTACAAGTGATTCCATGAGGCCGAGATATTGCTCAAAGCCGAGGACTGTCCGCTTTGCCTTCCGCTCCGACCCTAGCTCAAAGACGAGGACTGGTCGTTTCCACGGCGACCTACCTGTTCGTCGTGTCGGCTGTTCTCGAACATGACACCCACGTCCTGCAGGATCAGTTTGATGATCTCGTGGTTGTGCTCGACGCAGACGCGCAGCTGACGCAGGTGCTCGGCATAGTCGGTGAGGAGCTCGCGCTGCCGGGTCGTCATCAGAGACATGAACGTCTCGTTCTTCTCAATCTTGCCCAGGAAGTGCACCCTGAGATGGGAAATGCAAGGTCAGGTAAACGGATAATGAGGAAACATGTCATGACGTGCAATGTGCAGACTAACATCATCATATAAACATGTGAATATGGATTATGGTTGCAAACAAAAATACTCTGAAAACGAATTATACACTGTACAGTCTGGGATATTAGTGACAGCATAATAGCAAATTACAATGCGTCTGAGCTATTACCTGTAATATTTGAAGGCATTGATGACCCTTTGGAAGTGTTCCCTCTCCTGCCTCTCCTGATCCACTGGATCGTCCTCCTCCGGCCCGCTGTTGACACCATTGGACATACCCTCCTCTTCGCTGCAGGGCTTAATGGCATTCATTTTATGCAGATCCTGCAGTCATTTGGGAAGGTTTAGAAAGTACACACGACACATGCACAAATTAATACAACAAATTAATAACTACAGAAAAAAAAAACATTTTGGAAGGTTAAACTGTTGCCCTGTCCTCCACTTGCCTTTTCACAGCTGCAGTTTATCTAAATAAAAGGGGAGGGCTGATCTTGATTGGGCTTCCTAGCCATTCTATTGGACCCTCATCAAACTAGAGCTACACAGAAAGCTAGCGTGCTGCCCATGACAAGAGGAGCTGCCAAGAATACCCAATTTTAATCCACACCATTGGTTGACCTTTCAGGTAAGGCCAATGACTGGTTTGTTTTTCCCTGGTTCTTATTTTAAATCTTCAATCTGTTTTCATTTAAGATGACTCATGCATTTGGGGTAGGATGGGTTCAGGTCAGATCAGGTCAGGTCTGCCTTACAGCACCCCACTGTGACTGGCTATCCATAAAAGATGTTAGCCACTACTAACACTTGTTCAATATGCTATGCATTTCTAGAATCTAGATGCATCATTGTAACCAGAAATTTAATTATGATAGGTAGGTAGGTAACTAATTAAAAAACAACAAGAAAATTATGGGAACTATTAACTGGAAAGTTATCACAACATTGTTGCACGTCAACATAAGATGCTTAAGCTTAGGCCTAGGGTGCTATCAATGCTAAATCAATGTCAAACTACAAACTTAAGGAATTACAATGGGCAAAGAACTGTCCACAAAAAAACAGATTTGCCTGGTTATGACAGAAGAAAAAAGGGCATTGAAGTATGGCTATGAGGCTAAGGACCCATTTTTTGGTATCATCTGGCAGTGCCTACTGCGGCACTGCCTGCATTTGCCCCTGCAGAACTCCCCAGGCTGTGGTATGCATGTCTTTAAAAGTCTCAAGCCTTTAGCAACTTTATCACACCACAGCATATGTCTGCTGGTGCTACATGATGCCTACTGATGCCTTTCTGTATTTTTGCACCAGTGCAATATAATTGCAGTCACACTTTCATTTCTTAAATGATTGCAATTGCCAATTGGTGATCATTCCGCGTAGGTACCATTCGCGGCATATTGGGATAAAAATGAAAAACCTGGATGATATGTGGTGTGTGCCTATCTGCCCCTTTGTCCACAAAATGCAGATTTAAAACATGACATGTTTTAATCACTGTTTGTCAGGTTTTGACTGAGAAGTAAGCAAAGTAAGTCACCTCTTGGCTCTGAGTCAAAAGTCAAGTCATGTCATGCTGCCTTGTTCAAGTTGTAGTGTCTCCTAACAACTGTCATTAAGATATTAACAAAAGATACAAATGGCAATATTCACAATATAAAAAAAAAAATATTGTGACACAAAAAACATGCAACAATTGCTTACTTTTCCGTTTTTAGTAAAAATCTGCAGCGCCCGCAACCTCGTCGCCTTCGCGGCTCTCGTGGTCACATTGCCGGCGTGTTCGCTAGCACTATACACGAGTGGGACTCATTTGGCTCATTTATCAGTCTTGGATAATACGACACTATCGAACGCCAAATACAAGAAAGTAAAACTTATACGCCAGCATATTAGTTTAAATATAAGCATATAAGTCACAAACCACTTAAGGGTCAATTTCTTTTTTAAATCTTGTGTATTTCTTTTTCTCTCAGGCTCAGGTTGCCATGGACACATTCGCAGCGAAATCAACTGGTGCAGCATTTGTATAGCACGATGAACAGGAGGGAGGAAGTAGCCTTATCGGCCTCTGCAAGGCTTCCGCGGCCGACTCATTTCTAATTCTCATGCAACATTCAAAGATTGTCGCGTCTAATACAAAGTCTAAGCAGCACAGCTTGTCTTTATTTTATTTGGGCTCAGACACTGCTTCTAGAGCCGAAACTAACAACAAACTCCTCAAAACAACGGCTGAATCTTGATTTCCGCGCAAAGGGTCACACAGGCTCCACAACCGCGGCAGCAGCGCGATATAGTCTAGTAGACAGCACTCTAGCAGCGGGCGTGCAGGCAGTCCAGTAGTTCAACCACACCACACATCCCACACGGCCCGCCACTCCGCGGCGCAGCACACATACCCGACTAGCGCGTGAAGAAAGCACGAGACAGCCGCGCCGGCCGCGTGCCGATGACGAGATCCGGGGACGGCGCGCCGGGCCTCGGAGGGCGCCGGCACACTGAGGTCGCACTGGTCGCGTGATGGGAGAGGGCATCAAGCGCAGCCCACTGGTCAGATTCGTTCACGAACCGGTTGCCGTCGGTCCCTCACTGGTTCAGAGCTGCCACGCGCCCGCTCCTCTGTTCGACCAGAGGGCGTCGAGGCCCGGGTGTTTGTCCCGCCCGGACGGACCGCGCGCGAGCCACCGTGGGGCCATAAGAGACGACACCCTCTAACACTGGCGTCATGACCCGGCCGGCTGGTGTCCAGAGACAGCACTCCCAGGCACGAGCGTCCTGACCAGGCCTGGCCGGCCGGCTGGTGGCCACAGGACAAGCCTTCCCGTCTATTGTCCCAGCCCACACGCCAAATACTTGACCGGTCACCGCCTCCACCTTGCCGCAAACCATCAGAGAATGCTGAAAACAACAAAGCAAGTGAAAAATAACGCATACAGATGAAAACAAAACCAAAGCCAAAACCAGCACCATAGTGTAACACGGTAAGGTCATTCAAGAAAAATATATTGAGAGTACACTACAGAACGAGGAGGGCAGTACAGACAACTAAGCCAACAATCGGCCCTCGAAGGACAGACGGTGGGCCGGCGACCGGCAAGCCGCCCGGGCGCGGAGCACTCACATCAGATGGCCATCTTCGTCCATATCAAAGTCGTCATAGCCGTAGTCGTAGTAGTACTCGTGGAAGTCGTCAAAGTCGTCCTGATCGATATCGTCAATGCCGTCATAGTCGTAATCAAAGTCGTACTCGTCGAAGTCGTCCGGACCGAAGAGATGCAGCTCGTCAATGATGCCGCGCATGTGCGGCGGCACTGTGTTGACGTCCCGCAGGGTCAGCGGGCCCGGCTGCGGCGGCGGCAGTTCCTCCAGATTAGTACCTGGAGGGTATGGGAGGGGGGGGCGGTCAGTTGCGGCCCGCGCCGAGGCTAGAGTCGCCGGTCAGCAGGGACCGCAGTGCGTAGTGTGCGTTCACACCACACACTGGGTGAGAGGAGCAAGTCAGTGTTCTGAATACGACCCATTGTGTGAGAGCGGCGGTCTCTACTTAGGGATTAAATGCGAAAGCACTGCGCTGATTTTTTGTGCGACTCCCTGCTTGTCTCACCTCCCACGTAGAGCGTAACGTCCCTTGCGACGGGCAGCTGTTCAGACAGGAGGTCCACCAGATCGGGCGACAGGTCCTCCACGCAGCTGATGTCGAGCAGTGTCAGCGACTGGCAGGCCACCACCAGTCTGCCAGAGGTCACCAGAGGTCAGACACTGGTCACCACGAGCCTGTCAGAGGTCACAGAGGTCAGACAATGGTCACCACCAGTCTGTCAGAGGTCACCAGAGGTCAGACACTGGCCACCACGAGCCTGTCAGAGGTCACAGAGGTCAGACAATGGTCACCACCAGTCTGTCAGAGGTCACCAGAGGTCAGACACTGGTCACCACCAGTCTGCCAGAGGTCACCAGAGGTCAGACACTGGTCACCACCAGTCTGCCAGAGGTCACCAGAGGTCAGACACTGGTCACCACCAGTCTGCCAGAGGTCACCAGAGGTCAGACACTGGTCACCACCAGTCTGTCAGAGGTCACCAGAGGTCAGACACTGGTCCCCATCAGCCTGTCCGAGGTCACACAGTGGCCACCACATGCCTGTCAGAGGTGGAAAAAAAAACACTCATCACCACTTGAGTCACACAAATATTGAAAGCTTATAGGTCAAGCCATATAACTACAGTACCGAGTTATTAAAATGGGAACAAAAAATAGGATACTCTCGATGCATGTGGGTCACCCCCAGTGCACGTGCAAAATACAACAATAAGAGGTGTCAAATTTGTTCCCATTTTAATAACTCGGTAATTACTGGGGCGAGTTCGCTGAAACTAGGCATACAGGTGGGCACCCACCAGGCAATTCATTCCCATGTGTTGCGGTTAAGGTGCTACTGCACGTGCGCACGTGCAGGGGGCGCTTCCAGATCTCGAGAACGGCTGGGCCGATTGCGCTCAAATTTGGTACACGGTTGGAGACCGGTTAGTAGGGTGCCGTGCAAAAGTCAGTTTGGACCCCGTTTGCACGTGCGCACGTGCAGAATACCGCTTCCAGGTCTCAGGAACGGCTGGGCCGATGTCGTTCAAATTTGGTACCCGCTAGCGACCGGTTAGAAGGGTGCTTTGCGCAAGCCCGTTGGAAGTACCCTCTCGCGGCCCTTCCGCACGTGCAGGGCTCACTATCTCGCTCGCTCGTTCTTCGCCCAAAAGGCGTTTTACTGGTATTACTGACCGGGTGACGCCCCGGTCGGTGGTATTACTGACCGTGTGACGCCCTGGTCGGTGGGTATTACTGACCGTGTGACGCCCTGGTCGGTGGGTTTGTAACGTGTGACGCCCTGGTCGGTGGGTGGATATTACTGACCGTGTGACGCCCTGGTCGGTGGGTATTACTGACCGTGTGACGCCCTGATCGGTTTGTATTACTGACCGTGTGACGCCCTGGTCGGTGGGTATTACTGACCGTGTGACGCCCTGGTCGGTGGGTTTGTAACGTGTGACGCCCTGGTCGGTGGGTGGATATTACTGACCGTGTGACGCCCTGGTCGGTGGATATTACTGACAGTGTGACGCCCCGGTCGGTGGGTAGATACTGACCGTGTGACGCCCTGGTCGGTGAAGCCCGCCGCGCCCTGGTAACCCTCCGCCAGGTGCAGCTGTTTCAGAGGCAGGCCGTGCAGCCGGTCCAGCACGGCGTCCGTGACACAGCGAAGGTAGCTGAGGTCCAGCGACAGCAGGTGCTTGCAGCGGCGCAGGTGGAACAGGCCGTCCTCGGTCACCGATGGACAGTCTGCCGCACAGCCAGATCTCGTCAGTGGCGGAAGTCTGGTACTACACCTGAGACCGTCGTCGACCTTATTTGTAACAAGTGGTACACCCAAACCCGGCTTCCCCTATGACCTACAGACTGAAAGTATGCAGCTAAACACAACGATCAGCAGCTGAGGGACTATTAACCCGGCAGGCGGTGGGCCTACCAGCCACCTTCCGCGCGGTGGGGGGGGGGGGCACTTTTTTGCCCCCCCCCCCCCCCCGTATCTCCGAAACTACTGGACGGATCCGGAAAATTCAACGGCGTTCGATAGCCTTGTCCAATTTGTCGAAGGAAACTAAATTTCATTGACCTCGGGGTCACCGATGACGTCACATGTCAGGTCAAAGATAAAATGTTTCACCGTTCACGGGGCTTCTAGGGAAAGCGCTATAACACCGAGTAAAACGAATTTTGTCGAAAATCAGCGATAGGGCGTCAGTTGTCTAGTACATATGTTGCTATTAGAGGTCACTGGTCATACCAGGTCAGGTCACAGGTCAGGTCACCAAAGGTCACCAATGGTCAGTGGTCACCACATGAGCCCAAGTTTACTAAGGTTATGCGATGCATGTTTTATGGCCAGTTTTTCATTTCCAACTCAATGGTGTTGGTTATAAGACCATCAGGTACGGTTTAGGTCACTTTCTGGTGGAGGTCAGGTCAAGGTCAGGTCAAAAAAGGTCCAATTTCAAAGTTGATATTTTTGCATAAAATGGGTATCGATTCGATGCAGCTCGTCACGGGGAGTCTGATGGTGGTCTTTGTTTTGCGCTACGAGGTCTAGAATGGCTAAAAATTGAGTTTGAAAACTTGACGTCATCAGTTTTGAACAGTTTTTTTCGCTATAACTTGGCCAAAAAAAGAGGTATCGATCTCAAATTTGGTATGTAGATAGAAGGCGGTAGGGGCTATCACATATATTCCGTTTTTTTTCGAAATTCAAAAAACTTTTTGGATTTTTTGCTATCATATTCAAAAAATCTATTTTTTGATTTTTGGGGGTCAAAATAAAAAAAATCGAAAAACCGAAATAGCAGTTTAGTGGCCCTTTTAATTCCACACCTTTTATGTCTGAAACATTTTTTTTGTATCTCTAAAGCTGTAGGCCTGACAGCTCTTCCCGCAAAACCTTTTTTTTGGGTCGAAAATGGCAAAAATGACGTCACTCTGACGTCATTAGCGGCCAACCTATCAAAGCCTTTGGAAAAAATTTTTGGTCACCATGTGCGCTAACTGCTCCCGGGAGGGTACTGAAAGTTTGGTGACGATCGGCGCAGCGGTTCTCGAGATATATCGAAAAAACTAAAGGGGGGGGGGGGGGCAAAAAAATGCCCCTCCACCGCCTGGAAGGTTAACACACAACCCCTTAACCACAGCCGCTCTGCAAGCAATCGGCGCCTTCCAGCATTCACAAGTTCAGCAGCAAATTCAACAAAGGTCCGAGAATAGGATGTATGTACCTAACCGACAAACCCAGCATATGCCGATTGCAGAGTGCGGTTATACCGAGCAGCAGGACGGCAAGCGTGGGATGTATGTGACGGCCCCCGGTCAACAGACATGGTAGCCCAAATCTAGTCGGATATGAAAATTATTCTAAATCCATAGACTTTAACCCGCGCCCCACTGGGGTCTGCGTATAACACGCCCTACTGGGGGGGGGGGGGGGGCTATTCATAGCCCCCCCCTCCTAACTCCGAAACTACTGGGCCGATCGTCAAAATTCAAACGGCGTCTGATAGCCCCGGAAAAACTGTCGAGCGAAACCTAATTTCATTGACCTCGAGGTCACCGATGACGTCACAGGTCAGGTCAAAATAAAAATTATTAGCATTTTGGTTTGTTCACGTTTTGGGCTCTGGCCGCCGTCCTACAAGTCAGATCAGGCTCATTTTTGGTTCACACACTCGTGAACAGATGCTCTAGATACCCTGAGGGTACCAAACTTGTACTTTGATTTTCAGGTCAAGGTCAGGTCATCACAGGTCACGAAAATATTATATATCATGCGTCGGTCACGTGACACATGTTTTATGGTCCATTTAGGCCAAAGATTTCGAATTTGATGTCGTCTGTGTCATTCGAGGTCATTTTGAGTCAAATTTAGCTTAGGTCAGGTCACTTTCAGGTCAAAAAAGGTCAAATTTTGAAGTTATAATTTTTCAACAGAAAAGGTGTCTATTGGATGCAGTTTGAGCTCAGGAACACGATGGTGCTATTTATATTGGCGTACGATGTCAAATACGTGGTGAAAAATTGATTTGAAAAATTAATAATTGTGAATTTTTTGCAATAATGCGTATAACTTGGCCATTTTTGAAGATATTTAGCTGAAACTTGCTAGAGTTAGTCATAATAACGCGTTCTATCACATATAATCCGGTTTTTTCGAAAAGTCACAAACTTTTTGAAAACAATGTAAAAATGTAAATTTTGAGTTTTATTATATAAAATTTTCAACATTTTCAAAATTTCGAAAATCCGAGATAGCAGTTTGATAGCGCAGTCAATTCTGAGTCCTCTCATGCAAAGAAATTGGATCTAGCTTAAAAACTGAGTCCTTGGGAGCGATTGCCGTGGTTCGATGTTTTGCGTCGAAATCGGCCGAACATGACGTCACTCTGACGTCATTTCCGGCCGACCTATGGTAGCTACGAAGTTCAAATTTTGACACAAGGTGTCAAATTGATGCAGCCGAAGGTACTGAAAGTTTGGCGTCGATACGTCAAGCGGTTTGGAAGTTATTGCAGAAAAACGGGAGGGGGGGGCTATAAATAGCCCCCCCCCCAGTGGGGCGCGGGTTAATGCTAAATTGACTATATTTGAGAGGGTTTTATGAAGATACATAACCAGATACAGAAAAAAGCGAGATGCTATCTTGTAGAATAAATCGTCTACTATCTGCGACTTTTGAAGTGTTTTTCAATCTGAGGTACGGAAATCGTGTTCCCAAGAGACTGAAAGTAGCCATGCTTTACATTAGACCCAATAACAAAAATTCGGAATCTGACGAAATTGGCCATTTTTACGTCGGATTTATGAAAATTCTAGACAGGATATATAAAAACCCGAGATGCTATCAGGTGGGAAATTTCATTGTCTATTACCGCTTTTTGAAGTGCTTTTCGATCTGAGACCGGCAAATCGTGTTCCCAAGAGACTGAAAGTAACCCTGTTCTACAGCAAGACAATGGCAGGATTCTAATATTTGATGGAAGATATCTTAGGTGATAATAACCTTACCATTAATTGCAATGCTTCATTGGAAAGCTCAACACTGGCACTATCATCGGTCTTTGCATTGCTATTTCACAGAACAACAAGAAGTAACGTTTTGAAGCCTTTGAATATTGACTTACTTTTCATCGACGGGCTCGATCCCTATCACCATCAACAATTTTCCGGGAAGTCAGGATTTTGCAGATATTCAAGCAAAATTGCAGAGCTGTGTTAATGCTACGACACTTAAATATACATTTTAAGAAAACTGCTTTTTTCCTTAGCATGAGTTAGGTCTCAGAAACAGCAACATGTCGATATAATGAGGAAAAATAAGTGCAAATGATCGCGTAAGAGAGTATCCTTAGCTCCCTAGCAACCACCTAGCAACGTAGGCAAAATAGTAAACAACTCCTGTTGATATCAGGTACTCAGCCTTGGAAGCACACTAGACGGTCACCACACTGGGCTGCATACTAAATTTTGCATACCAGAATGGATGTTTCCAACTAAAATTATCTTTTCGCGAAATTTACCTTTGTTGCCCTACTATTTTTCGTAAAACCGAGATATACAAACTTCATGATATCAAAAATAATATTGTGATAATGAAAACCGCCATATAAAACAAGATTATTGCTGAGATCATGCCTACTAAACTTGGTCCTACCCCCTAATTCAATATACCCTGTGTGACATAGCTTATAATATGCTCATGTAGCTGTATTCGAGTATATTAGACGTATGTTTAGATCTATCGTACCCTGTATGTTGAGTGTGGTCAGGTAGGTACATGTGGGATATGCCCTGCATTTTGAGCGTGGTCAGGTGGATATATGTGGAACGTACCCTGTATGTTGAGCGTAGTCAGTCCGGGCAGCAGGTCGGCCAGCTGTCGCAGCGTGTTGTCGGTGACTCCCACTGCCGAGCCGAGGTCCAGGTGGCGCAGCGCCGGCAGACCGGCCGCCGGTACGTGCCGCTCGATGGGCTCCATCATGCGGCGGGCGGTGAGCCGCTCCAGCTGCGAGCAGCCGGCCAGTGCGACGCTCAGGTCGGCGGCGGCACCCTCGGGCAGCGAGGAGACGTCCAGCTGGCGCAGCTCCGGACATCGGGAGCCCACCTGGCGCAGTGAGTCCGCGCGCAGGCCCGTACAGCCGGCCACCGAGAGGCGCCGCAGCGCCGCCGGCAGCAGCGAGAAGCAGCGGCCCGTCACGCGGTCACTCGAGTTGAGCTCCAGGGTGCGCAGCAGCGGCAGGTGGCGCAGCAACACCCACACGCTGGCCTCGCTGAAGTGGTAGTGGTTGGGCAGCTTCACCTCCTCCAGCGACGGACACGATATGCACAGCTTCTTCAGAGAATCCTCGTTGATACAAAACCCGTCCAAATCGATTTCAACCAGATTTTTGCAATGAGATGCTACGGACGGAGCAAAGGGGGGACAGGGGGGGGGGGGGGCACGTTACACAGGGCTGGGCGAATTTCGGAGCGAACATAGAAAAAGTGATTGAAAGAAATGGTAAAATGAAATGAACGGTAGAACTTTTCGTTTCCCAACAACGTCGTCCCAAAATTACTCCCCGGGTTGCTATTCTCGGGAGATCGCTGCGAAATATCAAACGAAATTAGAGTCAGCATCAAGGCCATCAACAGTAGGAATCAAAAGAGGTCTGAGTAGCAAAATTTTCACCCATTTCGCGCTGACAGCTAGTAAGTAGATCCAGCTGCTCTGAACAACAGAGTTTGACAACAAGCCCCTGCCCGTCCGAGGGGCGGCCACTCACCGACAATGTCGAGCGCCTTGTAGGAGCAGGTGCGGACGTTGCCTCCGGTGCGGAGGACCCTCAGCGCCGGCATCAGTCGCAGCAGGTACCTCAGCGTGCGATCCGTCAGCCGGCCGAGCGTGAAGTCGCCGGTAGTGGCGGTGGCCAGCAGCGGCTCGGCGCGCAGATCCAGCTGCTGGCGGCGCCGCAGCAGGTCGCGCGCCGCGTCCTGCCACCGGTGCGACACACGCTGCACGGCCAGCAGCTGCTGCAGCGGCAGGTAGGAGAGCACCAGCTGCAGCAGCTCGGCCGGCAGCCGGTCCACCAGGCACGGCCCGCTGGGCGGCGACGGGCGGCGCGCGCCAGCGGCCGCCCCCCGGCCGGCCCGGCTGCGAACGGACGGCGCGCGCGGCTCGGCCGGCGACACGCGGATCTGCCGGCGCAGCAGGTGCAGCGCCTGCGAGCCGTCGGCGGCCAGCGCGCTGCAACGGGCGGCCGGCGGTCAGAGCGCGCCGCGCCGACACCGGCCGGAGGACAGACAGGGGACGAACCGGCGCAGCGCCCACAGTCGCGGCCCACCGCCCGCCGACTGCCGTCCCACAGACCCTTACACGAGCGGCAAACTTATGTAACCATGCCGTTAAAGGGACCACGCCATTACTGAGAAACCGAAACACAATCTGTAATAGTGACGCTCAAATACTGTAACACTCATGCGTTGGCATGCTCAAAGGCTTACATGAGAACCATGCAAAGGGCTTTCCCGCGGCGACGGCAAGTCGGATACATAGGAGAGATCTGCGTACTTTTGGGCACCAGCCTCCTCCCTGAAGGTGACAAATCCAAAGCCTCTGGATTTTCCACTGTGGGGAGCTTTCACTATGTGCACGTTCGCTACTTTGCCAAACTGCTCAAACAGGTCCCACAGTCTTGACTTGGATGCCTGCAAGCAACACAGATGTTAGTGCTGAGAGTGAAACGAAAGGCCATACCTTAACTGAATCCATGGACTATTCCTGCAACGAGATCAGTTTATGAATAATGGACGTCATTTACTAACTTGAACAATAAAGATGAACAAATTCGATGGCAGAAAGTTAACAAATGTGATTCAAAGAAGGCATGTCACAATAAAATCGAGCAAAGATGAAATACAAAACCCGACGCATAACTAATCAATTTTAAGACGCTTCTAAAAACAGTGTGGCTCCTGCGCAGTGCCCGACGGCCTTGCACTGCCCTATAACAGTGCAGCCCATAAGCTCGGTCAAAACCCTCGCGGCGTTCCCACCACTGTCCTCGCTGTACGTACGGTGAACGGCAGGTTGCCGGCGAACACCCGCTTCTTGAGGTCGGGATCTGTATCGGGGGCCGCTTCTGCCTCTGGTTCCTCTCCTGTTGTCGCACCACACTCCGCGTCTTCCGCCGGGGCTCCGCCCTCCGCGTCTTCCGCCGGGGCTCCGCCCTCCGCCCCCTCGGCGGCGGCGGCGGTTCCGCCCTCCGCCCCGGCGGCCGGTGGGCTGTCACCGCCGCCGGCGGGGGCGGGGGCGGGGGCGGGGGAGACGGACGGCTGCGTGCGCCGCCGGAAGTGCAGCGGTGAGCCAATAGTGAAGCGCGCCGGCCCGTCCTGAGAGGGCGGTCAGCGGGTCAGCGGCGGCGGCCAAAGGCGCGGGACAGGGAACTCGGCTAAAACGACACCATATACACAAACATAACGACACTAGAGACAGCGGGGTAGTGACAGAAAAGTGGTGAACTTCTCGATTTTCTTAATCGTAGAAGGGGTTGTACACCAGTCAATCATCCGTAAAATATGGCCGTGAAATAGTTTTGCTACTGTACGTACTTTAAAACATTGCGTTCCAAGTGCGCCGTATGGGTCAAAAAAGTTATTCCGCAAACCATCGCGAAAGCACTTTTCTGACACTGCGGCGGGAGTGAACGCTTAACAAACCAGCTGCTACGCTAAACCTTATTGCAGCGGTAACGGGTAGCCTGACACGCCAGACGCTTTGACCACCGGACCCTGGTACAAGCAGCAGCCACACACTGGCTTACTGTTGACTAACGGGCCGAGATGGCGCAGCCGCCCTCGCTCCCTCCCCTCTCCCGCGGAGGGACACGCACCTGATCATCGTCCGAGCCGGGGTCGGCCGCGGCGCCGCCGAACTGAGCCAGACCTCCGCCGATCTCGATACTGGCTGCCTCGGTCCGACTCATCACAGGCAGACTCAGCTTCCGACTCTGACCTGCTCCAGCACAGCACGCAAAAACGCACAGTCAGGCGTACCACCGAGACGTAAAATAAACACAATCTATGGAGACATAGCAGTGGGCACTGGGTTCTTTGAGGCTTTTAGCAACACTCTCCAGTGATAAAGTCAGAACTGAAAGCATTGTTTTTTGTTCAGAGTAACACCACATGATGACACCGGCTCTGGGTGTCAGCCAGATCATACGAAACTAATTTGATTGCAATCTAAATAAGAACCAAGGATGGATGAAGTGTCATTAGCGACGTAATTTATAAGAAAAGAACATCAAATTGAGAACTTGAATCTTCCAGGAAATAGCATACTTCATTTGCTTATGTTTTCACAAGCACAGAGTAGAAACACTTCCAAGTGGAGAGTCATACCGTTCCTCCAAAATTACCTGCTCTTATCACTAAGACCACGAACGCCATCACCAAAACAGCTAATATTAGCAGCAAACAACTAACAACTATAATAGAAAATGCAACAAGTATCAACATAACAGCAGCTGCGTTGCAACACTATAAAATTAGTTGACATGTTTGTTGATTAGGGATGTAGGACTAGGAACGGTTGCATAGCGACGTTTGGCAGACTTTGAACATCCTCCACTTGGAGAGATTACATACGCCATCCAATAAGGGCGAAATGAGAATGTAAAAGAAGCTACTGAAGCATCGGTAATCGTGGCATAGGTATTGGTTCGCGAGTCAGTTGTAGGCAGTTTATAAAGTGACAACATCCCCTAAAATGGACTCTCGATGAAAGCAAATCGAGCTGGGGCGATCACAGTCGCTTCTAATGACGGTTTCAAAGCCTGCCCGCTCACTTTGTACATAGGTTTAAGGAGAACTAACGCAAATTTAACTGATTCCGTATTCATTCTATAAATGGTTTACACTTTACAGCCAGGGATGCCGGATGCGGAATCGACAAGTTTCGGTGAAAGCGACTGCGACTCCGACTTCTTAGCCCCGTATTAACTCCCGAAAATCACAAATGTATATTTTATTCAATGGCAGCAGCTCGAGCAAAAATGACACTTTTGGTCAAGTGACGAGATAACATCTGTTCCTCCAACCTCATAGCGAACGATGCGCCATTGGACAAGAAACACGGCACTGAGGTTTTTCATCCCGATTTTCCTGTGCGCTCATCCCCTAACTGTAATATTATAACTGTTGGCCTTTTGTCCACCAAGCATGCTGTGCTGAGGCATACAGTACAGCACTGCGGTGAGTTCAAGAGCTCTGAGACCACTTTGGGCAAAGGGAACCCTGGCTGATATAGGTACCAATAGTAACACGGGGGTCGAACACGTTGGCACCGGGACCGGGGCATAACTCGGAGCCGGGCGGCACTCACCACCGGGGCCGAGTTCGGGCGGCACTCACCGCCACCAGGGCCGGGGGTAACACTCTACCGTCCGCAGCCGAGACCGGGCCAGGGAGTCACTCGCCGCCGGGGCCGGACCAAGGGTTCACTCACCGCGGGGGCCAGGGTCGGTGCCGGGGGTAACACTCTACCGTCCGCAGCCGGGACCGGACCAAGGGTTCACTCACCGCCGGGGCCAGGGCCGGGGCCGGGGGTAACTCTCTACCGCTGAGCCGGGGCCGGACCAGGGGTTCACTCACCGCTGACCGCGGGGGCCAGGGCCGGTGCCGGGGGTAACTCTCTACCGCAGCCGGGGCCGGACCAGGGGTTCACTCACCGCGGAGTCGGCGCTGCAGCGCGGCGCGGCCGCAGATGACGCCGTCGCTGGCGTCACACTGCAGCGCGTTCAGGCCCAGCTGCGACGAGCCCAGGTGGAGCTGCGAGAGGCGCGCAGACGAGCCCACCGCGATCCGAGGCCGGTTCGGACGGCGAGGCAGCGTCAGCATGGCACGCGCCGCCGCCGCTGGCTGCTGTCCCGCGCTGCGGCGGGGTGACGACTCGGGCGGTGCCGATCAGGGACTGGTGCGGCTGACCTCGACCGGCTGCGGCACACAGTGGGACCGCGCGGGAGGTCACAGGGAGCCGACCACACTGGAGGAGTCACACAGGTCACACATCAAGCTGACTGGACTGGAGGCCAGTCACACAGGTCAGATTGGGAGTGGGAGTGGGAAGCACAGGGTGTAGGGCAGACTGATTCTTCTCCAGATTTTCACATCAAGATTACTATAGGGCCTAGAGCTTCTTTGAGATCATAATTGATGATGATAAGGCGACTTTGCTTAATTAACTTTACTACAAAACTTTGCACAGCCCACGGTTGTTGTGAGAGGTGACTAGTCAGCACATTCAAATTGATCCAGAACTGACAATCTATATTACTTTTTATGAGCCAACAATACAAAATGTTTAAAGAGGCATGATTCAAATTCTCTAATATCAAAAAGAAAAAAAGAAGATCTTATCCCTACCACTAAAAACGGTCATGCATCATCTAATTTCAAAAAGAAAATATTATCCCTGCCACTAAAAACCATCCATGCATCATAAGACTGGGCATAAAAGTAGGTAAAAACTTATGGCAGCATACTGAAGTAAAATACATACACTATAGTTCGTTTATTTTTCATTTTGATTTTCATTTTCACACTCCATGCTCCTGGTTCAGGCGCATATATTCAAAAGTAAAAATATTACTTTTGTTATATATGACTATATAAATAATTGATAACTTGCTTGCTTACAAATAACCTATTCGTGATGCAGAACATTACAAGGGGTTGAAATGCTATATATTTTTACTGGCAATTTATAATTCTTTTTGAGAAGTCAGGATAGGTAAGTGAGCAGTAAAAATGTTAAGGTAGCCAAACCTAAAACCTATAACCTACAACCTGCCAACCTACAGGCTACAACCTGCCAACTTACCAATGGTACTTTATATACACTGATATACTGCCAGGATATAGCTGATTTCTTCTGAGCAATGTCTCCAAGGCAGCCTAAGAACAAATAAAAATTGCACTTTTCAAACCTTGTCCATACTTCTGCTTTATTTTTATTTTCTAAAAGAGCAACAAGAACAGAGTAAATACTAAAGACCCATGGAAAATTAGCAATGCCAACATGGTCATAACGGGAAACAGTTCTCTTCTACACCAAGTTGATGAGGACAAAATGAATATCATGTTCCATAGGTAAGTACTCTAGCTTAACAACTCGAGCCATCTATTCTCAACTCAATAGTAATGTGAAAGTGGAATGGTCACTTAAAGTGTTAGACAATTTTAATCAAAAATAAGCAGAATTTATTGCTGTGTATAACACAAGGTACCTACTACAATCTCACCAAAAGTCAAGTCATCCTTAGTATCCTCTGCGACCCGCGTATTCACTTGCTCACCTTGACCTAGGTTGAGGTACCTATAGGTTACCTATCAAATAAGCATTCCATTCACATTTCAATTTCAGTCTATTCACAATTCAGGTAAACTCATCCTGCAATCTCCCAATTTTATTGCAATGTTGGTGTTCATACCGGGACAAAAAAAAGAAATAAATAGAAATTATTGATAGATACAAAAGAAGGCGACATTCGTGGCGCTTTCGGTATCTCACCTACACCCTTGTTTTTGGTGATGAAATGACATAAAAATAGATGAAAATGACAATAAAAAACATATAAATATTTTCAAAGTCATATGTACCTTAAGCAGTAACGAATAGCCCGGATCGTCTTCTTTTTTCCGCAAAATTGAAATACGAACCACACGAGAAACACACACACGCACCAATGCAAAATTGGACGTCAAGGATGTTACAAAAACATGAGCTTTGGTAAAGAATGGCTTTATTTTACTGCTAAAAACAAGAGTCCCGTTTATAGCTCACCACTGCGAGGTAAGGCAAGATTACTTTACTAATAGAGCTAAGGCACAGTGTTTGACACTAATGTAAACTGACGATAATAACTCAAGTTTACTGTACAAGACAAAGCTTTCGATGCATAAAGTATCTTGATCACTGTCAATGAGATGTGACACAAGAGATTTGACACTGAGATGTGATCACTTTGACACTAAACTAAAGCTCAAACAATGTGACGGTTTAGTCAAAAAACAATTATCGTTATCGTTCTATCGTTTATCGTTTCGTTATCGCTGTTAAAAAACAATTATCGTTATCGCTTTATCGTTTTATCGCTATCGCTGTTAAAGTTTTAAATATTTTTATCGTTTATCGTTTATCGTTATCGCGAACGTTTCTTATCGTTTTATCGTTATCGCAGGTCCGAAAATTAGTTATCGCGTAAAACACTGAAACGGTGGTTCCGTATTAGCGGTCCGTACCCGGCGGAGGTCGCTGCCCAACTCCCGGCGTGGGACAGGGGTACCTATCAATAAAATTCCGGAACATGAGCTCATCTGCATGAACAGCTTTGAGGGGATTTTAAGCGATTTGGTCAACATTTGAACCGTTAAAAGTAAAACCAAGATAGAAAAAATTTTGGGACCAAGGCAAGTATTATGGTAAAGGATTAATCCAAATCGGTCATAGTGCAGGGGCGTCGCCATGGATTTTAAACAGGGAAGACGGATCGGCCGATCGGCCGACCAAAATTAGGACCAGGTATTGTTACCGACCCGTACTTTTTCAGGGCGATGCGCTGCCTCATGGTTGTAAGAGTTACGCGGCCGGCCAAGGGGAAAAGGATAGCCCCTCCTCGCAGATCGAGTTCGTCGTGTGGCAACTGCCGGTAGCGGCGGGACACCTTCAATTAAGGGGGGCACTGCCGACTTTTGATCCCATTCCTTCCATGCAACGCCCATAGGGCTAATGTTAAAATGCCAAACTCAAAGGGGGCACGGTGCCCGCGCCGGTGCCCTCCCCGTTCCGCCGCCTATGATAGGCTTCACCCATGGGTGTAGTTTTCCAAAAATCATTGGGGGTGCTCAATAGCTTTCAGAAAGGCATGCCATAGTTTTTTGTAGTTTTTTTTTTAGCTGTTCTTTTTTACTGTAGCCATCAGGCATCATGCAAGAAATGATGTTAAATCGGTTCGAGAGCTTGTTTTAATAGCACCACTGTAAAACAATTTTGGCTCACCCAATGCATTAACCCGCGCGGGGCTGGGGTCTCCAGCCGAACACGCGGGGTTGGGGGGATAAATTTTACCCCCCTGTTATCTCCCGAACTAATGGTCCGATTTGGAAAATTCAAACGCCAGTCGAAGGATCTCATCACGAATAACTAAAAACATGTACTTAATTTAAAGTTTGAGGTCAAGGTCAAGGTCAGGTCAAGGGTACAAATTGCAAGTTTCTACAGTATCGGCCTTGCACCGTAGTTGCCGAAGAATGGAGTCATGGACTGAGACTGATTGCCCAAAACGTGTTTGGGCCTGACCTCAGGGCACATTTTAACAAATTTTTACTGCGTCCCAAAGTTGAGCAGAGGGCACGTGCTACGACTAAGGGCACAGGGCAAGGAACAGAGTAGGGCACTGAGGAGGGCAGAAAGTAGGGCACGGCAGGTTGCAAGACATGGCACAGGACATTTTGAGGGAAGGCCGGGTACAGGTCAGGGCAGACGGCAGGGCACAGGTCAGGGAACCGGACAGGGCAGGGACGCAGTGGTTCAAATCAGCAGGGGCTACGTCTCAAGGCGAGGGGGCTGCGTCCCAAAATGGGACGCAGTAAGTGCCTTAAAACATGCCCTGCCTGACCTTGGCCATAAGTTTGGCAGGCCAGATTTTGTAATGGACCATTTTGAGTCAACTTTGAGAAATACATAAGTACAACGGTGGTAAAATCGTTGCTATAGGTATAACACAGTTTACCCGCTCCAGGTGTGAGGAAGGGATGTGGGGCAATGAGTGCACTGACGTGGCGCCCTCGGAGGGCCGGTATGGGATTAAAGCTCAGCTACACTAAGCGCTTGTGTGATGCCTTCAGTTATCGGTGGTACCCTCAGAATCACCGGCGTAGGGCCCTCAGAGCCGCCGGTAAGGGAGGCACCGGTGTGGGGCCGCCATGCAGGTGCCGGTGTGGGCGATCAGAGGTGCTAGTGTGATTCTCCTCTCAGAGGCGCCGATGAGGGTCTTTACAGGCGTTGCTCCGAGCCCTCATAGACGCTGGTGTAGAGCCGTTACAGACGGGTGTGGGGCCTTTAGAGCTGCTGACGCGAACTCTCTACAAGCCGGCAGGGGGTCTCAGTGACCGGCAAGGGGTCCTTAGCGGGCTTAGGCCGGCAGAAGAAGTCCTGCGGGGTCCTAAGAGACCGGCATGGTACTGTCAGACGGCGGTGGGGCCCTCAGGGTCACCGTTGTGGGGCCCTCAAGTCATCAGTGGGTGGCCTTTAGATGCGCAGGTGTTGGGTGGGTCCTCAGAGCCGCCGATATAGGGCTTTAATAGGCACTGGTGTAGACACTCAGTTGGGGGTGTGAAACCCTCAGAGACACCGTTGTGGGCCCTCATAGGCACCGATGAGGGCCCCCACAGTTGCCGTTATGGGGCCCTCAGAAAAATAAGTGTGGACTGTGGGACCATCACAGGTGGGAAATGCCCCTAGAACTGTCCCCTCATAGGCCGGTAAGACCTCTCAGGAGCCAGTAAAGGCTGAAGCAGACTCTTTCCGCGTTCAGGAAATCGTATGCGAGAGCCTATTCAAATACATTGTAATTCCTCTCGCATCAATCGCTCGCGGGAGGTGCGTGCGATTGATGCGAGCGTGCTTCCATGTATTTGAATAGGCTCTCGCATGCGATTTCCTGACTGCTGAGTCTGTTTCAGGCTTAACGGGCCTTTGGAGACCACCGAGGTGTCCTTAAAAGCCGCAAGAGGCCCTCAGAAGTCGGCGTGGGGCCCTTATGGAAACCTTAGTGTGGCTATTTAGGGCCCATGAGGTGCTCTAACGAGCCCCACGGGACCCTTCTGAGTAGAAATATGGCCATCGTTAACCCTCAGCGGTCAAATGGCGCCGCAGGGCCTCTCGGACCCGAGGGTCCCTTTGAACTCGATGGGGGAGGGGGTACGTGTCCCCTTAGACCCCTAGCTATGCCACTGTTTCATATGCATCATGTCAGGTATTTTAGGCTCGCCCCCCCCCCCCCCCAACTTGAAAATCGTTCGCGGGCCCCTGATAATATCAGATGTAATGTTAACACAAATATCATGCATCTTAATTTGTGGTGATTTATTCAATGTATATTCTCTTAGTCACTGAATTGAGTAAGCATAGTATTTGCATGATTCACTGGGCTCATTACAGTACTAGGAGATGGACATTCTGATTATTGAGGGCCTTGAGTCAGCTGGGAATGTTTTGAGGAGGCTGGGGGTGCTTTAAGAAGGCAGGGGGTGCTGAGCTCAGGATTGGGGGTGCTTGAGCACCCACAAAGAGATATAAAGTTACGCTTATGGCTTCACCTATGAGTCTATGACACCAACTTATTTCACTGAGTTGGCTTTGTTTTACTTTAGTCTTTACTCTTTACACTGCATGACTCTCTGGGATTGATTTACTACGAAACTAGAGCTTTCTCACCCGAGGATGCAAGTTGAGACGCGTGCCGGTCGAGACGGGTCGCAATCGCCTGCCCGCCGGTGACGTATCTCTTTCCTGCGCGCTGATTGGTCGGACGGTCGGCCGTCTCCGTGCGGGGGGGGGGGGGGGCTCGGCTGCTGGCGGACGGTGTTTTCTCACGCACGGAGCAGAGGCGGCCACGCGTGGTTCGTCGTTGTCGCCGGTTGATGGTTGCGTTCTGCGTGGGTGTGATTGTGGTCTTGTGGATTTGTGATTGTGGTGATTGTGGATTGTGGTATTTATGTACACTGTGATTGTGGTGTGATCTCGGCAGTTGGTGGCGTGCACTGTGCACTGTTCGCTGATGCACAGTTCTCTGAACAATGGAATGATCAGTGTTCAATGCATTTCCGTGCGTTGTCGCGTGATGCAGTCTGCAAAGGTATCAAAGGTATGTTGGCTATCATCTTGAGGCCTGCAAAGGAGAGAAGACCAGACTTCCGCGTGCTTCTATTGGTGAGTAGAGCAGAGCCCTGAGCTCTTATCAATTATCATTATGTTCCACTCCTGCGCGAGGATTCACTGCTTCAGCACAACCCATAAGTGATAAGCCCTGTCATGCTAGGACAATCCTGAACTTATTGGGAAATTATGAATGAAAGTGGACTAGGTAATGCTCGGAACTTAACCCGCGCACCGACAGGGGTCTGCGACTCTGCGCCGACTTCGTACCGACGTGGGGGAGGGGGGGGGGGCGGATGACCGCCCCCCCCTGAGATCTCGAGAACGAAGCAAGATAGCGACAAGCGGTAAACGGCATGGGATACGCACGGACAGGGTATACAATTTTTACGAAGGTCATTTTCAGGTCAGGTCAAAGATGACGTCACAGGCCCCTGTGACAGGGGTCAAAAAGTCAAAATGGCGGCGCTAGATATGGATAGTTTTTCTCGAATAACTTTCTAACTAGTCAAGATAGGAGCAATCTATGGGCATCATCGTGATCATCTCGTCAATCCGCATCGAATGATATATATATATATATATATATATATATATATATATATATATATATATATATATATATATATATATATATATATATATATATATGTTGACCTCGAAAGGTCAAGGTCAGAGGTTGAACTCAGGTCATATTTCAATGCAGTCAATTGAAGGTATATCATTCAATGCGTCTTGACGACCTGAACACAATGAGACCATCCGCGCGGCTGTACCTTGTTCCTGTACGGAGTTATTGGCAAAAAACCTTTGGTGACCTTTGATGACGTCACATGACCTTACAACAGCTGCCCAACAGCAAAACAGACCTCAAGGTAGTGAAGGTTGATCGTACCTATATGAAGTCATGTATGGTTACCACGGACGTATAAATAAACGTTTAATTATACGTCCGTGATGGTTACGAGCGAGCGAGCGCAGCGAGCGAAGCGAAGTCTTTTCAATATAACGGAAAAATCTCAGTATGAGCGACCCGGCCCGGCCCGGCCCGGCCTGTAACGCTTTTGAGAGGCTTATATCTCAGCAACCGCTGGACCGATTGGCCTGCGGTCTTTTTTGTTGGGTAGCCCCGGGTTCCGGACAAAAAGTCAAATGATAAAAGGTAAAAGGATGATTAGTCAACAGACATTACGTCAAAAGCAAGAAGTCAAAAATCTTAAAAGTCAACAGGTAAAAGGTCAACAAAGAGGAAAGTCAAAAGTCAAAAAGTCAAAAAGGATAAAACGTCAAAAGATAAAAAGTGAAATTGCCAAAAAGTCAATGAACAAAAAGTCAACTAGCATAGAAGTCAAAAGACAAAAAGTCAAATGGACATGAGGTCAAAAGACAAAAAGTAAAAACGGCAAAAAGTCAATTGTCAAAAAGTAAAAAGGACAAAAGTCGAAAGACAAAAAGTGAACAGGACATAAAGTCAAAATCCAAAAAACCAAAAGGACAGAAAGTCAAAAGGACAAAAAGTCAAAAAACAACAAGTCAACCGGGCATGAAGTCAAAATAAAAAGTCAAAAGGTCATGAAAAGTCAAAAAGACATATAGTCAAAGTCCAAAAAGTCAAAAGGACAAAAATCAAAGTGACAAAAAGTCAAAAGGACAAAAAAAGTGAAGAGTACAAAGGTCAAAAGACAAAAAGTCAACAGGACATAAAGTCAAATTACGAAAAATCCAAAGGAAAAAAGCCAAAATCCAAAAACGCAAAAGGACAAGTCAAAGAGACAAAGTCCATGACACCTGGATCATCAGTCATTACATACATGAGATAACATTTACAAACAGCTGTTGTACACAATTAAGCAGGATGCTGCACAATATAAACTGCATCATTGGACATTGAAGCGAGACTGCCTCCATTGCGCGACTGATGGGGATTCCCATGGCCCGCAACCGCGACTCAGCTGGTCACACGGGCATGCTTGGCTGAAATCTGACACACGTCCGCTGACACGTGCTAGGTGGGAGCTCGCTCGCATCGTAAGGTTGTCATGAGGCAGCGTTACATGATCCTTCGAGACAAAAAAGGACAGAAAGTCAAAAGGACAAAAAGTCAGACTGAGGTGTGCCGAATCAGGACCGACACAGATCTGTTCAGGGGAAATGTCCGCGACAATCGCATGAGGAGGCTGATCCTGGAAAAAGCAAAAACTCTGAAGGACTCTCAGTACTCACACATTTTCATTAAGCGTGATCTTACCTTCCTCCAGAGACAGGAGCTGAGGGCCAGATACCCTCCTCGTTCTCCACGTCCGGGGCCCATTGCTCCTCGGTACCAGGAGACAGTTCCTAAGCAGGTGATGTCTCGCTTGGGGACATCACCTGTTCCAGCCACGGCCGACCCCTCGCATGCAGCTTGTGCAGCGCCGGGCGCCGACCAGGGGAACCGTGTTGATGGGCAAAGGTTCCCCCTTCCAGAACGCGAGGGAAACTGATTTGGAAAGGTGAAGCTCCGCGGACATATACAGTACAAATAGCATGTTGCAATGTGAATGGCTTAAGCAGTAAGGTCGGACTACTGCCAGACTTTCTTATTGATCCATTTCAGACCGATCTTTTACTGATAACTGAAACCCATCTTACACCACTAGTATCGGATGCCACTATAGCTATCCCTGGTTATTTGCTTTTCCGTAATGACTCAGGAAGCACGCCTAAGCATGGAGTGTGCATGTATGTCCGAGAATCTTTCAAGGTTGACCAGGTAGATTCCTCCCAAGACAACTGTCTTTTGCTGAGACTAGCAGATTGTGATATCTATGTATATGTGGTGTACAGGCCCCCTTCTAACTCTCACGCTCAGAATCAGATTCTGGCAGACTTTATTCTCCACAGTTGTGCAGACAAGGAGGTTGTCATACTTGGGGATTTCAACCTGCCTTCCATCACATGGTCCCCAACACATTCTGAAACCACACATTCAGCAGTCGAGAGAATGTTTATTGACACATTTAACACAATAGGTCTCACACAATGGATATTTGAGAGCACCTTTCCAAGATCAGGCAACATACTCGATCTGTTGTTAACTTCTGAGGTGGATAGGTTAGGAGCGGTTCAAGTCCACGCGCCTCCACCAGGCTGTGATCATTGTAGCATCCACTGTGATTATGTCTTTGATGTAGACAGAGAGGCAGCCTTGAAGGGCCACTGCAGAGTGCTGTGGCATCGTGGCCACTATGGAGTGATCAATGCGGAGCTGGAGGGCATTGACTGGGGAACAGAATTCTCACAGCTTTCCTCGCACGAAGCATTCACAAAATTGCTGTCCATCATGAACCCACTCATAGACCGACACGTTCCAAGAAGGATGCACGACACTAGACCAATGAAACCCCCCTGGAAGTCAAACCCTCCATCGTCTTTGAAGCGCCTGCGTAGGGAAGCATGGCAAGCTTACAAGGATATCAGATCCATGCTTGGCAGAAAGTCGCCTGAGACGTGCTTGGCACTGAAAACATTTCTCGAGACCAACAATAACATACGATCCTACGCTCATAGGTCCCAGATAGAGTACGAAAGGTCACTGATAGCAAGATCCAAAGCAAATCCGAAACTTCTTCACTCTTACATGAGACATAAAAAGCAATTCCGCTCCTCCGTGGGTCCACTGCGCATGGACCCAAACACCATTTCTGATGATCCGGGGGAAATGGCAGACTGTCTTCTTCGTGCTTTTGCTGACATTCACACTGCTGCGGTGCCGGAGGAGCCGGCTCCTCATCAGCGTTGCGAGGCCGCACTTAGCGAGATCGAGTTCGGCCCCTCTGACGTACGCACACTGCTCACCGGTCTAGATCCAAACTCAGCCATGGGACTGGACGGGCTGCACCCAAGACTGTTGAGGTCTTGTGCCAATACCCTCACCAGTCCCTTGTATATTATCTTCCGTCGGTCCCTTCTAGAGGGGAAGCTTCCTCGAGCCTGGAAGTCATCACTGATTGTGCCCATGGGCGTCGAAACCGGGGGGGACGGGGGGGACGCGTCCCCCCCAGTCGAGGAATCCGGGGGGGACGTCCCCCGCAAAAATATCCTCATGAATGATTAAAAAAGTGATCAACGAAATTGGTGTATTGTCGTTTTGGGATGAAATTGCGGATACCTACTCGTATACAAATTGAATCATGCGAATTGCTGACACTGCACTTGCTTGCAGGGCTGCGGAGTAGATTGATTTTGGTAGCTCTGACTCCGGCTTTTAAAAAATCGCTCGGAGTCCCCACCCCATCTCCGATCACGGCATCCCTCGGCCCGCATCGGAGTGAAAAACATGTGATGTGATGCTTTTGTCTCTTTGAACATTTCTTGGCACGTTAAAAGATAACATTACCTACGAGGTGCAGCTCTGGACTGTCCGTCCCAGGTCCTCGATAGGGAGCCAAAGCTCCAGTTGTAGGGGCGACCATATTCAACAAGGGCTGAAGATCTGTCCCAAAGTCTCAAGCTTGCAAAGACCACACATTTTATGTAGGATATTCGTAATAGTCAAGACCTTCAGCTCACTCTCAAACGGCCCTCTTCCCGTTCAAGGCCATCCGACAGCAGAAGGTCTCACCATGTCCTTTGAACGCTTGATGCTTGAGGGTGAGAGGACCTCGTCCTGGTCTGAGAGAGCCCAGGAGGATGTAATACTCAGTATGGTCCTACATTGGTCTTACCATGACCCGGCCTTCAATCACAACAGCCAACAGAATCTCCAGCTTTTATCCGACCCATCCTCGGGGATGACGTTGACTCTGACTTCAGAGTTGAAGTCTGGTACGACTTTGGTGACTCCAACTCCGTATCCGACCAAAACCGTCGACTACGACCGAAGTCGACTCCGACCCCGCGGTCCTGCAGCTACACTGCACAGAGTTTCCAACTTCTTGGAAATAAGCTGTACCTATGGTTGACAGAGGACCACACGATTTTTTAGAGGCAGGGCTGCTGGACTTGGTGACCAGATCCTAACTGTCCTGGTATCAAACTTATTACTCGGGATGCAAAATTTATGCGTTTTGGGACTGTTTTGCCAAGAGTTGTTGCCAATTTTCGCGGCGCTTCGCGCCGCCAATTCATGCACAGATAGAAAAGAGTGTGACTAATAACGCCTCCACGCGAGAACATGAGAACATGTGTATTGTGTATGCGTTATAAGTAGTGCATAGGCCTGAAATTGTACGGTAACTAGCTTTTGGGTTTTTAGTCAGCCAATCCGTCCCCCCCAGTCAAAAATCCGTGGCGACGCCCCTGATTGTGCCTATCTTTAAAGGGACCATCCCACCTTAACATTAGTTTTGAGTTGAGATAGCCAAGTTTGCGGCCAGGCTCAGAAACCACCATTAATCCTGGTCGCAACCCCCGCAGCTTTATGGTGTTCAAGAAATTTCTTCCCTTTACTTGCAGGGTGGGACCAGCTTAGTCCCTATCTCTTAACCATTAGCGGTTTTTTTGATGACGTCAGCAGTCATTTCAACGCCCGCCATTCCTTGAACCCGAGTTTTGCTGACCTTGAGCTCCCTTTTTTATCAACGTGAAATCCGTCGTCGGCGCTGAGAAAGCATATTGCTTTTCATTTTAATTTGAATATTAGAAGATACCCACCACTGGAAATTGGACTGATATTATACCAAGGCCGAAGATGATCAAGCTGCCTGCTATATCTGGAGCTTGGTGTTCAACTTCAACATGGAATAAAAAATAAAATATCAAAGCAAACTGGATATGGTACTGCAAGTTAAAGTCCAAAGAAATTTGAAGAGCTGACAATTGACATTAATTCTTTTCCTGCAAGGTTTCCATATGGAGATCACAGTCACACCATGAAGAAATATTTTTGATGTTAACAGTTGCAAGGGGATTTATCTTCCAGTTTTGACGAAAGACGCTGCTGACTGTCTTTGGAAAAGGATGTCGGCATGAGGTGCAATTGTGCTTGTGAAGTGGTTATAACTGGTCTTTTCACAGTATTAAATTAAATGTGCCATTGCAGCCAAGTGTGTTATCATGTAAGGTAAAATCAAAACTACAATGTTGGTTTTACGAGCATTGAGAAGGCTGGTAGGTAACACCTGCCTGTGCTCGTAAATCATGCTGCCAGAGTATTCTAAATTAATTTTATCATACACTTTTGTTGTCCAGAATGGCTGCACTATTGTTTGGTATCATATTATTCCATGTAAATATGGTAGTGTAAAGTCCGACCAACATGTTACCACTTACCTGGTTTACTTACCTGGTTGGTTCCCTTCACCAAGTAAACAGTCACAGGAAGGAGTGGCAAGGAAAAGAAAGGAACCCATAACGAAAGACACGCCAGTTCCGTTTTAAGACCAGCCATGTTTGAGTATTGCAGTGTGTGAGCCATGAACTGGAAATGTGTGTCGCCATTTAACCTATCGTAATACATGATCGAGTATCGAGTGTTAGTACCTTTTGTTCTCGCTAATACCCTAATTTCACACTAATTGCGTTTCACATGTCACATTAGCACCAAATATTCTACAAACGTATATGAAATATACACATGGCAAGAAGGCTAGACATAATCAAATAGCAAGTCCGGTATCACATCATCTAACCCTCGCTTAAAAGCAGATACATCAGGGGCATCAACAACATGTTCTGGTAGGCGATTCCATGCATTGACACATCTCTTTGAGAATGATCTTTTCCTCACATCTGTGTTCACATGCGTCACACCAATCTTGTACAAGTGTCCCCTGGTGACACGGGTGACCAGATTTGAAGCTGTTACGTTACCTAAGTACCTGTTTTTTACTGGCGTGGTGAATGTCACCTGAATTTTGTTTTGAGGTGCAGACCTAGTAACTCTGACTACATGGGTTTGAAGCTATTATCTATTCTGTTTTTACTGGCCTGGTGAATGGCGACTGATGTTGTCCGTGGATGGCACTGAAACAAATTTTGAGTGTTTTGTACAGTGTTTTAATACAATGCTGAGGGCTGAAAGTTGTCTTGTTTAGAGTGGTGAAAGTTCAGGATATGCCAGCCACCATGGTGGGTCAGAGTTAAATGTGTTGCAGTCAGTTCGGCTTCGGCAAGCACACGGATGGGCATACGCATCAAGACCTGCTCTGCCATACTTTCAGCCAATTTTACCTAGGTAAGTCTTTTCTTTTTTCTGCTGCCAAAAGCTATGACATTGTGAATTTCAGCACTGTGGCCTGAATGTAGCTTTCAGGAAAGCAATTCTAAATAAAGCTCTGATAAAGTGCAAAATCAGCAATGCAGCCCTCTATTACATTTTCTACAACATCTTACTTGTTCCTTGCATGGAGAGAAAAATGCAATGTTATGAATTCGTTTATTCACATAATTTGACAAGCATGCAGTTACCTGCTACTATCACTGCACAAAACAGAGCAGAAAACATCAGTTGATCAAACACAAGACATAACAGAAGTTTACAACATAGGGCTGCCGAACCTGCTTCCTCCCACCACAGTTGATGCCATTTCCTAGCCTGGCTTGATGTGAGCACTGAATAGCTGCTTTGTCTAATTACAGCTCACTACCATTCAACTTAAACTACTCTCTTTAAAGTAAGAGTGAGAGCGTTCAGTGTTCATAGCAGCTCGACAGACGACAGACAACAAACATCTTGACAAACCAACCAGTATTTGATTTGGCTAATGATTTATGTGCTTGTTGTATCATGGCCAAACTACTTTAACAGCAATAATCCCTGTTTCATTTTGATCTTGCTTTTATTTCCATTAAAACTCAGATCTTGAAACAATCATCTGAAGTGATATCAGATACTGGCTTCTGTTTCTCTTGAAAGCAAGTTAAAACAACAATGATAAACTAAGGCAGGAGATGTGAGTTGTGGCAGTAGATTTTTGATTCAACATATGTCAACCTTATATTGCTTGAGACCTCTGTGACAGACAAACAAATATTTATAGTTTTTTGATAGTTTGGATTCTTGGCTTGATTTAGCAGATCAGCTGTGAACCTTGACTTTGAAATCACATAAATGTCATGGTACCCGAACGAATCCTCGCATGACATTTCTTCGTAGCACAATTTTTCGTCCGCATTTCTTCGTCTACAAATCTTCGTCGGTGCATTTATTTGTCCCTCAATGCTTACTCTTGCATATATTTGCGTTGAAGAAGAAATGCGAGCCGATTTTCATATACCCTGGTGCGAGACAAAGTAATGCCATAGGTACGAATAAATGCCCTGACGAAGATTTGCAGACGAAGAATTGCGATACGAAGAAATGCCATAAGAATTGTCCTGGAATCCTTTATTGGCCATCATATATTGACCTTGATAAGATAAACGCATCATACGCGCAATATTTGTCGCACTTTGATACCAAACTATTGCTTCCAAATGCCGACGTAAAGAAAACCTTTATGTGACGTCATAGAAACAGCGGATTTCCCAAAAAGTAAACAAAAATAAAAGTCTTATATCTCGAAAACGGGTGAATATTTTCCGGTAAAATTTGGTAGATGTTCATTTTCGCTCTTTGTGATTCACGCTACATCACTTTTATGCCAATTCATTAACTTTTTTGAAGGTGGGAGGGTCCCTTTAAGAAAGGTTCCCGTCACGACCCTCAGAACTACAGGCCGGTTGCACTGACGTCAGTTGCTTGTAAGAGTCTTGAGAGATTGATCTTCCGTGGACTTTATGATTACTTCTGCGAAAATGCGATTCTCTCTGAGGAACAGTTTGGTTTCCGTCCAGGTCGCTCCACGGAGGACCAGCTGATTCTCACTTATGATGAAATCACTAGCGCGCTTGACTGTGGCCATCCTGTCGACCTCATCATGTTCGATTTCTCGAAAGCATTCGACGTGGTTTGTCATGCCATCCTCCTCGAGAAGCTAAGACAGATCGGTGGGCAGGGAAGGCTTCTTGACTGGCTGTATGATTTCTTGGTGGGAAGAGAAATGCAAGTGCTGGTTAAAGACACGACAAGCAAGCCAACAGAGGTGCTGAATGGTGTACCACAGGGCTCCGTTCTAGGACCGATTTTGTTCCTATTGTACATAAATAACATCGCTTCAACTTTGACGAGTAGCTACAAGATATTCGCGGATGATTTGAAAGTGTATATGAAGATGGACAGAGAAGCCCCTCTGACTACAGCGGAAGATCTCCAGAGGGACATCGACCTACTGTACGACACAGCCACATCGTGGGGGCTGGCGCTTAACCTACGAAAGTGCGCTGTGCTTCATTTTCGGCGCCGATATCACGCCCAGTCCATCATTTCATACACATTGAATGGCACCGAAATACCGCACGTTTCGGCCTACACTGATCTGGGCGTCGCCGTGGATGACAGTTTAAAATTCCACGAGCACTGTGCCCTTGCTGCGAGAAAGGCTGGGGGCGTTGTCCATAACTTTCTTAGATCTACTCGCTGCCGATCACCTGACTTCATGATGTTCATTTGGAAGACACACATACGGCCCATTATTGAGTACGCTTCATCTGTGTGGAACAGTGGATATGTTCAAGATCTCAAGAAGTTAGAGAAAATCCAGAGACTATGGACGCGTAACACTCTGGGCCTCAAAGATACGTGCTATGGTGACAGGCTCAAAACACTTGATCTTTTTTCTGTGCAGGGTCGCCTTCTTCGTGCTGATATTTTGAAGTGCTGGAAAATATTTCATGGACACTGTCACATCTCGCCGGAGGATTTGTGGAGTCTGGAAGTAAATGGAAGAACACGTGGTCACAGACACAAGATCAAGGTCATCCGCGCGCATGTTGACGCGAGGTCCAGATACTTCACACACAGAGTCGTCAAAGAATGGAATAGCCTCCCGGGGTGGCTAGTGCAAGAAACCTCCCTGCAGAAATTCAAAGGAGGACTCGCAGAGGTGTTGGGCGCGAAACTTTACGATTACTCAGTCTAATGTTGCTACGTTATATGACAGATTACGATCGGTATAATGTCAAACCATTGGATCCCCCCCCCCCCCTCCATGGTATGCGCCCCGTTCTTAACAAGCAAGGACAGGGTCAGATGCGCCATGGAGCTCCAATCGGTCATTCACCACTTGCCTCCTGATTTCTGCATTCCCACCATGCCTGGCCTTCCTTCACATGTCATTCACCCATTTGGTTTGCGGGTGAGACAGCATTTGCGTTACACTTCACAGCCGTTTCTCTCTCTTTCTTTCTTTCTTTGTGGAGCATTAGCACCAACTACGAGTCGAGTTTTGTCGACTTGTGTCGACTTGCACCAACTACGAGTCGAGTTTGTCGACTTGTTGTCGAGTTTCCACAACAATTCACACGCAGACGCACAACACCAGTTCCCTGACTCAAGGCCCACCCACTGGCCCCAGCTTGTGTCCAACTATATTCTTTGGAATTGGCGCGTCTCTGAACGACTTGGGTTTCCCTCCTTCTCACTCCTCTCCTAAGAGCAAGGCTGAGGAAACCCAACAGGTGAGTTAACAGGTGAGTTAACTGGCTGTCCCAGGCGCAGTTTACTGGAATTATTTCAACAAATATAGTAACCCAGAATGTTATCGATACGAAAGGTTCGCTTGCTCAAATTTCCTATACTGTGTAGGGAGACGTTTCTCATCAATTGATTCCGTCACGGGTTCTATTAGCGATTTCACACTTTTATTATAGTTCAAGCGTACCTATTGTATGGTACAATTGGTTGGTACAATAGTAAAGCGCGTCGTTTCTTTTAGATAGGTGGAAGTTGGAACGAGAGGCAATTGTGTGATTGTCGGATTGTCCTGCCTTGAATGGAACGCTCATATTAGCATCAACAGACAACAACCTGTTAATATTCACGGACTGCATACTTATAAAGGTGACCAATTTTCATCGAAAGGTACGACTACGGACTGCATACAATTAACCCGCGCCCCGCTGGGGGGGGGGGGCAGAATCTGCCCCCCCTCCCGTTTTTCGCCAATAACTTCTAAACGCGTTAGGCCAGCGACGTCAAACTTTCAGTACCTTATCATACATCAATTTGACACGTTCCCTGAAAATTTGAGCGAAATCCGTCGGAAAATTTTTTGAGAAATTGACGTTTTAGTGACGTCATGTTCGCCATTTTCGCCTCAAAAACGGCAAAATTTCAAACGCCGCTAACTTCTTCATTTTTAAAGGAATCAAGACGTAACAAAAAAGGTTATACATGATTCTACTTTGTCTATCAAATGGCTATCTCGCTTTTTTTAAAATTTTGGATTTTGGCCAAAATTTTTCCAAAAAACTGACTTTTTTGGAAAATATTTATAAAATCCAAAATTTTCAGTTAATCGAAAAAAACCGGAATATATGTCACAGAAGTGGTCTATGTGCACCTACATACCAATTTTTAGAAGAATCGGTTCAAAAATGTGGGAGTTATTCAAAATTTTATGACGTCCCGACACACAAAAATTTTGAAAAATGATTTTTTTGGAAGTTCTAGACCTCGTACGGAAATAAAAATAGCACCATTCGATTCGGCGTGAAAAACTGAAAAAACCTTTTTAGGACTTAACAACCAACTTCAAAATTTGACCTCACTTGACCTGACCTTGACCTGACCTCGACCTGAAATTCATCCAGAGGTGGTCCATATCACTTATTGAGTGTGCCTATTGAATTCCATGAGTAAAATGACCCATAAAACATTGTATTGTATTGTATTGACAAAGGCAGACAACTCCACATGGGCGTGGCTATTCTGTGTCTCTAGTCACAGAGAGTTAAAAAAGAAAACATACATCAGGGTAAAATGGGAATAAAATTTACCGTCAGAAATCACACACCCACGCACACACCACGCACTCAATGCACACGTCATACGCAATCAGATCACCGACAATAACAGTCTCTCGGAACCCCATCAGAAGTGCGCCTTTACTGCTTTCTTAAAACTGTCCGGGTCCAGATCTAAAAGGGCAGCGGGCAGCTGGTTTAAAAGCGCGGTCGCTTGGTGTGAAAAGGCCCGCTGCCCAGCCGCAGTGCGCGAAACCGGTGGCCGTAGGCGACGGTCATTCCGGGTGGAGCGGCCACCACTGGCCCGCGACCCTGCGTTCGTGGCGAACAGTGAGGCGAGGACGGTCGGTTCACCGCGCACAATCACACCGCGCGCGATAGTCACCGCTGCGACCCGGTACAGTATATCTAAAAAGTATGTCCCCTGGTTTGGCTCTCCCACAGGAGGCGAATTGGTAACTTGGCTGAATCCCAGTTGCGGCACCCGGCCGCCAGGGTCGCTGCCGCGCGAGCGGCCTTGACCGCTCGCATGTCATTGGCAGTTCGGTCCCTCCCCATCTATACCGAGGTGGGGAGGGGAGAAGAGGGGAAGAGAGGGGAGGGAGCGGCATCCGCTCGGCACTTGGCGATACCTGGCTGACCCCGCGCTCCCTCGCTGACCTTTGTCCTGCCCTCAGGCGAAGCCCGACTTCCTGGCCTGTAGCGGCCCAGCGGAAAACCGAGCTCGCGGGGCGCGACTCCATTGGCCCAATCTTATAAATGGAATGCTGTCGTATTCACGGCTTAATAGTGATACCAGCAGTGGATGTGGTAAAATACAGTCCAAAATAAACGAAAGCACACGATTCGTGCATAATGCGCCCTCCCATTCAAATAAGCCCGCCCACTTTGATAGATGGTGTAGTTTCTTAGGGCGTAAAAGATGCAAAACACTACCGATTTTTTTTAGCTCGGCCACTGGGACCGACAATATACAATTGACTGAAATGCATGAAAACCATTTTGCATTTAGGTAATAGCCGTTTTCTGCACCCAAACTTCAGCCAGTGACGCCCTGTCCATTCTAAAGCGTTTATAAGATTGGTCCCAGCACCCGATTTTATATGAGGAAGTGGTTTAAAAAGCATCTTATTTCTAACGAATTTATTATTATGGCCACTTTTACAGGACGTCTATAGAGCTTTGACTTTTACATTTCTTCCTCGTTCAGGAGAAACGTTTTAACCCTCACCGGACCTTCAGGTTTTCTGAATACTGAGGGGACGTTGGGGGTTGGAAGTGAGGAAACAACCCCCTTCGCCGATTCGCCCCTAATTGAGCTAGAGCCTCACGAAAGAAACGATCGTGTGCGTCGTTACGAAATGCAGCGATTGGTCTCCGATTTAAGGACCAGAGTCAGCCGATGACTTCGGAGGTCAGGTAAAGTGGCCCAAGGCACAGGTTCGGTTTTTGGTAAATAACTTCGCTAAAAATGATCGCAGATCCGCGATTTTAGCAGCATCGTGTTTGTCTAGCTCAGGCATGTCGAATGGTATACTTTTTCTTCGGGTGAGATCAACTTAACCCTCGCCCGTATAGAGGGGGGGGGGGGGGTGGAACGGACCCCCCTCCCTCGGTTTTTCGCGAATAACTCGCGTAAAAAGCGGCCGATCGCGACGAACTTTCAGTACCCTCGCGTTAATCAATTTTACTTCCACCCTGGAATTGTCATGACCCTGACCTTAATGACCTTTGACCTTTGACCTACTTTTCGAGACCATGTTTGGCCGGAATCGCGATTCGGCGTATGTCGGCTTGCATTAGCGGCGCGTTTGCAGTCTTTTCGTGGTTTTAAGCGTTCAAACATGGGATATGATGTTGCTTCCATGCATTAGGGTGGGTGTCAAGGTCACCGGAAAGTCAGGTCAGGTCATTGACCTTTGATGACCTTGGTTCACTTTTTCGAGTTTTACATGTTTCTAGGCCAGTTGTAGGAGCTGAATTCGAATTTAGCAGCCATATGAACATTTACGAAGTAGTTTTGGTGCCCTCGTAACATGTTGCGAAGCTGTCAGAGGCGGTTGCCACCTACTACGAATACCCTTACTGGTTGACCTGACCTGACCTGACCCGACCTGGCCTAAATGCATGAAGACATCATCTGTGATCAAAACTAACATGATATTCGTGATCAGCACCCCGAAAACCCCATAGCAGCCACGCTTAACGACTCTCTAACAGGTCCCGATTTTCCCGACTTTTGGGTCATTGACCTGACCTGGAAAGTCAACCGATGACCTAGGACCTTAAAATTGGGTATCATCGACTTCCTCTCGTCACGGCCAACACGCTCGTTTTTTCCGCGAAGCTCTAGCTCGATCAGGGGCGAAACGGCAAGGGGGGTCCAACGGACCCCCCCCCCCCTTATACGTTTGCGGCTGGAAAAACACCAATACGGGCGAGAGTTAAGGTGTTAACCTCGAGTCAAGGTCAGGTCACAGCCCGTCAGGTCACGAAGCTGGTCAAAGAAGGTCATATTGCATATCAATCGATTCGGCAGGTCTTTTCATGTCCATTAGTGGCTTTATCGACACGGTAGCTTTAGTTGATCGGGAGTTATTGACGACGAAAAACTGATAGCCTTAGTTACGTGATAAATGACGTCACGCAAGATCAACAAAGCAAAATTGAAGCATCAGACCTTGCAACGAGCGCATGAAATCACGATTCCGTGTGCTTGAGAATTTGAGATAGTTGTATACCTATCATTTCCGGACCAAACCCCATACTTATCGTATGATAAAGAACGTCAGTGTTAGAAAGTTAATTAACAATTTTATTTAGGATAGTTTAATTCAAGTGGGTATAATCCGACTTGACAATTTACTAGGAGGGTTTTGCAGCGCTATTAGTTCGGCATTTAATTATAAATCATTGCTAATTTCGATCCGGATATCGTTATTCAATGCTGGCCTTTGCGTCCTCAGAAAGTTGTTTATAGTCATGAAGGCTTGCATTGACCCATACTTTCTATTTTTCAGCACTATTATTCGCCGTAGTTGACCAGGTGTTTTTCTTCAGCTCTCCCCTGAATCCTTTGGCTTAGACCTGGCGTATCACCCGTGAATCGCAAGACGCACCTACCACACACAAGTTCATGATCCCCACGAACCCACACCAGCGTCCGTTCGCTTGGTGCGTGACCCCCTTGACCTTTGGCCGCGACAACTGCCAGCTTGCTAGAGCACCCCTCCCTACACGCGCTGCCCCGCCCGCTCCCCTCCCTCACCCCCCCCCCCTCCCGCGGGGTCGTGTCACGAAGGTTCGGGCTTACGCTACTACCGGCCGCTGCGCAGCTGTCACCTAGCGCTTGGGAATGTGTGGTCTGGCGCGGATTCAGCCAACTACCGGCTCGCGACACCAGCGCCACGTAGTGGCGACGGTACATTCTTTTTAGACACACTGTACATGTCACTGGCCGATTTGAGGCGCAGGTCATCCCGCGCGCGAGATACGTGGTCGTACTTTTTGAGGCCGGTAATAACTCTTGTAGCGAAGTTAATAATTTTGAGAAGTCTGGCACAGTTATCGGCAGAACAGTTTCCGTAAACAGATATGCAGTATCTCACGCGCGAGATGACCAACCCCTCAACAATAGTTTTCAGTACGTGCTGCGGGAGGAAATGCCTCAGGTGGCGGAGACCGATCAGGAGGCCGGTACAGTGGCGAACCACGTCACTGACGTGTGCGTCCCAACTCAAATGACGGTCAAACAGCACGCCAAGGTTTTTGACTGTCCGGCTCTCCCGAACAGTCCCACCACCGACCCGTACGCTGACAGGGGGGAGGTTACGGGTGTTCTGACGGGTGCCGAGGAGAAGGATTTCAGTTTTGGACGCGTTGAGTTTTAAGCCATGGGCATGGAACCAAGCAGACAAGGTGGAAAGGGTAGATTCCATGCGTTGGATGAGGTCAGGAAGATTGGCTTTGACATCGGACAACAGGATTTGGGTGTCGTCAGCGTACTGAGTCACATGGGCGTCCGGTGCGTGCAGGCTGAGGTCGTTGGAGAAGATGGTGAATAGGAGAGGACCAAGGACGGATCCCTGGAACACTCCCTGTGTCGCACATGCCCTTTTCTATATTTTGTTTTTGGTGACCTGACCTGACCTGACCTGACCTTGACCTTGACCTTTGAATGACATTGTGTGCAACGAATGTTGTCTTGGTAGTCTAAGAACACGTTTTGGGCAATCAGTCTCAGTCCATTCTTCGGCAACTACGGTGCAAGGCCGATACTGTAGAAACTTGCATTTTGTACCCTTGACCTGACCTTGACCTGACCTCTGACCTACTAAAGCAAAAAAAATTGGGCTCTTAAGATCCGCCTTGTTGAGAGCTTTCGATTGCCGTTTTCCCCGTCTTTCTACGACCATCGGTTCGGAAGTTAGACAGGGGGGCAGAATCTGCCCCCCCCCCCCCCCCAGCAGGGCGCGTGTGGCTTTTAGCCCAGCGGGGCGCGGGTTAAGGTGACCAATTTTCATCGAAATGTATAGGTCAATTAAGTTATCGAGATGCTATTGCTAAAAACACAATTTTTTAGGACCTCGGAACTGTTACGTCCAAAGAGAGGTGACAAGTATAGCGCATTGTGGCCACCAGTTACTGTTCCTCTCCTTCATCTTCGCCTCCGCCCTACGTCTCCTTATCGGAACTACCCCCCCCCCCCCCCCGCCACCAGCAGGCACAGCACAGTACGCCAACTTTATATAGATAAGTTCACATTCCCAATATACTTTTTAAAGCAAAGTAAAAATAGGTAGGAGCGCTCTTATCGGTAGTGTCGGGGCACGTACGGGACGCGCCGAGACGCGCTATGCGGTGCAGCCGGCGCCCAGCGGGCGGCGGCCGGGGATCAGGTGGCCCGGCGCGGGTCAGTCGCCGACCGGAGACGCGGGCTGCGGCGTACTTGTACCGACTTAGTTAACGACTGCTGTTGAATACTACTTTTTGCTGTTGACTACATTTTGCGCATCAAATTTTCGCACACCTTCTAACTATTTGCTTGTTGACTTTTTGTGTGTTGACTTCTAGCGTGTTGACTTTTAAGCATGTTGGCTTTTAGCGTGTTGACTTTTAGCATGTTGACCTTTCGCGTGTTGACTTTTAGCGTGTTGACTTTTAGGCGTGTTGACTTTTAGGCGTGTTGACTTTTAGCGTCTTGACTTTTTGCGTGTTGACTTTTTGCGCGTTGACATTTTGCGTGTTGACTTTATGCGTGTTGACTTTTAGCGTGTTGACTTTTAGCGCGTTGACTTTTTGACATGTCGGCTTTTTGTCTCTTTGACATTATGTCTTTTGACTTCTTGCGTGTTGACTTTTAGCTTGTTGACTTCTGGCGTGTTGACTTTTTGGCAGGTTGACTTTTTGTTCATTTGACATTTTGTCCTTTGACTTCTTGCGATGTTGACTTTCTGTCTGTTGACTTAATGTCCTTTGACTTTTTATCCGTTTACTTTTAACGTTTTGACTTTTCATCCGGGAATCGGGTAGCCCCATCCCTTCTACCCCGTAATTGACTACTTTTGATGCATCTCAGTGACCGTCGTGGCACGTGCCACGTGAAAAGTCAAGGGTGTTCAAGCTGTTTTGCAAAAGTAATGATTTTGAGAGGCTCATATCTCAGCAGCCGCTTGGGCGATTGTCTTGCGGTAATTTTTGTAGGGTAGCTGCATCCCTTCTACCAAAAATAGGATACTCTCGATGCATGTGGGTCACCTCCAGTGCACGTGCAAAATACAACAATAAGAGGTGTCAAATTTGTTCTCATTTTAATAACTCGGTAATCACTGTGGCGATTTCGCTGAAACTTGGCACACAGGTAGGCACCCACCAGGCAATGCATTCCCATGTGTTGCGGCGTGGGTGCTACTGCACGTGCGCACGTGCAGGGGGCGTTTCCAGATCTCGAAAACGGCTGGGCCGATTGCGCTCAAATTTGGTACACGGTTGGGGACCAGTTAGGGGGAGACCAGTGGGGACCACTATAACAGATGCAGTAAGGTTGGGAGAGGTTTTATCGGACAAAAATGATAGACGTTCTGTTAATTGAAGAGAGGCGAATTCTGTCAACTGACCGGAGTGCAGTGTACAGATATTGATACTCTGCAACTGTTATTTTTGTTGTTGTGTTGATGTTTCAAGTGAAGGTATGTTTAGAATTGTTCTGCCTATTTGTTTATGGGTCAACCAACATCGGTGCTGGCGAGACTATCGTTTTTATGTCAGGTAAAGGCAGTATGTTCAAATTACCCCACGGTGGGGCAATTTGAACACACCGTGACTTGGTGGAGAAAAGAGGCTATGCTATTCAATTCAAGGTATGCTCGGCTCGTCCAAAAATGAGTCTTTCATGGTGAAAGCAATGAAGCAGTTTTTCTTCGTCCAGGGTTGAGCTGGAATTTGGTACAACGGAGAAGACGTAAAAATCTGTTCAAATTACCCCACACTACCCTGTATGGGCCATTCCGACCCGCTTTAGTGGTAAAAACATGGAGTTGATTTTTCCCCCATTGATTTATGATGGGGAGGTCGAGATATTGACCTGACCTTAGGTCACCGATTATATGTTACAATGGGTGCAAATTTACATTGCGAATTCCTAATTATAAATGATATACAGACCACAACAAACACACAAGCTACGGTGCTCTGATTCGTCACACCTGTGCTCCAAATCACCGTAATATATCCCCTTCTCGTCACTACCCGGCGTCCCTCCGGCGTATTATGTTCATTTTTCTCTGTACCGGTCTGCCTTATTTGCCCCAGACATGTCACACAGAGTATGCCCCGCTCGTCGCTGATCGCCCCATGCCTCTGCGTGACGCCCCAGAGCGGCAGCTGCGTGCCGACGTGTCTGCTCTGGAAAAGAACGACTACCGCCTGAGATCGCTGGAGGCGGACGCCGACACGGAACTGCAGCTTTGACAGAAAATTTCGGGGAGGGCCGATGCAGAGATGTCTCAACTGGAGCAGGATCAACAGAGATAGGTATGGAAGGGGAGGGAGAGAGATGGAGAGGGAGAGGGAGAGGGAGAGGGAGAGGGAGAGGGAGAGGGAGAGGGAGAGGGAGGGAGGGAGGGAGAGAGAGAGAGAGAGAGAGAGAGAGAGAGAGAGAGAGAGAGAGAGAGAGAGAGAGAGAGAGAGAGAGAGAGAGAGAGAGAGAGAGAGAGAGAGAGAGAGAGAGAGAGAGAGAGAGAGAGAGAGAGAGAGAGAGAGAGAGAGAGAGAGAGAGAGAGAGAGAGAATGAGAGAGATAGAGAGAGAGAGAGACCGACGGACACGTGTATTGAGTCGTATAGATAATCGCACATCATACTTCTCGTCCGCAGTAAAGCGCCGAATTGCATTCTCGTAGGGGAGAGAGGTCATATTGCGCCATGTTCTTAAATGCGCCACGCCTTCCTCCTGTCCAAAATTCGATTCGAATGAATGCTCGAATGTGTGCATTTACTTCACCACCAATAACTCGCTCTTATTCCGGTCCACGGGGGCAGGTGAGGTGTCTCAGCTTTCTCGCAGACCATTTTTTTTGTGATTTCCTCTACTTTCTTACGCGAAACAGTCTATTTCGATCTTTGCTAGTGTCATGGTTTATCTTAGAGATAGTGATTCAACTAATAATCATTGTTAATTGTTCGTTTAATGGTAGTTTTGAAAGTTTATCACCACCGTGGCTTCGCTGCCCTCGCCATATTTGAAGCTCATGAAAAATGTGTTCCATTCGTAATTGCGCCCACCCTATTTGCGCCCTATTCTTCAACTCAGAGAAACAGTATCTGGTGGTTGGGACACATTTCATTGAACACTTTGATTATTAGAGCACTCACCTTACCATTACCTTAGCCTTCACAGCATAAATGGTTAATGGGCTGACACGTTCAAATAGGCTACTTAGTTAGGTGGCAAACCGTTGTTTTTAATAGGGCGCTTTTACATGAGAGGCATGGGCGCTTTTTGATTGGGTAGTCCGTAAATGCGCCCTTTGCAGGTGTGTCGGAAAACTTTTCTCTTGTTAGTTTTTATGGGTGTGATACAAATTAGGAGTTGTAATTTGATGCCAAAATAACTGAGGTAGAATTTGAGATATCATCAAGCATGACAGCTGGTCAACTTTAGCCGCAATAGGCCAATATCCTTAAAGGTAGTGTGCCAGCTTTCTTGGACCATATGGAGTTAATGACCCGGATAAGGAGAACCGGATTTTTAGAACTTATCCATACCTTCAAAACTTATGGAAACGTCTTAAATTCTTCAAATTTTGAGTAGGGGAGAGTGGGGTAAGACGCCCAGGGTGGGAAAGACGCCCCACCCCCTCTAGCGGCGAAACAAAGAATCGAACCCGGAAATTAATGTTCTTAGCGTAAAGCGGAAGCCTGCCTTGTTAACTGCACAAAAATTTGCAAAGCTCAGTTGGGCAGCGGCTGGCTGGTGATTGCATGTTTTTTATTTGCTGCTTTCAAAAAATATTTTGGTGTCAAAAAATTGTAAATATCAAAGAAGGTAGATCATTTTTGCGTCCCTTGCTATAGTCGTGATACATGAACATGCGATGTACTGTGTCCCAAACAGTTTGTTTCAGGGTGTAGTTTTATGGCTAACAAATTGTACTGATTTAATGTTACTTCGGTACCATGGGGTAAGATGCCCCCTGTCCTGATGGGGAAAGACGCCCCCCTAAATCCGTAGGCTGTCCTTCAAGCAGCCCGTCAAATCATTTATTACATGCTTTTGATGAGAGACAAAAGCCGATCTGGGACTATTGAGAGTCCAGTACGGTCGGGTGCTCCCCATGCCGGTCTCTCGGCCCACACAACGACTTTTTGGGCGGCATCTGACTCTGAGAGCCCTCACGAAGGCCTCTGTGGGCCCCATTATTGGCTCCAGGGCCCCTCACGACATCCTTTGAGGGCTCCCACGTTGGCTCCACGGGCCGCGCTGGCATCTGAGGTCCCCTCGATGGGCTCGAGGGCCCTCAAGCATCATGAAGACCTATAAGGGCCCCACAGTGGTCTCCGAACGCCACCACGTAGGCTTGTTTGGCCGCGCTGGACTAGATGGCCCTAACGATGACCTCTGAAGCCCCTTACGACCACTTTTGAGGGCCCTTACGATGACGTTTGGTGTCTACTGCAAGCTCGAAGGGACTACTGATTCGTTCAGGCAATTCACGTGCCTATTTATGTCAGTTATAGTGCAGGGGGCATCTTACCCAACGCCAGCGGGCGTCTTTTCCACCCTGTGGGGTAAGATGCCCCCTTTCACTTCTTCAGGAAAATGCTTAATAGCAAAAAAAGTTATCATATTTCAGGCACGAAAGTGTGATATTTTTGGAGAAAAATGATGTCGGCTTCCCTTGAAACTCCAAGTTTTTGCTTTTCGATCGTCATTTTCGAATAATATATGACATAGTAAAACCCTGGGCATCTTTCCCCACTCTCCCCTACCCCAGTGCGAAATTCGCCCCGACGGGTTGTCGGTCGTACCCCAACCACATTTCACACCACTATGAACCAGAGCCTATTTTAAGGGAATTTGACTGGGGGGGGGGGGGGGCAACCTGGAAAATTGTCTTTAATAATCCATTAACCCTCGCCCGTATTGGTGTTTCCCATAGGCGTAGGAACAGGGGGGGCCAGGTGGGCAAGTGCCCACCCACTTTTCGAGGTGGGGGGGCCAACCATGTGTTTTGGCCCACCCACTTTTTACTCGAGGCCCCTCTTCTCGATTTGAGAGGACGTCGTCACCTTCCAGAATAAACAAACTCGGTAAAAATAAGTTCCACGAATCCCCACGCACGGACTCCAAGGGGCCGTGATGGATCCAAGGAGGCCCTCTGTTCATACTTGTCAGTCGAAGCCCCTGAGACTGATGGCCTGAGAGGCCCTAGTGGATCTGAGGAGGCCCCAATATCCACACTGGTCTGAGGAGGCCCCTGACACTGGCGGTCTGGGAGGCCCCTCTATCCACACTAGTCAGAGGTCTGAGACTGGTGGTCTGCGAGACCCCTCCATCCACACTAGTCAGAATAAATTTAGGCCCCTGACACTGGCGGTCTAGCCGAGGCCCCCTACCCTCACTAGTCAGAGGAGGCCCCTCTATCCTCAATAGTCATAAGAGGCCCCTGAGACTGATGGTCTGGGAGGCCTATCCATCTACACAGTAGTCAGAGGAGGCCCCTGAGACTGATGACCTGAGAGGCCGTTATAATCACACCAGGCAGAAGAGGCCCATGATACTGATGGACTGAGAGGCCCTTCTATTTATACTGGCCACAGGAGACCCCCAAAACTTTCGGTCTGGGAGGCCCCTCGATCCGGCACCAGTCAGAAGAGTCCCCTGAGACTGATGGCCTGGGAAGCCCCTATATTCACACTAGGCAGAGGAGGCCCCTGAGACTGATGGTATGAGAGGCCCTCATATTCGCACCAGTCAGAAGAGGCCCCCGAGGCTGATGGCTGTGAGGCCCTTCTGTTCATATAACTGGACACTGGAGGCCCCTGAAACCGGTGGTCTGGGAGGGCCCTCTATCCACACTAGTCAGAAGAGGCCCCTGAGACCGATGGTCTGAGAGGCTCTTATATTCATACTGGCCACAAGAGGCCCCTGAGACTGATAGTCAGAGAGGTCCATTCCTAATGAATCTGAGGGGGCCCTCTATCCACATTTACACTTTTCTAGGGAGGCCCCCGAGACTGATGGTCTGAGAGGCCCTTTTATATATACTGTCCACAGGAGCTCCCTGAGATTAATGGTCTGAGAGGCTCTTCTATTTATACTAACCAGAGGAGGCCCCTAGGATTGATGGTCTAACAGGCCCTTCTATTTATACTAGCCAGAGGAGGCCCATGAGACTGATGGTCTGAGAGGCCCTTCTATTCAAACTAGGCAGATAAGGCCCCTGAGAATGATAGTCCGAAGAGCCATGCGGCGGCAACTGACCGTGGCCATATTTCGGCTCGGTAGGGCCCCACAGAGCTCATGAGAGCACCTCAAGGGCTCCTAAGTAGACACGCTTATCCCCACATGCCACGCCGGCTTCTGAAGGCTCCTTGTAGGCATCTAAGGTCCCTTTCCGGCCTCTAACGGCTCCACCCGCCTGTGATGGCTCCACACCAGTGCAGTTTATGAGCGCCACACAGCGGCGCCTTTGAGGGTCATACTAGTGTCTCTTAGGGCCCTATATCGGTGGCTCTGGGGGCCCCACACCGGCGCCTCTGTGGGCCACCACACCTGTGCATCTCAAGGCTCTATAGGTACATCTGAAGGACCCACACCGACACCTCTGAGGGCCCCAGACCAGTATCTCGGAGCTCGGAAGGCCCCACACCGGTGACTCTGAGGACTCACCGGCTCCTGAGAGCACCATGTTGATGTCTAACGGCTCCACAAGGTCACTGAAGGCACCACACAAGCTCTCACTGAGCTCTTATGTCCATGTACCGGCTTCTGAGGGATTTAAGCCAGCGCATTCATAGCTCCACACCAGCAATTGTAAGGGCTTCACACTGAAGTATCTGAGGGTTCCACACCGGTGTCTCTAAGGGCCACATACCGGCATCTCTGAGGGCCCATACCGGCATCTCTGAGGGCCCCATACCGGCGTCTCCGAGGGTCCACATCTGGCGGGCACCCATCAGCGACTGAAGGTCCCACACTGTCGACTCCGAGAGCCCCATCTGCGTCTGGGAGCAACATGCCGTCTCTAAGAACCACAGCGGCTCCTCCGTACGAAAGATGGGCGTCTCCATGCCAAAGGGGAGCGGTTCTGAGACAGTAGGGCACCTACGTGCAATAGAGGGGCGCCTATGAAGCCCATAGGGGCGCCTCAATGCGAAAGAGGGGCGCCTCTGAGGCCTACATGGGCGTCCACATGCAATAGAGGTCTGCAAATTGCAATTGATCAATGCCATGGGGGTGCATTCATAAGAAACAGGGGCGCCGGCATGGCAAAGAGAGGTGCCTTCAAGTGTCCATAAAAGAGAGACGCCTATAATAAGCGCACATTGTATGCGACAATGGGGCGACTGTGGGACATATAGGGATGTCTCTGATGACTATGCATAGGGCGCTTATATGCCTATGAAGCTAATGGGGGCACCTGGGAAACGAGAAAGACATTTGTGTAAGGGTTTTCAGGGGCCATGCGCCGTTTGCGGCAAATACATTCTTAAAAAAAATCGGAGGGGAGCAAGTTTTAAAAATGGTGCGGACTTTCTGCACTATTCGCTTAAGCGGTTACGCCCCTGGGTACATCTGCCCAATCTCAGAAGCTAGATTTGGACGTCATACTTGAAAGCAGCCAGCAGGACGAGGCAAAAGTTGGAGGCCCCTGAAAATAGGAGGCCCCCTGGAAAAGGAGGCCCCTTGACAGGGTGGCCCACCCACTTTTCATGACGTTCCTACGCCCGTGGTGTTTCCAGTAGCGAGCGTATAGGGGGGGGGGGGGTCCGTTGGACCCTCCCCCTTGCCGTTTCGCCCCTGATCGAGCTAGAGCTTCGCGGAAAAAACGACCGTGTTGCCCGTGATGAAAGGAAGCCGATTATACCCAATTTTAAGGTCCTAGGTCATCGGTTGACCTTCCAGGTCAGGTCATTGACCCAAAAGTCGGGAAAATCGGGACCTGTTAGAGCGTCGTAAAGAGTGGCTGCTATGGTTTTTCGGGGTGCTGATCACGAATATCATGTTAGCTATGATCATAGATGATGTCTTCATGCATTTAGGCCAGGTCAGGTCAACCAGTAAGGGTTTTGCCGGGTATTCGTAGTAGGTGGCAACCGCCTCTGACAGCTTCGTAACATGTTACGAAGGCACCAAAACTACTTCGTAAATGGTCAAATGGTTGCTTAATTCGAATTCAGCTCCAAAAACTAGCCTAGAAACATATAAAACTCGAAAATGTGAACCGAGGTCATCAAAGGTAAATGATCTGACCTGACCTTCCGGTGATCTTGACACCCACCCTAATGCATGGGAGCAACATCATATCCCATGTTTGAACGTTTGAAACCACGAAAAGACTGCAAACGCGCGGCTAATGCGAGGCGACATACGCCGAATGCGACCTCGGCCAAACATGGTGCCATGGTGCTAGGCCGCCGGTGCATCTGAAAGAACTGTGGTGCCCCTGACAAGCCTGAAGTTCCAACGACAGGCCCGTGGTGCCCCTGACAGGCCCATGATGCCTTTGCGAGGCCGGTGGTGTCCACGTGAGGCCGGTGGTGCCCCTGGGCCCTGACAGGACTGTGGTGCTCCTGACAAGCCTGGAGTGTCCCCGACAGGCACGTGGTGCCACTAACAGGCCCAAGGTGCCACTAACAGGCCCAAGGTGTCCCAGTCCCTGCGAGGCCGGTGGTGTCCCTGCCAGGCATGTGGTGTCCATACTAGGCCTCTGGTGCCCCTGACAGGTCCGTGGCGCCCTTGCTAGGCCTATGGTGCCTCTGGCAGGCCTATGGTGCCCCTGGCGGGCCTGTGGTGGTACCCCTGACAGGCCCAAGGTGGTGCCCCTGCGTGGCCGGTGGGGCCCCTGGCAGGTCTGTGGTGCCCCTGGCAGACCTATGGTGCTCTTGCTAGGTTGATGGTGCTCCCAACAGGCCTGTGGTGCCCCTGACAGGCCGGTGGTGCCCCTGGCAGGCCTGTGGTGTCCCCGGGCCCCAAGAGGGTGGGGGGTCATGAACCATATGACCCACGCTTAGATACACCACTGGTCATTACTTACAGACTGACTCATTTGACATCCATTGCAAAACAAGTCACAGTAGTTACGTAGTATGTTTGTCACCCTGTTCCTTTATGCCCATTTTTATAGTGGGCAAATCTCGACGACTAGGGGGGCAATTCTGTTGAGTGCGGGGGCATTTGCCCCCCCAGTTAACATGTTAAAATAGGCCCTGCTATGAACAATAAATGCACACACTAAAATCGCTATTACCGATAGGCTCATCCAATCAAGTTTCGATAAACCCGTTCATCATCATCTCCTGCGGTTTCGAACACGCCTGTTAGGTGGCTTCTGATGCTCGTCGAGGTCGGAATTTCCAAATACGCGTGGTGCGTCGGGCCGCGCGCTCTGACTTCGGCCAAGAAAAATGCGTCAGCTGATCATTGTCATTTCTGCCACTTGCGTGTGGTGTAATGGGGTCATAACTTAAGAGACGGCTGTTTCATATCAATTATTTTACATAAAATCATATTTCGAACCACAAATTAATGTTCGACAGCCAAATTTAAGAAACAATACCAATACAGGCTTACAGTTTAAGGCTCGACATTGTGTTGTCTACGATTAGACAGCTGATAACTCATTCCCGTACGTCGTATGGTCGTAACACTATAATGACCTTTGCTTATTGTCACAAGTGCGCCGCATTCGCGATTGTTGCCCGACGCCTGTTTGCAGGTGAGCCCACTACAGTTGTTATACATATCTAAAAACCGATAAACTTTTAGGCGAAAAAGGCACTATTCCAGGCCCATTTTTTATTTTTTTTGCGATATTAGGTAAAAATAGAAGCTTCTTATCCTAGGAAAAATAAAACGGGAAATCTTTCAAAGGTGGCACACTACCTTTAACCCTAGAACGCCTAGGGGGGGGGGTTGTATCAACCCCCCCCCTGAGGTTTTTTCGAAGTGCACGCTAAACGGCTTGTCGTAGCGGGCTGAAATTTTCAATACCCTCTGGGGCAACCTTTGCGCATCTTTTGCCGAAAAAAATTGATCGGGTCATGTCAGGTCACGGAGTTATGACGTCATAAGAGGTACAGCCTCCGGCCGGATTTTCACAAACTGAGTGCCAACGCCCGAGGTTTCCTGCCGGTGGTACGGACATCGGTTGATGGATCGTGATGAAACTTCCCATGCATGTTGGGGCAAGTATTGGCTATCATATGGTATAAGAAATTTGACCGGGTCAGGTCAGGTCACGGAGCTATGACGTCACAAGAGGAACAGCGTCCGGTACTATTTTTGAAAAGCGCCCGAACCACTATTTTGCTAATTCTTGTCACCTCAATGGGAATATGCAGCAATATTAGCTTCTATAGGGAGCAAATGGACCTCCCAAATCCAAAAATACAATCAGATTTCAAAAATTTAAATTTTGATTTTTCGAATTTCTGCCGCCGACTGTGACCTTGCCGACTTCCGGCGCTCCCAACGCGCCATTTTTAGAGCTAGGGAAACGAAATACATACCAAACGATAGAGAATTGATCAAGGAACACGATAGTGAAGGTTTCAAGTCGATATCTCCCACCGTTTTGCCGCAATCGCCGCCGAAAGTTGAAAAAAGTCTATTTTTCCGAAAATTTGACCTTTGACCGGTCAAAAGTAGGTCAAATGTTGACCTAGGACCAAAAAATATACCACCAATCGCGAGATCTCGTTGAGAGCAATCCGTTGGTTTTTTCCGCTAAGCTCTACGACCTTCCGTTTCGAAACGCCAGGGGGGGGGGGTCGTAACAACCCCCCCCCCTGGTCGTTCGTGTTATGAGAAATGGCCTGGTCGTGCGAGGGTTAAGGTGGCGCAATATGACCTCTCTCCCCTACATCACTTGAGTTGAGTAAGTAAGAACTTCACACTCTAACCCTACTAACTACATTGTTAGTGTTCGAGTAAATACCGTGACACCGGCTCTGTACACATGTCACCGGGGTGTCTACACCACTGTGATGTTCTCCTTAGCGCTCGCCCGCACATGGGGGGGGGAGGGGTTGCCACCCCCAGGTAGTTTTTCTGCTCTGCACTCACATTTTTAGAGCTAGAAGCCGAATTTTTTGTATAGCTGCTCCTCTATCCTTTCTTGATGTCCACTGAAATTTTCAAGTTTCTGTGCTTTTGGTTTCGGAGATATGACCTTGTTTTTCAGGTCATGTCATGACCCAAATGACCAATGCTGAACATCTTGCGTTGGCTATGGGCCTTGTGAGCTTTTGACACCTTGTTTTCGGCCTTTTTTGCCAGTCTTACCTCCCACGTATCATGGAACATGTTGTTCGACGATGTACAGATGTCAAGTTCAGGGTCAAGGTCAACCTAGGTCATCTAGAATAATGGCGTTTTAGGCAAGCTGAATTTACTTTTCGTGAAGTTTTTTGATTGCATTTTTGATAAAAGCTTCTCAGATCATGATTTCATGTAATAGGACACATAAACAATCGGTACACACATCAATATACACACAGACACACACAGACATACAAACACATATCATTGACCTTGACCTAACTTGACCTGACATGACCTCAGCAGCAAAAACCTGGTCGGGTAGTGCGACAAAGAGGTTCTAGCTGGCTTGGCACCAGAAAACGGCATCGCCATCGGTATATGATAAGCACTAAGCAGCGTACTTGATATCCAACGGTGACCCAAAACGCCAACATTTTTTAGTTTGACCTAACCTGGAAGGTCAATGACTGACCTGAGAAGGTAAAACTGCGTATCATTGGATTCGTCTCATCCCAAAGAATCTCTTGGTCTTTACCGCGAAGCTCTATCTCCAACAGGAACGAAATGGCGCGGGGGTGGCAACCCCCCCCCCATATGCGTTCTATAGGATGGGAAAATGGCATGTGCGGGCGAGGGTTAGTGTGTAGATTAGTACGTTGGCCTGATCTTCATATCTGTCTTCTTCAGTGACTCCAGTCCCCTCAACGTCCGCCACCATATTCCAGTGAGGTCCACATCACCGCCTTCCCGGTACCGTCCGTTCAGGTTGCTCAACCCGCACCACCTCCCGCCGTACCACCAGGCCCCCTGGTTGAGCTGTGCACAGTGGCGGACAGACGAGTCCTGGTCACGGTCATGGGTAGAGAACTTCTCATTGACGCTCCAGTACAGACCATCCCTGGCAGTTCCTGAGTAGTTGGTATATCTCAGTCTGTACCCATCCAGCTCAGACGAGACGCTGAGCCCTTGATATACAGCGTATGACTGATTACCGTCAAAAGCCTCCAGATCAATGCGGAGCTCGAACTGTGGGTCTGATGACGTTAGCTGATAAACGTGCTCTAGGCCCCACCAGAACTCTTTGGTAACATTACCAAAGCCCTCCTTGTAGTCGGTCCATCCGAGGTAGAAGTACTGGTGGGGCTTGATATCGTCTCGTCGTTGGATCACCGTCCAGTTCCCTCCGGCAGTATCCATGTCACAGTAGGCCTCGACGGGTGGTTGTGTGTTGTTACCACTGGGCCGAAGGAGGTAGACTCCAGATGGCGAGTTGACAGGCAGGCCGCTGCAGTCAAGGGGAGGATGGTGATGGTTTACCTTAGCAGCTTGGCCATCAATACGCTCCTGTTGGGATGATGTGTTGTTTTTAGCTCCGGTCAGCTTGGATCCTAGAATGTCAACCTGGGAGGTCAGGTTATCCATTCTGACTGAAACCTCACGCTGAGTAGTTTTTTGTTCGTTCAGCCGGGTGTTGAGCTCACTCAGTTGAGATTGCTGGCTGTCGAGCCTTGTAGCCAGTTGGGACGTCTGTGTGAGTTGATCTCCTTGCTGTGTAACGATGATATCCAGTTGCGCCGTGAGCTTGTTCACTGTGGCTGCGGTCTCCTCTTGTTGTGATTTTTGTTGGTTCAGTTGTGATTGCTGGCTGTCGAGTCTGGCAGTGATTGCAGTCAGTTGAGTGGACAGCTCTTCCATCTGCTCACTCTGTCTGCTCCTCAAAATGTGGGTGGTCCATTCAGTCACTCGAGAGTCGAGTAGAGTCAGTCTATTGTCCAGCGACTCCACCCGAGACCCGAGTCTGCTGACGACTTTGTCCAGCGACTCTACTCGAGACTCGAGCTTGCTGACGACGGGCTGGAGCTCTTGTTGAACTGCTCTTGCGATGTAGCCGTACACCTCGTCGGCAGTGGCGCTGGGCAGGGCGGCCGGCTGCTGCTGCTGCGCCGCGGACCGCCCGGCCAGGGCGGTCCAGACGACAAGTATCACACCGATCACTGAGTACACTGCCATGCTGGATTGGCAGGAGGTGCCGGCGGCGTCGGCTGCCGCCCTCGGACTGACGGCTCGGAGTTGGCAGGACATCTGCAGAGCTCGGCGCGGCTGGCCTCTGCCAGAGGTGCCACATCCGGTGACGCGGCCCGGTCCCGTGACCGACTGACTCAGCGACAAACATTTACCTTGGCTTCTGACCACTGCGTTGGATGGGTGTTATTTCTGTTCACGGTAGCCACATCCAATAACCCGTGTATATGTCGATGGTGGGTGAGATCACTTTTATAGTGACGTGCTAGTGCTAATGATTAGTGATGTAAATATGTCTGATGAGAGAGCGAGAGCGAGAGCGAGAGCGAGAGAGAGAGAGAGAGAGAGAGAGAGAGAGCCAGAGAGCCAGAGAGCCAGAGAGACACAGAGGCAGAGAGACAGAGAGACAGACAGAGACAGAGACTGTCTTCGCACGGCCCTCCGTCTGAACCCGGTATACAGACGGGCGTCCAGACGAAGCAGGCCAACCTGCAGCCGGACAGGTGCTGGTAGAGGCGCAGCTCCAACTCGAGACGCTCGGTACGTCAGGAGGGGGCGGGGTGGACAGCTGTTCAGTTCCTGGTGGATAAACAATGACTGTGTGGTAGACGCTAGCTAAAATACTAGTAGTGACATAAACTCTAAGATGTCCAGAGCTAATCAGTACCTTAATATTTCACTTTCCGTCAATAGTTGGAAGACACATAATGATTTCATCAACTCGTTGTAAAGCGCTTGGGAGGTGGCCGGCGTTACCCCTATGCCGGGCTTACCCCAGAAAAATCAACAATTTTTTAAAACTCGATTTTCTCAACCTTATACTATTTCCACGAAACCAATTTTTTGGGAACACACGGCCAATTAACTTATCTAGCTAACAGCATATCAACATTTTATACAGCACGTATGGTAGGTATGTAATAAAAATGAAAAAGAGCTTTCTATGCCGGGCTTCCCTCGGCTTCCCCTATATTTGTCCCTCATCTGAGACCGGCGACATTCGGAGAGCTCAAGGCGCCATTTAATGTCTCGACAGCGGTCAGCTACCTGAACACGGTGCTGAAGCAGATGTTGGCGGAGGTCAGGCAGGCAGAAGAAAGCATCAACAGGTGCTGGACGCGCGGGGGGCTGAATTGGCTAGTTAGACTGCTAGAATACAGGCTGCTAACAGCTTGACATGCAAAGATCAACTCCGTGTAAGACAACTACAAAACCATGGTAACATAAATAGTGTAATATGGACTTAACATTATCTTGGTCGGGATACAAGGTTATGGATACGAAAATGCAGGAGAGACTGATGCTGTTGATTACCTGTGCCAGCAGTTAATGATACCACACGGGCACACCCTGCAGCTATCACAGTCCACGATCCTCGTTTGGTTAGTTCTATATTGTTTCAGCCGATCACAGAGCTCTGTATACCGAGGTATCCGGAGGTCTATGATCTAATTTATCTATAACTCGTGTGTTTACATATTTTAACCCTTGCATGTGTAAGGGGGGAGGGGGGGGGGGGGTCGGATAGACCCCCCATGGTTTTTCGCGAATAACTCGCGCAAACCGATATAAAAATTCCGAGATATACAAATTGTAGGTAGCTACTAATGAACTAATAATATCCTGCGACTTTCAAAGGCCTTTGACATCTACTGTAGCTCTGGCACGGTGACAAAGTTGCAAAAAAGTGACGAGGTCGGGTCATTCAATGTGACCTGGTGACCTGACCTTAAGAGTTAGGAGGTTCAAACTTGCACACCATGTGTAAAATTGATGAGAGAATAGTCGTACCAAATTTCGCGGCGCTACGCGCCACGGTTTTTCCGCTATTCGCGAAAAACCTCAGGGGGGGGGGGGGCGGATATCCGCCCCCCGTCGGTACGTGTGTTAATTCTCGCCCGTATGGGGGGGGGGGGGGGGGTCGAACGGACTCCCCCCGTTTTTTTTTTTGCAAAAAATTAGCGTAAAAGGCGGCCGATCGCGACTTACCTAACTTGCAGTTCCCTCGAGTTGATCCATTTTACACGAAAATTTCATGACCCTGACCCAAATGACCTTTGACCTATGACCTATTTCTCGAGACCATGGCCTCGTTTCATAAAGTGAGTCCGTAACTTACGCCGGTTTTCCAAAAACCGCCGTAAGTTACGGACTCGCTTTATGAAACGAGGCCTATGTTTGGCCGAAATCGCGATTCGGCGAAGGTATGTATGTCGGCTCGCACGCGCGTTTGCAGTCTTTTCGTGGTTTCAAGCGTTCAAACATGTGATTTGATGTTGCTACTTGCTCCCATGCATAAGGATGGGTGTCAAGGTCACCTGACGGTCAGGTCAGGTCATTGACCTTTGATGATCTCGGTTCACTTTTTCGAGTTTTAGGTAGGTACATGTTTCTAGGCTGGGCTAGTTTTTGGAGCTAAATTTAAATATAGCAACCATTTAAACATTTACGAAGTAGTTTCGGTGCCTTCGTAACATGTTACGAAGTTAAGCTGTCAGAGGCGGTTGACACTTACTTCGAACACCCGGCAGGACCCCTGCTGGTTGACCTGACCTGACCTGATCCGATCAGTCTAAATGCATGAAGACATCATCTGTGACCAAAACTAACACGATATGCGTGATCAGCAGCCTGATTCTGAAATACCTCATAGCAGCGACAGTTTATGACGTTTTAACAGGTCCCGATTTTCCCGACTTTTGGGTCATTGACCTGATCTGGAAGGTCAACCAATGACCTATGACCTTAAAATTGGATATCATTGACTTCCTGTCGTCACGAGCAACACGTTCGTTTTTCCGTGAAGGTCTAGCTCGATCAGGGGCGAAACGACAAGGGGTGTCCACTGTCCAACGGACCCCTCCCCCTTAATGTCCGTGAAGTTGGCGACGTCGCCAGCGACTTTTCCAGCGACGAGCACCGATTTTAGCCAAAACGTCGTTCAAGGTCAATTGCCCCTTATACGCTCGCGGCTGGCAAACCACCAATACCTACCTACGGGCGGGGGGAGGGGGTGTATTCCATAACGCGAGTGACTGCGGAGGGGGGGGGGGGTAGGCTATAGATAGGCCAGGCCACCTCTTATTTTCGAAAGTAATGGTCCGATAGCCATAATTTAAACGGCGTCTGATGACCTCGGAGGTCACTGATCAGACGTCACAGTTAAGGTCAAAATAAACATTTAAACATTCTAGCATGTTCACACTTAAGGCTCTGGGCTCCGGCCACCGCTGAACAAGTCACATCGAGCTCATTTTGGCTTATTGCACACCCGGACAACGTTTAAGATACGTTGAGTATACAGAACTTGTACTTGGTAATTGGTAGGTATGTGCTAGGTCAAGACTAGGTCAGACTAGGTGATGGAAATTTTAAATATTTTATGTCGCGTGATGCCTAGCGTCCAAACTTATATCATATATAATATACTGTGGCTGTCAGTAGATACTGTAGCCAAGAAAATAAGAATCTGCATTAACCACTGCAGCTCATGCGTCGCCGAACATATGTATTAGGTACGAACTCACAGGAAGGCAACTTTTCCTTCGCGTTGAAGTTGCGCTTCCCTCTTGCAAAGCACACACACACTGTCTGTTCCTCGGTGCATAGACCTCCCCTCCCACCCCATCCCTCAGTGTCAATGAGCCACGAGTAATAAAGTTTAGCACTGCCGAAGCAAGTACTCGAGTAATGCCAGTTTCGGACCACTGCGAGCCCGCAAGCTCGCGTCTCCAGCGGATCTTCTCCTAGCTGTGTTGGTCGCGTCTGCAGTCAGGATAGAGCCGGTGGCAGTCGTCGGCCCGCATCGCCTCAGGGATGACCCAGCAGAGGTCACTGAACCGGTGCCCGGTCCGCTTAGAGATGAGCCAAGAGAGCGGCAGGCTGAGGGGAGACCGTGCCTCGGTTAGAATTGAAGATACCACGAGGAAAAAGAGTCCACACTACAAGGGCGAATCGCTGCAAATAATGAGCAGGTGTGATGCGTGAGTCTTATCTGCATTGCTTTTCATTTTCAACAATGAATACACTCACGACAGCTGGTCTGCACCTCAAACCTCGTCTGGGGTTCTGTTCGACCTACCTTGCCAGCGGCAGCGTGGTGTCGTGGGGCCGGCCGGCGCGGTGACCTTCACGCACCAGCTGACAGAGGTCACGCTGCACGCAGGGCAGGTCACCGGGCGTGAGTGCCAGCGCAGCAATCCGACCCACCAGGGCCAGCCCGGTCGGTTGGTCGGACGAATCTGAAGCATAATACGGTGTAAGATACGTGGCTACGGACGATAAAAGATACTGGATTAGCAGAATGACCGTCGGCTTTTAGGACATCCCTTAGATAAGGAGGACACCCACCGTGTTCGGCAATTTTCACCGAGTGGCTGCTCACACATGCCCATTGAGAATCAGTTCGGCTATTTACACCTCACGTTACATTCATTCCGTGCGATAATGTTGTTCGACTATTAAAACAATTACCAATGAACCTGATAGATAATGAGCCCCATCTCTCTAGTTCTATGACCCAGGGCCGGAGACTGACCGTCGAGCAATCGGCCGCCTCCGGTCCCGCTGCCGGTCATGCTCGTGCCAGTGCCGGTCGTAGTGGTGGTTGTCGTCGTGGTGGTCATCGCTGCGATGGTCATCATCGAAGTCAGCAGGGCCTGTGCCGACTGGGACAGCGAGAAGCCCGAGAGGGCACCCAGTCCCGCCAGGCCCGCCAGCGCCCCGATCATCTCCGAGAAACAGTCGTCGCCGAACTGGCGCGACGAGAAGCGGTGCACGCCGGAACGAACCCGACTCAGCCACGGCGCAGACGGCGGAGCGATGTCAGGTATCTCGTTAGAAGAGACAAGACGCAGGGAAGGCTCACCGTCGTCATTGATTCCGATGGTTTTAAGCGGCTTCCCGTTGGAAGTCGGGGTAAATTCATGATTATTTTCGCCGTTAGTTGAAGACCAGGGAAACTTCCCATCAGTACTCTCGTCTCCGTGTCCATCCTGGTTCCCGCTCACGCTCTCCCGGCGTCTGGCCGTCTCGGAGCTGCTGGCGAGGAGGTCGGCGGCGGTGCACGTGGCGGTGACCGCGGTCCTGGCCAGCCAGGGGTCGGCGCCGGCCGCCCGCCGGCTGGTCGCCGCCACTGTGGACGTCAGGCTGTTGGTGAGCAGGATATAGACGAGGAAGGCCAGCAGGGAGGCGGCGCCGGCTCCCAGGCCGATCGTCTGGAAGTCGCCGCACACGTCACCGTTCCCGGTGTGGTAGGTATCGGAGCGGTCGAGCGCCACGCCGGCCCGGTCCGATTTGGTGGCCGCCGCCGGGTAGGACGGGTGCGGGCGGGTCCGCTGGGCGGGGCTGCGCTCAGAGGTCGGCTGCCGAGCACCGCTGTCAGAGAAGATGCTGTCGTACCTGAGCCGAGGGGTGGTGGAGCGGACGGGCCGCCGACTGGGCGGCTCGCGGAGGTAGCCGGTCGGGTAGCGGGCGGTGCTGGTTCTCGGCGCGGGTAGGTAGCCGGCGGAGTAGTCCGAGGGGACGTAGCCGGAAGAATAGTCGTCAGAGCGGGTGTAGCCGGACTTGTAGTCATTGGCGCGGGTGTAGTCGGCGGAGTAGTCCTCCGAGCGTATATAGCCGCTGGAGTAGTCGTCCGTGCGGATGTAGCCGGCCAGCGCTAGATGAATGATCGAGAAGAGAGCGGCGATGGACGTCCAGAGACGCATGATGGCGTTCGGGGCTGGAAAGAAGGATATGCTGGCAACCGGGCAGTCGAGGACTGAGAGCTGAACCGCGTAGAAGGTCGAGGCTTAGAGAGAATTTGCTTTCTTCTACTTCTAGTGACCAAAAAGAAGGAAGAATTTAGGTGACGAAGTTTCCACTACTGTGGATGTCTTGCTTGGATTATTCCGGACTCAGTCTTCAGGTACAATAATTTAATTAAGATCAGATAGCTCAACTAAGACTTCACCGGCTTCGGAGGACAGAGGCTCCACAGCGTCTGTGATCACTGATCGCCACCGCCTTTGTGTTCCTCAGCACCCGTCTCCGCTGAGGCTCACGAGGCCACGCACAGGTGACGGTCTTCGTGCACAAACTGACCGGCGGCGTCGGACGCTGACGAGGCTGGGAGAGAACCGCCTCCCCTCCTGACCGGAGATGGCAGGTGGATAGTCACGGCTGACGGTATGCTGACCGCTGCGCCGCCGCTCCAGGTCACGGGTCACAGGTCACTGGCTACTGGGTCATATACGACCGCTACCTCGCTGTCTGAGACGGAGACGAACACGCACCTTATGTATACCTATCAAGGTGCATATCTGATGGCATCGGTTATCTTAATATCCACGAAGGACTGCTGAGTTAGATATGTCAATGCAGGCCGCTCTTGGAAGGGCATCTTTACTCCTTTGTTTTTTTTTTTTTGCACCTGATCATACGTACACTGAAAATAATTTAACTCTCGCCCCGTTGGGGGGGGGGGGAGGCAATGTGACCCCCTGTGCTTTTTCCTGAATAGCAAGTAAACGGCGCCGCCAAATTTTCAGTACCTTTCCGGGCATCAATTTGACACCTGCACACAAAATTTCAAGTCGTAGGTCACCTTAGGTCAGGAGTCATTGAGGTCAAACTGAGGTCATGTTAGTGCAAAAATGAACAAAAAATATAAAATCTTGAAACGCTCACAAAAGCTACAGTTAAAAAGCAACTTCACAGTTCTTTAAATGGTCCTGTAGAGAAACGGCGGCGCTATAAAACTGCTATCTCGGATTTCGAAAATTTGAGGACTTTGACCCCCAAAAATAAAGTTTTTTTTTTCAGATAAACGCGAAAAAAATCCCAAATGTTTTTTTTTTGAATTTCGAAACAAACAGAATATATGATAGGCCCTGCGCACTTCTATCTACATACCAAATGTTAGATCGATACATTCTTTTTTGACCAAGTTATAGCGAAATAACTGTTCAAAATTGATGACGTTAAATTTTTGAACTCAATTTTTAGCAATTCTAGACCACGTAGCGCAAAACAAAAACCACCACTAACTCCCCGTGACGAGCTGCATCAAATCGAAACCTATTTTATGCCAAAATATCAAGTTTGAAATTTGACCTAATTTGACCTGACCTTGACCTGACCTTCACCAGAACATAACCTCAACTGGTCCCAAAGGCTGCCTGACCCACATAATCGCATTTGTCCTGTAAAATGGACCATGAAACATGCATCACATGATATTTTTCATATTATGACCCTCAGTGGTCTGGCCTCTGTGACCTTACCTGGCATCAGTGACCTACACTTGCAAAATATGTATTTACAGTTTAGCCGACAGGCGACATGTCAAACTATTTGTTACGCTCGTTCTTCAGTCGATACTGTGCCATCGGAAACTTACAACCGATGGGCACGTTGAAACGTAATTATTAAATGATTATTATTAAGACCCGAGCATTGTTATTGAAATACATCCCTACCAGTTTTCGTAGTTTGTCTCCAAGGACGTTCACGCACACGGCCCTAACTGGGCGGCATCACTGCACATTCACATTCCACATTGTAGCTGACGAGTTTCGGTCACGGGTCACGGCAGTCGCGTCTGTGCCAGTGGGATATGCGCAGCGGGGAGGGGTACGGATACGGGATAACGGCACGCAAAGGTGATAACGCGCGACGGAGCCTATATGAACAAGCGCAGTGGAGTGTGCAGCAATAAATCACAGGATGACCGGATCTGAATCTGAAGACAGGGTGCCACAGGCAAAGGATCAGTTCTAGGTAGGTACTATAGGGGCCATCAGTTCTACTATCCATGTCTAATTCTGAAAGGCGGAAGCTGCATGATAAGTTGTTAGTAATACCCAGATCAACTATTTCTTAACTTATTCTCCTCCACGTCTTCAAAATGATGTCGTGGTAGGTTATGCTAATTTTAGGTAGGTATGCCGCTATTTTTGGTTACATTGTATTTGCAACGACTTATTAGTTAGGCATTATATCGTGCTCGATCATGGTTTGACCCTCATCCGGTATATAAATATAGGATTGTGTTATAACTCTACCGGCATACCTAGTATAACATAAGCTATAACTTCACCCTCGCACTTATAGGGGGGGGGGGGTCGTACGGACCCCTCCCTCGCTTTTTCGCAAATAACTCGCGCAAAAAGCAGCCGAGCGCAACAAAACTTTCAGTACCCTCGAGTCAATTAATTTTACCCATACTCGTAAAATTTCATGAACCTGACTCAAATGACCTTTGACTTGTGACCTATATTTCTAGAGACCATGTTTGGCCGGAATCGCGATTCGGTGTATGTCAGCTCACATTATCCGCGCGTTTGTAGTCTTTTCGTGGTTTTAAACGCTGAAATATGTGAAATGATGCTGGTCCAAAGCATCATGGTGGGTGTCAAGGTCACGTGAAGGTCAGGTCAAGGTCACTGACCTTTGCTGACCTTAGTTTTTTCTTCTAATTTTACATGTTTCTAGAGTAATTTTTTGTAGCTGATTTCGAATTCAGCAACCCTTTTGAACATTTACGATGTAATTTTGGTGTCTTCGTAACATGTTACGAATACACGGTACACCTACTATGAATACCCGGCAGGACGCGTACTGGTAGACCTGACCTTAGTTGACCCAACCTGATCTAACTGCATGAAGACATCTGTGATCAAAACTCAGCGCCCCGGAACAGCCTCACTTTATGAAGTTCTAAAAGGTCCCGATTCTCCCGAATTCGGGTTATTGACCTGACCTGGAAGGTCAACCAATGATCTGGGACCTTATAATTGGGTATCATCGGCTTCCTCTCGTTACAGGCAACACGTTCGTTTTTTTCGTGAGGCTCCAGGTCGATCAGGGGTCGAACGGCAAGGGGGCCCAACCGACCCCCTCTCCCATACTTTCGCGACTGGCAAAGCACCAATTAGGGACTGGAGGGCTTAAAGCTGACCGTGGTTAGCGCGGAAGAGTAGAGGAAGGTTTGATGATTCGCCTCTTCTAGAAATCTCGTCCGCCTCCCCTCCCCCTGCTGTTTCCGGAGTCCTGACTTCCCGAGTCATGTATTTACTGATAGGTATTGGCTTCGTATAGGTAGGTAATTATGACATGAAATAACGACTAAATGCTACAGAAGAAGCCCCTCAAACTGTCGATTGATTCTATGGACTATTTAATTACAACGAAAACTAATCGGTACACGGTTTATTTCAAACCTAACAGATATACTTTTTTTAGGCAATCCGCAACGCAGGTGAAATCCTTGTGTGAAATGATAACAAAATCATCGATTGTCGTAATTATTGATTTGATAATTACCTATCATTCAATTGGAATAATTCATATTAACAAATAATTGATAATTGATAGCTATTGATAATTGATAACTATTAACAACAATAATTAATAATGAATAATAATCAACATAACAATAAATAACAACAATATTTAACTGTTTTTTTGTTCTCCCAGGAAGGTGCGCAAAATTTGTCACTCATGACGAATGACAACTATCCACAAGTACCTACTTAACACAGAAGTCACGTAATACAAGTTATATTGCAGCCAATCGCATTCACATAATGTCAGAGTATCATTACAAACACCCAGACAGACGCGGACACGCACACACACGCGCGCTGCAGACACCTAAAAATGAGATAACAAACTGATCCACACCTTCTCTGAGTGTCCTTGAAGGGCGGGCGGAACACAAGTCAACATACGAAGAATCGGGCTAGTCCCATTATTAGGGCGTCGACACCTGACGAGCTTTCAGCGTGGGAAATGATTGTTAAAGTTCTATAATGCATCAGAATTGCCGAGAGAAGTGCTCCATCAACGCTTTACAGTAGGCACGTTTTTCACAGGAAAGCACTACACAATGATAAATGTTCAACAGGCTTCAATACAGAAACGAGAGAAGCGCAGGCATCTATGGGCGACAAACGGACTGTATTGTGATTTAACAATGACCGATAGACATTTTTGCATACCTTGTAGATATGCCATTTAAGACATTTCGTTTCATCAGTCAAGTCGAGGAACCTGTATGCATTTCAATGATGCGTGCATATCAATATTAACACAATTTCTATGAAAATATATTTCATTGCATAACAAACACGATTACAATCTGTGATGATCATGCACGTTATAAATGTGCGTTCTTAGTCAGTCGCAAGCAGGCAAGGAAGTTGTGCAGGAAGTAACGACCCACACTGGTGATATTCCTAAAGTCTTTGAAAACCGTCCAGTCGAAGTAAATTATCGAGACAGACGCAACGTGATTCAGGCTAAACCATGCCGTCAGAATACATCTCATCTCGGTTTAAACAACTGTTGACTACAGCGCAATGCCCTCTTTTCATCTTCACCTGACGGAATTCACCAGACCGACTGACGCATCACTCACAGCATTGAGCTTTTCCTGCCTCCGAGCCCGCGTATAGTGACTCAGCGGGATCCACTGATCGAGGCACCGTTCTGCGGCCCGCTCCGGGCTGGAGCGGCTCGGATGGGAGGCTGTCGCGACTGTGTAACGGTTCGCACGGGCCGCCGCGCCCGGCAGTCACGGCCGAGTCACACCCGCGTCACGTCACGGCACGTCATCGCGTCACGTCACGCGACCGAGTGACGCCGGGTCGGCCTCAGAAGATGACGTCCAGCTCCTCCGGTTCCTCGTCACAGTCGGCCGGGTACAGCTTCTGTGGGAGGAAAGAGTTCGACAGACGTGTTAGCTTTGAAAAGAGCGCTAAACAGCCAGCATAGCTGTCGCTACGTTAGTGCAAGGAATTCGGAGCACATTAAATCGCGGCACATATCTATGTGGCACACAGTGGCACATCGTCGTTATAAAGTAGACACGTAAAGACAGTCTTGCACAATGCACATCATCCATGCAATGTGCTATATTATCGCACTTTTGTTATTATCGCATCTTTATTGAGCATCATATCTAGTTCATACATCATCCGCCGTTTATGATTATTTTTTATATTAAACGCCGGAGGAGGCCGCGCAGACCACTTATCATAATTATCCCATTCAGATAAAAAGGAACCCGAGCAGACTCCGTCAAAATGACTTCCCTCGCGCGTCCCCCTCGCGTACTGCGCGTCCTCGACGCCCAGCGGCTAGCTCACCTCGCAGTTGCCGTCGGCCTGTCCCTCGGCGACAGCCTCGGTGACCTGGTCGTGCACCACTGAGTCCATCTCGTGCTCCACAGAGGCCAGGAGCATGCCAAACAGCCGGCTGTCGGCCATATTGGGACAGTCACAGCGGGAACAGGCGCAACAGGCGGTCACAGCCGGAGTGGGGAAGAAGAAACACCAGAGAAACAAAGGAGAGGTTTACGGGCACCTGAGTTGTGAACATCACGCATTATTGTGGAATCGAGAGACTCTCGACATTTTGGTAAACCATAACATGTGGATAACACGCATCAAGTGTTTGGTAATACCACTTGCAGGTTCTGTAATGGACGTGTGGAGATTGCAGTATGAAACGCGAAAAAGCGCGTCAAAAGTAAAAGAGAAAACAAACGTTCATCTAACATGGCCCTAAAAACAACACAGTAATTTTTTACGGTAGGTAAACATACAAGGGACTTGGAAAAACCATTCGCCCCTAATGGTATCAGCATCCGGCTGAACCAGCGTTTTTGCATGCTCGGCTCGCGGAGCGCGCGTCTCACCTGATGCTTTTTGTGACGGTGCTGCGGACCCCGTACGCGCCGGCGTCTGTCTCCTTGGCCTCTCGGTTGGCGCGACAGAGCGCCTGCAGCAGGCACTCGGGCCGCCGGCGTACCTGGCGGTAGGCGCTGTAGGCCAACATCACCGGCTCGCCGACAGAGTGGTCCACCGTCTCCACGATGTACTGGTCCTCCTTCACACCCGACAGCTTCTTGATGGGACTCTTTCGCGACTGGTAGACCTCGTTGTACACCTTGAGGAAGAACTTGTGCGTGTCGTCGCAGAAGCTCTTGAAGTCCAGCTGGATGCCCATGGGCTCGGCGTACTCCTCCACAATGGGCGCCGCCATGTCGATCAGCTTCTCCACAGAGGTGTCGTACATACTCGCCAGCGACGCCACGCCCATCTGGATCTTCATCAGCGCCAGCGGCTCCTTGAGGAAGTCGTGCACCATGCGGATGTAGGGCAGACCCTGCTCGATGGCCGACCGCCGGATGTCCTCGCTGTTCAGCAGACTGAACGCGTCGCCGACAGAGTCCATCACGGCGTGGAAGTGGCTGGCCACCTCCTTCTCGTCCTTGCTGTTCTGGATCTGGCCCAGGTAGGCCGTGATGTCTTCCATTCCGTCCACCTCCGGCAGCATGCTGGATATGCTGTTCATGTCCAGGCCACCGCTTGCGGCCTTCATCATCAGGGCCTGCAGTGCCACGGGGTCGTTGGCGATGGCGCTCAGCGAGTCAGTCAGCTTTGACAGGTCTGGCACTTTGTTAACCATGTCCTCGGCCTTTTTGAGAACCTCATCCGCACTGATGGTGGCCTTCTTTTCTTGAGTCTTGGGTGCTTCGTCGCGAGATTTAGCCTTCGACTTCACGTCTTCCACTGGCTCAGTGTCGATTTCATTATCCTCCGGATTTTCCTCTTCAACGACCGCCTCATTTTCTGGCTCGCTCTGTTTTGTTTTCTCGTCGAGTGGTGTTTTTAGCTTCTGCAGCATGAGCTTCACAAGCTCCGGCTCTGCGCTGTCTTTCTTCACGGCATTGCCAAGGATACCGCCAAAGTTGGTAATGATCTCTGGCAGCTCCTTCTCAGAGGGCTTCTCGTCAGCGATCACCTCCATCAGAGACGGCAGCAGGCGACCGATCTGGTCCTCGGAGCCCGGGAACGCGCGCATCACCTTCTTGACCTCCCGCATGAAGGTAGAACCGGTCCGAGACCAATCCCACTCCTGCTCGTCGACAAAGTCTTGCATGAAGGATTCGAACGTCTCCAGCGCGCTCTGGTCGTACACGAAGTCCGAGTCGTCCAGGTTACTGGCGGCCTTGATGCCTCCCAGCACACCCGCCGCCGACCTCTCGAACTTTTTCAGTTCAGCTTCGGTCATGGTCTCCTTAAACGCGTCGGTGAGCCGATCAAGCAGGAACGGACTCGCCTGTTCGTCCTTGATGACCTGCATGAAGTTCTGCATGATCGGTTTGAGGTCTTCCATCTTGATGCCGTTGCCTCCGCCGCCGTCCTTCTTCAGCAGCCCGGTGGCGAGGGTGGCCAGCGTGCTGGCACTGATGCCGTCTGTCATCAGCTTGCTGAAGTCCACGTTGCCAGCGAGGACCGAGCCGAAGATCTGTCGGATCAGGGCACCGCTTGCGCCGCCGCCATTTCCGTCCATCACATCGCCGAAGCGCTCGAGGAAGCGCTTCCCCTCGGGCGTGTCGGCGAAGAGCGCGAGGTCGGCCAGCGAGGAGCGCAGCACCTCCGGGTTGTACGGGTCCTTCATCAGGTTGAGCAGCGCCGACTGCAGCTTGGCCATCTGCGCGCGGATCTCCTGCTTGGGCTGGTTCTTCTCCCTGGAGTACTTGCCGGCGCCCTCGCTGTCCGAGCCGCTGCAGTCGGGCCCGCGACAGGCCTGTTCGGCGCAGACGGAGGCCGCCAGCAGCAGCAGCAGAGCGGCGCGCATCTTGGAGCCTCTGTGGGACACACGGTTGCGCCGGGATGTCAGAGACGGGCGAAGTATCAGACAGGCAGACATGAACTGATGGTGAGAGACCATTTATCCACCACAGTCCCACGCGGCGCTGGGGTCTCCAGCCGACCGCGCGGCGCTGGGGGGGGGGGGGGGGGTAAATCTGAGGTCAGGGTCAGGTTAAAGGCCAAGACATGAATATTTGCTCAGTTAACAGAGGTAAAATGTCAAAATTGTTATTTTTGCCATAAAAAGGTTTCTTTGGATGCATCATTTTAGGGGGAGTTCAATGGTGATATTTTATCTTTCTGTGTTGCATACTCTGGTCAAGAACGATTTTTAGCATTTTACCTATGGACAGAGGTCGATAAAATGCTTGGAGTTGCTCCAACGAACATCTTAGTCCCATCACTGTCTCCAACTTAGCCCTCGCCTGGCGGGGGGGGGGGGGCAGCCTCCCTAAGTTTTTTTTTTCGCGAATAGCGTAAAAGTTGGCGTCGCGTAGCTCCCCAAAATTTGGCACAACGTCTGGGAATGAGCCTTTTGCTACCTATCCTGAAAATTCACTGCCGCGTCGGCACACCGGTATCTCCTCACCTTCTCCCCATACGGCCTTGATTCCCCAACTCACACCATCACACCACTGCATACGGTGACCGGTCGCACGGTGGATCTGAATGCCTACGTTTTCGCGCCAAAGTCTGAAACAACTAACGATTATCATCAGCTTAGAGATGTTGAAATTTAGCATTTTAAAGCTTTTAATTTAAAAGTTTATATGTGTGCTTTAACCCTCGCCCATGTAGGGGGGGGTTGGTGCAACCCCCCCCCCCCTGAGGTTTTTCGGAAATAGTGCAAAAACGGCGGCGCGCAGCGCCGCCAAATTTGGGGTACCTTATGGGGCAAACCTTGCGCATCTTTTGATAAAAAACATTTGACCGGGTCATGTCAGGTCACGGAGTTATGACGTCACAAAGGGAACAGCCTCCGGCCGGATTTTCACAAACTGAGTGCCAACGCCCGAGGTTTCCTGCCGGTGGTACGGACATCGGTTGATGGATCGTGATGAAACTTCCCATGCATGTTGGGGCAAGTATTGGCTATCATATGGTATAAGACAGGGGTCGGCAAATGGTGGGGCATGCCCCCTTTGGGGGTAATGGCGCCCTTCGGCGGGGGGTAATGAGGGCCTCTGAGAAAGCCTCATCTTTTTTAGATTTAATGGCTCCCTTGATGGGACAAACATCGCAACTGTTGTGCCCCAGGATTCAAAGATTAGTCGAGGTCAAACGCACAAAGCATGAACTGATGAGCTGGCGCATGTCAATTTTCATGTAGCTGCTCACCATTCCGTACAGTCGTTGAAAGTAACTGTCATGTACCAACCGGCGCTCGTCTATTGGCGTTTTCACAGTCACTAACGCAAGGGAGAGGAGTCGTCCATGGCACCCTGACCTGGGCACCTCGGTCTCTGAGCTGGAGCTTTGCAGAAAAATTGAGCGTGTTGCCCGTGAAGATAAGCAGCCGCTGCTACCCAATTTAAAGGTCGTTGGTCATTGGGTGACCTTCCATAGGTCAATAACAACTGCCGAGTAAATCGGGTCCTGCTGTAACTTTTTGAAGTGAGATTTTGTGGCCTGCCATGATCTCAAGAAAGATCCCACAAATCAACGGTTATTCGGGTATTGGCGTTTTCACATGCCATTTTCAGTGGTCATGCCATTTTCAGGACAGATAAAAATGATCGGCTCGATGGTACAGTTTTTTCGTAATCCGACCCTTTTAACGTGATCTATTCCCGAAAAATACCCGCTACCCCTATACGTATGGGGGTTAACCCGCGCCCCGCTGGGGCTCCTGGATTTCCACGCCCTGCTGGAGGTGGAGGTTGAACACCCCGTACTAACTTGGCTCCTGGGTCACTAGCGAAACGCCGTAGTCGGCGATCGAAAGAGCGTAAGAAATGATGAAGAAAAAAAATAATGGTCACTTTTTAGGTCAAATCAAAGGTCAGGTCACCAGAGGTCATCGAACGTAAAATTTCGCCAATTTCCAGGTCAACCTTTGACAGTTTTCGACAAACTGGCCTATAGCTCAGGAAAGGATAGAGCTACAGCGCTGCGGAAAAACGCATTCGATAGCTCTCTTTAACGTTTTTTCTGATGCCTGCCCTCAGATTCAACCGAAGATTAACGGTTTAGCCTGCAGGAGACAAAAACTGCCAAAATGTACGTTGCTTGCTGATAGTTTTTCTTAAATAACTTGTCACTCAAAACTTGCAGGAGCTCACTTTTATCAGCATCGTGATCCTCCCGTCGAGAAACATCGAAGGTTTTGTTTTGTTGCACATCAGTCGATCCGTATCGTCGAGCTGAACACATCTAAGGCATTTTCATCGCTCTGGCATGCCTTTATCAAAAGTTATTAGCGAAAAGCTGTTAGATACCATTCATGACCTGAAATGACCTCAGGGACATACAGCGGGGTTACGGGTGCAATTTTCCGGTTCAGCGGTCATGTTTAGGTACTTGTAAATAAGAGTGTCACAGTGTTAGGAATGACACTGGTCCAAAAGAGGCGCCTTTCAATTTTCTACCATTTACTTTGCGCCCTCTTTCATTGATAATGGGAGAGGGTGTGAAATTGACCTTAACTTTGGTCACCGACATCAAATCTCCGAGATACAAATTTTGTACATGCTGTCGCCTTTATCAATTCCTGAAAGTTTGAAAGAGACCTGTCACTCAATGCAGCTAAAGCAGGCGTCACAGTCTTTAGACGTGACCTCACTGATCTGGTGACCTGACCTTGAGTGACTTTGGTCTGAAATATTCACAACATCTGCAGAAACGATGTATGATCAATTGTTCCAAAATGGTGGCGCTCCGTGCCAACGTTTTTGAGATAGTTGCGAGAAACCGCAGGGGAGGGGGCCTGCGGTTTCTCGCAGATATGGTACCCAAAGAGTCACGGAAAAGTATGGAATTTCAGTAACCGTGGTTGTATCAGCAATGGGGTCTGGTAGGTGGGGGTAATGGCCCTGCCTGGCGCCAAAAAAGGGGGCACGACCCCGGAGGACCTGCCGACCACTGGTATAAGAAACTTGACCGGGTCAGGTCAGGTCACGGAGCTATGACGTCACAAGAGGAACAGCGTCCGGTACTATTTTTGAAAAGCGCCCGAACCACTATTTTGCTAATTCTTGTCACCTCAATGGAAATATGCAGCAATATTAGCTTCTATAGGGAGCAAATGGACCTTCCAAATCCAAAAATACAATCAGATTTCAAAAATTTAAATTTTGATTTTTCGAATTTCTGCCGCCGACTGTGACCTTGCCGACTTCCGGCGCTCCCAACGCGCCATTTTTAGAGCTAGGGAAACGAAATACATACCAAACGATAGAGAATTGATCAAGGAACACGATAGTGAAGGTTTCAAGTCGATATCTCCCACCGTTTTGCCGCAATCGCCGCGGAAAGTTGAAAAAAGTCTATTTTTCCGAAAATTTGACCTTTGACCGGTCAAAAGTAGGTCAAATGTTGACCTAGGACCAAAAAATATACCACCAATCGCGAGATCTCGGCGAGAGCAATCCGTTGGTCTTTTCCGCTAAGCTCTACGACGCTCCGTTTTCAAACGCCAAGGGGGGGGGGGTCGCACCAACCCCCCCCTGCATGGGCGAAGGTGGCAGATCGCCGTTTACGGGCGAGGGTTAACGCACTTGTCCTTATTGATTGAGAAAAGAGCGGACTTTTTATCGTATTACCTAATACGAAGTAACGCAATCGAAGTGTGATTTCGGTCCACTGTGCGTTTTCAGGCGCGCTCGATAAAACACCCAGGCCTGGAGAAAGTTGGAAGGGTGATTTTCTGATCCTCCTCACCACAAAATGACCCTAAGCGAAAAAATGCCCGCAGGGCGCTGCCAACGCGTGCCAGCGGCCCTGCTAGTAAGGGCGAAAATCAATGTATGTGTATGCGGAGCACACCCTTAGCGCTACGATGGCTCCTTGGAGACACCTGGAGAAACCTCTGCCGGCAGAAGGGTCAGGTCCCTCGCAGACGGCGCGGCACGGCGGGAGCTTAGCGGGTGGCCTAGCCGGAAAGAGGATAAAAATAGCCGACTGGCCCGACCCAGCGAGGGGTGACCGAAGGGTGACCAGGAGTGAATGAGGGAACATACACGCGGTACCGAGCAGCCGATAACAGCACCGGACGAGTAGTAAGTCATAAGTCAATGCTGTACTTTAGGCGTAAGGAAGCATCCATGTAGACGGGCGGACTGTCTCCAGCTCTTCCAAGTATTGCTAATATCTTGCTCCAACGAGCGTTGGCACGTTGGAAGTTTTATCGACCACTGCCTATGGACATTTTCGAAGATTTTGGACGATATCAGCCATTTTTGAACCGATTGACTTGAATTTTGGCATGCAAAACGCATATAGCTAGTCCATACATGCATGACACACATTTTACGATTTTTAATTTCAGTTCTTTAAAAAAAATTGTTTCTAGTTGTTTGGGATGTTTTTGTTTTTTAATTTTTGACCTATGATGTTTTTGGGAATTTCAAGGTCAAAACTTCAAAATTTTGAAAATTTGAGATAGCTTTTTTGTATGACTCAACATCTGCGTCTTGTGATGTTTTAAAATTTTTAAATGGCTTATTCAATGAATGAGAAGTGTCTGAAAATTGGCCTGTAATTTTGGACCGAAAATCGCGTATAGTGACGTCATTTTTTCCCAAAAGTTTCCGAAGAATTTCGCATTTGTTTTCACAGCATGTGTCAAATTGATGCAAAAGAAGATACTGAAAGTTTCGTGTTGATAGCTTATGCGGTTCAGGAGTTATCGCGAAAATCCGGGAGGGTGAGGGGGTGGGAGGGTGGGTAATATTTCCCTCCCCCAGCGCCGCGCGGGTTGTTAAGAGACATTTAGTTAGTTAGTTAGTTAGTTAGACATTCAGTGAGGGGCATAGTTAACTTAGGGACCTTCAGAGGGGCTCCTTGGCATTTATCTTAGTTGAGGGACGTCCGAGGAAGCAGAACGCCAGGCTCGTCGAAGACGAGCAAGTGGCAGTTCCTGTCCATCGCCAGCTCCACGATAACCCCTTCTATATAACAATGTGTAGGTAGGTAGTGATAAAATGCCAACAACCTAGTATTTATAAAAAAATATTTGTTTATCAAGTAAATGACAGTTTTGATTCCTCAACATGCCAACGAACATAGAAATAATGACGAATTATTTGAGACAAAATCCGTATTTTTTCCAACCCGTGACCGTTTAATGCTTATCAAAGTGAGGCAAATGTCTCAATGCCGCCTCATTTAGGTACTTCTCCGAATGAGATGACATTAGGTACCTACGAAAAATGCGCCTCGAGCTCGACTTTTACATAGGCTCCAAATGCGCAAAGGATCAGCTATCTTACATTTTGTGGTGAATGTGGCGAATAAAAAGTGGCAATTTGTTTGCCATTTGAGACCATCCCATCTGGTTTAGACCCAGACCAATGGTCTCCCGGTGCCATACCGCTGGTCTCCCGGTGCCATACCGCTGGTTCTCCCGGTGCCATACCGCTGATCTCTCGGTCCCGTTCGGCCCACCGGCGGATGCCACGGTCCGGCGTCCGCCACCGCGCCGGTCCGCCGCGGACGCTCTACCCTCTGCCGCGGACGCTCTACCCTCTGCCACGGACGCTCTACCTTCTGCTACGGACGCTCTGCTTTCTGCCACGTGTGCCAAACGGCGTCACGGTACGGCACCGGGCGGCGTCACGACACTGGCCACGGGGGCGGCACAGTGTTACGGGAAGCAGCACAGTGCCCACGGGAGCGACACAGTGTTACGGGAAGCAGCACAGTGCCCACGGGAGCGGCACAGTGTTACGGGAAGCAGCACAGTGCCCACGGGAGCGGCACAGTGTTACGGGAAGCAGCACAGTGCCCACGGGAGCGGCACAGTGCCCGAGGGAGCGTCAGTGTCCTCGGGAGCGGCACAGTGCCCACGGGAGCGGCACAGAACCCTGGCCCGGCGCGGTATCAAAAGAAGGGCACGGTGTTGGGACTTGTACCAATGCTGTACAGATTGGGGGCTCGGGAAATCTAAATTATGTATGCAGTGTTGGAACTACTTAGCTCAGCGATGGAGGCGACGCACTTAGCATATATAGGTAATGGAGGCTGGAACTACGTGCACGAATTTCCGTCTGTGAGAATGGTTTTTAGTGAAAATCGGCTTACGAGCGGACATTGCACCTCAGAAATCCCGATTGCATCTTTACACACATTTAGACATGTTATAGGCGGGGCGGCAGAAGTTTCACCAGGAACGAGCGCCTGCTAAATGTACTCAACGTCAATCTTCTACCGTTTACGTCCCGTACACCTAGCTAAACATCAACAGCTACCGATTGCCACTGCACTACCTACCTACATCATATGGTTCTCAAGGCTACAACGAATCCCACCTATAACATCTGCCCTTCCAGCCCGAACCAACGAAGCCACTATTAACACTAGGTCAGCGAATGTGATCATCAGCTGACTGACTAGTTCGATAAAAACGACAGAAAAACTCGATCACCGCTCACCTGTGTGTGTTGTGTCCGGGGACGTCAGACTGCAGGTGGAGACTGGTCCTCGGTTGGTGGAGACTGGTCCGCGCCGGTCCGACCGCCCCCGAGCCGTGCTGTCCGCCCGTCTCCGCTGCTCGAGTGGGGCCGGCCGGCTGCCGGAGACCGCAGCGCCGCGTCACAGGCCAACACCACGTCAGCGCAGCGGCGGCGCGGCGGCCGGCGGCCGATGACCCGCGCCGCATAGCGGGTCGGCCGCTGCCGGCCACTGACGTCACTGCCCGCCGCCAGCCGGCGCCACGGGTCTCCGACTTGGGCCGGAATGCAGAGGCGAACTGGGTAGGCATGCACGTCCGAACTGGACCGGATGGTGATCCTTGCTGGATGAATCAACGCCTGCTCTATCTGGATGAGTCGAGTTTTTTGCAACTTTGATCCATTTAAAGAATGAATTGCAGTTTTAACGTGTTGGAGATGTTAGGGAGATGTCTCGCTGGGGACAAATAGGTACAGAGAACTATAAGGCTTTAAGTAGGAAGTCATCGGTCTTTCTGGCGGGACCAGCCCATCTTCATTCTTTATTTCAATTTCTTGCTCGGGAATCTGGGCTGATGGGTACCTACCGACATCAGACAACTGGCGAAAGGCAGACCCCGTACTGAAATCCATGAGCTACGGATTTTATTTCCTGGAAAATAATTTTGAAACAACATATTTCAAGTTCGGACGTTGTGGGTTAATCTTTTTTTTAATACCTCTTCGCCAGTAGGCGTGGAGTTGAAATTACGAAAGTATCAATGGAGTTTCATTCGACCTCTCCACCGTGACGATTAGCAATGCGTCATTTTGATGGTTTGTAATTCCAAACTGGATATGAGGCATGAGCGCTGCCGTGCAGTCCGCTGTCTCCCTATGGATATACACGTAGTCTGCAGCGACTACCGTCAGAGGTCGGGGCGACAAGAGTCTCGGCGTATAGATGACGCCACTCGAGCCGCTTTATGTATTTACTAACCGGTAACCGGACAAAAGATCGTAAAGCAGAAGATCGTATGGCAGAAGAACGTAGGAAGTTGATCGTATGCAAAAAATCGTTATGGATAAAGATCGTACGACATAATGCTCGTATGGACAAAAGATCGTATTCGCTAAAGATCGTCGGGGAAAATGATCGTACCTATGCCAAAAAGTCGTACTGGATAAAGATCGTACGACATAATGCTCGTATGGACAAAAGATCGTATTCGCAAAAGATCGTCAAGGAAAATGATCTATGCCAAAAGAGCGTATGTGATAAAGATCGTACAGTATAATGTTCGTATGGACGAAAGATCGTATTAGCAAAAGATCGTCTAGGTAAATGATCGCACGCCAAATGGTCGTAAGAGTCGTACAGTCAAAATATGGTATTCACATGGTGCAGCCCAACTCCAGCGCATACAAAGTTTATCAATTTCTGTGTTCGCGTAGTAAGTGGCCGTCATAAGCTCAACCACAATGATGTTATTTCAGCGCTTGAGATGGGTAATAGCTGAAGCTTAAATTTCCGCATTGACAGAAAGGACTCAGCTGTCCTGTTCCTTTCTTTGAGGCTCTAGCACATGGGCGTGGAGTTGTATATCATTTTCGCATCCCTAATAATGCTTCTGCACCCCCAAAAGGGGCACCCCATTCCCCAAAGCCCCCAGGTGCACACGCACGCAGTTTGAGTTTGAGTTGTCAGTTTGAGTTGCACAGATGCTTATACCTGATTTTCAAGTCATCAGACATTGTTTTCGATAAATACACTGAAATCCATCCATGTTATGAGGGTATTTGTTGTAAAAGAGATTTGGTGCACATTTGGTCAAGTTTGGTGCATTCGCCGGATAACACGTCGTGAAAACGGCTTCAGGACGTACATACCTACCTACCTACAGGTAGGCGCAGTTATCATATGTCGATCTCTTAACACAACCAAACCGCTTTGAAGCACTTTAATGGTGACGCGACATATTTACTCTAAAAATAAGGTAAGCTTAAAAAAACATATATGTATGGTGGCGAGGAATGTCCTCAGGTGGACCCAAGGTGCCCAGATCCGTTTTCAGGATGCACACCTGATGGTTTTGGTCGACAATAAATGAGGAAAAAGCTCAAAATACTGAGGATGGCGTATAGGTACTGGTGCCGAGGACTGCGGACCTCGGTGTGGGGTTTTATCTCACTTTTAACCCTATTAGTGGCAGGAGGGGGGTTGTTTTTATCCACCCCTCAGGTTTTTCGGGAATATCTCCGAAACCGCTGAAGCTACGATGCTGAAATTTTCTGACTTTTCCTAAAACTAAATTGGGCACATTCCCTGAAAATTTCAAGTTCATAACTTTACCAGGGGCGGCTCCAGAGCACTGGGAATTGGGGGGTCCTATTCGTGAAGCGAGTCATTTGGGCGAAGATCACGATGCTGCACCAGTTTTACGAACAGTGAATGAAAGGTATCATGTGATAACATATAAAGTTATTGTGCATCCTCTTTTAACACGTTTTTGCTATAATAGGCGGATCCAGGCGTCCAAAAAGTGGGGTTATGTTTTACCTCCCAACATAGGTGCCCTGACACCGCCTATGCATGACCAATACAATTGTAGTCGTTCTCTCATAAGAAAATTGTAACATAACAAGACCATTACCACCCTTTTTAGAAACAGTACCAACAAAAACCTTATTTACTATACTTTTTGTGTACCCCCAATCTCAATGATCTGTATCCGCCTATGATTTTTGAAAATGCATATTTTTAGGATCCATGTGAATTCCTGGTTCATTCTCTATCGATCGGCAAAAGTTGCGTTAAGATTGGTTCAGAAACCTGGCCGTGATAAACAGTCTGAAATGTATCTGCAATTTGCCCGTTTTTACTCCCCTCTACCCCCCCCCCCCTATTGACATTTTTTAATTTTTATTTTTTAGAAATGTAGATCACGTTGAGCGAAATCGAATGCCGTTTGAATTTTGAAAATCGGCCAGTTAGATCTCGAGATATCAAGGGGGGGGGGGGGTCGTAAACAGCCCCCCTGCCACTAATAGGGGTAGCCAAGGAGCCTGCCACTAATAGGGTTAATTAATAGCATGACCTGCAACCGCAATCGTCTTTTAACATCTGTCTGGAAGTTTGATCTCGCAATGATAAAATAGGTACCTAAATCTGTTGGGCAAATATTTTCTTTTTCGTCATACGCTACCTTTCAAAGTTCATACTTCATCCTCTGTTCATACTTCATACCCTACTTATCATAGGATGATAACCAACATAACAAAGGCATATGGATTATGGAGCCCAAGTTGAAGTCGTTATTGGTATATTTGCCGCCGCCGATGGGAGCCTTTTTGGAGACTCGATGTGTTATACAGGTATATCCTCCCACTACCCTAGCCATATCTAACTTACTATTCCAACATAATCCGTCTGTCTGTGAGTCTGTGAGTCTGTGTGTCCGCACATCGTGTAGTGGGTTCAATTAACCCTATTAGTGGCAGGGGGGTTGTTTTTATCCACCCCTCAGGTTTTTCGGGAATATCTCCGAAACCGCTGAAGCTACGATGCTGAAATTTTCTAACTTTTCCTTAAACTAAATTGGGCACATTCCCTGAAAATTTCAAGTTCATAACTTTACCAGGGGCGGCTCCAGAGCACTGGAAATTGGGGGATCCTATTCGTGAAGCGAGTCATTTGGGCGAAGATCACGATGCTGCACCAGTTTTACGAACAGTGAATGAAAGGTATCATGTGATAGCATGTACAGTTATTGTGCATCCTCTTTTGACACGTTTTTGCTATAATAGGCGGATCCAGGCGTCCAAAAAGGGGGGTTATGTTTTACCTCCCAACATAGGTGCCCTGACACCGCCTATGCATGACCAATACAATGCTAGTCGTTCTCTCATAAGAAAATTGTAACATAACAAGACCATTACCACCCTTTTTAGAAACAGTACCAACAAAAACCTTATTTACTATACTTTTTGTGTACCCCCAATCTCAATGATCTGTATCCGCCTATGATTTTTGAAAATGCATATTTTTAGGATCCATGTGAATTCCTGGTTCATTCTCTATCGATCGGCAAAAGTTGCGTTAAGATTGGTTCAGGAACCTGACCGTGATAAACAGTCTAAAATGTATCTGCAATTTGCCCGTTTTTACCCCCCTCTACCCCCCCCCCCCCTATTGACATTTTTTAATTTTTATTTTTTAGAAATGTAGATCACGTTGAGCGAAATCGAATGCCGTTTGAATTTTGAAAATCGGCCCGTTAGATCTCGAGATATCAAGGGGGGGGGGGGTCGTGAACAGCCCCCCCTGCCACTTATAGGGGTAGCCAGGAGCCTGCCACTAATAGGGTTAACCTCGCCTACAGGGCAGACGGTATGTCGTAGGAGGCTGAAATTTGCACACCTTCTAGGTGACAGAGCGGGTCAACGCCTTTTTTAGGTTTCCACTCGCTGGGGTGCACGGTTGGCACGTGGCGCGCGCTGGAAAAGCGCCAATGAAATTTTGATCGGTTCGTAGATCTTCATAGAGAGCCGGGGTCGACAAACTTTGTGAGCTAAATGCATGCCGATCGGTGGCGGGTGCCTCGCATTGGCGGATAGGCAAGTTATTAATTTGAATAAAAAGTGGCCAGAGAATGTGTTGATTTTCGTTCAATGGGAACAGCTGGCGATGCGAGTATAAAAATGCACCGCGTTTGCCGCAAGGCGTCACATTGGTCACAGGGCGTCATTTTTGCCGCAAATCGCACAGTTTTGTCAAATATGGTCCGATATGGGTGCAATTTGGTGCAAAGATGCATGCTCAACTAACAGGTTCAGATGCGCCGCGTTTGTCGCAATGCGCCACATTTGCCACAATGCGCCATTTCCGACAAAAACGATTGAGCGTAATGGAATTGTACGAATAGGAGGAGGGCTAGAAGCACTTTTAAAGTCTGATTTTTTTTATGCTTATTGGATCTAAGTATTATGTGACCTGACATGACCCAGTGGTAGGTAATGGTAGTGGTAGGAGGTAGGGTAGGGGTAGGGGTAGGGGTAAGGATAGGGGTAGGGGTAGTGGTAGGGGTAGGGGTAGTGGTAGGGGTAGGGGTAGTGGCAGGGGTAGTAGTAGGGGTAGGGGTAGTGGTAGGAGTAGTAGTAGGGGTAGTGGTAGGGGTAGTAGTAGGGATAGTGGTAGGGGTAGGGGTAGGAGTAGGGATAAGGGGTAGTGGTAGGGGTAGTGGTAGGGGTAGTGGTAGGGGTAGTAGTAGTAGGGGTAGGGGTAGTAGTAGGGGTAGTGGTAAGGGTAGTGGTAGGGGTAGTGGTAGGGATAGTGGTAGGGTAGTGGTAGGGGTAGTGGTAGGGGTAGGGGTAGTGGTGGAGGCAAAAGTAGAACAGTGGTCCGGGATGATCCCATCAGACGAGAGGTGTCCTACGTGACCTGGCCTGACCCAGAGTGACCAAGGCTGACCCCTATGACCCCATCCAACTTTCATCCAACGAAGCCCTCAGAGCAGTTTTTTAATTCTCTTCACATTTCCGTCCATATCTATGCTTCTAGACGACACATCGATTTGAAACGAACACCATTCGAAAGCAAATTGGCTGGTGCCGCAATTTTTTCCTACCACGCAGCAAAGCAAGTGGCGCAGCCGCTTGTCTATATTACTATTTGTGGTGACGTAGTTTCTGTCTGTTACCGAGGTCGCGACATGGTGCTACGTAGCGCGGGTTACAGGTCACGCCGTTGCACCTACCGCGCTGAAGTTTACGCAACTCATAGAACAAGGATGGACAACGTGCCTTTGAGGGGTCTGGGCTCGATCGGATTGGTAGGGAGCGCGTGGCGCGTGCCCAAAAAGTGCAAATTCGCGTCATAGACTTTACATGTATAAATCGGCGTGCGAAATCGGGCGAAAACGGCTAATTTTGGCCGACACGGGTCTGGTCCCCGTGCAATATCTCGGTAACCGTGCGCCCGATCGTCACGGGGAAAACAGCATCGTGTAGAGAATCGAGCGGGCTATCGAATGGTGTGCGGTGCAGGGGATGGCACGCGCCACGTGCACCCGTGAGGGCACTTTTGTTTGAAAAATTAAGGTTTCGGACGGATTTTGGATTTTATTTTATTTTTACGTGACCGTCAGACTGAGAGAGTTAAAGCAACGCCCATTGCCAAGACAAATGTACCGCCTCTCATGGAAAAATTGTGAAAAGCTAATTGATCAAAAACAATGTGGAAAAAATCGCTGGAGAAAATGGTATTTGTCCACAATGTGCCACTAAATAATTACACGGGATTTGCTGCTTAACCTGATAGGTTTGGCAATTGAAAATGCTATCATTAGAAAGAGCATTCAATTCTCTTCAAGATCCAATCATCACGTTTGCATGGCAAGCAACAGTACTCTTAAAAATATAAATGTTTCAAACCTCTGCAAAACCATTTTTAGCGAAAATTATCTACGCCTTTCATTTGTCATAAAACTACGCACCTAAATTATAAAACACATTTGACAGGTTTTGAAGTAGAAAGCATGCTTATCAGACACGGGCACCTCGATGCGATGGATATTCTTTCCAAACCAAATCATTTAGCCATCAAAAAGCAATCGACCGAAATGGATAGCTAACCCAACCGACACAAGAAAACCAAACACCCGCCGATCGTAAATACCCCTTTTCGCGTTGCGGAGCACGCGGGTCACCCTAGTTGGGTTCTATGGAGGGTCAGCGGGGCAGTGTCTCCGACCGTCTCCATCCCTGTCCGTTCCTGTAAAGAACAAGCCGACGCAGGTCGACACGTCGTGTCCCCGGGGTCGCGGGTCGACCCGCCGACCGGTGGCGGCGCCGCGCCGCGCCGGTCGCCGCAGAGGCGGCGCCTCCCGTCAGTCGGGCCGGACCCGTGAGAAGGAGAGGAGGTGTCCGTGAGCAGCCGGGAGCCCGGTCACTATCTGCGCTGTGAACTCCGGGAGACGCAGGCCGTACCGCTGCGATAGCCAAGGTGAGGGGCGTCGGCAATCTGCCACGGGTCCGGGTGCGGGGGCGGAAATCTGTTTCAGATTAGATACCTATATATCCTCGCAGGTCGGCGCGGCGGCACGGTGGAACGGAGTTCGCAGCATCGTCAGGAGACCGCCAATCTGTCTCACGACTATGTTGATTGCGTAAGTGGTCCCGCATTGACTCAGTTTGTAGCAAGATGTTTTCGAATATTGATTTTAAATCATTGGGATATGCTTGTTGTCTCTGTATAGCTGTCCTTGTTGCCTTTGTTGTCTTTTTAAATCATTGGGATGTGTTTCTTGTCTTTGTATAACTGCAAAATGAATGAAAAGAGAAAGAGATTAGCGAGATATGGCACTTAAGTTTATTCAGAGCAAACAAAAGGTCGAGGTACTGGGTCCAAGTACGATGTATTTTTTAATGACAGTGAGCTGGGGACAATATAAATCCGGGAATTTATACCTACTAAAATCGTATCAGTCAATGTGATCAATGTGGTCAAAATAAGATGGAATAGTTACCTTTTGCGAAGACAAAAAAAAACAGATCAAGGGATTTGTTTTTTATTTGTGTTTATTTTTTAGGGGGGGGGGGCTACCTTTAGTTATGACCAAAAGGTAGGGTTTATTCCATCTTACTTCAATGCAATTAATTTTATTTCAATTTCAATTCAAATAACCCAATCACGCTAAAAAACGTTTCGCACCATTCAAACTGGTCTTAGCTGTGTTAAAACAGCAATTCAGCTTTAGGCACAACGAGGAGTTTGAGGACAAGCATAACATGGCTTCTTGAGCTCGATATTGTCCATAACACAAGTTGCAAGTAATAGGCTCAATATGTTGTTGTTTTTTTGTCAAGAAGATATATTATCCCGCGCCCTGGTGTGGGTCTGAGCCACCTTCGCCCTGGTGGGGGGGGGGCCAAAATGACCCCCCCCGTCTAACTCGAAAACGAAGAGGGCTAGGAAGACGCGGAAAAAAGCAAACGAAAGCCCATAACAAGTACGTTCGAAAGTATTTCGGTCATTTTTTCGCTAAGGTCAATATTGAGGTCGCTAGAGGTCATCATAGGTCAAATTTCAGTGTTTTCGGTGTTGCCGGACATATTCCGCTGTAGCTCGGAAACTAGAAGAGCTAGAGAGCCGCGGAAAAAAGCAATCGATAGCTCTTTTCAAGCTCTTTCGCCAAGGTTCGTCAGATTTGACCTCAGCTCAACGGTTTGGCCTACAGAGGTCATGCAAGGTCAACTTGGCAAATTTCGTTGAAAATGTTTTTAACTATAGCATGCATTCACGAGAAAATAGAGAAACGATTCATGCACCATCGTGCTTGGCTCGTCGAGACGCGTCGAATGATATATAGTTTGACCTCGAAAGGTCATTTTGAAAATTTGACCTCAGGTCAAGGTCATGACCTTACCGAAATAGGTCATGCTGCATATCATTCGATCCGCATTGACGAGACAAACACGATAAACGTCGAACGGAGTCTCTATCTCTATTCAATAACAAGTAAGTGCAGAAAAACCGCTGGTGACCTCTGGTGACCAGGGAGATGACCTAGCGTGACCTCAGCGAGGTCACAAGCAAATGGTTTCACATGGGCTGTGATTTGCTGACCCAAGACACTTCAATAACGAAATATAGGAACAATCACGCCCGATTTAGCTGAAAAACAACTACTTTTCGATTCTCCCATTGACTTATAATGGGGAGCAGCGATGACCTGACCTGACCTTAGGTCACATTTATAAAAAATCCGAGATAGCCATTTTGTAGAGCTGGGTGACATCTTCAAGTACTGTAAATTTTACATCGATCGGATAAAAGCTGTGCCTTTGAGAGAGCTTTGAACTTTTTTAGAGGTGGTGTCAGTTTTGGTGACCTTGTGACCTGACCTGACCTGACCCGAACCCCCAAAAAAAGGACATGATGTAAAAATGTTGAATAAACAGCTATACAAAGTTTCAGGGCGCTAACTCAAGTGGTTTCTGAGTTATCGCTGAAAAACCACAGGGGGGGGGGGCCAAAATGGCCCCCCCCCCCCACCAGGGCGAAGGTTATATGCTTGCGCATCATATATCTATCTTCTCCTATACCTATATTATCGGAAGCGCCAGTGAACGTTCAACGCTGGAGTGATTTCGATATATAAAGCGATGATAGACAAAAAGAGATGATGGGTGAGCACATTTGACGCGGCTTCAGTGTTCTTCCACTCCCACTCAGGAATTGGTATGTTCATAGTTGGTTTGCACGCAAGCTCTTTACGCATTGTAAGCTTCCCCTGACATCTCGGGGGACGCTGTCAGATGATCCTGCGACCTCGCCCTGCGGCGATTTGCTACTGGCGGTGCCGAAGCGACCTCGCCGCGGCGGTGAAGCGCCGAGACCGCAGTACACGACACACACTTCGGCGTGGTGGAGACTGAGGATTGCGTGGATCCGCAGGATGGACCTGGGACTCGAATAGGGGATGGGTTGAAGGACCGATGCGCCGCCTGATGAACTGCCTACAGTTCTGGCACGTGCCGCTAGCAATTTGGGGGTCGTCGCCGCCGACACGACTTTGTGCCGCACGTATCTGCGCCGATCTCCCAATGGTCATACGCACGCCGCTGTCTCAGCTCGACGCCCACAGCGTCAGCCAGATACAGCCAGCGGAGCAGCTTAGCGGGAGGATTAGCTCACGTAATCGGCTTTCATCCCGCCGCCGACTGATAGGATCGGACTCTGATCTCAGGCTGGACTGTAACTGAAACATAATTAACACAGTTCCGGGACCACACGTGGAATCGATACGCACCTTTTATGAACAGTCTGAGCTGGGATTACAGAACGGAGGCATGGAAGAGATGAGTTGGGGTTTGGGTGCTCGGCCCGCGGTCATCGACGTCCACCCGGTGGCTTACGGAGTGAGCGGGATCGTTTGTTTCCACATCATATGATTGTTTTTTTTTTTTACTGTGAAGCACCTCACCGTTCTGGTTCATTTCGAACCAGAGCCTCAAAGCGGCTGCCAAACTCAGCGGCGAGCTCGGGGGTGGGCGGAGGTGGGGCCCGGTGGTGGCGACACTCGCCGTCAGATAAACTTCCATGTGTGGTGGTTCCCAGGGTTGAGGCCCTTTTCCCGGTAGCCAATCTCGCGCCGCTGCTGAGCTGGGGACTCTCAGCTGCTCGCCATGTGGCGTCGGTAGCGTTATACGCCGGGCTGCTGAGAGGGACGAGATATGTGACTGCAGATCTATGGGCTGTTTACTGGCGCCGCAGTATGCTTCACGAGTCATACACGCATCCGTTTATACTCTGTCCACATTGCAGAGATCCATAGCAAACTGTGCCTAATGCCGGCGGACGATGCAGTCGTGATCTCGTTGTCAGGTGGTTGTCAGCGCTTTATTGTTCCTCGGCCACCCGGAATCTGACCACATAACCGTTTTACAGTCTGATCCAATCTGGCTGCTCGACGACCTCATTTGCACCCCGCTGATTCAAGCCGACCCCCGCCGCACTGGCGAGATTGCGGCCCCGCGGCCCCGGAAACTGGAGCCGTAAGGCCGCTCCCCGACGGCCACCTGCTACTCTGTGCCCAGTCAGTGGCGGGCTCAACTACCGACTCACAGTGCACGCAGATTGCAGGTGCATGCCGTCGATTTGCTCGTTATAGGTAGAACGCAGCGGAGGCTGAGTGGGCAGTATATCGTGTCCTGCTGCGAATGGTTTACATACGAAATATACGAGTTTCTTTCGCACCTTACGATGCAGAAGACCCGATTGCCTCTGAGGGTCTCTGATGAGCCATGGTTTGTCACCGGGCGGGCACACCATCCCGAGGTAGCTACGGATTGTGACTCACTGCTTCCAATCCCGCCCACTGCCCTCCGCATCTCGGGAGGACGTCTTCCGGTTGGCGCTCTCATCCCACTGGGGCCGTCTCAGAAGCCGCGTGGAGCTCGCTCATCGCACGATAGCGACCGGCACCGCGCACCGATCCTTTTTGGGTATAAGCCGCACCTCCCACTCATCAAGTTTCAGAAGCAGATCCCCTCCCACTCGGTTTAGCGGGTCGGAGCCGAGTCACGTGCGCGCGCGGACGTCTCCGAGTTGGAGGGAGGTAGCCGCCTGGCCCGCGGCGCCGGCGGCAGGGTCAGCCTCTATGGCGCCTCTCGCGTGACTGAGCCGCGTTCCTGGACGCCACGCCGGCCAGTCGGCACGCGGCACTTTCTAGCCGCCGTCGGCGACGAACGTACTCGGGTGTGGGCGGTGGGGCGCCGTCATAGAGCAAACCTCAGTCGGTCAGCGCACACTGGGCCAGGGTTGGGAATCACCCGCGGACAGGCTGAGATATAGACGGGCCGCAAACTGCCCCCAGACGGACAAAATGTAGATTGTCTGAGGATGGTCGGAGGGAAAGCCATGCCGTTGATGGCTTCGGCCAGCAGAGCCGTTTTACAAGTTACAGTGCGAGCAGCGTTGAAGCGGCGCCGTCTCGTGGGGCACGGCAGTTAGCCGCGTCCTGTGTCGTGCCCCTGAATGTGAAATGCCGGCGGCCACAGGCAGTGAATTCCATGGAAGTTAGGGTGGTGTCTAGACATTCCAAACAAGTTCTGGTGAAGCGTGAAGGTGCCCAGACAGACACTGGTAATAAAGTGCTTTGCAGAATCCAGGGGGAACAGAGCTCTCGAATCCGAATCGGCTGCTCTTGGCAGTCACCATTCATCAGAAAGTCAAGCCACAAGCGTTTCGTCCAAGACATCAGCACGCTACTTGTGTGGCCGCACGGAGAGTCATTCGCGCCGGACACGCGCGGGACGCCACATTGGCCACGGCGCGCCGAGTCTGCCGCGGCCGTGGGCCGGAGCCGCGCCGAGTCTGCCGGGGGCGCCGGAGGTGCGCCCGACGCCCGCGGGCAGCCGAAACGCACCGGCGCACCCGGACACGATCCGGCACGACGGTGGCTACACGGACACGCCGGGGAAGCCCGCTCCAAACGGCCCGCCTCCGGGAATCGGCAACCTGCCGCCGCGGCGCCTGAAACGGTGCGCCGCCTTCGCCACCGGCGGGAGCGCGCACGACGGCCGCACCCGGAGACGGCGGGTTTCCCGTCAGTTTCACGGTGTACCGCGCCCCGCCCCCGCCGGCGACCCGTGGGCTGTTCACGGACCATCGGCGCGTGCTGATGGGGAATTTGGAGGCGCTGGCAGTGGTTCCGGCTCCGGCTGTCAACTGTCGAGTGACATTGCACCTACCGATGATCACCGATTGTGGCGGAATTCAGGGGAAATCCAAAGATAAGCACAGCCCAGAGAACTACCGAAGCTTTCTGAAAGCTCTCTTGGGCCCTAGCTCACAGAGGACTTCTTTTCCGTTGTTCCCGCTCACAGAAAACTTCTCGTCTGTGCTTAAAGGGACACTCCCACCTTAACATTAGTTTTGAGTTGAGATAGCCAAATTGGTGGCCATGGCTTGCAAATACCGGTTTGGGCACTCACAACATCGACAAATGCTTTAATTCGGAGATATGGAATTTCAAACTTGCAGTTTTCGGATTCTAAGGGGCTAGTGCATTGGTATGCCCCCTTAGAATTTGTGACGTCAGCGGAGATCTAACGATTTTTAAATCTTTTACTAAAACGTTTGGTAGCACGCGGTGGTATATGCTGCTTTGCGCGCAACAAATGCCGCACTTTCAAATAAAGTCGCTAGGAACAGCGGAGATCCCAAAAAGTAAACAAAAGTAAAAGTCTAATATCTTGAAAACCGGTGAATATTTTTCGATGAAATTTGGTAGATATTCGTTTTCGCTCTTGCTGAACCGAGCGACATCACCTTCGTGCCAATTCATTAACTTTTTTGAAGGTGGGAGGGTCCCTTTAATGGGGCTGCCAAATTTCACAGGACACTGTCATATTGCACCTTATCCGTAGGGGAGACCCGGGAGGTATGGGCCCCCTGGAGGTATGGGCCATCGCAGTTTTGAAGAAGTGTTGCGTATTTTTACACATTTGACGGCGTTAACTGGTAGCAGCCATTCCGTTATACATCCCACGTGATTTTCAAAACCTTCCTCAGTCTTCTTTGGCAATGAGCGGTGATAAAGCGCTTTTGCCCTCTTCGAGTAAAACACGGTACATACAGAAAATTCGTGATAAATTTGAACCAGGCTCGTTTTATGATGTCAGACCATCGCTAACATAAAGTTTAAAGCATGCACATTAAGACTGGATAGACAATATGAAGTTTTTTTGCAAGATTATGAGCTGAGATGTTACGCACATTATGGCGTCCTTACCGGGAGGCTCGGGCCACCCATCCCCAGTGATCCTAAATAAATAAAAAGATGCTTTCATTGAATGTCCCCGTCAATAGGTTTTATTTTTGTCGCGCAAGGTCGAAAATTTAACTTCAAATTTCATTCGAACAGAAAAATATTATTGATCTCATTTCATGGTGCATGATTGAGTTTACCAAAATACATATGGGCCCAAGTGACCTCCATGAAGCAAGCTGTTGGCCGCTTATGCGGTTCCTGGGCTCTAAGAGAGATCAAGGTAGATACCAGCTACGAGCATTATTTTCATTGTCGAGAAAAGAATATGAAACATGGTACCGGCCCATACCTCCCGGGCCATGGCCCATACCTCCCGGTGTATTTTGATGGATCGAAAAAGCACATGATTTATTGAAAGTTATCTCGAGACAAAATAGTTGATCCCAGATGCCTAATATCAGGCACACGTTGCAGGCGAAAGCCAATTGCACGTACCCATAGTGAAAAACCGAGTCTAGCCACTGCCCACTGGAAGAAAATTGCCTTTTCACAAAACCGGCCCATACCTCCCGGGTCTCCCCTACCTATTCGGTAACTGGGGGCCGTGAATTGTGAAAGCTCTATAAGAGGTTCTAGAGAACTGTCGCCGTTTGGTTAGGCGTTTGGTCACGGTGCCGACTGTAGACTTGGTTTCAGTGTTGGCCACAACTTCACCGTGATGTAATCGGTAGGCAATTAGCTACTGATGACGTCACCATAGGCCAATGGGCGGCGGCCACTCGCACTGCCGGCGGTGTGCTCCTGAGGCGCCTCCCGGTCCAATGGAGTTGGAGGGACACGCTTAGTTGGCCCACTCGGTGTCTGTATATTCAGACACATACGGAGTCACGTACAGTCCACAACAGGGTATATTGAGTGAAGGTCTACAGCGCCTGCATCAAGACGGCGTGCGGACGGTTCAAAGCGTCCGTGTTCGGTACCACGATGCCCGGAGTCGCGAGGCTGCGCCGGTTGAGTGACGCTCAGTTCAAGGAGTCGCTGTGGGAACGCCGTGCGTCGGACGTGCACGAGTTGAACCGATAACACTGCGTGGTCCGGAGATTAGAGCGGTTGCATCATGGGGCGGCGCACCGTACCCCTGGACTGCGGAAGTGCGGAGGTATACAACGCCCTACTCCAGCCACCCAAAACCCTGAGGCCTACACCGCATTACAAGTACCTATCTAGCCATAACAGTTACCGACTTCCGGAGACTTCGATGCTGAATGACAGCGTAAATAGTCACGTTACTAATGCTGTGAACTGTTTGAAGTCATTCTTTCTCTGGATTACTACAGCCCCTTTTACATTTCTGACCGAAACTGATTTGAAAAACTGAATTATCCTTCACCGTCCCCGAGTTCTTCCAGATCCTCATCTCATCCAGTTCTATTTAATTTAATACGCTCCCTCGTGCCATTTCCGCGGCTACCCGGCGCTGTATTTATCGTCCCCAATGCCGTTCGTGGCTAACTGGCCCCTGTATGTAGGTACCCGCTGACTGCCGCGGTTCCGCTCTGCGTGCTGGAGACGCCCGGTGGGGACTGTTCGAAGCCAACTGACCTCTTTGCTGACCCCAGAGTGTCGCCCCCGTGTGCCGCTGACTGACCCCTGTGTCACTCTGTGTGCCGCGGACTGACCCCTGTGCCGCCCAGTGTGCCGCGGACTGACCCCTGTGCCGCTCTGTGTGTGCCGCGGACTGACCCCTGTGCCACTCGTGTGCCTCAGATGACCGGTGGGTGTCGCTCGCCGCTTGAAACCCCTGTGTACCGCTGACAGTAGCGGCGGAACACCTTCAATTAAGAGGGGGCACTGCCGACTTTTGGTCCCATTCTTTCCATGCAACGCCTATTGGGCTAATATTAACCCGCGCCCGGCTGGGGGTCCTGGATTTCCACGCCCTGCTGGGGGGGGGCTGTTTGAACACCCCCCCCCTTGTAACTCGGCTCATGGGCCACGTAGCGATACGCGGAAGGCGGCGTTCGAAAGAGCGTCAAAAATAATGACGAAATCACTTCGGTCAATTTTTTGGTCAGGTCAAAGGTCAGGTCACCAGAGGTCGTTGAAGGCAAAATTTCGCCGATTTCCAGGTCGAATGTCGAAAATTTCCAAGAAGCCAACGCATAACTCGGGAACTAATAGAGCTACAGCGCCGCGGAAAAGCGCATTCGATAGCCCTATTAACGCCCTTTCTGAGTAATTCTCTCAGATTTGACCTAACTTCAACGGTTTTGCCTGCAGGGGCCAAAAACTGCAAAAATAGCCGATTTTTTCGGAAACAGTTTTTCTGCAATAACTTTTGACCCAAGCCTTGTAAGAGCTTACTTTCACCGGCATCGTGTTCCTCTCGTCAAGACGCATCGAATGAACTATAACTTGACCTTGAAAGGTCAACTTGAAAATTTGACCTCAGGTCAAGGTCATGACCTGACCGGAAAGGGTCATGCTGCATATCAGTCGATCCGTATCGTCGAGCTGAACACATCTAAGGCGTTTTCATCGCTCTAGCATGCCTCTATCAAAAGTTATTTGCGAAAAACTGTTAGATACCATTCGTGACCTAAGATGACCTCAGGGCATAAACAAGGGTCACGGACACCATTTTCATGTTCCGTGTGTCTAAAACACTTGTAATTCGGTGTTTGGGAGTGTTTATAATGTCTTTCGTCCAAAAGAGGCGCATTTCAATTTTCTCCCATTGACTTATAATGGGGAGGTCGCAAAATTGACCTGACCTTAGGTCATCGATATCAAAATTCTGAGATATACCTTTTGTACATGCTATTGCTCTTAGCAATCCCTGAAAGTTTCAAAGCGATCGGTCACTCGGTGTAGCTATGACAGACATTGAAACTTTTTATGAGGTGAGGTCACTTCAAGTGACCTGGTGACCTGACCTTGAATGACCTTGGTCTGAAATTTCACAACATGTGTAGAATTGATGTATGATAAGGTGTACCAAAAACGGCGGCGCTCCGCGCCGCCGTTTTTGAGATATTTGCAAAAAACCACAAGGGGGGTGTTCAAACACCCCCCCCCCCCAGCAGGGCGCGGGTTGAAATGCCAAAATCAAAGGGGGGCAGGGTGCTCCGGTGCCCTCCCCGTTCCGCCGCCTATGACCGCTGAGGGCTGACCCCGTACCGAATTCCATGTGTCATGTACTGTACCGACATCTCTGTTCTGTGTGCCGCAGATGGCCGGCGGGCGCCGCTCGCCGCTGCTGGTGGCCGCCGCGCTGCTGCTCGTCCTGACCCCCACGGCCGAACCGTACGGCTACGGGCGGCTGGCTGAGCTAGCGCGGCGCCGCTTCTCCGGCGGACTGGTGTCCGGACAGCGTCTGTCCGGTCTGGGCAGACACGTGGCTGCCGTGGCCGACAGTCTGCGGGCCGGCGCAGACAGGAGCGACAGGTAAGCACGACCTCCAGTGGTGGCGGGATTGTCGGCTGGCGGGGCTGGAGGCTGGGCGGCGGGGGCGTTGTCGAGGCTGGTGGGTGTCCAACTCAGGGCGGTGCCGGGCGGCGGGCGACTACACACTACACAGTGCGGGCGCGGCTGATGGCTGAATGACACGGGACGGGGGAAGCCGCTGGGTGGGCCGCCCGTGTGATCGTCTGCCAATGGTGCCGTGTATGGACAAGAACAGCCTCCATCCGGCCGGGTCCGCCCCTGTTCTGTGGCCAACACTCCATTAGGAAACGTCCAGACCGTGTTACATAGGCGGGTCCTCGTACTATGCTAAGTGTTTAGTGCAATCGTATCACAGTGGCACGTGTATATGGGCACTAAAAGTTACAGGTGATGCAAGGCTGCATTGAATCGAGTGAACATAATGCATACTGTGTCTTAAAGATTTTTGGTTTCGTCATCAAAACAGGGCAATAGGGGAAAGTGGGGTATGACGGGCATGTTAGTTTTGCGGGTCTGTACCTCTGAAGTCTTTTCTTCGATTGCTTCACCAATTTAGCACAACCATCTTCAGGCATTTTTCTTTCAGTGCCCCTTTGACACCTAAGGTCTAAATCCAATACTTTTCAATTGAGAGTGTTTTTAGCAAGACCCTGCAAAAACCCGTCTTACCCCACCGGGGAGGGTAAGACGGGCACTGATGTTGGGGCAAGACGGGCACAACGTTAGTTTGAACTTCTTTACATATTTACTGCCGAATAATTATGCTAATACATCTTACACATCTGGCTTTTGATCTTACAGTCAATATTGTAAGGTTCGTAGCATCGCACGGCTACTTATAGGCGTAATGGTATTGATCGATGTAATGAAAAAATTAAACAAATTCAAAGCTGTCTATTTAAATAATTTCGATGGAAATGCGTTGCAAATGATGTAGAACAGCGTAAGTTAGCTTAAAATAACAATATCAGATGGTTTGCATTCCTTTCATCATTGTTGCCCGTCTTACCCCATTCGGCTGCCAATAAGGATATCACACCGCCTCCGGGCACCAAATTAAAGGATTCATTCGCCAGCATACACATTTGGATGACACCCTAAGACGAAACTCTCATCAAATTTCCAAAACAAAATATGAAACAGCGAGGTCAGAAAACACTACGAAACACGATAGTTCTGCTTAGAGTGCAAGGCACGTTTTTAGCTTTTCCACAATTTTTCAAAAACTATTTAAGATGCGTACCTCTGCCTTCACCTCACAGCAAAGAACCACACGGCCGATTACCAACCACAACAAGAGGTTGCTAGCGCCAACGGTTTGGGCTAGAGGGCCGGTGCCCGTCTTTCCTACCCCGCCCGTCTTACCCCACTTTCCCCTACCTGCTTCTCAAGATGATGTTGAACGGTTCGCTTTTTTTGACGTCATGCATACAAGCCGTAGGACACGATCAGTTGCCTGAGTGCGATGTACTGTTTTCGTGCACCCTCGATGCTCGATGTTTATAAAGTAGGTACCTATAAACAGCCGTTTTTTTTAGAAATTGCCGTAGCACCGACAAAATGACCGGTGCTTGACTGACGTTGTTCCGACGTCGACTGACGTTACTCCAACGTTGACTGATGTGCGACTGATGTGCTCCAGTGACGGCGACGACCTCCGCTCGAAGCTGGATAAGGAGCTGGAGCCGGCGCTGGACCCGCCACCCCGCCGCAGGCTGGAGCTCAAACGCTTCCTGCGCCGCCAGCACCACCACCATAAAAAGATGATGGCCAAAAATAAACGGCTCAGCAACAAGAACGGTAGGTGCTAAATCCACTGCAGTGATCATTAGTAATCGAGACGGGCTATTTTATCGAGTGTTCACATGCAACGAGCAACTGAATTAACCACGTGCTATCTTTGCCACGGTTCAAGCGCATGCTTGCATTTCCGGCGAGCGCCTCGCCCTGGCTGATCTTCAAGCTGCGGCTTTTTGTGAGTGGTGATCAGACTTGAGCCTCTGGCGTTGGTTGCAGCTGATGATGAAGCGACACGTTTGTTTTCCAGAAATATGTCTGTTCAAGGCCCTGCGGCGGTGCGGCAACCACCTCATAACAGAGTTGTCCTCGGACATGACGTTTGACCATCGCTGTTCCTCCAAGGAGGTAAGTCATTCCTCCCACACATTGCTCGGCCTAGCGCCAATGTCAGTGATTGCTTTTTTGTCTGATTTCCTTACAAGCCAAGATTTCGTGACGTCAGTGGTTGTACTGGTGTGACATTCAGTAGACGAATGAACTGTGATCTCAGTGCACTCAAGACTGACAACTATCGGGAACTGGAAGATGAGTGTAAAATTCCAGCCATCACTGACCGACTGTGGCCTGGGTGTGATCTCATCCCAGTTGCTAACCGCTGCAGATGTAGGTGTAGGGATGTGGGTGCTGCTCCAGCTCACCTGACCGCCGTGCTGTCGCCGCCGGCAGGATTTTCTCGACTGTATGTCGCGCATGCAGCACGGCCGGTGTCACGTGAAGCACGCCCGCCACGGTCCGTCGCGGGCGCTGGTGCAGCAGTACCAACAGCGGCTCAGGCGCCTCCTGAAGGCCACCCGAGGCTGCGTCATCGGCATCGACCTCTCCACAGAGACCGACTGAGACGGGCAGAAGCAGAGCAAACGGCGGAGCGACCGGTGACGGAACCAGGCACCGAGAGGTGACTGAATCAGGCACCGAGACGCGACTGAATCAGGCACCGAGACGCGACTGAATCAGGCACCGAGAGGTGACTGAATCAGGCACGGCAGTGCTGAATCAGGCTACTGATCAACGGTCAGCGGTAGCACACGCAGTCCGGTGTCGGTAAATGTTGGCGTGTCTACAGAATGGTAAGATCCAGTGTGCTAACCAGGGCACTGCTGTTCGACCTTTGGTACGAGCATGTGTACCGTAGTCCGGACTTTGGTACGTACCGCTGTCTGTTTTTGGCACGGACCTGTGTACACCCGTCCGACCTTTGGCTCAGACCTGTGTACCAAAGGTCGAACACGGACTGATATATCGCTGTCCGACATTTGGTACACACTGGCGTACCGCTGCCCGATCATTGGTACGAAGTGGAGTACCGCTGCCCGATCATTGGTACACACTGGTGTACCGCTGTCCGATCATTGGATACATACTGGTGTACCGCTGTCCGGAAGTCCTCACTCCAGAGGCAGGTGGACGAAAGATCTCAGTAGATTAAGGGCCGACTGAAGAACGGTTGTGATCAGCTGTATTCTCCTGAAATGCGATACCCGGTTTTTGTGAAAGTACTGTTTGTTTGCGCCGCGGACAGAAAAACCGGCGGCGGACAGGACTTGTCCGGCATCTGATGTCACCGACGTCGTACCGTTACCTGTGGGACTGTCCATGTGTCTCTGGCATGTGGGGTGTATTTTTGTGTGGAGGGTATTTTGCTGCGTCCCGTGTTGCCGGCTCGACACTGGCAGATCTCAGGTGAATGATTATATAGGGTGGTTGCAGCTTCCTATCGCCGCGTCTGGCCCGTCTGAATATTATCTCACCCCTGCGGAGGAAGGGGATCACGATGTAGCGGAGTGCTCCCTCCTCCCTTCTTCCGCGAACGGCTCTGGGCCGCACCCTCCCTCCCCGGCACCGCCCAGTCCCGGGGTGTTGCAATGTTCGCTCCCCTCCCGAGCTCCAGTAATCGCAGGCTGATACAACGCGCCCGGTGAAATCGGAGGGGAGCTCTCGACCGGCACATTATTCGCCCTCCGCCAGTCTGCTGCAAACGCGCCGTCTGCGCCCGCCCGCCCGCTTCTGGCGACGGCAGACCTCCGCTGAGTGAACTCACACCTTTGTATGGTGACCTCACACCTCCGCCCGGAGTGACGCCAGACCACCAGGCTCTGAGTGACGTCACACCTCCCGGTGGAGTGACGTCAGACCACCAGGCTCTGAGTGACGTCAGACCTCACAGCGGAGTGACGCGCTCCGGACGTAGGCGTATGTCCGGTAGCACGCCCTGTGCGGGCGGCGCGCGCCCGTATCTCCCGGCGCCGCCCCCGGCCGGCGACTGACCACTCGGTCCGTCTCCTCTCTCTGTCTCCGCCGGCGGCACTGTGCAGTGTGCAGCATCCCGCAGCCCCCGACCGCCATGTGATAATGATCGCACAGCTCGCACCGCTCCGCGGAAAGCCCCGTTCTGCCATGGGAGCGAGCGAGCGGCCGGAGAGCGGGCGGGGGGAGTTCGCAGGAACGCGCCGCCGCCGCCGACCTCCGTCGATTCTTCTGAAGTGATTAGGCCGCCGGCGGCGACAGAGCTGAGGGCAGAGGCCAGGGCCAGGAGCCGGCTGATTCGGGGAGGGCCGGCGGCGTCGATCTGGGCCGCCGAGGGCTGATCTAACCGTCCAAAGGGCGGCGTGGCGCGATGGGAGGCTGGCCGGGTCAGTCGGAGGTGATCTCACCCGAGGCCGCGGCGCCCGGTCACCAAATCCACGTGGGTAGCCGGGGCTCCGGGAACCAGCACCACTTCAGGAGGAGGGTGGGAGCATCAGCAGCGGATGACCGAGTGTCTGACCGGTAAAACCGTCCGCGGGAAGGCAAGGTAAACACTCCGGAAATGGAGGCCGAGAATTCAGAACTGAGCAGGGCGTGAAATGCACTCTTTCCAATTTGCGAGGTGGCATGAAACTCGACCTATCTCATGCGATAAGTGAGCCCAACTGTAGAACGCTGCTAGGCACCTGGTATAAACTCAACACATTGGAGCGGTTCGTGGGCGTACTTACAAATCCGGCGACATGGAGGGCCGGTGTATGTGCTCTGTGTGATGAATGTTTATTTATTGGTGTTCGATGTGATTGGTGGTACAATAAAGATGACACAAAACAGCTGTGTTTATTGTTTGGCCCACGCACTCGGAATGTTCACATGACACATGATGCAATGTGTACTGCGGATGTAAGTAGGCGTGTAAAAGGTAAACAGTTCTACCCACGCTGACAGGCCGTGTCTTTGCTAGACGGAAGACGCGAGATAGGAGCTCTGTACTGGGAATATTGTGGTGACATCACTCAGGTAGGCTGGCAACAAAAGAACATGTTTACAGGGAACTAACGAAACCCGGTTGTTACCAGAGCGTATCTGGGCAGACTGATAAGCTACTCCCAGGCTAATCCCTGCAGCATAAATAGTAAAAAATAGAATACTTATATAAGCGTTCAGAAATTACGATTAACATTTAATTCTGTGGTGTCGTAACATCACGTGATGTCGGGTCACCGGACCAGTGCTGCCGCCTGGCGGTGACACGACCCGGGTGTGGCCTGCTCGCGGAGCGGGGGTCGCCCGCTGACGCTTGAGCCGCGCTTACCTATACCTACGTTTTCTTGCTTTGTATTGTTATTCGTTCGTTCATGTTAAATAGGTATAGGTACACTCGGGGGCAGATTGATGTTCCACAACTCTTTATCCACCGGGTTCCTATGGCTCAGCATTGGCAGCAGCCGCCTGGTACCAGTAGACTGTGCCGCTTCACTTACTTGTCAAGCGGCACAGCCTACCCACACCGTATGCCACCGGTCTGGGTCGGTGGCTGGAAGGCGATCTGGGCCGCCTGTGGCGTCAGCGCAGGGCCGAGCCCGGAGGCATGGCTCGGGTCGGCGCGGCGCGGCGGCTGGCGAGGGCTGGGGAGTGAGGCGGGGTGGAAGCACGGACCATCGCACGGCTGAGCGAGTGTAATTAACTTTCGCGTCTCAAGGCGCCAATTATTCTACCTAACAATTGTGCTAAAGCAGTTGTTAAAATGTCCTATCCCCAAGACAGCGCCTATCATCATGCACATTACGACACACTTAAACGTGGCATTGGGACAGCCGATAGAACTTATATCACACGTGCATCGAGTTGCGGAGCTACATTGTTTTTAACAGGTAAGTATTAAGGCCTTGATTGAGCCCATTGGTGTCTATTATTTCGCTCAGCGATCGTCCAGAGACATGGGAACTGAGGTTTTTGGATAGCGCGGCGTCCCAACTTTAAGCAACTCTTACTATTCCTCTAATGTGTAGTCGCAGCCACCAATAGCAAACCGTTCCATCTAGGAACAAATAAGTCGCGCACCTGGGACGGTTCGAACCGGGTTTCTCCAACCGGTCACACCACGACGCTAGCGTGTATCCACTGAGCTGCCGAAACCAGCGACCGCCCGCCGCGGTCAAACGCGATCAAATGTCACAATACTGTCATTGGCGGTCAGCGGGTGAATGTCATTTTGTTTTGTGCAGACGAAGACCATTCCCGGTAGCTCAGTGGATGAACGCTCGTGTCGTGAATTGGCCGGGGGGAGAAGCCCGGTTCGAACCCCCCTGAGTGGCCGACTTTTTGGCTCCTAGTTGGAACGGTTTGCTATTGGAGGCTGCGACCACATATTAGAACAACAGTAATAATCGCATTGGAGCGTTGGCTGCGGCACTACTGATAACCCCCAGTTCCCACGTCTCTGGACGATTGCCGTGCGAAACAATAGACACCAATGGGCTCAATCAAGGCCTTAATACTTACCTGTTAAAAACAATGTAGCTCCGCAACTCGATGCACGTGTGATATAAGTTCTATCGGCTGTCCCAATGCCACGTATAAGTGTGTCGTAATGTGCATGATGATAGGCGCTGTCTTGGGGATAGGACATTTTAACAACTGCTTTAGCACAATTGTTAGGTAGAATAATTGGCGCCTTGAGACGCGAAAGTTAATTACACTCGCTCAGCCGCGCGATGGTCCGTGCTTCCACCCCGCCTCACTCCCCAGCCCTCGCCAGCCGCCGCGCCGCGCCGACCCGAGCCATGCCTCCGGGCTCGGCCCTCACCGCTGCGCTGACGTCACAGGCGGCCCACATCACCTTCCAGCCACCGACCCAGACCGGTGTCATACGGGTGGGTAGGCTGTGCCGCTTGACAAGTAAGTGAAGCGGCACAGTCTACCGGTACCAGGCGGCTGCTGCCAATGCTGAGCCATAGGAACCCGGTGGATAAAGAGTTGTAGAACATCAATCTGCCCCCGAGTGTACTGCAAGACGGTAAAAATTCTCGCCGGAACCACACGTTTTCTACTCCCGCTCGAGAGCGAAGGTAGTGAAACAAACCCCTTGCCGCTTCTCACAAAGTCAGGCTAAAACTTCGAAAAAAGCTCGATTGACCATCACGAAATGTGGCGAGTGTTACCTACCAATCTTTAATATACCTCGGGTGAACTGGTGACAACTGTGGCAAGTTAACGACCCCTAAGTTCGTGGGCAAAAGTTGGTATAATAATTTTGGCAAACTTCACCACTTTTTTCAAAACAGCATAGAACCGCACCGAGCCTCCCGCCACAGAGGAACAATGGAACTGTTCCAAGGCCGAATGAGACGGCACGATGCACGTTGTGCACCGTGACCGGCACGGGCGTAGGAACGTCATGAAAAGTGGGTGGGCCACCCTGTCAAGGGGCCTCCTTTTCCAGGGGGCCTCCTATTTTCAGGGGCCTCCAACTTTTGCCTCGTCCCTGGCTGCTTTCAAGTATGACCTCCAAATCTAGCTTCTGAGATCGGGCAGATATACCCAGGGGCGTAACCGCTTAACCCGCGCGGGGCTGGGGTCTCCAGCCGAACGCGCGGGGCTGGGGGGGGGGGGTAAATTTTACCCCCTGTTATCTCCCGAACTAACGGTCCGATTTGGAAAATTCAAACGCCAATCGAAAGCTCTCATCACGAACAACTAAAAACATGTACTTAATTTAAAGTTTGAGGTCAAGGTCAAGGTCAGGTCAAGGGTACAAATTGCAAGTTTCTACAGTATCGGCCTTGCACCGTAGTTGCCGAAGAATGGAGTCATGGACTGAGACTGATCGCCCAAAACGTGTTCTTAGGCTACCAAGACAATATTCGTTGCATACAATATCATTCAGAGGTCAAGGTCAAGGTCAGGTCAGGTCAGGTCAGGTCACCAAAAAACAAAATATAGAAAAGGGCATGTGCGACACATGTTTTATGGGTCATTTTACTTATAGAATTCAATAGGCACACTCAATAAGTGATATGGACCACCTCTGGATGAATTTCAGGTCGAGGTCAGGTCAAGGTCAGGTCAAGTGAGGTCAAATTTTTAAGTAGGTTGTTAAGGCCTAAAAAGGTGTCTATCTGATGCAGTTTTTCACGGCGAATCGAATGGTGCTATGTTTGTTTCCGTACGACGTCTAAAACTTCCAAAAAAGTCATTTTTCAAAAATTTTGTGTGTCGTGACGTCATAAAATTTTGAATAACTCCCACATTTTTGAACCGATTCTTCTAAAATTTGGTATGTAGGTGCACATAGAGCACTTCTCTGACATATATTCCGGTTTTTTCGATAGACTCAAAATTTTGGATTTTATAATGATTTTCCCAAAAAAGTCAGTTTTTTGAAAAAAATTTGGCCAAAATCCAAAGTTTTCAAAAAACCGAGATAGCCATTTGATAGACAAAGTAAAATTACGTATAACCTTTTTTGTTACGTCTTGATTCCTTTAAAAATGAAGATGTTAGCGGCGTTTGAACTTTTGCCGTTTTTGAGGCGAAAATTGCGAACATGACGTCACTAAAACGTCAATTTCTCAAAAAATTTCCGACAGATTTCGCTCAAATTTTCAGGGAACGTGTCAAATTGATGTAAGAAAAGGTACTGAAAGTTTGGCGGCGCTGCGCGCCGCCGTTTTTGAGATATCGCAAAAATTCGCGAGGGGGGTAAAATTTACCCCCCCCCCAGCCCCGCGCGGGTTAAGCGAACAGTGCGGAAAGTCCGCACCATTTTTTAAAACTTATTCCCCCTCCGATTTTTTTAGAATCTATTTGCCGCAAACGGCGCATGACCCCTGAAAACCCTTACACAAATGTCTTCACCGTTTCCCAGGTGCCCCCATTAGCTTCATAGGCGCCCTCTTTGGCATATAAGCGCCCTATGTATAGTCATCAGAGACAGAGACATCCCTATATGGCCCACAGTCGCCCCGTTCTCGCATACAATGTGCGCTTATCATGGCGTCTCTCTTTTATGGACACTTGAAGGCGCCTCTCTTTGCCATGCCGGCGCCCCTGTTTCTTATGAATGCATGGCATTGATCAATTGCAATTTGCAGACCTCTATTGCATGTGGACGCCATATATGTAGGCCTCAGAGGCGCCCCTCTTTCGCATTGAGGCGCCCCTATGGGCTTCATAGGCGCCCCTCTATTGCACGTAGGTGCCCTACTGTCTCAGAACCGCTCCCCTTTGGCATGCAGACGCCCATCTTTCGTACGGAGGAGCCGCTGTGGTTCTTAGAGACGGCATGGTGCTCCCAGACGCAGATGGGGCCCTCGGAGTCGACAGTGTGGGACCTTCAGTCGCTGATGGGTGCCCGCCAGATGTGGACTCTCGGAGACGCCGGTATGGGGCCCTCAGAGATGCCGGTATGTGGCCCTTAGAGACACCGGTGTGGAACCCTCAGATACTTCAGTGTGAAGCCCTTACAATTGCTGGTGTGGAGCTATGAATGCGCTGGCTTAAATCCCTCAGAGGCCGGTACATGGACATAAGAGCTCAGTGAGAGCTTGTGTGGTGCCTTCAGTGGCCTTGTGGAGCCGTTAGACATCAACGTGCAGTGCTCTCAGGAGCCGGTGAGTCCTCAGAGTCACCGGTGTGGGGTCTTCAGAGCTCCGAGATACTGGTGTGGGGCCATCAGAGGTGTCGGTATGGGTCCTTCAGATGTATTTACCTATAGAGCCTTGTGATTCTCAGGTGTGGTGGCCCACAGAGGCGCCGGTGTGGGGCCCCCAGAGCCACCGATATAGGGCCCTAAGAGACACTAGTATGACCCTCAAAGGCGCCGCTGTGTGGCGCTCATAAACACTGGTGTGGAGCCATCACAGGCGGGTGGAGCCGTTAGAGGCCGGAAAGGGCCCTTAGATGCCTACAATGAGCCTTCAGAAGCCGCAGTGGCACCCTTATGGGGATAAGCGTGTCTACTTAGGAGCCCTTGAGGTGCTCTGATGAGCTCTGTGGGGCCATATCGAGCCGAAATATGGCCACGGCCAGTTGCCGCCGCATGGCTCTTCGGACTATTATCCTCAGGGGCCTCATTTGCCTAGTTTGAATAGAAGGGCCTCTCAGACCATCAGTCTCATGAGCCTCCTCTGGCTAGTATAAATAGAAGGGCCTGTCAGACCATCAATCCTATAGGGGCCTCCTCTGGTTAGTATAAATAGAAGAGCCTCTCAGACCATTAATCTCAGGGGGCTCCTGTGGACAGTATAAATAAAAGCGCCTCTCAGACCATCAGTCTCGGGGGCCTCCCTAGAAAAGTGTAAATGTGGATAGAGGGCCCCCTCAGATTCATTAGGAGTGGACCTCTCTGACTATCAGTCTCAGGGGCCTCTTGTGGCCAGTATGAATATAAGAGCCTCTCAGACCATCGGTCTCAGGGGCCTCTTCTGACTAGTGTGGATAGAGGGCCCTCCCAGACCACCGGTTTCAGGGGCCTCCAGTGGCCAGTTATATGAACAGAAGGGCCTCACAGCCATCAGCCTCGGGGGCCTCTTCTGACTGGTGTGAATATGAGGGCCTCTCATACCATCAGTCTCAGGGGACTCTTCTGACTGGTGCCGAATTGAGGGACCTCCCAGACCGAAAGTTTTGGGGGTCTCCTGTGGCCAGTGTGAATAGAAGGGCCTCTCAGTCCATCAGTCTCATGGGCCTCTTCTGCCTGGTGTGATTAAAAGGGCCTCTCAGGTCATCAGTCTCAGGGGCCTCCTCTGACTACAGTGTAGATGGATAGGCCTCCCAGACCATCAGTCTCAGGGGCCTCTTCTGACTATTGAGGATAGAGGGGCCTCCTCTGACTAGTGAGGGTAGGGGGCCTCGGCTAGACCACTGGCGGTCCCAGGGGGGGGGGGCCACGGGGGCCATGGCCCCCCCTTTGGTGCTGAAAGGTGGGGCCATACTATCTTTTGGCCCCACCTTTCAGATCGAACAAAAGTCCTAGAAAAGCTTTTCGTATGATTCATTTTCTTTCTTGCGCCATCAAAGGACGCAAATTTCACTCATGAGTGGGCTCAGTTTCGCATTCTGTCAATTTGGCGGTCAGCGTCGCTGGCACCGGTTCACGAGTATGGCCGGATCTTTATGGAATATCAGCGTGGGTTTACTTGAGGCTCTCGTAGGCCCAGCAATGGCTGGCATGAGACCCCCTTCGGCAGTGGTGGGTGGGCCCTGCTAAAGGAGATTGGCTCTAAGACACTAAAGTAAGACCTCATGGGTTGGTGCTGTGCACATCAGAAGCCCGGTGGTGACGCCGTATGCCGGCTTGGTTTCTTAAGGATTAGCTTGGGAATTCCGGGGCCTGCATAGAGTTTGCATGAGCTAGTATGTAATCTCAGAGGCATGTCTGTAATGTGTACACAGTGGCGGTCGCGGGGGGGGGGCATCAGGGCCATGCCCCCCCCCAAAGGTCAATAAAGGGGGCCATCATATCATTTGCCCCCCCCCCCCACCTCAAACAACCAATGGGCCCCCATATAGGTGTATGGGGCCCTGGCAATTATTCGATCGTCACGAGGCTCAAAAACCCAGCTATTAATATAGCTCCCACACCGGTCTTTGAGCGTCCTACACTGACCTCTGAGGGAACTTCAGTGGCGGTCAAGCGCCCACGTTGACCGCTAAGAGCCTACATCAACCTCTGAGACCCCACATCTGGCCTATGAGGGCCCCTAACCGGCCTCAGGGGTCCCAACCGGCGTCTGAGGGTCTCACACCGGTCTCTGGTGGCCTTATTTCTGTCTGTGGTGTCCCAAGACGAACCTTTAGGTGCCAATGAGGGCCCCGCACTGGCTGCTGAAGACCCGATGCCGGCCTCTTAAGGGCCTGCATTGGCCTCTGAGGAGGGCCCATCTTAGCCTTTGAGGGCCCTCTGCTGGCCTCTGGGGTCCAACGACGGCTCATGCCGGTCTTTTAGGGCCCCACGCTGACCTCTGAGGGCCCATGTTGGCCGGTAATGACCCACATTAGCCTCTGAGAGCCCAACTCGGTCACTGATTGTCTCAAACTACTGGCCTTTGTAGTTTGCAGGCCCTGTACTGGTCTCTGAGGGCCCTAAACTGGCCTCTACGTGAAAACATACATGGGTGGGTTTCTGAAGATCAGAGGGCTCACGCAGTCTCCGGCACAGCCTTACGTTGGTCCTGATCGAGATTACTTTACGTCCTGATGGTCCCGCGCAGATTCCCTCATATTTCGACGTCGGGACCCCATGAGCCGGTGTGGGTCCTGGGGCTGGCAGAGACTGATGAAGTCCTTAGGGCTCAGGGCCAGTCTTTTTAGCAGTAAGACTAGGCAGGTTGAGTGAGCCCCAATAGAGCCGTTGCGAAGCCCCGCAGGAGTCGCGCGCGGCCCTCAGATGCCAATTTTGAAAGCTCGGAACCTGTGGGGGGTCTCCAGAGGTCGGTGTACCTACTCTCTCCCGCCACCACACAACTAGGTATGTTACCTATATGGGTAAATGTCATGGTCCGAAAATGCTCTCTGGGTTTCACATGCTTGTTCAAAGCAAGAGGTATCTGTACTTTTCCGAATTGTTTTATAGTGGTAAGGTCATGAATCCGCGTGCCTGACCTTCCAGTATACCTATGCTACACCGATCCGTCGTCATGGTGCAGTGGGCCGACCGGTGGAAGCAACGTGGGATGGGAAATGGAACTGGTGATTTTGCCTTAAATTGAGCTTAAAGATTTCACGCAAGAATCAAACAAATGGATGAAGCATAAGTAATGCCAACTGCGCGGCACCTCGTGGACGTAAAAAATTAGCCGATCACCCCCCCCCCCCTCCCGGTGACGGATAAATGTTATGTCCCGCGAGTGTGACTTTGGCCCCCCCTTTTGCTAGCGGCTGCGACCGCCAGTGGGCTAGACCGCCAGTGTAAGGGGCCTATTCTGACTAGTGTGGATGGAGGGGCCTCCCAGACCACCAGTCTCAGACCTCTGACTAGTGTGGATAGAGGGGCCTCCCAGACCGCCAGTGTCAGGGGCCTCCCCAGACCAGTGTGGATATTGGGGCCTCCTCAGATCCACTAGGGCCTCTCAGGCCATCAGTCTCAGGGGCTTCGACTGACAAGTATGAACAGAGGTCAGAGGGCCTCCTTGGATCCATCACGGCCCCTTGGAGTTCGTGCGTGGGGATTCGTGGAACTTATTTTTACCGAGTTTGTTTATTCTGGAAGGTGACGACGTACTCTCAAATCGAGACGAGGGGCCTCGAGTAAAAAGTGGGTGGGCCAAAACACATGGTTGGCCCCCCCACCTCGAAAAGTGGGTGGGCACTTGCCCACCTGGCCCCCCCTGTTCCTACGCCTATGGTGACCGGTCATCAGACACGGAGAAGATAAAGCCTATGTATGTAAACTTAAAGTTAACTTTATAAACGACAATCTCATCAGTAAATTCTACTAGGCATCTAACTAATTAGTATACAATTTTCAGATAAAATATATAGGTATCTCAAAACGGAAAAGTTCCATTGCTCAAATAATCGTTGACAAGCCAGAATAGTGAGCATGTGTGGATTCAGCAGTAGCACGCAAATGCGCGCGATGCTGAATAAGGCCACCTTGCGACTGTGACGTCAACCATCGTTTCACCGTCGCGTTCCATTCGTGGGCGTCTCCGGGGCCGCGTCTATCGCCGAGGTCGCGTCTATCGCCGAGGTCGCGTCTATCCGAACGCCGCCCCGGAACCAGCGGTGACTCACATGAAGGGCGGAGTCGTTAGCTCAGTCACCTGACATCTTGTCTACCCACTGTCACAGTCTGCAGTCATACCTACCTGCCGCCTACATATTGGGTCATAAAACACGCAACGCAGGATATTCTCCTTGAGAAATACGAACCCATAGGGCAAAGAGTGATGATATTGTGACGACAAGTCAAGTGATGACTTGGCGAGTTAACCCGCGAGTTGCTGGGGGGGGGGCGTTAAACGCCCCCCGTTTTTTTCGCCGGGCCATAGCATAAAAACGGCGCGCCGCAGGCGCGCCAGATTTTGGGTACCTGTAGGGAATTGATTGAAGCTTATTGTGACAACGTTTAAAAAAAATCGGTCGGAAAATTTTTGAGATATTGAGGTTTTAGTGACGTCATGATTTCTGAGTTTTCGACCAAAAACGGCATATGTTCAAAAAATCATATAAAATCACAGAATATACATACAGACATGCCGTAAACGCCATTAGACTGCCAATACCATGAACAATCAAATGGTTATCTTCGATTATTGATTATCGTTCCGCATTTTCCAAAATCTTGAACTGAATCTTGGCAATTTCTCGTGACTACTTCACGACCATGATACATGCATTTCTTAAATTGAACTTTTTTAGCCAAACATGTACACATATGATAAAATGAATGCCACCATCGTGTTCTACGCCCCAAATTACCCATAAAACATGTGTCACAGGCTGCGAATATCAGTTTTGATTTTCGGGGATATGTGCCTGCCCGGTTGACCTGACCTTGACCCTGACCTATGCTTGACTGACCCCTACATGGAGCTGACACTCTTGTAGGCCTTATATGATGGATTGTGCACCGTTTTGACAGAGTTTATGACGAGAGGCGGCCATTGCGAAGTCCTGAAGTCCATGCTACTGAAAGCCCGATTTCAGATGTTTGACCTGACCTTGACCCGACCTGTGACCTCAAAGTTCAACTTTAAAGTACTCATCTGAAGCGTCTCGTCGCGTTCTTTCGTTTGCCGCCTCGTGCGTTTCGCTGCGCCTATTGGTTCTCGAGTTATCGGCTGGGGGCGTTTAACGCCCCCCCCCCCCCCAGCAAACGGTGGGTGGCGAAATACCCCAGCAACTGCCGGGTTAAGATATTGAATCCAACTATTCTCTGAACTGACCGACAGACAATGCCCGAAAACACCATCCGTGGATTGACACATTGTGTAGGGGCCTATGCCCGATAACCAGGATCGAGAACGCCCCCGAGAGGTAACCTTATCATGACTTTTTCTGGTTCTAGTTAGTAATGTCGATCTATGACGCCCCCTTTTTCTGGATCTAGTCATGTCGATCTATGACGCCCCGAAGGCTCGACGTCGAGCTTCATCAAGCTCATGAAGCTCATAAGCTCATCAGATAATTGCGTCGGTGGCGCCGGGGCTCAAGCGCTGCCTGTGCAGTGGAAGGGAAAGCCAGAGCGGAGCGGACACATATACATCTTCCAAATGAGGGAAATGAGGGAGTCATATTCTGAATATCGCCTGTAGGTAGGCATGCTCGGTAAGTACCGGTGTCGCCTTATATCGATTGGGCAGTGTGACTGACAACGATGACGGCAAAGGAGCGGGACATTTCCATTCCTAGCGGGACAATTGCCCCTGGGATTATTGGAAGCCTCTGCTACCCACGGGTTACGACTTACCATCTCTGCTGGTATGCGTTGTACGGCGAAATAATCTCTCACAAAGAATTTGTAATAGAAACAATGGTTTATTCGCACAGCATAAGTAAACAACGTCGCATCGGAGGCGGTGTCAACTCGCGAGACAGGTCACCGACGGTTGACCAGACTGACCGTCCCCAGCCGCCCCCCCCCCCCCCCCCGACTGACCTCTCCCCGTTGACCTGGCTGACAATCTCCTACCCCAGCAGAGTCGCAGCAGCAGGCCGGCAGCAGTCATCTACTGACTACGGCGAACCTCCCACTCAGGCGAGCCACATTTGGCCGGCGTCGGACGCGCGCCAATGCGCTCTTTCATTAACTCCTCTCAGAACAGCACAGCACCGACCGGCAGAGCAGCGAAACCCGATCCGAAGCCGCGCTCAAGGCGCTCGGGATGGAACGGACCGAGGCACCGAGACGAGCAGGGACTCATGCGCCACATAACAGCTCACCTCATACACAGGGACTCACGTCCGACATATGAACTCACTCGTCACACATATTTAGCGGGACTTATCCGTCACATGGACACAGAAACTCACGTCCACCCACCGGCCCCACGACTCATAATGTTTGGCCCCGGGCTCATTTTGTCTATACGGATTGACAGCCCATACCACTGAACTGCGACTGATAGCCTTTACGCAGCGAGTGCAGAATCAATAACGGCACCGTCAATCATCCCAGAGAAAATAAGCTCAATATCGCACATTCCATAACGCCATGGGGTTAATATAATATGGCACGTAACATTTCTTAGAGTAGGCATCCTACTTGTCGCCCATACAGACATGCCTATAAAACACACAACGTTCAATACCTTCGAAAACGCGGAGCACAACATGAAGCCGTCAGGCTATACAAAACTGCACCAAAGCATTGTTTCGAGTTCAGCTCAGCTGATTTGCATTTACAGATTTTGTCAGCCGTCTAGGTCGGGTCACTCCGGTCATAGCGATGATCGGTCAGAAAATACATATCTATGGCCTGGCGACCCTCAGTCTGAAAGGTATTAGAAAACAAACGACCCAGCGAACATCCCAGATAATAAGCCACTCAACAAAGTGTCACATGAATGAGGTCCGTACCCTACTCTTCCTATAAGGTGCTCCTCCGTACTACCATTCGTCCTTCACGAATATCTTCCACCGGATGGACTGCAGTGCTCAGCTCACGGCTAGCGAAATAGAGGCTCTGACCTTCATTAACCCGCGCACCGACGCCAACTTCTGGCGTCTGCGCCAACTTAGTACCGACGGGGGGGGGGGGGGCGGATGACCGCCCCCCCCCTGAGATCTCGAGAACGAAGCAAGATAGCGACAAGCGGTAAACGGCATCGGATACGCACGGTGAAGATCTACAATTTTTACTAAGGTCATTTTCAGGTCAGGTCAAAGATGACGTCACAGGGGTCGAAAAAGTCAAAATGGCGGCGCTAAATATGGAGAGAGTTTTTCTCGAATAACTTTCGAATTAGTCAAGATAGGAACAAACTAAGGGCATCATCGTGATCCTCTCGTCGATCCGCATCGAATGATATATATGTTGACCTCGAAAGGTCAAGGTCAAAGGTTGACCTCAGGTCACGTGACCTCGAGGTCATCATGTATATCATTCGATGCGTCTTGACGAGCTGAACACAATGAGACCATCCACGCGTCTGTATCTTGTTCCTGTACGGAGTTATTGGCCATAAACCTTTGGTGACCTTTGATGACGTCACATGACCTCACAGCTGCCCAACAGCAAAACAGACCTCAAGGTAGTGAAGGTTGATCGTATATGAAGTCATGTATGGTATATGGGGCCATCCCGACCCGTTTTAGTGGTAAAAACAGGGAGTTGATTTTTCCCCCATTGACTTATAATGGGGAGGTCGCGAAATTGACCTGACCTTAGGTCACCGATATCAAAATTCCGAGATAAACAAATTGTAGCTACTAATGACCTAATAACATCCTGCGACTTTCAAAGGCCTCCGACATCTACTGTAGCTCTGGCACGGTGACAAAGTTGCAAAAAAGTGACTTGAGGTTGGGTCATTCAAAGTGACCTGGTGACCTGACCTTGAAAGGTAGGAGGCTCAAACTTGCACACCATGTGTAAAATTGATAAGGGAATAGTCATACCAAATTTCGCGGCGCGTAGCGCCGCGGTTTTCCCGCTATTCGCGAAAAACCTCAGGGGGGGGGGCGGATATCCGCCCCCCCCCCGTCGGTGCGCGGGTTAATCCATAAACGATCCTGAATCGAATGTGCTGTTCACAGCTGGACCCTTTCGCGGTCACCGAGGCAGAGCCCCTTCTCTAAGGCGTTCCTTCTCCGTCCCCTCATTCACGCATATACGATGCGCCAGCGGGTGGGTTGCTCGCAGCTCGCGCCCTCGCGGTCGCCACAGAGCCGGTTGAAGGTGGACTCGGCACTGAAGCCCAGGATCTCGCGCTCCTCCTGGATGCGGAACGAGAAGGTGGACTCGTAGCTGCCGATAAAGTGCCTGCCGGGAGACGGTGTGCGGGTGTGACCGGCCGGTGGGGTCTAACCGCGGCCCCTAAAGGGAATGCTCACAGGGAAACACTCAAAGGGAAACGTAGATCCTCCCACCGAAGCCAGCGTTATCAGCGCCTTTCTGCATACATACACCCAGTGAGACGGCGGACGACAGGGGGAGTATGCAGCAGCGTAAAAAGTCGGTGACCTTTACCGCTGCTCAAAATCGGGTCGAAACCGGTGTCACATGACGTTTCGGGTCAGGATTTGTGTCGTCTGTTGAGTCAGCACATCTGCATCACCGGGTCACACACTCGCCCTGCTGGTAGGGGAAGGGGCGTCCCGGCTCCTGCCCCTGGAGTTACTTAGGTAAAGGTTACAGGGATCTATCCACTAACGTGTTAGAAGCGCTTCCCGTCACCCGGGCGTTAGAAGCCCCAAATCTCCCAGAGCGTGTTAGCATCGCCGAACCCGTCGAACACGAGCCATTCTCAGCTTCAGGATGTAGCAATCGTCGGATTTTATTTACCATGAACTTACTACCGCATCTCAGCTCATTTTGATCTTAGGCACTACACCAGCATTGCACTGCGTGCTGGATTCGAGCACGCTCAAAGTTGGAAGTGCAATTCAATTTCAGTTGAGTCAATTTAAATGTAAATACGGAACATAACACGAACATCACGCCTCAATAAGGAAATACACGCAAACACTTTGCTACTTTCTCTTCCAAGAATGCACGAGGTAAGATCTGAAAGCCATACTAGCTCGTATATGGCCAGATATCTAGATTGATCATAAAGAAACCTCCCTGCAGGCTGCATGTTGTCTTGCATTCCCTTAGCAATAACACAAAACGCCAACCGTAGCGTTGTTAACGCAACGTTTGCTTTCATCGATGTTTCCTCTTTACGCTTATTGTAATTTGTGAATACGACACAGCCGATGCTTATTTGCCGAATCCTTAATGCTTATTAGGGTGTGTCACTAATCGCAATGCAAGGTGCTCCATCGATTTTATTGTGCTCCACTCATGTGGAAAGGGCGTGGCATTGTTAATTTCCCGCAAATTTTAACCCCCAGGCGGCGCCGAGCGAGAGAAGTTTGCCCTATCTCACAACATAGGCGACCCTAGCGCCCCTGGCGGCTGTTTGCGAAACTAACAGGCCGTTGACTGTATGGGCTTATCCCTGCTCTCTGTAAGCGCGTCTAGGGACAAATAATAGTATGGGCAGATTGCAGAGAGTGCAAGCTAATGACGAATACCTATAATGAATCCAATATATTGTCACAGGGGCCCAGGAACATTCTTCAAGTTGGGGTGCAAGCCCAAAATACCTGACATGACGCATATGAAATAGTAGCGTAGTCAGGGGGTACCAGGAGGCACGTGCCATCTAGTCCCCCCCCCTATCGCATTCAGAGGACCCCTCGGGTCGGAGGGGCTCTGTGGCACCAGTTACCGCTCAGGGTCTATGCTGGCCATATTTCGATTCAGAAAGAATAGGGCTCGTAACAGCACCTCGTGAGTCCAAAGAAGCCTCACTAAATTGTCCATGAGGGTTACACGCCGGCTTCTGAAGGCTACTGGCGGCCTCTGAGGGCCCTTTACCGGCCTCTTATGGCCGCTAGCGTGCCTCTGAGAGTCCTTGCCGGCCCAAGAGGGGCCATATCTAGGGCCTTACGCCAACCTGTAATCAGTAATGGCCTCACACCAATGTCTCTGACGGCCCCATTACGACGACTGTGAGACTGAGGGCCCTCACTGGTGCTTCTGAGAGCCCACCCGGCCATAAAGACCCCTGCGGTACCAACTGACCTCTGAGGGTCCGCGCTGACTATATTTCAGCTGAGAAAGACCTCACAGGTCTCGTAAGAGCACCTCATGAGCCCCTAAGTAGCCACACTAAGATCTCCGTCAGGGTCTACGCCGGCTTCTGAGGATCCCATAACGGAGACCGTGAGGGCCCTCAGCAGGGCCTCTGAGGGTTCACAACCAGCACCTCTGAGAGACCCACACCAGTGGTTCTAAGGGCCCATAAGGACACCACTGAGGGTCCCCCAAGCCAGTGCCACACCATTTATGCAACCCTTTATTGGTGGCTCTGAGGTACCCACACCTGCGCCCCTGTGAGGGTTCGGCAAAAGCATATCTGACGGCCACCTACCTGCAACTCTGAGGGCCCTACACCAGAGACTGAGGGCCGCACTGGCGTCTCAGAGTACCTTGTCGGTATCTAAGGACCCCACAGGGCTTCTGAAAATGCCGCCGGCCTCTGTGGGCCCCTTGCCGGTCTGAGGTCCCCCTCCCCGGTCGTTGTGGGCCCCCTGCCGACTTTTAAAGGGTTCGCACCAGCAGCTCTAAGGACCACACACCCACATGTAACGGACCCACACCAGTGTCTCTGAGGGTCCACAACGGCGTCTGTATTCTGTGAGGACCCTCACCGGCGCTTATGAGGGATTCACACTAGCACCTCTGAGGGGCCACACGGGCGTCTGTGAGGACCCCACACCAGTGCCTCTAAAGGCCCCTAATTGGAGGCTCTGAAGGCCCTGCATCGGTGATATATACTGAGGGTCCTACCAAAGGCACAACACAAGCCATTGGTCTCCTTCTGAGTCCCACACGCCTCCCTCCCACCATAGGCGGCGGAACGGGGAGGGCACCGGGGCACCGTGCCCCCTCTGATTTGGGCATTTTAACATTAGCCCTATGGGCGTTGCATGGAAAGAATGGGACCAAAAGTCGGCAGTGTCCCCCCCCCCCCCTCCACTTAATTGAAGGTGTTCCGCCGCTACTGCCTCCCACCGGAGCGAGTAAACCTGTATCAATCAACGACTTTACCACCGTTGTACGTCATAATGTTCTCATCACGCCAAATCAAATACCATCTGGAACCAAAATGGTCCAGTATAAAATCTGACCTACCAAAGTTATGATCAAGTTCAGATAAAATCAAAGTGGGATGACAATAGCAGGTGTTCTTAAATCGATGCCGAATCAGCAGAAACCATTCACCTGCAAGAGAAATACCTTGTGCTGATGTTTATATAAAAACAGACATGTAGGTCCATAAAAGGGAGCAGAGATCCTTCATCGTTGCATCAATGTTGAGGGGGCGGCGCCCACTCGGCTCTCAAGTTGGGGGGGGGGGGGGTAAGCGCCCCCACCGCCCCCCCCCCCTGTTCCCCGGAGTCTATGCAGTGAACGACGCTACAAAAAAAAACGTGTGACACCTTATAGCAGGCACTATAAACATGCGCTCGTACGCATCCCGTCAGACCAGGACGAGGATCGGGGGTAGTACTATGCAATATACATTAACACAGAACTATTTCGTGCTTTAAGATGCATAACATCACATTTTCACCAACATTCTGAGTGCCAGACAAGCCAACAGCAAGGCGTCATTTCGGTAAAATGCATTTAATGATGATCGTAAGCTCACAAAGCATAGCGAGCGTGTTAGTTCAAAACATTGCCGCTAGGGGCGCTGAGGTCGCTAATGCTGAGAGATAGACCAAAGTGTCGGCGGTCGGCGCCGCATGGGTGTTAATATTTGGGGGAAATAAAAAATGTCACACGGTTTCTACGTGTCTGGGGCACGATAAAATCAGTGGAGCACCATGTTTTGCGAAAAAAGTGCCCAAAATGACACACCCTAATGCTTATTGTACAGAGTAGCGACATTTCACATTCAGCTAAGTATGTTACCTGTCACACTAGACCAGTCATTTAACGGCAATATCAACATTATAGGCGAAGGGGCCACAAATCACTACGGATTTGAAGCTTGGAAGGGTAACACTTACTTCCGAAGTAAAACTCAACTTTATGATCAAATTTGGACGATGAAGAACCAGCGAATCACCTTTTCGATACCGGCGACCGGCAATCGTGCCCAAGATGTCATGTCAGCCAAAACGTAATTGACACAATTTAGGGGAAAAGCTACAAAACATTCATCTAAGACGACTGAGTATTTTAGTAATGGCTTATGGTGTAAGTGCCATACCATCTAGCAAGAAGTGGGGATTTCACCAGCAGGATGTCACCGCGGCATTGGATGTAAGTGTGATGTATGTGTATGTATGTGTCGTCGTAGCCGAGTGGTTAGAGTCTCGGTGTAGTGATCGAAAGGTCGGTGGATCGATTCCTGCTATAACTGGATTGGTTATTTTGTTCGTCACAGCTTTTGCAGCTGATGCAGCACTTTGATATAGCACAAAATGCGCCGTTTATGAGTGACCACGCTGCTTTGATCGCCACGCTCGAGTGTCCAACACTGCCCGTAGACTATATTACAGAAAGAGCTAAGCTACTGGGAAGGTACCAGAGCAGTACGGAACAAAGTATCTCAAATAGGCCCATGCATGTTTATTCCTTAAGCTCAGAGGATGTAAAAGCAGCCCTACCGGACCCGGTTTCCTGGTGGAACCAGAATGGAGCGGGGCTGGCTGGCGGGGACAACCCAGCTAGCGAACTGAGTAGTAGACTCAGCGAGGTACTGTACAACGCTTGTAAACGTGCGGGGCAGACTAATCATGTGGACGATCGTGCTCCAGCAACACCCATTAGCGATGCACATGCGCGGTGGCAGGTATTAGTCGCTAAAAATGATCCAAAGTTAATTTGGTCCTCAATTAACTGGAAAGGAGATTTCGAGTATAAGGGAGACCAAAGGAACAAACCAAGCGATGAAGATTTTCGACAACATTTCGAGAAGCTACTGAACCCACCCACCGGGTATACTGACATGGAAATTCCGAATTCAGATATGTACGTGCCCGTTCTGGACGACCCAATCACACCGGCCGAGGTCAATGCAGCGATTAGAAAATTGCATAGAAATAAAGCAGCAGGAATCGATGGTGTACCTCCGGGGATTTTCAAACTCCTATCAAGCGAATGGTTGGATATTTTAACGGTTTTGTTCAATTTAGTTTTCTCAGGTGAATATCCCGATCAATGGTCATATGCAAAGATTTTTATGATTTTTAAAAAAGGCAGCCCGAGTGATACAAATAATTACCGTGGTATTAGCATACAAGGGGCTCTAGTAAAAATCTATGAAAGTGTACTTAACAGCCGATTCAATAGCTGGTTCAGACCTGATGATGAACAAGCGGGAGGCTGTGTAGGTAAGGGCTGTGCTGAACAGTTGTTTACACTACGGCTACTTATTGAATATGCAAGAAAAACAAAGCAAGTGCTGTATATAGCCTACATAGACTATGTTAAAGGGACCCTCCCACCTTCAAAAAAGTTAATGAATTGGCATAAAAGTGATGTAGCGTGAATCACAAAGAGCGAAAATGAACATCTACCAAATTTTACCGGAAAATATTCACCCGTTTTCGAGATATAAGACTTTTATTTTTGTTTACTTTTTGGGAAATCCGCTGTTTCTATGACGTCACATAAAGGTTTTCTTTACGTCGGCATTTGGAAGCAATAGTTTGGTATCAAAGTGCGACAGATATTGCGCGAATGACGCGTTTATCTTAACAAGGTCAATATATGATGGCCAATAAAGGATTCCAGGACAATTCTTATGGCATTTCTTCGTATCGCAATTCTTCGTCTGCAAATCTTCGTCAGGGCATTTATTCGTACCTATCGCATTACTTTGTCTCGCACCAGGGTATATGAAAAACGGCTCGCATTTCTTCTTCAACGCAAATATATGCAAGAGTAAGCATTGAGGGACAAATAAATGCACCGACGAAGATTTGTAGACGAAGAAATGCGGACGAAAAATTGTGCTACGAAGAAATGTCATGCGAGGATTCGTTCGGGTACCATGACGGTGATTTCAAAGTCAAGGTTCACAGCTGATCTGCTAAATCAAGCCAAGAATCCAAACTATCAAAAAACTATAAATATTTGTTTGTCTGTCACAGAGGTCTCAAGCAATATAAGGTTGACATATGTTGAATCAAAAATCTACTGCCACAACTCACATCTCCTGCCTTAGTTTATCATTGTTGTTTTAACTTGCTTTCAAGAGAAACAGAAGGCAGAAGCCAGTATCTGATATCACTTCAGATGATTGTTTCAAGATCTGAGTTCAAATGGAAATAAAAGCAAGCTCAAGATGAAACAGGGATTATTGCTGTTAAAGTAGTTTGGCCATGATACAACAAGCACATAAATCATTAGCCAAATCAAATACTGGTTGGTTTGTCAAGATGTTTGTTGTCTGTCGTCTGTCGAGCTGCTATGAACACTGAACGCTCTCACTCTTACTTTAAAGATAGTAGTTTAAGTTGAATGGTAGTGAGCTGTAATTAGACAAAGCAGCTATTCAGTGCTCACATCAAGCCAGGCTAGGAAATGGCATCAACTGTGGTGGGAGGAAGCAGGTTCGGCAGCCCTATGTTGTAAACTTCTGTTATGCCTTGTGTTTGATCAACTGATGTTTTCTGCTCTGTTTTGTGCAGTGATAGTAGCAGGTAACTGCATGCTTGTCAAATTATGTGAATAAACGAAATCATAACATTGCATTTTTCTCTCCATGCAAGGAACAAGTAAGATGTTGTAGAAAATGTAATAGAGGGCTGCATTGCTGATTTTGCACTTTATCAGAGCTTTATTTAGAATTGCTTTCCTGAAAGCTACACACAGGCCACAGTGCTGAAATTCACAATGTCATAGCTTTTGGCAGAAAAAAGAAAAGACTTACCCAGGTAAAATTGGCTGAAAGTATGGCAGAGCAGGTCTTGATGCGTATGCCCATCCGTGTGCTTGCCGAAGCCGAACTGACTGCAACACATTTAACTCTGACCCACCATGGTGGCTGGCATATCCTGAACTTTCACCACTCTAAACAAGACAACTTTCAGCCCTCAGCATTGTATTAAAACACTGTACAAAACACTCAAAATTTGTTTCAGTGCCATCCACAGACAACATCAGTCGCCATTCACCAGGCCAGTAAAAACAGAATAGATAATAGCTTCAAACCCATGTAGTCAGAGTTACTAGGTCTGCACCTCAAAACAAAATCCAGGTGACAATGACATTCACCACGCCAGTAAAAAACAGGTACTTAGGTAACATAACAGCTTCAAATCTGGTAACATGTTGGTCGGACTTTACGCTACCATATTTACATGGAATAATATGATACCAAACAATAGTGCAACCATTCTGGATAACAAAAGTGTATGATAGAATTAATTTAGAAAACTTTGGCAGCATGATTTACGAGCACAGGCAGGTGTTACCTACCAGCCTTCTCAATGCTCGTAAAACCAACATTGTAGTTTTGATTTTACCTTACATGATAACACACTTGGCTGCAATGGCACATTTAATTTAATACTGTGAAAAGACCAGTTATAACCACTTCACAAGCACAATTGCACCTCATGCCGACATCCTTTTCCAAAGACAGTCAGCAGCGTCTTTCGTCAAAACTGGATGATCAATCCCCTTTCAACTGTAAACATCAAAAATATTTCTTCATGGTGTGATCTCCATATGGAAACCTTGCAGGAAAAGAATTAATGTCAATTGTCAGCTCTTCAAAATTTCTTTGGACTTTAACTTGGAGTACCATATCCAGTTTGCTTTGATATTTTGTTTTTTATTCCATGTTGAAGTTGAACACCAAGCTCCAGATATAGCAGGCAGCTTGATCATCTTCGGCCTTGGTATAATATCAGTCCAAGTTCCAGTGGTGGGTATCTTCTAATATTCAAATTAAAATGAAAAGCAATAGGCTTTCTCAGCGCCGACGACGGATTTCACGTTGATAAAAAAGGGAGCTCAAGGTCAGCAAAACTCGGGTTCAAGGAATGGCGGGCGTTGAAATGACTGCTGACGTCATCAAGAAACCGCTAATGGTTAAGAGATAGGGACTAAGCTGGTCCCACCCTGCAAGTAAAGGGAAGAAATTTCTTGAACACCATAAAGCTGCGGGGGTTGCGACCAGGATAAATGGTGGTTTCTGAGCCTGGCCGCAAACTTGGCTATCTCAACTCAAAACTAATGTTAAGGTGGGATGGTCCCTTTAAAGCCTACGACAAGGTTAATCGAAAGACCCTTCTTCAGAAACTAGTAGATCACGGCTGTGACAAAACGTATCTCCGAGCTATTGCGAGTAGTTTAACGGACACCAAGAACGTGTTAGGAAACGTTTGCTTCAAATCAACTACGGGAGTAAAACAGGGAGCGGCAAACAGCTGCTCTATGTTTACTTTTTACATTAACAGCACCATCAGGGCTTTGAAAGAATTTGGTAACGACACGTATTTAAAAAACCTGCATTGTCTATTATTCATGGACGACACAGTCGTCCTAGCAACGTCCAGAAAAGCTTTAGACAAAAAACTATCGCTTTTGATTCGGGCAGCGAAGAATATCGATATGGAGATTCATCCCGAAAAATCAAAGTTTATGACAGTAAATAGCAACGATGATGTTCCGTTTTATTACGATCACATTGTTATAGGACATGTGGAAAAGTACGTGTATTTAGGCTCTCAAATAATGAATGCCCGATTGTCTGATCAAGTGAAAACAAACATAGACATGAAACGGAGTCACTTGATCAAGTTCGGTTCCTTTTTAAAGAAAAACAGTGAAGCTCCGTTTTCAGTAAAGAAATTAGTTTTTGAGAGTGCTTTGAGCAGCACAGTTTTGTATGGCTGCGAGAGCTGGTTGTGCAACAACCTCCAAGCAGTGATCTCCCCAATATTAACGGCTCAAAAGCAATTATTATCTGTAAGAAGCCAAACCTGCAACGACTTAGTACATGCAGAGTTAGCTTCCCCAGACGGCAAAGCAGTGGTCCAGGAAATTCAAATTTCCTTTCTGAGGAAGCTCACAAGCCGATCAGATTTTGTAGGCAGCCCAGCTCACTTTGCCATGCAACTGAACAGGCAGGCAAACACAGCCGCGAGCTCATATATCGGTAATATTATGAGAGAAACACCAGGGTCCATTCGCGAGCGGAGCCTTCAAAACATACACATGAAAATAACAGGGTCTGAATCTTCCAGGAGAAAAACATACATCGATTTTAATACTGATTTTACGGTTCACCCGATATATACTAAAAATGTTTCAGAACGGGCTCGTACAGCATTTACACGACTAAGGCTATGCTCACACCGCCTTAGGATAGAAACAGGGAGGTGGGCTAGAATCCCAACAGAAGAGAGGCTATGCTCCTGTCGGCTCGGTGTGCAAACAGAGGCGCATGTGCTTTTAGACTGCCCAATCACTGAGCCACTTAGGAGAAATTTTACAATGCTGAGCTTTGATAGTTTGGCAAGCTTAATGAAAAGTAGTCCAAATGATTTGGCCATATACTCTCAGAGAGTTTTGCTGGCATGTGAGAACGTATGACGCGACGGATTTTAACGTGGTGTTTAGGTATAGTTTTAATTGACGCTGGTTCTCTGTGTGAAATGTTTGACGGTTTTAATATGTTTTGTATATGATCTGTTTTAATGGACACTTGTCTTCTGGGTTTTATCCATCTAGTACATAAGACTGTGTCAATAAACTACTACTACTACTACTAAGACATCATCATCACATCAGCACGAGTCATTCATGGTGGCTTATAACCCGGCTTCTGGCACAACAGTCAGGAGCTCATATCACGTGGGATCAGAATAAGGTTCGGATACATTGAAGTCAAGAAGTACTGGACCCAAAGCTAAAGACTGAGCTTTGACTGAGATTGGCCGTAAAAGGCGGTGTATGCGCACACGTGCAGAGGCACCAATAGCCTACATTTAGTTGTGCCGCCGCTGATAAACGAACCTTATTAGGAGCTGGGGCTCGGTGTGGCGACACACAGCCCCGGTCGGGGTTACTGAGTGGGATCTTCGACCGCGGCACGAAGATAATGGCTGCCCACGCGACTCACGGCCGGTTGTTATGGCAACCCATCACATCGTACCGATATAGGTTACTGCTCGACTGCTAGACATAAGACAATCAACTGTGCGATTAGCTGGCCGGAGACGGAGAAATGCGAGAACGTATCGATTTTTTTTTGTTAGCTTTGGTCGTCTTATTTGGCTTCACGAGAAGAATGAATAGCTTCATCCATTAAAACATCCACCCAAAACAACAGGTCAGTAAACGGAATGGATTAGGCGCTGTCTGGAGGACGGTATGATGTCGGCCGGTTGGAAGTCACTGCAGCTCGACACTGCAGTCCACCGTGCAGACCCCAGATCGAATCCCGGCTGGGGCGGTGGTTTTCGCCCCCCAGCCCCGCGCGGTGCGGGGGACTCACCTGGCGTGGCTGCAGACAATCTGGTCGATAATGGCCTCCTCTCCGGCCAGGAGGTCCCGTCGCCGGGGCGGCCGGACCAGCCGGAACGGCTCGAGCAGCTCCCGCAGCCGACCGACCTCTGGAATCACGGAGAGACGTGACAGTGGCACGCAAGACAGACTCGGGACGGACCTCTGGAATTCAAACACGGGACATCAACAGTGCAGTGGGCCGTTTTAAAGCAGCAAAATATTTTATAAATGAAATAATTCGTCACCACCCATCCCAAGATAACTGCGAGACAAAAAGGCCGGTCAGTAGGGGCTTATTGTGGAGAAGCTGATGCCATGTGGTGAGGCCAATAGATAATAATAGTATCATCGGCAGGGTTCGCTGATACCAACGGTACCGACTGCTAACACACGGGTGACAAAGACTCCCGACACCGCACTAGGCCAAGACAGACTGCCGACACCGGACTAAGCCAAGACAGGCTGCTGATATCGGACTAAGCCAAGACAGACTGCCGACACCGGACTAAGCCAAGACAGGCTGCTGATATCGGACTAAGCCAAGACAGACTGCCGACACCGGACTAAGCCAAGACAGGCTGCTGATATCGGACTAAGCCAAGACAGACTGCCGACACCGGACTAAGCCAAGACAGACTGCTGATATCGGACTAAGCCAAGACAGACTGCCGACACCGGACTAAGCCAACACAGACTGCCGACGCCGACTGCTGATACCAGACTACGCCGACACAGTCTGCGCAAAGTTGATGGTGAAGACACATACGCTATTGAAATTTCGCCAGCCGATCCCGTCTCGGTCCGGCGCTCCATCCCTACCCTTCACAGTCGGTCAGTCGTCGCACTGTCCGGTACGGCAGTATCAAATAACTCGACTGTGCGCTGAACTCCACAAACCGACCGACACCGGAGCCGGCGCGGCGGGACACCCGAGCCGCCGGCAGATTGGCGCCGCTCCCGACCGGTGTCGGTGCCGACGGGACGCACCGGCACCGACGGCCGTCGGCGGCTCGGGTGACCGGCCGCCAATTAGCTGCCCGGGAGAAGGAGGTATCCCGCCTGGCGGCGTCAGACGCAAGCACCGCGCGGTCACCGGCAAACGGAGGGTCATCGGAGGTGACCGCACCACGAACACTGTGATTTGATACTCAAACGCACCAGATGCTCTCCGCAGGCGGCGTGCAATTCATTGGCTGGCTATTTCAGTGTCAATAATACAATTAAAATGACGCCATCCAGAGATAGAAGAGTGATAACCTTAGGTCCAATGTGAAATCTGGCAAGCACAGGCGTCAAAAAATTAAAAGATTAAAATTCCAACGTGTAAGTATCGTATGCATAGCGTTAGCAGTTCCACTACAGTGTCGGCGTCTGGGTACCTAAGACACCGTTATAACCTCATTGACTTACTCCAAAAGCTCGGTAGTAGACTGATCCTGTTCGCTTCATCCGAGCCTCTAAGCACGCATTAATAACATCTGTATTATTATATATTATTATTATATGTATTATTATATGTAGTATTGCTCCACTACGACGCATTTCCAGGGTGAATGACTGGCCATATATGAGACCAGACATGTGCTTGGATCCGAGAGCTGGATCTATGATCTCAGTGGATCTCTCGACAAAATAGAGGGGTTGGATCTATGATCCGAGTGGATCTCTCGACAAAATTCAGGGGTTGGATCTATGATCCGAATGGATCTCTCGACAAAATTTAGGGGTCGGATCTATGATCTCTGTGGATCCAGCGGGCAAACATTTGTGGAGGACCTATGATCTGTATGGATCTCACGACAACATGTAGCCAATGAAACCCTTATCCTACATAATTGTACACCTTACAGTGCAATACAATTGAGAATTATCACTTGTGGACATGGTTATTGGTTAAGACCACTTGTAATCATTAGGTATCATCATTAAATTTGAATTTGAATAAACAACATTTGCTACTTTTTGTGACCAATTGTAACTTTTTCATGACAGCACTGATGACAATCTTATCAACAAGCTACAGCCACTTAAATTCAATGAACAAACAGTACAGACAGATGCAGTGGCAGCAGGGCACTGCAAATTTTCATTTTGGTCCCATTCTTTCCATGCAACGCCAGTAGGGCTATATATTAAAATGCCAAAATCTATGGGGGGCACTGTAACCTGGTGCCACCCCCCCCCCCCTGTTCTGCCGCCTATGGACAGATGTTAGGAAATCAAACCTGGAAGCCAAATAGGTCAGTTTTGTTAAAAATAATCCAGCAATCCACTTCTGCCAGGTTTAACTCACCTGATGAAATCCCAATCAAGAATGTTCGTATGAGCTATCAGCTATTAGTATGTGCAACACAATTTCGATTTAGTAAGAATAGCAACCAACCTCTAATAGAGGATTATCAATAGACAGGTGTGACATATTATAGTGCATGTATGGCCTAAACTTTTGAATTCATTTTAAAAGGGAAAAAACGCAAGAAATTACCCAACGTTTCGCACATATTATTCGCATTATATATTAAATAAATGCGAAACGTTGGGTAATTTCTTGCGTTTTTTCCCTATTAAAATGAATTCAAAAGTTTAGGCCATACATGCACTATAATATGTCACAACCTCTAATACTTTCCTAATAAAATTACAAGTTCAAAAATGACATCAACTTCTTCAGATTACCTACTTTTGGCATCGTGCCAGTGACTGCCACGTGTGGTGCCATGCTGTGCTTTTGTTATGAGAGAGCCTCCCAAAAAAAGACAAACGAAATTCACAGCTCACGTTTTGGTAATATGGTTTTATTACGTCATTATCGTTTGACCAATGAAAAATCTTAATTTGACCAAAAGCGTAATGATTCCAAAAGATTCCCCTTAATAGGCCCTTCAAACTAATGACGTAAGTTATTGTTATTCTTTTGAAAAGTGAATAAAATAAAGATGCAAGGCGCACACCGCTCAGGGCCATCATGTAAAACCATTTCAGCTTACGCTTACGTCATTAAATTCAACGCTACAAAGATGATATTCACAAACAATCGTATCGTAAAATTATGTGAGGCAGATAAACTGAAATTCTTAAAAAAAAAACTCCATGGACTTTTGAATTTACAGTTTGATTTTTCATTTATTTTCATTATACTCAAAGGTAGAACGCCTAGCTCATTTGTTATTTGAAATGACGTCACGAGTTCTATTTAGATACTGAATAATCATTTTACGGTAAATATCCAAGGCCATTACAATTGATATTTCGCTTCCCATCGCTTCCGCAGGCTGTTGAATATTTTTATAGTTTGAGTTTTGTTTATATCTCAGTTTATTTTATCAAATATTTCTTTAGATTGAATTACCTTTACCTAACCAAGCCACATGTGTCAGTATCATCTTTTATTGTTTACAATCAATTGTGGTAGCTGGAAACTGGAAAGTGGAAAGCCTCATGGTTGTCTAAAGGTCGTTCTCCACGGTACATATTTTGCGCGTTTTTAATGACGTTTTAACGCTTTTTTGATGTTTTGCGAGTTTTTCATGATCCGGCGTTGATCTGTACCATTAAACACGGTGCCATCTCCACGGCGGAAGATTTGTCAAAAATCGAAAAACGCGTGGCTTCATAAAATTCAAAAACTGCAAAACTCGTAAAACGCGTCAGTTGTGTCATGCAAAACTCGTAAAACTTTTAAAAAGCGCAAAACTCTCATTTGTAAAAACGCGCGATTTTATCCAAACATTTGGATCGAATGAAAGTTTTCCGGTTTTTGAGAAGGCTAAAGAAGTAATCATTCTGCTATTAATACCATTTTACGGTGAAATAGATGCAATGGAAAGTGTGGAAAGCGATGAAACGATAGAAAATCGATAGAAGGCATCGACGACAGCAATCAACACAATGCTACGGAAGCCTTTATGCCACCAGTTGATGGAGCCACTATTCGCCGGCTTTTGAATCATAACATGTTTGCCATCGACGGCTCCACAGCAGTTGGGGAACTGCCACACACCCCGGAATTCACGGGCACACTGGTGCCGCTCTGCGGTGGTTGGAAACGCCATGACCTTTGGCCCCAGCTCGGACCACAAACGCAAAACTCAATGACAATTTTCGGCACAGTGGCCCTACCCGATCCGGTAGGACTCCGACACCGTCTTCATTGAACCACCGGCTGAAAGGAATCGGAGGGTCACTGCCAGTCGCCCCCCGGAGAGATGGGTTCACGCGACACGCATACACGTATGCTGCATGCTGTATGTATATTGTCACGAATCAGGGCCAGGAGCCCATCGAAGTCAGCAGCGGACATCCAGAAGTAGCGGAGATGGGCTGATGGATCTGCTGCTCTCATCTCTTGCACCATTTCTCGCGACTCGCCATAAAGTCTTGTAAAACTAACTAGTAACAAACTAACTAAAAGCGTAAAAAGCGCAAAACTCGCAAAACTCGCAAAAGCGTCCGTTAAAAAGCGCAAAAAGCGCAAAACTCTCGTTTGCTAAAACGCGTAAAAACCGAAAATATTTACACGTGGAGACAGTACTTAATGCAAGATTGTCTTTTCAATATCATTATGTAGATTCTAACATGAATTGTGATGTGGTAGGTACCTAGTTAGCAGTTATGTATTGTTCATTAGTCATTACTTTGACTTACCTCTATGTTAATTGTTAATGCAACCTTTTCTGTTGGTATGTGAACTGTGAACAATCTTCATGTCACTCAATTCTCTCAAGTTGTGACCGTCATGAGCCTCCTTTATTTTGTATTCTGTATAATGTAACTAGATGCCTTTACTAATATGGCCTTTGTATAAGATTGTTTGTTTCTAACCATACTTTGGTATTCATAACTTCTTATGAAAGAAAGTTGTTAACATTTTGAGCACCTATGAGCTATGATCCCAATGGATCTCACGACAAAGTTGGGGAGCCAGATCTATGATCCGAGTGGATCTAGCGACAAAATTGAAGGGTCAGATCTATGATCCCAGTAGATCTCTCGACAAAATTGAGGGGTTGGATCTATGATCTGAATGGATCTCGGATCGGGATCCATGGGATCGGATCTCAGATCCATTTTTCCGGATCCAAGCACATGTCTGTATGAGACATATTTGGCTCGATACTCGATAGAGGCAGACGATCACCTATATCGCTCAATGGTCGTGATTGTTAGAATTCGGTGTTGTTAAAGACAACCTGGACCTCTTTCGTTGCATACTAATAAAATATAAAAGATATAATCACTGGTCACAATCGTTGTGCTCGATTCCATATTGCCTTGATTAGGTTTATCGGCGTCTACATAGTTACGCCGCCACAAATGCTATAGATAAAAGTACAAGTTCTTCGTCTCCCATGTTACGTACCACAATTGAAAATGTTTTGATAACATCGGCTTATGACCTAAAAACATCTTTTTTTTAAAGACGCATCCTGTTGTCGATAACAATTATCTGTTGTTTATCCTGCACAGTCACTCCTGTGACGCACTGACCGATTACCGCCGCCTTCGCTGCAGATGCCGGATGAACGTGTTCACAGCTCGGTCACGCTTACAATGTGGGAGAGTGTAAGTCTGGCGTTCGACCCTTTAGAGGCCAGGCGGACTCGTGGGCCTGGGATTTACTATAATGCCCCAGTCCCGACGAACAGTAAGTAGTAAGTACCGGATGAAATAGAGCCATAGACCCCATTGACCACTTTAGGTGGCGATATCTGAAACACATCAATGCTAAAAGCTCCACTTTGGAAGCACACAAATTAGGATAAGATCAACTATGAAAAACTGTCAACATCTATCACCAATCACCATGTATCATAAATCCATAAGAAAAATCAATGTCGGCGCTGCTATACACAATTCATATAAGACTCAGTCTTCAGGAGTCATCAGTGGGGAGACAGGCGACAGGGTGGGAGCAGTCTAGAGCGGCGGATAGCTGAGGAGAATAAAGGAAGCCGTCAGGAGCAGTGAGCTCGCGATCATCCGTGATCGTAAAGCGAAGCCCCATCCCGTCTGCGACTGTTTCCCAACCACGGAGATCACGCGGCGAAATCCGCCTATGCCAGGACCATCTATATCGCGTCACCATCAAGTGCGGTGTCATGCCCGCCGTCAACAACGATAACCGTCAATCGCACGGCGCCCAGCGTTCGCCGTGTTTTGACATCCAGCGTCACACGCTCACGGGGATTTCCGCGCTTCATTGACGCAATAGCACGTGATGCGCAGCTCGAGGCTCTACCGAAAGGCAGTCCGCACAGCCGGATCGTATTGTGTGATGGTGCCAGTAGTTGAGGCGAGTTCGGGTTAACGAAGAACAAAGTGACCGTTTTCTGGGATGTCTAGATTTGCTCGGATGTCATAGCGAGCATCGCGACTGTGATAAGGAAACCGAAAGCGGAACTACATTGAAGGTAAATATAAGGAGATAAAAAGCCTCAAGATCGCAAATTCACATAGTGGCATGAAGAAATTCATGACATTGTTTTATGATGCATAACCCAGTTCGGAAAACATAGCTGAACACAGATGTTGATAAATCTGCATTCACCACAAGATCAAATGAAATGCCGTCAATAAAAAGCACACATGCTTCCCAGCAGTAAAAACGCGTTCAAGGCATGCATGAAGTGTGATATTTTACACTACGTATCACCGCTTTGCGACGATAATGTTTCGACGAATTGGTGTGCAGTAAATATATTTCAAATTTGTGAGAAGTCCACAAGGAAATTACCGTTGGCCTTGTTTCCATCCATATCAGCGCCTTGAGAGTGAACGTCTTACTGTAAACGTGAACGTTGATAAGTCTAATGACAAAAAGGCAAGATCATCAGAGTTAACGAAGTTTTCTAGTTAGAGTCAACTGTTTGAGTTAAGAGTAAACAGGATTTTTGGACACCTACCGGTCCCTAAATCATCCGGCTGGGTTTGACTGTACCCTGAGGTGGTATGGGCCTGCCCGTATTCGGCGGAGTAAGCCTGGCAAAGCGGACCAATCACTGTCCAGTAAAGTGGACGTATATCCTAGTCATTGATATCCTACCCAGTCCGGCAGAGTAAACGTACCCCTGTCTGGAACAATGAACCCCTGTCCGGCAGAGTAAATCTACCCCTGTCCGGCGCAGTGGGCCTACCCCTATCCGGCGCAGTAGTACTATCCCTACCCGTGGAGTAAACCTACCCCTGTCCGGTGCGTCGGTGGCCAGGTACACGGTCTCCAGCCCGAGCTCCCGGAGCGTCGCAGATATGGCGCGCGCTGCCGCCTCCAGCGAGGGCACGGAGCGTGGCCGGCCGGATACAAAGTCCCTACGCCGCAGGTGGACCGCTAGGTACGGACCGCCGCGCGCGCTGCCCGCCTTCACCTGGTGGCACAGGGACAGGTCAGAGGTGTGGGATCAAAGGGGTCACTGAGGCTGGTCGCCGACTAAGGGTAAATATGCGAGACTGGTGGTGCATGCTAATGTGAAATCTTTTATAAGTATTCTTATAAGTCCTTTTGTTAGCAAGAACCTACTACAGCCGAGTTTTATCTACATACGTGACATGCATATTTTACGGGTAGGTATATCTTATCTAAAACGTGACTACTCTTATCACGGGTAATAGTTGCACCTCTGTCAGTAGGTGCCTCCCGTAACTTTACTCGTACGGCCTACCTCGTATGCTTGCTAGGGCTTTAGGACGCATCGACAGTCCAGCTTATATTAGGTACATGACCGTCGGCGTCGTCCCACCTTCATATCCCTCCAGTCGTCTGTGTAGCGCGTGCCGTCCTCCTCATCCTCGGAAGCCAGCAGGTCCCGGCGCAGGGCTGCCGCTTCCTCCACCAAGTGTCGGGCGAACCGCATACTGCGCCGGGCCGCCCAGAACTGGCGGCCGCCGTAGTGGTGGTGTAGCACCGTCTCGGCACGGTCCACCAGGATAGACCTGAGGGGGTCGAAGGGTAGATAATTATAGAACCAGCACTGTCTCAGCGCGGTCCACCAGGGTAGACCTGAAGGGAACGGTGGGTAGATAACTATTAACTATAGAACCACCATCGTCTCGGCGCGGTCCGCCAGGATAGACCTGAGGGAGCGGTGGGCAGGAGACTACCGTATTACCAGCACCGTCTTAACGCGGTCCACGAGGATAGACTTGAGCAATTTATCGTAAATACTTCGCCAATAAGTTGGTCTGATGAAAATCATGCGTGATAGAGGTCCGACCCACCTGTGCGGCTGGGCGGCACACATCTCCGCCAGCGTCCTGGAGGTGCCCTGGATGGAGACGCAGCTGTAGTTGGCCGCCTGTAGCGTCACGTGGCTCCACATCTGGCCGCTGAACACGTCACCGGACCGGCTGTAACGGCGGACACAGAGACCGGTAACGCCAACAGTCGGTATAAATACACTATACAGTACAGTACAGTACAGTACAGACCGGCTGTAACGGCGGACACAGAGCACGGTAACGCCAACAGTCGGTATACAGTGCAGTGCAGTAGGTACAGACCGGCTGTAACGGCGGACACGGACCCAGTCAGAGCATGCCGTAACCCTAGCATCCGCCTGGGTGTGTCGGTATACAGGCCGGACCCAAACCCTGGGTACACAGCAGAACGGGCCGACCCAAGCCATGGATATAGGATACTTAACCTAGAGAAATCAGATCAGCGCAGAACGACCCAAAGCCAGGAGGGTACAAAGACCATCACAGAGCGTACAAATCAATCAAGACAGCCTTGGACCATTCAACATGAGTAAGATCGAATGGGAACAAATGATGCATTATTGCAAACGAAATACTATTATTGGCCTGCTCAAAAACACAATTGAAATAAAAACCTAGAAATCTGGAAAAAGCAATAGACAAAGATGATTTATAGTAAAACCAGCTGAGGGCTGTGGCCATTACTATCAAAATTATGTCAATTCAGTTAAATAAAGGGAACAAGTCCTCCCATGATAGGCCAAGACACATGCTCCTCCGTGCCCCAGAGCTAGGTATTTCTGTCAATTGTCGGCGACGTCGACACCTCAGCGGTCAGTAGCGCTATGGGCCACCCGGCGGCGCCCGTCTGGACACTACCTAAATCTTGCCTGGCTCAGACAGGGTCGCACGTGCCACTTCTCGTCAAAGTGGCCGTCCCTCCAGCCCTCGGCGTAGTTTTGCAGATGCAGGACGGCGTCAACCCGAGCACCGCTCTCTGGGAATCGATACGATACCGTCACGCTACTGTCCTAACTCCCAACACTCACGTTACTATCAGCATTACTCTGCGTTACTGACAGCACATAGTTACAGCACTGTCACGTTACTGTCACACGCCCGTAACGTCACCGTCACATGATCATTCACATTATTGTAATCAGTCACCCGTCGGCACATTATCGCGTTACCGATCACATTACCAGCCAAATCACCATATTCACAGCAAAGCCAGGACATGAGTGCAGTTAAGTTCCCAAAATGTGCGCAACGGCGTTGATCACGAGACATAGGCACAAGCCTTCCATTCAATACTACGCAATGTGTGGCACGGATTACAGATAGTGGGAAAGTCGAGGCAATATAAAAAACAAAATAATTCATCATGTTCACTTAAAATGGAGGAAAAAAAAAACACAACAAGGCTGATATATTTAAAACATGAATAGTGTCAGTGCTGTACGTTCCTTCAAATACTATTTAATGCGTAGACACACGTCCCATTCCCTAGAAATCCAGCAGGCAGCTTCGAACTGCAAGTAGCCTTACCTTTGACGTAGTCGTCAAACTCCATTACGGGGACGTATCTGTTGAGACTGGCCACATCGAAGAACCGTGCCCACGGGATACCCGTCTCGTACTCTCCATTGGTGGCCTGCCAGTGGTAGAGCGGGCCCCACGGCGGGAGTACCTGATAGGTACAGAAGGGGGGGGGGGGGTGTAAGATACAGTGAGACTGCCAGTGGTAGAGCGGGCCCCACGGCGGGAGTACCTGATAGGTACAGAAGGGGGGGGGGGGTGTAAGATACAGTGAGACTGCCAGTGGTAGAGCGGGCCCCACGGCGGGAGTACCTGATAGGTACAGAAGGGGGGGGGGTGTAAGATACAGTGAGACTGCCAGTGGTAGAGCGGGCCCCACGGCGGGAGTATCTGATAGGTACAGAAGGGGGGGGGGGGTGTAAGGTACAGTGAGACTGCCAGTGGTAGAGCGGGCCCCACGGCGGGAGTAACTGATAGGTACAGAAGGGGGGGGGGGGTAAAGTACAGTGAGACCGCCAGTGGTAGAGCGGACCCCACGGCAGGAGCACCTGGCCAGAAAACAGATAATTGTCGGTTTTGTGGGAAGTACATAGGTACAAACAAAATCGGAAAATCAAAGTATCGATTTAGGCACCGAACTCTTATGTTAATCAGAATACAGGTGAGGAACAAAAACACCTCAACTCTGCAGTCTGTTTCAGCGAGTCAGCGAAAAGGCACACACAAGGCGTCACGCCACATATATGCCACAAGGCGTCAAGGCGTCACATTAGGGGTCTAACACGCTGATAAAGGGACTGAAGTCGAAGAGCAGACATCACTGTGGAGTTCATCGTTGCGCTCACCAGTGTCCATCCACGCAGGCGCGCCACGGCTACGGCCACGCGCATATAGACGTCACGGCGCAGGTTGAAGCCCTCTCCGGGGTTTACGTCGTACAGCAGGTACCTGAGGCGCACAGAGATGCCAGTTCAGAGATGCTGTAAAGATGCCAGTTCTAGCTCAGTCACAGAGAATACAGATGGAAGGTGTGCTGGGATCGGGGAGGATAATGTTTGGGTATAAGACCAATGACATTGTTTGACTACTTATGGGACACTGTATATTTGTCTATGCTTAGACTAATATGGGTCCATCATCAAATTAGAAGACAGGAAAATACTTTTGACTAAAATCAACCAAAAAATGTTACTGTAGGTATGTTTTAAATGGATACATTAAAGAAAAAATCAGACAGCATTCAGCATACACACTTCTGGCAAGTGTACAAATTACAGAACAGCTCACCTTTTATACACTGAGGAGGAGGTGTCTTGTTTCTCACATGGTCCATCTTTATAGCAGGCATCCTCACAACCAGCCAAATATAGTCCAACCAGTAGAAGAACGGCTGAAAACTGGTGACCAAGTATCAGGCATCTAATCGTATAACAAACATTGCTAGTATACACTGAAGTACCTGTCATTTCTCAATAATCCACTGAAGTTTTAAAGCGGACTCATTGTAACTTTGATTAATTTTAATATCTGGCTATTGCATACAGGACTTAATATCAAATTCAGATTGCCATAAAACACAAAAATTACATAGGTGGTTACTCAATACTCATTTAAGAGAGGAATGTCAAGATCACATTGATAGGTAGATATCCTCACCTGTAAAGATGTCATCATCATTGCAAAACCAAATCAAATCGCTGTGTTCTTTATCTAAAACAATGCTTACTGCTCTAAGGACATGAGGGCGTGCCACGTGGCAGAGGAGACCTCTGCTCAAATGCAGGTCACCTACTTGTCTCTGAAAGGTGGATAGATAGGACAAATTAGTCAAAGAATAAATGCCGAGATACCATAGCCATGACTATTGTAACAGCTCCATAGCTGGTGTGCCTTCTAAGCCTCAATTTCCATTTACACTGGCACTGCCCCAGCATGGTTACGACTCGAGCGAGCGAGCGCAGCGAGCGAAGCGAAGTCTTTTCAATATAACGGAAAAATCTCAGTATGAGAGGCCCGGCCCGGCCCGGCCTGTAACGCTTTTGAGAGGCTTATATCTCAGCAACCGCTGTACCGATTGGCCTGCGCACAGTGTATAGAAATAGGCCTGCGGTCTTTTTTGCTGGGTAGCCCCATCCCTTCTACCCCGTAATTGACTACTTTTGATAAATCTCAGTGACTGAGATGTATCTCAGTGACTGAGATGTATCTCAGTGACCGTCGTGGCACGTGTCACATGAAAAGTCAAGGGTGTTCAAGCAGTTTTGCAAAAGTAATGATTTTGAGAGGCCCATATCTCAGCAGCGGTTTGAGCGATTGTCTTGCAGTAATTTTTATAGGGTAGCTGCATCCCTTCTACCACAGGTCGGATACTCTTGATCTATGTGAGTGACCCCCACTGCACGTGCAAAATACAAAAAGAAGAGGTGCCAAATTTGTTCCCATTTCAGTAACTCGGTAATTACTGGGGCAATTTCGCTGAAACTTGGCGTGCAGGTAGGCACCCACCAGGCAATGCATTCCTATGTGTTGCGGTTAGGGTGCTACTGCACGTGCGCACGTGCAGGGGGCGTTTCCAGATCTCGAGAACGACTGGGCCGATTGCGCTCAAATTTGGTACACGGTTGGGGACCAGTTAGTAGGGTGCCGCGCAAAAGTCATTTTGGACCCATTCGCACGTGCGTACGTGCAGAATGCCGCTTCCAGATCTCAGGAACGGCTGGGCTGATTGCGTTCAAATTTGGCACACCGCTAGCGACCGGTTAGAAGGGTGCTTTGCACAAGCCCGTTGGAAGTACCCTCAAGCCGGGCTTGCCCTTCCGCACGTGCAGGGCTCACTATCTCGCTCGCTCGTTCTTCGCCCAAAAGGCGTTTTACTGGTTGAATAAAAAGCAAGTACCATCCAACAGCTTAAAATAGTTCAGTGTTATGATTTTAATACACCTTTTATACAAAACAACAAACAAAACCTTCCTTAAACTTAATTTGATTTGACTTCAACCTTAGAGACTACTAAGCCTGGGTAAAAGGTCGATGGAGTCGATGGAACCGTTCTCCATCGAGCTTATGGAGCTTATGGAGATCGAGTCCATCGACTCCATCGACCTTTTGGACTTGTCCAGCTCCTGTCAGATACAAACACAAATCTAAATATAACCTCAAGTTAAATTCATACTCATATACAAAATATAAAGGCCGTACATGAGCAAAATATATCATTAAATAACCGTATATTCTGCCAAACACCTCAACCGCGTGCCTCAACCGCCTCAACCTCTCTCTTCACGCCCCAATGCACGCGCGGATGTTGGAAAAGCAGTGTTCATAAGACAAGCGTTTGCTGCTGATAAATATCGATACACCCTTTTGTTTCAATCCATCTGTCCATTCGCAAACTACCCTCAGTATTTTTGAACATTTACATATGCCGCACCTGCGCAATAGTTGAACAGCTACCATATTGCAAATCTCCTTCAAAACATAAAGGTGAGTAATGGATATCCCACCGATTTCAAATTCCAAATATAACCGCGTTCAGAATTGTCTAACAAACACCAACTGACAAATCAGCAACATAGCAAAACTGAAGGTAACGGCTGGGTAATGGTTTTAAACGCATGTCCAAACACTCTATTTTCGATGGGACGATTTGTGCATGAGCGGTGCCTAATGAGGGATAGAGACGGTCGCGCCTCGGGGCGCAAAGCATAGATGGCTAGGCTGAGCAATGTCATAATCCTTGTATTTACTCGTAGCAATACAGGCGCTTCGTTCGCATATCAAGGTGTCAAGGTATCACCGACCTATCATAAATTTTTGTAATACGATGGCTTGTAATCTCCACCGATCGAGTAAAACACAAGTTCAAACGCCCGAAGCTGCTCGGTCAGGATATTTATTGACCTATAGACATCCGCTCCGCAGTTCACAATATAACACTTCAGATAGAAACAAACACGGTCGGTCTCACCGCCCGCGCCCACCCCTTTCGGCCACTCGGGAGCGCAGCCCACCCCCAGGGACCGTCACCGGGGCGACCGACGCCCGGGCGCTGGCCGATATTGTCACCGGGGACGGCCGAGGACGGGGCGCCGCGGCGCCGAGCCACACGGCGGGGTCAGGCTTCCACACCAGATACCGACTGCACTCATTGATTGCATACACTCCACCATCACTGACAGTCAAATACAAACTCACAGACTCACATATCCACAGCAGACAGTGCAGACCGGACCGGTCCCATCACACGCCGAACGAACCAACCGTGACCGCTCGCCGCTCGGCGCCCCGTCCCCGAGCCCCTCTGCCTCCCTCCCTCTTCCTCTGTCCCCCGCGTCCTCTCACTTCTTGACCACCTGAATGACATCCTCGTCTTCAACGACGTGCGCCAGACCGACCCGCTGGGGACTGTATTTGGTGCTCCGGCCCTGTGGGGAGAAATACAGGGTTATCGGACGGAGGAGACTGGAAGGGAAGGTGGGGAGAGGGTGAATGACATCACGATTCACAAGTACCGCATAACGGGCAAGAGATACGGTCAGTGAAATCATAAAACGAAAAAAGAGCAGCGCAATCATGGCAATCCGTTGCTTTGACTGTACGTGAGAACAAATGGGAATGATAATTTAAAGAGAAGTGCTGTGCTTAAAACGGAGACTCTGTGGTTAGGCGGACAATACAAAATATGGCAGGAATAAGATAGCGCAGTTCAAAACTGATGCAGTAAATGAGACAGGGGGACAATTTGGTCCCAGTTGACAAGTCCATAAGTGTTAACAAACTGCCAGCCACCCGTCCCACAGCCCCATGACGCGCGGGCTGGCGTCCCCGACCAGCCGTCGGCCGTCTTACCCAGACGAGCGCGTATTTGAAGACGGCCACTATACTCCTGTGAATGGAGTGGCAGACGTGCTCCACAGTGCTGCCCCGCCGCATGATGATGGCGTCGCCAAAGTCCGGGTGCTTGCCGGGCTTCTTGGTGTAGATGCGGATCAGTGCCAGCATTTCCCACATGGTGAACAGCAGGTAGTCCAGATTCAACTTCATATTACAGCTGCAGAACGGGGAGAGGGGCGGGTACCAGCGGTGAATGGAGTCCTCATCGTACTAAAATATGATCTTGGTGTGAGAAGAAACGACAAAGTCAGTTTGCCGGAGCATTCGAAAATACGGGAGTAGCTTATAATGGCTTCGCAAGGTTCTACACTTTGTTTCAGCACAGCTGAGGCTGAGATTTGGTTCGTCACTCGCATGGTAAAGTTCGCCGAAATGATCATCGCAAAGCTTCCGGTAACCAGAAATGACATTCGACATATTGTCTGTGTGATCTGTCTCGCATCACACATACAAAGGCAAAAGCAATGGCTATTGCCCAAAAGCATCTGTTCGCGTTTGTTTAGTCGGTGAAGACAATGCCGTGCGGCGCAGTCTATCTTCAGGCGTTTGTCACTAGCGCCATCTATCTCCAGGGGCCTGTTCCAGCGCCTCCAGAAACCTCCAGAAAGCTCCAGAAAGCTCTAGAATCCTCCAGAGAGCGTTCCAGCGCCTCCAGAAAGCTCCAGAAAGCTCTCGCCAAAGCTCCAGAAACCTCCAGTAGCCTCCAGACAGTTGGGAGGTCCAAATTTCTCTGGAGGCTCTGGTCTACAATTGTGGCGCACATGTGACAATCACGAATGTAAACAAAGGACTTTGGACTGACAATTTTACAACTTGAATGTAAAGCAAATGACATTGCTATAATTTTGTTAATCTTTCTTACTAAAATTGAAAACAAATTTTGCGTTTCAAGAGAGAACAATCGTCATTCTTTTGGTATCTGTGACGCCAATCTCCAGAAATCTCCAGATTGCGTTCCAGCGCCTCCAGTGAAACCTCTGGTAGAGCCTCCAGTCAAGAATTTCTACTGGAGGCGCTGGAACAGGCCCCAGGTTTGTAAGTAACAGTGACGAATTTCGACACTAGGGCGTTGAGCCAGATGCAGAACCAAGATATCTATTTATAGTCACCGTGTGCAGAACCATATTCATCGTGCACGGCGCAGGTAGAGTATACAATGGCAATGAATGAACTTGCACCATTATCGTCCACAACACACATCTAGGAAGATCGCCAACGCCGATCGGGTGGACAGCTCCCGTTCAGCTACCCATGAGCGGCTCACAACTCCCATCATCTCCGCCCCACGGTGACAGAAAACTCCAGAGTTAACCCGAGTTAAATTTCACACCGTTCCGTGCTTCTATCCTCAGGATACTGAAATCCTTCTCCCCAACGCCGCAACCCCACTCCGGGCTGGACAGGCACCTTTATCTCATGCGGGCTGCTCCCTTGGAGCGGCACCGCTGCTCCCGAGGGAGCACACCCGTAGCCGGGTGCAGAGAGTGCTTGCTTGGGGGGCTGGTCGGCCTGTCCATTTGGATGGGCTCAGCCCCGGCGACTCTCTAGGGTGCCTGCCCGGACCAATGTCTCCCCCTAATTCCTATCATCCTTCCGGCTCTAAATGGTCTTGTCAGACCGAAAGGGCCTAACCCAACAAAACAAACAAACAAAAAAACCTGAGTTAATCACTGAAGATCTGCAGGACCGTGACTACGGGACTCACCTGACAACCACCGAGTTGGGCTGCCGCGCCAGCCGGTCCACCTCCTCGATGCTGATCTGGTCGATCTTGTTGTAGACGTAGAGGCAGGGCAGGTGGACCCGGTTGTCGGAGATGGTGTCAATCAGCTGGTCGGCCGTAGCGTCCTCGCGGAAAATCACCTGGCCGGCAGCAGGGGTAAGGATACGGCCGGTCAGGGGTCAGTAAATGGCGAAAGAAGGAAGACGGGATACCGTTATTTGAGCGGAGAGGGACGTTGCAGTTGGCTGACGAACACTGGTCAACGGCAATCAGCGGATATACTCACCATCAGACATGTGCGTGGATCCGAAAAATGGATCTGGGATATGATCCCACGGATCCTGATCTCGGATCCGTCGGGATCACAGATCCAGTTCTTAAATTTATCGACATCCGTAGGGATCATAGATCCGAGTCTAATATTTTTGCTTGAGATCCAGTGAGGTCATAGAGCCTCAATTATTTATTGTCAACACAGAAATCCCTAAAAATCGCTCGTTGCAACTCACAAGCGTTCATATTTAGTGATTTATGTGATAGCACATCATAAGCCATAGTTTTATGGAACTTATTGACATAGAAACAGTTGCAAACTTAGTTTAAAATGTTGCGCATGGTGGGATCCACTCAGATCATAGATCCATGTTCTTGGTTTATCATCAGATCCTGAGAGATCATAGATCCAGGATAATTTTTTTTTCATGCCGGATCCAGTGGGATCAAAGATCCATCACTCGGATCCATGCACATGTCTGCTCACCGTAGACTAGCACAGGGGCTTTCCGTTACGAGACATTCTCCACAACGCATCGAAACAAACCCAGTCAGCACAGCTACCTAGCTAATGGATAATGACTTGACCATCAGTTGAACTTAGATGAGTAAATGAATTATTATACAAAAATATCTAACAGCACAATATAGGACATGCTACATTCTCTTATATCTTAAAAACGATACATTTCGAAACCTTACCTCAGCATTGAATATTTTGTACTCGTGTAGGATGAGCTGCACAAGCTTCTCGTCGACTTTGGTAAGCGCGCAGGTCGAGTTGAAGTGGATGCCGCCGGCCTTTTTCTGTTTGTAGTAGATACCCGGCTTGGGTTTGTTGAGCCGTATGCCGACCGCCTCGAGTTCCTTCTCCAGGAGCTCTCGCTGCACCTCCGATTTGGTGGCGTCCAGCATGATGATGACGAGGTCGGCGGTCCGCGCCACGGCTATCACCTAGACGGGGAGGGGTGGGGAGAGGTGAGGAGACGCCACAGAGAGAGAACGGACGGTGGAGCGGCACCCACTCATAGCTACATGATCAGCGGTGGCCCCGGGCCCGCTGACCTGTCACAGTTTGTGGTTATAGATCGTGAGCGGTCACAGGACTGGGGTCAAGGAACGGTCATACTCCAGGGTCACTGTCACTGACCGATTTGGGTTCGCGGCCAATGACGACCAGCCACAGCCTACAGATCAATCCTCATGGCCATGATTGACTAGCGACAACTATTTCAGTCACTTAAACTGGGCATCACAATTAATTAGCGGTCACTGGCCAGCCACAATTCGGGATCACTGATCGCACACAGGTAATACCTTGAGGTAACAACTCGTACCCCTTGACTTGTCAGCAGCCACTGATCGGCCACAAGTCGAGGTCTCTGACCAGCCAACGTTCTGGGTTGGGTTCGGGGTCGCTATGACTGATTAGCCCCAGCTCGTGCCCACTGAGCGTTTCCAGTCCGGGCCACTCACCTGGCGACCGCGTCCCTTTCCCTGCGCGGCGCCCTCGATGATACCGGGCAGGTCGAGCAGCTGGATGTTGGCGCCGTTGTAGTCGATGACTCCCGGGATGCAGGTGAGCGTGGTGAACTCGTAGCTGGCGCACTCAGACTGCGTCTTGGTCAGCGTGCTCAGCAGCGTTGACTGTATGGGAGAAAGAGTAGTGAAATTAGCGGATCAAAGAGGTCGATTGGGAAATGAACAGATTGAGACGGAGACTCGCAGTCCCGTCGCTTGTGGCAGAGAATGCCAAACAAGTCAGCGAGGCAATGACGATGGAAGAGTTTACCATACGAACGCCAAGAAATGAGGTAAAAGAGCGAAATGAGATTGTGCGAATCTTTACTAGCCGTTGAACTCATCTGGATGAAGTCTAAAGCTTCCGTACAATAATCAGATGCCAAGCGGCATCGAATTGTTTGACTAGTTAGATAGGATTCTATAGAATGCTATATAGGAGGCTATACCCACCTTTCCGACTGACGGGAAGAAGGATCTATTAGTACCTACGATCTATAGTAGGATCTATAAATAGGATCTATTCTATACCCACCTTTCCGACAGACGGGAAGCCGATGAGGGCCACACGCGCGTCGCCGGACTTGAGCACGTCGAAGCCCTCTCCCTTCTCGCCCTTTTTGCCCTGCGGCTCGAGCAGCTGCGTGCGGTATTTGGCGAGCTTGGCCTTTAGCAGTCCCAGATGGTACTCGGTCGCTGGGGACGACATTCAACAGTCAGATAATCGGACCCCGGTACTGCCAAACAACGTCTGATGTCTGTATGTATAATCACAAGCAACATACTAATTGGCATGTAGTCCAAAGTATTTGATATGTCAGGTCCCTTATGTAACTTTTATCATGGCACATCAAATTATCATAGTTGCTGGAAAAAACTAAGTGCTTCAATAATAACTTATGAACACATAATAACTGGATTATAGCAATGAAGCTAGCCATAATTAAAACATCACATGAGAGAAAGGCGATTAATTTGACACGTTTATTGGCATGAATGCCCTCACCTTTATTTTTCTGGGTACGACCAATTTCTCTTTCAATTTCGGCAATCTTCTCCAAGATTCCCATCTTGTTGCCTTTGGTTCAGCTGGATAAAAATCAACTGAAAAAATGCATACACATACCTATCAAATCTGTCCAGCAGACAACACTTTGCAAATTCTCTCAAACACTTGTTGCTCAATTTCTGACTCCAAGTTGTGATATCAGTGATAATTATCTCAAAGAGAGATCTAAGAGGCCAGGCAGCAGAGAGTGATACCTATAATTTTCATGGCTGACTGATCCATGGTTCACCATTAATTACTTCAGTTGGTACTTGGTATCAGGCAACACGAAAAGGAGCAAGGTATCTGTCCTCTATATAAAGATGGGCACGAGACCCTGGAAAACTTTCTCTATTGACGTACCAAGTAGCTACAAAAAATAAGTGCTACAGAAACGAAATGGAGCAATTCTGCCACAAAACTGCACTGCCGAGAAGCTCATACTGGAGGCAGACCCAGAGTGGAGCTGGTTGATTCACCAACTGCACAGGGCGAATGTATGATCATCCCATTTCACCACACAAATCTCTTTTAATAATCAAGAACACAACATAAATATCATGCTTGTGACATAACAAAAAGCAAACATCTAAGTCCACAGCTCAAGACCACAGCTCCAGCCATATGCACGGAAGTGTGGAGCCTGATTAGAACACTCAATTTTGATTTTGATTTATCAATTTCTTCTAAGTAGGCAGCTTCCCCATTGGCCCATTGTGTTGCCTACTTGGAAGGCTACCTACAATGGTTAGGTGAGGTAAGATCAGATTATGTGGTGTTTATTTCATTTATTTTGGTTGAAACAGCTGTACGAAGGTTTGTCCAAACGAAGATTTGTTAAGGTCTGGCTATGTGGCTACACTATGCGGGTCGCTGGATTCTACGCGAGTGACCCACATTTTGTTGGGTTTTCATTTTGCGGGAAATCGGTACACAGATGAAGTTCAGCTGATAAGAAATACACAGGGTCGGCAATGCTGGGGTCATGCAGATTCAGTCAAGGAAATCCGGACGTTAAGTACAGGAAATGCCAGATTGTCAGTCAGGATGGCGAGGATGGCATGACTTCTGAGCCAATAAAAGGTCAGAGCTACAGACTTTTTTGTAGAATCTGCAAGGTTGCATGAGGAGACAGTTATTGGCGCACTTGGTGGTACACTGTATAAATACAAGTAACATAATGGACACAATGATAAGGTTTTTTATGCATGGCTGATCTTTTAATGACAAAATAAAATATAAATAATAATGTATTAAACAGACAGAGCAAAAAACAAGCTTGTACATTAGTTGCAAAACCATTCATTAGCTGTTATTGTTAGCCAGAGTAGGTACAATAACTCACAGAAATTCTGGAAATCACAGAAACCGATAGTGATAGGTATCAAAGGAGTCCGCAATCACGGACCACCTGCAGTCTGCAGATCACACGCATCATTTCCTGGATGATCACGCATGATCACGCATGATCACTCTATATACCCCAGTTCCTACCTTCCCACCTTCAATCAGCCACCAGCAGCAAGCAATCAGCTACAAAATATTATCGTTATCGAGTTGAGAAAAAATCACAGTGTATATGATTAGAGAAAATCATCTGCCTCTTCCTCGACGCAGCGTTTTGCATATGTTCAATTGTAGATGTTCCTGCGGTCAGACTTTATTTTTCATACTAACAATGAGGAGCTGTTGCCTAGTAACGCGTTTATCTGCCAACAAAGATTAGCTTTTAGAACATTATGGTCTTGCTGGCAGGGGTGTAGGCAAGGCTATATAAACCAGGTAGAACGCTCCGGGAAAAAAGTTGGAAACAATAAATTAGTTGCAGCATTCCCTGATGACGCGAATGTGGGTCAGCGGCCGGCGGCCGGCGGCCGCTAACACGTACGAGGATGAGTGCACGGAACTTTTGCTTGTTGGCGATTGCGCTAGGCAGTTAAATGTTAATGTTAGGATATGTTTAGAAAGTAAATTGAACGATGCTTCGAACGCCGTCAATGAATTTGCGATGCGACGCGTATTTATTTAGTTAGAGCCGGCGAACTTTTACCTTCCGACCGCGCGGGGAGGCGATATGGTGCCACACTGACGGTTTTTACGATAGCTCAAAATTCTTTTGAGCTAAAGAGCTGAAATTTGACTCGTTCAATCTTTTGATCAAGCTGGATCTTCTGGTACAGGTCGCATATTTAAGGTACGTCACGTTGTTGACCTATGCTGTCGCTCATGAGCCTCTGCACAGTCCAAAAACAATGCAATTTCTGAACACTCGGTGCCAAGAAATCCTTCACAGAAAGATGACACTTGGCAGAAAGAAGAGCTGTCGGTTTCTTATCGTTCGTATGTGTCGTGTTTTCACAAGAGTTTAGTAAGGTCAGGTCCGTCACGTGACCTCCCCTCATAACTCCATAGGTTTACTTTCATAGAAGCGTTTATCAATCGCCGGAAATCTTAGCCAATCCCACTGGACACTGGATCCATACCCACATGGGGCCCTCCTGACTGGCCACTCCCTCTGAAATCCACAATAACGTTGGGCTGCGGCCACGGTTATGTATTAATGCTTTTCACGGACAGAAATACAACAACTTCAACCACCACAGTGCACGCCACCACAACAGTCCGACCCACGTCCCTGATATCGACTAGCGCCCGGCCGGATGCACATACGCGGAGCCAATCAGTCCGAATGTGACCTGAAGCTTACAATTGCTGTGTCGCATGGCGCATGGCACAGGATGATTCCTAGCAGCTGTCGGCTGGAGTGGAGAAACAGCACGTTGCGACACACCGCGCCGGCGACAGAGCTCAGCAGGGCTGGTTTGAGGCTAAAGCCGGAGGTAAGGGCGGACACAGGCACATACATTGCAGGACAAATAACAGGATGTCAGTTAGGGATATGATTCAAGACGGGCTGAAATAATGCACATTCTGCTCACTTAGATTAACCAACTTCAAACTTGACATTTATAGCACCACGGAAACAATTGGCACACAGGAAAGAAACAAAAGATGAGTTGTTTTTAACTCAAGGAGGTAAAAAGAGGTTGCATATGATGGAACAGCCCGAAGTGCAGACAAGCACATATTTTTGGTAATAGCTATCAGCTGTCCTACTTCTCTTCTCCCTTCACCAACTACTGGACACATTTGAAGCATCATATTAGCACCAATGTCCATAACAAAAGCTTGCAAGTAGTTTTATGAAGCCAAGGGAAATATGCCTACATCATGCATGTAAGCTCAAAATGCATTACAAAGGAATGTTATCTAAAGAGAATAGTGGGCAAAAGCATTTCATAGTTAAATTATTCAAAACTGCACACAAGGCAAACATAAAAAGCAGCAAGTGTAGTGTTCTGTTATGCTTAAAAATAGCCCAAAACAAAATACAATCTTTTCTTGTTTGAATTGGTTGTTCTTCTATGCCATTTCATCCATATCTTGATTACAGATGGGCTGTTACTGTAGGCTGATGAAGTGACACTTGATTGCCTTTGTGCGAGTTTCAGTTGCAGCCTCCTAGGTACTGCACTGGAAAGCAGATTGAATTGAATGCCTCTGAAAGATAGGAATATAGGCAAAGTTAGCTGTAGTAGTGTCAATGATAATAGACGACATTTTTGTCTTTTGACATACATTTGTTGAAGTACAAAAAGGTACAAAATAAATTGGTTTGTTTCAAGACACGCACACTGCACAAAGCCGCACAGACATTACACAAGCACATGAAATTGGTACACATAAAACTTGATGATTAAAAAGGTCAAAACTAGCAACAATAATTAATTGAAGTAAAAGCTACAATCACAATCATTTGATTTAAAATGACTTGACAAAGTCACAAGACGCAACGCTCCTATTCACTTAAGAAAAGTTTTTATGCTTTCATTATCCTCCACATATCAACCAGCTTGATACCAGGCTGTGCAATAGTGGGTACATATAACCCCATGTTTCCATTTTATTAGAGCAAGTGGGGTTACAACAACAATGCTAATGTCAAACCCACATCTGCAACCCGTACTGAAGTTTCAATCACCTTACAAGAACACCTTCTGGCAGTTTGATGGGCAGAATGGTCATAACTACTTTCTCCTCATATTCAACACAAATTATCTCTTATACAGATACAGTTTAGACTTTGTTATGGCAAGCATTTTCGAGAAAAGATATGATAAAAGTCCAAGACAAAGGTAGAGAGAAACAACACCAACATAAAACACCGACTATGTTGCACTAATACTATCAAATTCATAAAAATATATACATGAGTCGATCAGAAATTCACTGTAGATTTCGAAAATGGTGTCAAATGCCACTCAAATACCCCCATTCGCATGTACGAAGCAATATAACACTGACCTTCAGTTCCGCGTGCCATTCTCCATAGGCCACTGTGTATTAAATAACGCGTTCACTGATCGCAAAAAAATGAGACCCACATATGACGCGTTTGCTACCAGCCAATCAGCGCTCGAGATGCCGAGCGCTGATTGGTGGAGAGGGCCGTCATCAGCAGTCCATTACATGTTGTTTTCCTTGAACATATACGTGAGCAGCTGATGCTGCTCACGGGTTGTTTCCATTTTTCGTAATGCTGAAGGCACGGGAGCGAACCCCCCTGGTTGGGGGGGCTGAACCCCGGACGCCGGTGGGGCGGCGACGAAAGGTGCTGAGCGGGGGGGGGGGGGGGGAAACAGCAGTGGAAAAGGTGTTGACCGGGGGGGGGGGGGGAGGGAGCGTGGACCATGGTGGTGAAAAGCGGGTCTATGACTTGAGTGATATGACTTTTTCTCCCCTGGATCCAAGTTCAGGCTTATAAAATAAGGCGTAGGTATTTATATTCCGGCTCAACGTTTTGCAACCACATTTATGCAGTGTATGTTCCCGCTCTTTTCAAATGCAAAGTGATGCCACTAAAACGGTATATGTATGCTCTTCTTATACTTAAGACTGATGAGAGATTCAATTTCTTGATTGATTCAGTATTTAGATTCCTATCCCCTAGTTTGGCAAACTGTTTCAGGGGTTCCTTGGAGGTACCCCTGCACTTTCCTAAAATCTAGGTACCTACCTACTCATTTTTCACCAATCACCCACTTCATTTCGGAAGGGTCAAGTTTTTGTGTAAAGATTGTAGACTGTTTAATGGCTCCCTTTTGGCTGTTTCAGGGACCTCCTCGACTACTTCTAGGGCCACGATAGCGGTATCGACAAATTAGGCGGATTGTGATCGGTAAAACAGGACAGTGACAGAACAATTTATGTTGTAGTATTTCGCAAAACCCCCACATTCTGCATAGCATTGGAAGCATAATTTTGTTTTTAAAGTTGTAGGTCGTGTAGCCACACGAATACTCTCAAAATGCACGAAACAATTGCAGGCACGTACCTAGGATTTGGCCAAGGGGGGGGGGGGGCGGAGGATCCCGGGGGCCTCCTCTCTACAGAGGGCAAGGGAGGATCTAGGCGAACGTTTTTGTGGGGGGGGGGGGGGGTTACAGGTCGGCCGACATGCCGGGTCTGATGGATGAATTCTGACGACCGGGGGAGGGGGAGCGAGTATGTCGAGATCAAAAGGCATTTCGTCTTCGCCGCTTCTAAGATGAAGCTTTATCGTTATAAGTCACTCGGCTCAGTAGTTTAAGTTAAATCCACCTATACAAGTGCGTCGCCACGGAGTTCTTACTGGGGGGGGGGGGGGCGTATCAACCGACTTAAAAACCCAGAAGTTGATGTAACCGCACTTTTAGCCTAATGCATTAGTAGCATACAGTAGCGATCTCTCTTATTGACCTGTTAACGAACCGGCGGCGCGAAGCGCTGCGCAAATTTGCACAAAAAAAAAAACGTTTGTCAAAACACAGCTCCAAAACACAAATTTTACGACCCTTTTAGTATGCTAGTACAAGCCGGAGTTCCTTAACAGTATAGGTAGTCGACTACCAGAGCCTATTTTAAGGGAATTTGACTGGGGGGGCAACCTGGAAAATTGTCTTTAATAATCCATTAACCCTCGCCCGTATTGGTGTTTCCAGTAGCGAGCGTATAGGGGGGGGGGGGGTCCGTTGGACCCTCCCCCTTGCCGTTTCGCCCCTGATCGAGCTAGAGCTTCGCGGAAAAAACGACCGTGTTGCCCGTGATAAAAGGAAGCCGATTATACCCAATTTTAAGGTCCTAGGTCATCGGTTGACCTTCCAGGTCAGGTCATTGACCCAAAAGTCGGGAAAATCGGGACCTGTTAGAGCGTCGTAAAGAGTGGCTGCTATGGTTTTTCGGGGTGCTGATCACGAATATCATGTTAGTTATGATCATAGATGATGTCTTCATGCATTTAGGCCAGGTCAGGTCAGGTCAGGTCAACCAGTAAGGGTTTTGCCGGGTATTCGTAGTAGGTGGCAACCGCCTCTGACAGCTTCGTAACATGTTACGAAGGCACCAAAACTACTTCGTAAATGGTCAAATGGTTGCTTAATTCGAATTCAGCTCCAAAAACTAGCCTAGAAAGTAGAAACATATAAAACTCGAAAATGTGAACCGAGGTCATCAAAGGTAAATGATCTGACCTGACCTTCCGGTGATCTTGACACCCACCCTAATGCATGGGAGCTACATCATATCCCATGTTTAAACGTTTGAAACCACGAAAAGACTGCAAACGCGCGGCTAATGCGAGGCGACATACGCCGAATCGCGACCTCGGCCAAACATGGTGCCATGGTGCTAGGCCGCCGGTGCATCTGAAAGAACTGTGGTGCCCCTGACAAGCCTGAAGTTCCAACGACAGGCCCGTGGTGCCCCTGACAGGCCCATGATGCCTTTGCGAGGCCGGTGGTGTCCACGTGAGGCCGGTGGTGCCCCTGGGCCCTGACAGGACTGTGGTGCTCCTGACAAGCCTGGAGTGTCCCCGACAGGCACGTGGTGCCACTAACAGGCCCAAGGTGTCCCAGTCCCTGCGAGGCCGGTGGTGTCCCTGCCAGGCATGTGGTGTCCATACTAGGCCTCTGGTGCCCCTGACAGGTCCGTGGCGCCCTTGCTAGGCCTATGGTGCCTCTGGCAGGCCTATGGTGCCCCTGGCGGGCCTGTGGTGGTACCCCTGACAGGCCCAAGGTGGTGCCCCTGCGAGGCCGGTGGGGCCCCTGGCAGGTCTGTGGTGCCCCTGGCAGACCTATGGTGCTCTTGCTAGGTTGATGGTGCTCCCAACAGGCCTGTGGTGCCCCTGACAGGCCGGCGGTGCCCCTGGCAGACCTGTGGTGTCCCCGGGCCCCAAGAGGGTGGGGGGTCATGACCCATATGACCCACCCTTAGATACACCACTGGTCATTACTTACAGACTGACTCATTTGACATCCATTGCAAAACAAGTCACAGTAGTTACGTAGTATGTTTGTCACCCTGTTCCTTTATGCCCATTTTTATAGTGGGCAAATCTCGACGACTAGGGGGGCAATTCTGTTGAGTGCGGGGGCATTTGCCCCCCAGTTAACATGTTAAAATAGGCCCTGTCGACTACAGAATGATGTTCCACTTTTCACAGGCAAATATTTGCCTGGAGTGGTAGGCTGTGCCGCATCACACGGGCTGAGTTCACAAATTATTACTTTGTCCTAATGCTCACAATCGACAGGCGTTTAATTGCGTGATAAACGGCACAACTAGCGCTCCAGTCAACTGATAGCTTCTGAGGAGTGGAACATCGGCTGTAGTCGACTATACACTTAAGGGAATTTTGATTCAATTTGACACGGTTGGTGTTATTACAGTTACCTTTCTTATTGATTGGTGTATGAATCGGAGGCGCGGAGCGCCGAGAAAATTTGCAAAAGCATTTGTCAAAACACTGCTCCAAATCACAAATTTTACAACTCTCTTAGTATGGTAGTACAAGCCGGAGTTCCTTCACACTCCACAGTACACATATGAATTCCGATTCAATTTGACACGGTTGGTTGGTGTAATTACAGTCACGGTCTAGTATTGACTTGACCTACCTGTACGTACACAGATTTGCAAAAAAAATCAAAACACAGATGGACCTCCTCTCTAGAAGTAGAGAGGACCACCTCTCTACTGTGGGCCTCCTCTTTTCACAGGGCCTATCAACTACAGAAGGCCTCCTCTCTACAGAGGACTTCCTTTCTACTGAGGGTTTATCTCTTTCAGAGGGCACCCTTTCTTCAGAGGACCTCCTCTCTAGTCTCTACAGGGGACCTCCTCTCTACAGAGGACCTCATCTCTGCAAAGGGCCTCCGGCCTCCTCTCTACTGAGGGAGTCCTCTCTACAGACGGCATCCTCTCTTCAGAGGGCCTCCTCTCTACAGCGGGCCTCCTCTCTTCAGAGGGCCTTCTGCTTTCAGGTGGTCTCCTTTCTACAGAGGGCCTCCTCTCTACACAGGGCCTTCTTTCTACAGATGGTCTCTTCTCTACAGAGGGCCTCCTTTCTACAGAGGGCCTCCTCTCTAAAGGGGCCTCCTCTCTACAGAGGGGCCTCCTCTTACAGAGGGCCTCCTCTCTACTGAGGAGTCAGAGGGGCCCTGGCGGTCAGACACAGACACTAGCAGTTATTCACAGGAGGCCCCAGGAAGTAAGAAGGACCCTAGCTGTCAGGCTGGTCAGAGGCCCTGAATATCCTGACGTGATTTTTGGGATTCCCTTGAATTTCTTTCGCCTCCGACGTGATTTTGGTCCCCGTGGCCTTCGGCCCACGGGGCCTCCTGAAAACCCCGAGGGGGGTGGGGCACCCCGTCCATCTTGGGTACGTCCCTGAACAATTGTCCTCATCGTTCGTCCTACCGTCCGAGTTCCACCCACATGGCCGGCTTGCACCCACCCCTAAACAAACGAAACGAAGCCGTCAAGTGTCGTGCCTTTGTTTTGTTGTGTTTTTCTGCTTTCTGCGCCGCTTTAGCGTGCGTTCGGCATCCGGAAAATATCGTTTGGATATTCTCGGCCGGAAAATTATTGGTGAGTGCCTATCTTCAACATGTCTCGTTATCGCGATACCGAACGTAATCCGCGATAATTATCGCTGATCCCGGATAATTTTCCCTGATTATCCGGATGCCGAACGCACGCATAGTAACATGGCAAAGTTTTGTGCTGTATCGTCAGCTGATAATGTCTGCGATGGCGTCAAATTCCGTAAAAAGGATTTGGCTTTCTTCTGAAGGCGAGACATAAGAGATATCTTGGAAAAAAGATGAAAAAAAACAGTTAAAAGTTAGTGAATGTGCAAATTTCTTTCACCAAAACCTTTTAAGATAATGCCAATTTATTTTTATTCATTATGACGTTATCATTTTAAAAATTTGACATAATCATAAACATAATCAGCTGACGATATTTCACCGGCCTTGATTTCACCTCTATTTTACTAGTCTTGTTACAAAAACGGTGTGACACAACGTTCGGGAGGTGAGATCTATAGATGACCTTGGGTGAGATAACCCACATACATATATAAAGATAACCGTTCTTGTAAAATACCGCAACCGAAGTTGCTTGGTGACGGCCCCCACCAAACACGATTTGGCTGTTGGCAGCACTGTAATGACGCCTGCTGGGCGTGAAGTTTTCCCTTCACCATAGGGTTTACACACAAACTGGTCAAAGTTTGAGCCAGGATATACTAGTCTAAAAATGCAAAAAAACGAACAAATTTTGGCATCAATAGATTCAGCATTTCATCGTGTGCCTCAAACCGTCCATCATTTGGCCTCAAAGGAGGTAAAAATTGTTCAAAATCGAAGTTGAAAAGATGCTTTCTGAGCACATAATCTGGTAGCAATCACGTGACCTGCTATAAGCAGCTTATCGATAATTTACAAACATAATTATTGATATGCTGCTTTAAACAACATTAATCATACATTTTGAGCTTTCAGTACTTTAAATAAGGTCAAAACGTCGCAAAACACAAAAGTTAATACAATAGTCACGTGGGTGTCAGGAAATGTCACAGGTGCGTCAAATTTGTGACTGGGGCTTTACTTTCAAACATCGGATCTACCTGTTTCTTATAGGTATCTTGCTTGGTGACGCATGCTGTACCTACTGGTGTCCTAACATGCTGACCAATTGATTATTTCAGGCTTGCTAAAACCACAGTTGATTTTTATGTGTACCTTCCTGGTTTTGTTTTGCTAGTATGTTCTTTCAAATGTCTCGAAAGTCATTTTATAAATTTGATTTACTCCCTCCATTGCAATGCACATTTTCAAAGCCCTCAGTTAGTTTTAAGGCCAAAATTGGGTAGTTAGTCGTAAAGCAGAGAGGCGCTTTACCCATACTCCAGAGATGCTTTCTAATCGGACCAAACCTTACCAAACCTGACCTAAACTCACCTACAACCTACAACCAAAAACCTGCAACCTACAACCTAAAATCTAGCACCTAAAATCTAAAACCTACAGGGTGTCTCAAAAGTTCGCTTACAGGTACCAGCCATGCTTTTTTGTCAATAATTCTGAATCAACATGAAATTAACAGTCGAAATTTTGCATGGGCATTGGTAACAACCTTCCTCAAGCAGCTTCATTGTTTTCAAGCGCATTCGACCCTTCATGAGGTCACAAAAAGGGTTCACCTCTGACCATGGATCAGGCATGAAAATGGAGGTCGCATACTCGGGTCGGCTGAGAAACTCTCTGCTTCACGAGTAATGGGAATGGTTAGGTCGGAAATGACACATGGCAAAGTGTCGGCGAGGATGAGTACAACATGATGGTCATCTAATAAAAACGGTGGCTAAAATTTTTGAAGGACAAAACCATGCGAGACTAACAGCGCTTTGAACGACCCTTGTACCGCAGCAGACTCGTGCTCGGGAAAGCAGCTGAAAATGCAGTCCTAACTATTGAAAACTGACTAGAAGCTCACAGACAGAGGTTACCCAGTTTCAAAAATTGCAGGTCATCATAAAATAAAGACAAAATATCATTAAAAATTGTTTATGATATCTATAACGCTAAATTTTGAGGGAAAATAATGCGAAAATCGTCAATGCCGAGGACAAGTGACCCTCCAAAAGTGTCAATTAATGTAAAGTTTTATCTAATGAAGTTTCAAGAGGCAGCTCTGGAGCAAATAGCTTTCTTTTACACACAAAATCTGGACAAAACCGTACAATGGACAGGTTTTGGCCGTTTACAAAGCAGAACCTCTCCTGAGGAAAACACTCCGGAACCCAGCGAAGGTCTTGGCATTGGGAATGACGAGCGTTCGGGATTCGCAAATTTTGCAAAATGTGTCTAAGAAACAGATGGCCGACACATTCTGCTACGATATGCTGCGAAAAATTTGCCCCTGGCACTTCCCATTTGTTCAGGAATGGGGTTGTTTTGAAAAGGAAAATGGTGCTTGGGAGGTCGGCGCCAGTCATTCATGAAGGAGTTAGCGCCAGAGAAGACCTACAAATTACTCACGGATGGTGTTGATGCAAGCTATCGGCTTTCAGGGAGAAGCGGATGTTGCCGGGGAGCTCGTCAAACCTAAATCCGACGCAGAAACTACGGGGGATTCCCCTACAAGAGCTTGAAAGCTGGTAACCTTTTATCAGCCTCCGGCAGCTGACGGAGTGACGAAAATCGGTATGGGCAAATATTTTTGGAGATACAGCAAAGGGTTTGGTTTCCAACCTTCCGAATCAGTTGTCAAAGCATGCATATTTGTCTAGTGTACACACGAACACCAAAACCTAAGATTTTTGGCCGGTTCTTATATGCTTTATTGACATGGGAAATGTGTAAACGAACTTTTGAGACACCCTGTACACCCTACAGTCTAACCTATAGCGCATCTTGATCTCCTTGGTTGCAAAAAGAAGTGTGACGCCTGCTTTACTACTACCCAAAATTGTAACTTTGCCAAGTTGAGCTTTCTTTAATTTGTCCATATTTTATAATGTTGGGGGGGCTGCCTGGCAAGTTGGGGGGGGCTGACCAGCAGGTTGGGGGGGCTGAAGCCCCCCCAACTGTATAGGATCCTACGCCCCTGCTTGCTGGCTCTTGTATTTGGTGCGTTGTGTATGTCAATAACTTACCAGACACCATATTATGAAAAACTTCACCAAGGCTACCACATATAAAGTTTTCCTCGCACTAAAATTGCTTTACCAATAGTTCTCATTTCTCAAACCCGAGAGACCAGATTACCACTAATAATACCTACCCGCGCCCCATTGAACTTTTCCGGACCCTGCCACCCATGGGGGGGGAGGAGATTTCGGGAAGACCGAGGGGGAGGGTACGACCCCGCCCCTGGCGCCGTTTCGCCCCTGATGGAGCTAGAGCGTCGCGGAAAAAAAAAACAAACGTGTGCACCGTTACGAGAGCGAGACGCAGCGACTGGTACCCGATTTTAACCCTCGCCGGGCTAGGGGGGTTGATCCTAAGGTTTTTCGCGAATAACGTAAAAACGACGGCGCATAGCGGCGCCAAATTTGGCATACCATATGGGGCAACCTTTTGCCTCTTGGCACAAGTTCCCTGAAAATTTCAGGTCTCTGCCATTTCACTCAGGTCAGGTCACCAGGTCACCAAAACGGTACAATGTCAGGGTAAAATTGGATGTCCATCTAGACAGCCCATTCAGCCCAGATTCAGCCCGGATTCAGCCCAGTTCGGGACACCTCTGATCAAGCTGAAACTCGCACACAATGTAGGTCCTGACATGCCCAATCCACAGTCCGAGTCATTCGGTGGCGCTGCCACTCCCAACCCTTTGACCTACAGAGGTCAGCAAAGGTCACGTGACCCAAATTTGCACAGCAGATTGTGGCTCACCCAGTAGAGCTTAAGCGCTAAAAATGGCACCAATCGACTCGCCAGCATCTAATCTTACTTTCTCAACACCCATTTGACCTCTCAAGGTCATACGATGACCTAAGGTCATTTGTGGGCTATGTCGAAAATACACTTGCACAGCAGTTTTCGAGTTGAGGGATTGACCGTCACCGAATTCCAAATCAAAGCACATCATTACGGAGCGAGCGAAGCGAGCGGAGTCTTTCCTTATTTAAATTTCTGAGGTGATTTCTGAGTAACTATGAGCGGCCGGCCGGCCGTGCGGACGCTTTTGCGAGGCTTATATCTCAGCAACCACTTGACCGATTTACATGCGGTAATTTTTATAGGGTAGCTTCTTTCCTTCTACCAAGTATTGGACTATTCCTGATGCGTGTGGGTGGGTGACCCCTTATGCACGTGCCACGTGCAAAACAAAGAGGTCTGTATATGGATCATGTACTGAGACCCAACTCCACCGTGTGCAGAAAATCATCAACTTCTGTGCACGTGTTGTGACAGGAAAGCGGTGATGTGACCACATTTCTGACGCAATATCGCAGCTTCGCTGGCTCACGGCTAAGCAGCTTGTGGCCTACCATACAATGTGCGCTGTCGATCGGACAATAAGGTCAGGCCAGCCGGACGCCATACTCCAGACTTTTGGACCGCGAGCGCGTCAGCGGCACAATCATGACACCAGACGGGCTGATCTTTATACCCAATCCGAGTTGAGGCAGGCAGGCGGCGACTCTGTTATCGCGGAATGTCACTCATTAATAACTCGCGCATTGAGCCCGGCATTCCATCTTTTCGGGCTGAAGCGAAGCGATTTGCTATGTCGTTGTGAGCTTCAGTGTTTTGGTGTCGCGCTCGCGCGCGCCCGCGTGCATGCGTATGTGTAAGAATGAGAGTGGCCGTAGTGTCTTGTGTTCCAGCTTCCCTTTCTGCTCTACATAAGACGTGAATGAGTGAAAAGTCACGTTTATTGTGGACCTTATTCGAATACATCTGAATCTGAATCTGAATCTGAGGTGTCAGTTTTGTAATTGTTGCAATATCTCGGTAACTACTTGGCCGATTGCGCTCAAAGTTGGCATGTAGGTACTAGGTAGGCACCCACTAGGCACTGCATATCCATGTGCCAGAGTTGGGGTGCCGCTGCACGTGCGCACGTGCAGGGGTCGTTTCCAGATCTCGAGAACGGCTGGACCGATGGCGCTCAAATTTGGTACACGGTGAGGGACCAGTTAGTAGGGTGCCGTGCACAAGTCAGTTGGGATCCATTTTGCACGTGCGCACGTGCAGGGTGCCGCTTCCAGATCTCGAGAACGGCTGGGCCGATTTCGCTCAAATTTGGTACATCGCTAGAGATCGGTTAGTAGGGTGCCGTGCACAAGTTAGTTGGAGGTACCCCCTCGAAATTTCGCACGTGCAAGGCTCACCCTCTCGCTCGCTCCGTTAGTCGCCCCAAAAGGCGTTATACTGGTTGGGTAGCCATGATAGGCCGTAGTAACTTTTCTTTAAAACCGCTTCTCGATATGTGACCCCGTTTGACCTCGGAAGGGCAAAATGTACAAATGAAATAAACGACACCCCATACGTCGCAGCCCGGATTCAGCCCAGATTCGGGACACCTCCGATCAAGCTGAAACTCGCACACAATGTAGGTAGGCCATGAAATGCCCAATTCACAGGCCGAGTCATTCGGCGGCACTCTCAGCCGTTTTACCTACAGAGGTCAGCAAAAGTCACGTGACCCAAATTTGCACAGCAGATTGTGGCCCACCCAGTAGAGCTAGAGCGCTAAAAATGGCACCAATCCACTCGCCAGCATATAATCTTACTTTCCCATTACCCATTTGACCTCTCAAGGTTATGCGATGACCTAAGGTCATTTGTGGGCTATGTCGAAAATACATTTGCACAGCAGTTTTCGAGTAGAGGGATTGACCGAATTCCAAATCAAAGCACATCATCTTTGTTGATGTGCTTTGATGGGTATTGGGAAAGTAAGATTAGATGCTGGCGAGTCGATTGGTGTCATTTTTAGCGCTCTAGCTCTACTGGGTGGGCCACAATCTGCTGTGCGAATTTGGGCCACGTGACCTTTGCTGACCTCTGTAGGTCAAACGGCTGGGAGTGCCGCCGAATGACTCGGACTTTGGATTGGGCAGGTCATGTCCTACATTGTGTGCGAGTTACAGGCTTGATCGGAGGTGTCCCGAATCTGGGCTGAGTCCGGGCTGAATCTGGGATGAATATGGGCTGTCTTGACGGACATTAAAATTGGACTACATTGGCGGCAACGGAACCGCTGAGTTTATCGTTTATACCGTAAGAACCGTTAGACTTAACCCTCGCCCGCACATGGGGGGGGTGGTTGCCACCCCCCCCCCCAGGTAGTCTTTCTGCTCTGCACTCAACATTTTTAGAGCTAGAATGCTGATTTTTCGTATAGCTGCTCCTCTATCCTTTCTTGATGTCCACTGAAAATTTCAAGTGTCTGTGATTTTTGGTTTCGGAGATATGACCTTGTTTTTCAGGTCATGTCATCACCCAAATGGCCAATTCTCAACATCTTGCGTTTGCCATGGGCCTTATAAGCTTTTGACACCCTGATTTCGGCCTTTTTTGCCAGTCTTACCTCCCACCTATCAGGGAACATGTTGTTCGACGATGTACAGGGGTCAAGGTCAGGGTCAAGGTCAACCTAGGTCATCTAAGATAATTGCGTTTTAGGCAAGCTGAATTTACTTTTTTTGAAGTTTTTTGACTGCATTTTTGGTAAAAGCTTCTCAGATCATGATTTCATGTAATATGGACCCAAAAACAATCGGTGCACACATCAGTATACACACAGACACACAGACATACAAACACATATAATTGACCTTGACCTAACTTGACCTGAAATGACCTCAGCAGCAAAATTCTAGTCGGGTAGTGTGACAAAGAGGTTCTAGCTGGCTTGGCACCAGAAAACAGCATCGTCATCGGTATTTGATAAGCAGCACACTTGATATCCAACGGTGACCCAAAACAGCAACATTTTTTAGTTTGACCTGACCTGGAAAGTCAATGACTGACCTGAGAAGGTAAAACTGGGTATCATTGGATTCGTCTCTTCCCAAAGAATCTTTTTGGTCTTTACTGCTAAGCTCTATCTCCAACAGGAACGAAATGGCGCGGGGGGGTGGCAACCCCCCCCCCATGTGCGTTCTAGGATGGGAAAATGGCATGTGCGGGCGAGGGTTAAAGGGACCCTCCCGGCTCCCACCTTCAAAAAAGTTTATGAATTGGCATGAAAGTGATGTCGCTCGGTTCAGAAAGAGCGATAACGAATATCTACCAAATTTCATCGAAAAATATTCACCGGTTTTCAAGATATTAGACTTATACTTTTGTTTACTTTTTGGGATCTCCGCTGTTCCTAGCGACTTTATTTAAAAGTGCGGCATTTGTTGCGCGCAACGCAGCATATACCACCGCGTGCTACAAAACGTTTTAGTCAAACATTTAAAAATCGTTAGATATCTGCGCTGACGTCACACATTCAGAGGGGTATTCCTATCCATTAGCCCCTCTGAATCAAAATGCTGCAATTTTGAAATTCAATATTTCCGATTTAACCCGCGACCGCCGGGGGGGGGGGTCGGATCCGACCCCCCCTCCGTTTTTCTTGAATAACTCATGAACCGCTTGAGCTATCAACTTGAAACTTTGCGTACCTTCTCCTCCATCAATTTGACGTCTCCTGTGCAATTTTTAAGAAAAATTTTTCAAAAATTTCTTAGATATATCGATTTTAGTGATGTACCTACATGGCGTTTTCAGTCAAAAAATGGTAAATGTTTAAAAAATCGCCAAAAATCGAGGTTTCAAGCAAATTGCAAATTAAGGAAATGAAAAGACGCAGCTCAACGAGTTCTTTAAAATGGCTATCTCGGATTTTCCATAAAATGCGTTTTTCACCCCTAAAAATTCCAAAAACTAAATGTTTTGGAAAACAGCTAATAAAATCCAAAATTTTAAGAATTTACAAAAAACCGGAATATATGTTATAGAGCTCTATTAGAACATTAGATGTCCCAAATTTCAACTTTCTATCTTGATTTTTGACCCCCAAATTGTAAAAAATAGCTCCAACATGCATAGGGCATGGTGACGTCATAAGCATTTTCGCGAATTAGAGGCACTTCTGAACATCGCATGTGAAAACAAATGGCACCACTAGATTCCTGGGACAAAGCTCGTCTAGAAAAGTGCATTTTTATGTCAAAAATAAAAGTTGAAAAATTGACTTTTTTTCTTAGCCCTCGTTTAGTTATGTATGGTATAAACGATTTTTTATGCTTTCAATGCACACTTATCACCAGCACAGTGACTTGGGGTCACATATAACCATTACCATCGGATTTGGCGTGAAAAATAAGCCATAAAACATGTGTCGCACGCCCATGTAGCAGAAAGTGAAAACCGTGACCTTTCGTGACCTGACCTGACCTTGACCCGTACTTAGTATGACCCCTATACGCACATGGTACCTTCACTAGGTCTTTGAGGTCATTTGTGGTGAGTTTCGAGCAGCAGCTATCGATTCCGCTGTCCGTAAGCCTAATCATGCAAAACCCCTGAATTTGACCTTTGACCTGACCTTGACCCGAAAGTTGACCTCAATCTTAAAATCTTAAGAGTGCTTTGGGAAGGTCTCGTAGAGACCTTTCGAACGCCGCCTCGCGGGGCTCGATACGACCATTGGTTCTCGAGATAACAGGGGGGGGGGGTCGGATCCGACCCCCCAGGCTGATGTGGGTACGGAAATAGCCCAGGCGGTGCCGGGTTAAGGCACTTCTCGATGTTGTGAGTGCCGAAACCGGTAATTGTGAGCCAGGGACCCTATTTTGGCTATCTCAACTCAAATCTAATGTTAAGGTGGGAGGGTCCCTTTAACGCCACCAAATTTCAGGCACAAATTGGGGCAGCCCTTTGACATGTGACCTCGGAGTTTTGTGTTTCAGTGCCCTCAGGTCAGGTCACAAGGTCACAAAAACCGGTACATGGTCAAAATGTCGGGACAAGGTCAGGTCAGCACCATCCAGGTCACCAAGCTAGTTAACTCTCGCATGTGTAGGGGGGGGTCGGATGGATCCCCCCATGGTTTTTCGCGAATAACACGCGTAAAACGCGGCCGATCGCGACGAAACTTCCAGTACCCTCGCATTGATCAATTTTACACCTACCCTGAAAATTTCATGACCCTGACCCGAATGACCTTTGACCTGTGACCTCTTTTCCGAGACCATGTTTGGCCGGAATCGCGATTTCGCGTATGTCGGCTCGCATTAGCCGCGCGTTTGCAAGCTTTTCGTGGTTTCAAACGTTCAAACATGTGATTTGATGTTGCTCCCATACATTAGAGTAGGTGTCAAGGTCACCTGAAGGTCAGGTCAGGTCATTGACCTTTGGTGACCTCGGGTGACCTCGGTTCACTTTTTCAAGTTCTACATGTTTCTAGGCTAGTGTTTTGGAGCTGAATTCAAATTTAGCAACCATTTGAACATTTTCGAAGTAGTTTTGGTTACTTCGTAACATGTTACGAAGCTGTCAGAGGCGGTTGACACGTACTACGAATACCCGTCACGACGCCTACTGGTTGACCTGACCTGACCTCACCCGACCTGGTCTAAATGCTTAAAGACATCATCTGTGATCAACACTAACACGATATTCGTGATCAGCACCCCGAAAAACCCCTTAACAGCCACACTTTACGACTTTCTAACAGGTCCCGATTTTCCCGACTTTGGGTCATTGACCTGACCTGGAAGGTCAACCAATGACCTAGGACCTTAAAACTGGGTATCATCGGCTTCCTCTCGTCACGGGCAACACGCTCGTTTTTTCCGCGAAGCTCTAGCTCGATCAGGGGCCAAACGGCAAGGAGGGGGTCCAACCGACCCCCCCCCCCCTAAACATTAGAAGCTGGCAAACGCCGCACACATGCGAGGGTTAAATGAGGTCATGTCGCATATCATTCGATTCGGCAGGTTTTCTTGAGCCCATTGGTGGCTTTCCCGACTCGCTAGCTCAATTGGATCGGGAGTTATTGACGAAAAACTCTTATGACCCAAGTGGCGTCATAGATTATACGTCACGCAAGGTCAACAATGCAAAAGTGAAGCATCGGCCATAGGTGACATAGCAAATATTGCTCAGGCCTCAGCAGCAGGTTGCTCAGCAGCAGCTAAGATCAGCACTGCTGTGTAGCTCAAAACAAGATTTTCTGGTCTTTCTTTCTTAAAAAACGGCAAATTTTCATCGATTTCGGGCGCTGAGGTGAGGAGCATTCTCCTCAAATGTCTCGTGGATCCGTCAATGCGATAAGTGCAAAATTAAAAAGAAAAAAAGAAAACGAAATGTGACAGAACGCTAAAGCTTAATCGGTTTCACTTCAGTGCCAAGGTGGGCTATATTTAGAATGTGCTTCGAGAATCTCCCAGTCCCTTTTCAATCCCCGCGCTGACGCTCCTAACATGGGTGGTCACTGGTCACGGTGCAGTGGTCAGCCTGCAGCGTGTATAAACACCGCCAACACCACTGACTAACGCAGCCCCGCGCCAGACGGTCCTCTGACGCTGAGGGTGTTCCGGAAAAGAGGACGTCGGTGCTGGAAACTGGGGGTAGGGGCGGGGCAGCCGGAGGTGGAGGTGGAGTTCCGATCATCGGGGGCGGCAGCGGCGCCTAGTGGTGACGTAAGCCATTCCGTGAGAGAGCTCAGGGAGGGGCGGGGAGAGGGAAGCGCGTCTGCTGAGGAGAGGGACGACTTGCTGACAACTGGTGAGGTCCGGACAGGTCGAAACGGGTCAGGTTTCGACACGGCAGAGCAGAACAGCGCAGGTCGAGCACGCTGAACGTTGTACCCGGTGACGTTGTGTCAGGAGCTCTGTAAAATCCCTTCAGTGCGTGCTGACTAGAGCTGAACGAGTCATCGGTGCTGACACTGTGCCACTGTATCGCCAACAGTCACAGGGGATTTCGCTTTGGTATGAGACGATGACATCCACCAACATCTTCGTCACCTTGCGTCCCGCGGTATATAGGGACTCGCAGGATGACCTCAGAGGTCACAGGTCACTCACATACCGAGCTGAGTGCTTCGCCAAGGCAACTTTGCTACCGTCATATACATGTAGTGACTGTTGGCTTATGAATTCTAGTGTAGTGGATAAGTACATACTTTATTATAATCGTTTTCAGCGAAACCCATATACGTAAGTACACAGATAACGATCTCTTCGACACAAAACAAGAATATCGAGTTTTATTTAAATAATTGACTCATATGAAAAGGTCAATTACATTTTTTAACCCGCGCACCGACGGGGGTCTGCGCCAACATAGAACCGACGGGGGGGGGGGGGGCGGATAACCCCCCCCCCCCCCGAGATCTCGAGAACGAAGCAAGATATATGTGGCTAATAAAATAAAATATATTTATATTACATTAGCCGAACTGTACCAAAGATCCATGCTTTAAAAAATATGTAAATATGAGTATCAGCCTAAGCATGGTGGTATTTATAGCTCCTCAACTACCTATGCACTTGTATACTGTGCATGCTGTTTTGATAGACAACAATGCTTAAAGCTATTTTGGGATGCAATGCAATTGCATTCTTGCCGGCAGCGTCCGAATCCCCCTGGGAACATTAACCACCAGCATTCTATGGCGATGGCAGGCTGACCAAAAACCATGGTATTGAGCGGTAGCATAGGTATACACTGCACAATGCACGTTGCAAATGCACAATGCACAATGCAGGTGCATAGTTCAGGCTGCCGTCCAGTCTGCCTGTCCAGGCTGACGTCACCCTGGAAGAACAGTAGCGGGGGCGGGGGCGGGGGTGGTGGGGGGGGGGGGCGGCTGCCGTCCGGCCTGCGGGCCAGGTGAGGTCTCTGACATCACCGGTCCATGTATGACGTCACTCCGGGCGGCGGGGCGGTGGCGGCGAGGCGGTGGCGGCGGGCGGCGGCAGGCGGAGGGCGAGTCGGTGGCGGCAGTGGGCCAGTGCTCAGTGCCGCGGGAGGTGGTATTGGCGTCCCGCTCCGACCAGAGACCGGCACACGAGGGACTCGGCTCATCGTCAGACTCCAGCTCAGGTCAGTGACTCCGGTCTTCACCAGACCATTCCGGGGGGGGGGGGGCAAGGTCATGTTAGTGGTGTCCATGCGTTATATGAATGTCATGCATTACGGACATCAAGACAACACTAATTTAATTAGGTGTGTATCTCAGCTGAATTTGGTTGTTGGTCGTCGATGACCGCGACCTAACTAGAGGTCATTATCATTTTTGTACTACACTGTCCCGTGAGGCTGTGTTCCAAGGTAATGCCGATCACTTTCCCAACGTTGGCCCACGACTACTCGTACGAAATGGAAAGGAAACATTATTGATGGTTCTTGTTCGCAGCTCTCGTTCGCTAATTTGTGCTGACTGCAGTTCTGGTCGGTGGTGGGGGCCATTACCCAGTGACTGAACCGATTAGTAGACCTTTGATTACCAATTCTGTAAAGGAGCAATGCTACTGGAAACATCTTTTGGGTCCTTGACTCCTTGGCGCTCCATAATGTCGACGTTACTTTATAAAACTAGCGTAAAACAACCTGTAACGACCAACTAGAAACTTGATTTAATAAGAAGGCTTTCCATTTTTTATGTTTTTTTTTACATGATATACGAAAATATGCGCTCTCATTTCGAGCAACTTTTTAAATTCCCCAGGTCAAACACTATGAGAGGGGCACGCCCATCCCTTTCCATCCTTTGGATATAACATTTAGCTGCATGGAACGCGATGCCGTCTGCGGCATAAAAAAGCCGCATTAGCCGGGACCTGTCACGGCCAGGAAGAGCCACTGTCTGCTAGCACGCAGCCGGGACCATTTCCGCAGCCTCAGGGAAATGAGGACTCAGCTATCCCTCACCAATAACGGCAGGGCGCACCCAGTCGTATGACACCATCGATAGAGGGAATCTGCTCCGCATTTGGCTCTGATTATAATAGTCTCATTTTTACCTCCACAGTTACTCAAACGGATCAGATAGGTACTGAGCGAATTCTGTTACTGATAGAGACGAAATTCTCAGCAGGTGATAATGCTCATAGTTGACCTATTTTATTGCTGTTGTGCTTGTGCTATTTTTCCAATTTTTGTCCGCTTTCGTCAATCAAAACTCGATCATCCGCACGGCTACACGCCCGTTTCCCAGTTGTGGTCAGTGATTCGCTTTCCATTCGCCTCTGTGTCTCCAATCAACCGTAAACAATATAGGCACCGCTCGGGTCGGGTCTCACATCCAGCGCAGACCGCAGCGGTCGGTATTGGTGGCCACATGGTCACGGAAGGTGAATTCATACACCGCGCCGGCTGTCCGGTGCATGGTGTGTTCCGCCCCCTCTCCCCACCCAGGCACCTCCTGTGGCTACCGGGCACGTTGTGCACGCACGGGAGGGAGGGACAGGGGAGAGAGAGAGAGAGGGGAGGGAAAGAGGGAAAGAGGAGGAAGAGAAATAGAGGAAGAGAGAGTGAGAGAGAGAGAGAGAGAGAGAGAGAGAGAGAGAGAGAGAGAGAGAGAGAGAGAGAGAGAGAGAGAGAGAGGAAGAAAGAGAGGGAGAGGGAGGGAGAGAAGAAACGAGCGGGAGAGAGAGAGAGAGAGAGAGAGAGAGAGAGAGAGAGAGAGAGAGAGAGAGAGAGAGAGAGAGAGAGAGAGAGGCGATGCCACGCGTGTGACTGTGTGCGTGTGCGATAGGCGCCCGATAACAGGGTGCCGCGTGCTGCGCCATACCCACTATCTGGCGCCAGTCGTATCCGTAGGTGCCTCGCTCCCGGTAATATTGCCGGCACTGCTGACCGCACGCGCATACACACCTGCCGGTCAGTGACGTCATAGGCCAGGAGCGAGAGGGACCGATACAGCTGCGCGGTCCGGCGAGTGACTACGCTGTCGTCTATGTATATGATCATTGATCCTGTTACTGCGTGATTTTTGGCTGCAGCATGGTTCATTGCTGCACACTGTTCTTATAAGCCTAGGTACATCAGTAACTTCATAAACCTCAAAAATAAAATAAAAGTTTTCTGGAAAGGAATTTTTAATACCTACTTACCTGCCGCCTTTCGATGTCACATAACTCACGAAACATCACGGGAACAAATGATTTTTACTTACTTGTTCCCCTCTGTCGCGTGTTCGTCTCTCATGCATGTGAGAATGTGGCAGGGACTTTTGCGGAGCAGAACAATCACTTTCGCCCGAATTCACTGCACATTGCGGTAGGTTAAAGGGACCCTCCCACCTTCAAAAAAGTTAATGAATTGGCATGAAAGTGATGTCACTCGGTTCAGAAAGAGCAAAAACGAATATCTACCAAATTTCATCGAAAAATATTCACCGGTTTTCAAGATATTAGACTTTTACTTTTGTTTACTTTTTGGGATCTCCGCTGTTCCTAGCGACTTTATTTGAAAGTGCGGCATTTGTTGCGCGCAAAGCAGCATATACCACCGCGTGCTACAAAACGTTTTAGTCAAACATTTAACGGACGTTCGAAAGCCTGATGACGTCATCAGATTCCCGTAATGGTTAAGAGATAGGGACCACGCTGGTCCCACCCTGCAAGTAAAGGGAAGAAATTTCTTGAACACCATAAAGCTGCGGGGGTTGCGACCAGGATAAATGGTGGTTTCTGAGCCTGGTCGCAAACTTGGCTATCTCAACTCAAAACTAATGTTAAGGTGGGAGGGTCCCTTTAAGTGGTGCATTGCCTTTTGTCGGTTATGTTTAGCTGAACAACAGCAGCGATATGTTATAACTCCTGACAGCTTTCTAATTTTGGCATCTCCTCATTACTGACGACTTGACATGAGGCTCTGCGGAGGCGAAGCTCGTCTGACGATCCTACTCAGTTGTGCTTATTTGACTGCTCCGAAGTTCAGCGTTCGACAAACCATTGGCACGTCACTCAGTACTCAGCTTCCTGTGAGCTGCGTCCAGCATATAACACTCTGGTCGATCGTTTGATCGGATGGCGCGCGAGGTGCCCCATACGCGGTGATACGCTGCCCACCCTGAGCCCATTCAGCTGCGTGACCCGGAGCATTGCGGCGCTACTGCAGGGAAAGCGGCGCGCCCTCCGTCAGTCCTGGCCGGTATAGGACTGGCGTGCAGGCTGATCGGCGAACCGTCGCGCCCTGATCGTATCGCCTCTTTCCGTGGCAACCAGCGGTGACCAACCCTTGAGCTGTCAGTCGGGAACAGAAGCGAGCTAGGGTCAGTCCAGGACAGGGCATTGCGGGAGGGAGCTCGAGCCGGCAAATATATGGCGTTACCCTCATCCAAAGAGTATGACTTGGGGTAAAGGTCAGGAATACATAGACCCGTATCCACCAGTCATGTCTTTGCAAGCACAGCGGGATGGAGAAATATGTGTAGGCAGATCCGCGTGTGAGCCAACAGTCACTCTGGTACAATCTGGGCGGGCGGGCGAGCCCCGCCAGAGTGGCATGCTAAGGAGGCAATTAGCCATTAGGGCAATTAATATTCCCGACCGCCGCCCACGGGCCTGACAAATTCCAGTCTGACCGCAGCCCGGAGCCGATTCCGCGCTCAATTTAACATGGCCCGACCGGCTGAACCGCCGGTAATGTTGTAATGAGGCCCCACAGTGGTATCAACGGCACTGATGGATACACCGCACCAGATGGCACGGCTTCTGGAGCTGCTTGAAAATGATCATGATGCGTGACAGGCTGACAGCTAGCTAATTAAATAGTACGAAGGCAGCGGCGTATTTAGAAAATCGCGAAGGGGGGGGCCAAGGGTTTGGAGGGCGCCACCTCACCCAAGGAGGGCGCCATACGGTCGCGAGATAAAAAATCGCTCAGTGGGGGTTGGGGGGTTGGGAGGCGTTTTTTACCATGCCACCAGTTTTTTTTTTTTTGCGTAACCTCGTATAGGTCGTGCTGCATTGATTTTGCATCGTGTGTATTCTTTATACTCCAGGTCACAAAAGGTCAAGTGTTCTTGAAATGCTGCGCCGAAGGCGCGCGAAATTTTTGAAAACAACCTTTTCCTCCGCTTTTTAGGCACGCCTTTTATACGATCACTGTTCAAAGCTCCTCTCGCTCTTTTACCAAATTTGAAGGTGTAAAAAATACCTAAGGTTTGGTCGGGCCGCTGCCACACAAACTGTACAGAAAGCTTGGCTCATGGGTGTCGATGTATAAAAGTTTATTGGCGGTGGCATATCTACGCACCAGATCACCGTATCGGATTGATACCGGAGCGCGAGATGCGTAAACATCATCCAAATTACCTCAGACCAGCCTTCATAGCCTTCTCACAGATGCATACAGTGTACCCACATAACCAGTTTCAATCACCGAAACTTCAGATGCCTGCTGTTGCGCCCGAACCTGTTGACAATACTTAATCGTAATCCATATAGATGCCATGATGCACGTAAAGTAGGATCAATCCGTTAAGACCAAAGACGTGTTTTATGCATCGTAGAGCGTAGATAGTTTTGGTAGGTATAGATACTTCATTCATTGTGCTGAATGCACGTTCATTTGTGGCAGTTTTCACAGGCAAGACATCAACTATGTGCAATAGAACGACTAAGTTGAAAAACATGCCAAAGGAGTAAATAAATGATAGGAGGGCAGCGATCAACGGATGTTGCCAATAGGTAGAAGGGCTGCGATCCACAGGAGGGCACTAATAGGTAGAAGAGCCCCGATCAACATCCCGAGTTTCGACAGTAGGGCACCGATAGGTAGGAAGTTGGCGAGCAGCAGGAGGGCGCCAATGGATAGAAGGGCAGCGATCAACAGGAGGGCACCAATAGGTAGGAGGGCGCCGATCAACAATCAACAGGAGGGCGCCACCAGGTAAGAGGGTGGCGAGGAACAGGAGAGCACCAATAGGAGGGTGGCGATCAACAAGAGGTCGCCAATAGGTGGGAGGGCGGTCATCAACTGGAAGTCGCCAATGAGCGGAAGGGTGACGATTAAAATGGGGGTGGCAATGGTGAGGAGGGCGCCTTTGCTCAAGAGGATGACACGAACAGGAGGGCGTCTGTGCGGAGGGCGCTGGTCAACAGGAAGGTGCCAGTGGATAGGAGGGCGGTGATCAACAGGAGGGTGCCAGTGGTTAGGAGGGCGGCGATCTACACGAGGGCGCCAATAGGAGAAGGGCCCCGATTAACATTCAACAGGAAGGACTAGGGAACCAATAGGTAGGAGGGCGGCACTGAACAAGAGGGTGCCAAAAGGGAGAAAAGCGGCCTTCAAAATTTCACATGAGGGCTCAATAGGTAGGAGAGCGCCAATAATTATGAGGACGCCGATCAGCAGAAGGGCGGCAATGTGTAGCAGGGTGGCGACCTACAGGAGGGTGCCTTCGGGTGAGAGGGCGCTTATTTACAGGACAGCGGCTTACATAGGCGACCACCGTTACGCTTAGAGAGCTACAGCCTACAAATGTGGTTGGAGGGCGCCCGAGGGAGCCCTCCAACCGTATTTGGAGGGCGTATTTGGAATGGGCGTCTTCCGAGGGCGCCCTCCATCCGTATTTTCCCTGTAAACACATTCGCGATTGGAGGGCGCCCTCCAGTCGCGATTGTTTTTCGATTCGATTATATCACAATTGCATTTGCGATTGGAGGGCGCCTTCGGCGCCCTCCAATCGCAAAGGGCGCCTTCGGCGCCCAAGGGGGGGGGGCCATGGCCCAGTGGCCCCCCCCCTGCCTACGCCCCTGTACGAAGGCCTCCTTTGCAACGAGAAGACAAATTCGTGAGCTAGTGAGTTAGTGCAAGAACCGGCTAGAGGCTAGAGAGATCTCTCATATAATATGAGCAACGCTGCCGATTCTGCCGCCCTGATGATATCGATCACTGATCCTGATGAAAATGATGACGGTGATGACTTGTTCCCGCTGGGTCTACAAACGCTGAGGAAGTGTGCTGTAATCGCTCAACAAGCCGGCGCCTCAGCTCCCGCTGAATCATCGTTTGATCAGCATTGCCAGCTCGGTATTTCGGCAATTATAGATCGGTACCGGTGATAGGAGGTGATCGGCGCGTCGGAAGGCCGCATTTCGACTGTATCTTAGACAACCAGCCTTGCGTAATGAAGCCAAACGGTGTGGTCAGATTGAACAAAAGCCATTATTACGCAGAGTGACATGACATTCGTTTCAGATTGGTTTCAGATAAGGAAGCTGAAATATTTAGTCAGTTTGATTTCAGTCTAATGCTTGTCAAATTCGACTAGCATCAGCATTCATATTTTCGTTCGAACTCAGAATAGGGTTTCTGATTACCGATTAGTGACGCTCCCATTCATTGGACGAATGAATGAATGAATGAATGAATGAATGAATGACATGGTCCCAGGTGGAGTCGAGTCGATCTGCTCGTACGTCTTAATCAACCGGTCAACTACACTATAATCTACTGGCTATAGATTGCCTCACCGGTTGCAATAAGGCCTTGTTCAGAAACCGGTACGTAATGGCCCTATAATACAGGGTGGCCCATTAGTTCTGGGGCCACGCTGAGCCCATCAGCAGGATATCCTTTGCTGATTCACCGCGCACCTTTGAGATTGCATCTGCTCCAGTTTTCCAGACGCTGGTTTAAATACATTCTCTTATGTGGCTAAACTCAGAACTTGATAGGGAGAAGAGAGAGAGAGAGAGAGAGAGAGAGAGAGAGAGAGAGAGAGAGAGAGAGAGAGAGAGAGAGAGAGAGAGAGAGAGAGAGAGAGAGAGAGAGAGAGAGAGAGAGAGAGAGAGGGAGAGAAAGGGATGATAGACCTGTCTCTCAATCCCAGGTCACCCACCAAACCGCTCTAATCCCAATTTACCATCCTGCTACCCCAGCTTTGTGACAGCTCCAGCTTTGCGACAACTTTAGCCCTCCCGACCTAACAACACAGCTCAACCCTCGCGACTCTCCAAAGCCCATGAGCCGACTGGCCGGGCCGCTTAGTGCAACGGTTGCACCGTGGCTGGCACGCTGGGGTTATGGAGAGGACTCGAACTCTCTGAGTCAGAACAATCGCTTCCGGCGGCGAGCCGTCCAAATATAGCGGTGACCACGCCGGCTCTGTGGACCGGCCTGAGACCTCTCGGTGGGGGGCGTGTAACCAGCTGTGGCGGTAGGCCTCTCAAAGAGTGTAGTGCGGCGGGAGCAGACTGGCTGGACCGATCTGCAGCTCGGCAGAGTGGAATGCCCTCCCCACTGCCGGTATCAAATTTCTGCGGCGATCAGCGGTCGGCCCGGCGTGCAGCGGAGGAATTTCTTAGGGCTTTGAGGTTATCATTTCAATTTACATCACTGTCAATTTATTTAGAAATATCTTACCTACATTCCATCATTATGACCAGCTGTTATTCATGCGCTATGGCGAACGGAGGGAGATCATAGGGATCCTTTATGTCGCAAATTACGAACTGTTGAACATGGCAGAGATCAGATCAGCTTCTGAAAACTCGTCCGGCATTCACAACAGCGCCGACATTTTCCCGATCGATCATTGTCTGCCATTTTCTCAGAATGCGGGACACTATCGTCCGATCTCGGCCCTGGTTGTGAACAGGCAGCCGTGTCGTGCCGTCACGTGACCGGCCTGCAGCTCTGGTAAATGAGTCACGTGACCAGGCAGGGTGGGCGGCCGCGGCCAAATATATATGACGTCACTGGCCGCTGGTCCTTGGCAGTGTGTGGGCAGCGAAGGCCAGGATCCCGGCGCCTTATCGTGGTGATTGGAAGTCCTAAACCGGTCCTCACATTTGGAGATCTTCGACCAAATCGGACCTGAAAATGCCAGGAAAGTGACAGCAGGAAGTCAATTAACTATGTCTGTGGTAAATGCTACTGTAACGAGATAATGTATTGTTATTGAGGGAAGTCATAGAAAATCTAAATGTTTGCGGAGGATGTTTTACCTTTTTTAAAAGAGATATGATATAAAATCTAAATATTTGCGGAGGATGTTTTACCTTTTTTAATAAAGATAGAGAGCCGGTTTCAACTTTCAAGTATGACAAATAGGTACTTCCGGCATAATTATGGATGGTATTTGTGTTTGTATCAATAGTCCGTATAGTTTGAGACGCTTTGAATTCGAAGAATCCCGTCTAATCTATTCTTAGCATCTATCAGCTCCGTTTCAAAATAAAGAAGGATTTCTGACCTGAATCATCCCGTCTATGAAATGATTGCGAACTGATGGTCATTTCATACCTAAGTAGTACCTACCGGCTAAAACAACATATGTAGTTATGTACTGGGTATGTACATTATACACAATTTATTTTATTTCTTAACCATTTTCACGCGAGCGAATGTAATCAATGGTGAAATAAATCTATCTTTATCAAGCCAACGACCTTTCAGAGCACTCGTCCACAAAATAGAAGGCGCACAGTAACGCCTTGTTTTCACCCTTGCTTCTAATCCGTGAGAACATCACATTTCACACCCATTGGCGTTATTTATTTGACCACGGCGGGCACGGCCTCTCGTAACCCACTGTTCAACGCTTCAGGCACACGCCAGCTGCTTGCCAATGTCCTGGCCGCTTTGGGGAGTGCTTGTTGAGCCCAGCTCAACGGCGAACACCAGCGCAATTATCTTCAATAACGCGCGATTTCTCTCTGCAAACCTCAACCAGAGAATGCGTCTGATTTACCATCAAGGTCAGGGCAGAGCGCGACACGCTAGGATGCTTCGTCAGAGATCTTGGTTGAGGCTGTCGCATAGTTTTTATCTGACAGTAGCTAACTATCATGACCTTTAGGCACATATGTAACGCATACGTTATGTCTTCCGAGACATAACATGCAATGAGCGTCGCTGCTGTTCTTCCTGCGTCACCAGCTATTAAGCTGATTAGTGGCCTCACTGCGCGGCCGAGCGGTGCCTTCTGTGTCATACATCTCGCCTGCAACAGGTGCCGCCCCATTCCATTCCAAAGTTAGTGCCGCCCCATTCCATTCCAGTGTTATTACAGACCCCCTCATTCATCCTTTCATTGGCGACCTCCGCGTCCACGAACGCATGCATGACCCCGCAGTCCGCACCGCCCACCACTACAGTCTGGGGATGGGAGGGGTGCGTGCCGCGTGGGATGACATGAGACCGGCACCGCCGCCGCCCCCACCCAAAGATCTTAAACAATCCGGATCGTGCGTGAAATAAGGCTGGAAATTGCACAGTGGGCTGTGCACTGTGCAGCCTTGAGCAGGGGCGAGCGAGGGTGTGAAATGAAGACCGAGCCTGCCGCCGTGGGTAGGGAGGGCAGGGGCGTAGGCAGGGGGGGGGCCACTGGGCCATGGCCCCCCCCCCCCCCTTGGGCGCCGAAGGCGCCCTTTGCGATTGGAGGGCGCCGAAGGCGCCCTCCAATCGCAAATGCAATTGTGATATAATCGAATCGAAAAACAATCGCGACTGGAGGGCGCCCTCCAATCGCGAATGTGTTTACAGGGAAAATACGGATGGAGGGCGCCCTCGGAGGACGCCCATTCCAAATACGCCCTCCAAATACGGTTGGAGGGCTCCCTCGGGCGCCCTCCAACCACATTTGTAGGCTGTAGCTCTCTAAGCGTAACGGTGGTCGCCTATGTAAGCCGCTGTCCTGTAAATAAGCGCCCTCTCACCCGAAAGCGCCCTCCTGTAGGTCGCCACCCTGCTACACATTGCCGCCCTTCTGCTGATCGGCGTCCTCATAATTATTGGCGCTCTTCTACCTATTGCGCCCTCATGTGAAATTTTGAAGGCCGCCTTTCTTCCTTTTGGCACCCTCTTGTTCAGTGCCGCCCTCCTACCTATTGGTTCCCTAGTCCTTCCTGTTGAATGCTAATCGGGGCCCTTCTCCTATTGGCGCCCTCGTGTTGATCGCCGCCCTCCTAACCACTGGCACCCTCCTGTTGATCACCGCCCTCCTATCTACTGGCACCTTCCTGTTGACCAGCGCCCTCCGCACAGACGCCCTCCTGTTCGTGTCATCCTCTTGAGCAAAGGCGCCCTCCTGACCATTGCCACCCCCATTTTAATCGTCACCCTTCCGCTCATTGGCGACTTGCAGTTGATGACCGCCCTCCCACCTATTGGCGACCTCTTGTTGATCGCCACCCTCCTATTGGTGCTCTCCTGTTCCTCGCCACCCTCTTACCTGGTGGCGCCCTCCTGTTGATTGTTGATCGGGGCCCTCCTACCTATTGGTGCCCTCCTGTTGATCGCTGCCCTTCTATCCATTGGCGCCCTCCTGCTGCTCGCCAACTTCCTACCTATCGGTGCCCTACTGTCGAAACTCGGGATGTTGATCGGGGCTCTTCTACCTATTAGCGCCCTCCTGTGGATCGCAGCCCTTCTACCTATTGGCAACATCCGTTGATCGCTGCCCTCCTATCATTTATTTACTCCTTTGGCATGTTCTTCAACTTAGTCGTTCTATTGCACATAGTTGATGTCTTGCCTGTGAAAACTGCCACAAATGAACGTGCATTCAGCACAATGAATGAAGTACCTATACCTACCAAAACTATCTACGCTCTACGATGCATAAAACACGTCTTTGGTCTTAACGGATTGATCCTACTTTACGTGCATCATGGCATCTACCGGGTGTCCCAAAAGTAAGGTCATGATTTAAAACTTAAATATCTCGTGAAGTAAGAGTCCGAATCACTTCCAATTTTAACACGTGCAAGGTACATCCATAAAATTATTTTCTTGCATGCTTAAACCATTTTTGATCATAACTACACCGAGCAGTAGGCATAAAACTGAGAAGGTCGAAATTCAACTCTTAGAGAGGGTCCGTCATTAAAACAAAGGGTAAATACCGCCCAGTTTTCGGCCCTAAGCAGACCCTATCAGCTCGCCCTATCTCTGAACTCATGCATAGTTTCGCCTCAACCGGTAAAACGTCAGAAAAAAAGGTATAATGTACGCACAGGGCATGTATACTTAGCCACCTGTGCTTCGAGGTCCTGAGGACGACAGCGGGAATCGGGTGACAAGAGAGGTGGCCGAGAGTCCTCCCAGTGGTTCTTCCGCTCGTCGCAACGCAGCTGTGCCGACACCATCAGCCAGCAGTGGTTTCAGCAGGATGGAGACTATGCTTGCACCGTCCTGAAGATCATGCATTGTCTCCGAGAGTGGATGTGAGATCCCGTAACTTTCAGTCAGGGCAACGCCATTGAATGGCCTCCGCGGTCACCTGACGTTACACCTTCATATTTTTATTCTCTGGATACACAACAGAAAGATTGTCTTTTAGGACAACCCAACGAGCCGGGAAGAACTAAAGGATGATCTCTTCGAGCAAACATAGGCGGCATCTCACCAGAGAATCGCTCCAGAATAGTGGAGGAAGTCAAACGTAGTCAATTCATGCACGCGGCCCGAAATGGTAGCCATGTAGAAAAGCAGCAAATGTGGGGCTACGAGCCAATGTATTGACTCATATGTACGTCAGAATAAAATTTTATAAAATGCTCTCTCATATGATGTCCTATTTACATCTATCCATCGCGTATTTTTGGCAGTGTGGCCAAAACAAATGATGACCTTACTTTTGGGACACCCGGTATATGTATTACGATTAAGTATTGTCAACAGGTTCGGCCGCAACAGCAGGCATCTGAAGTTTCGGTGATTGAAACTGGTTGTGTGGGTACACTGTATGCACCTGTGAGAAGGCTATGAAGGCTGGTCTGAGGTAATTTGGATGATGTTTACGCATCTCGCGCTCCGGTATCAATCCGATACGGTGATCTGGTGCGTAGATATGCCACCGCCAATAAACTTTTATACATCGACACCCATGAGCCAAGCTTTCTATACAGTTTGTGTGGCAGCGGCCCGACCAAACCTTAGGTATTTTTATACCTTCAAATTTGGTAAAAGAGCGAGAGGAGCTTTGAACAGTGATCGTATAAAAGGCGTGCCTAAAAAGCGGAGGAAAAGGTTGTTTTCAAAAATTTCGCGCGCCTTCGGCGCAGCATTTCAAGACCACTTGACCTTTTGTGACCTGGAGTATAAAGAATACACACGATGCAAAATCAATGCAGCACGACCTATACGAGGTTACGCAAAAAAAAAACTGGTGGCATGGTAAAAAACGCCTCCCAACCCCCCCCCCCGTTGAGTGATTTTTTATCTCGCGACCGTATGGCGCCCTCCTTGGGTGAGGTGGCGCCCTCCAAACCCTTGGCCCCCCCCTTCGCGATTTTCTAAATACGCCGCTGAGGGAGGGGACGGGAGTAGCGCAGTCTGGAGGTTAATGGCGGCCACCGGAACCGCCCGAGGTACCCGTCTGACCAGTAGACACACCGGGGGTGGCGGAGGGGAGAAGGAGCCAGACGCGACACACATCACCGAAACTGGCCGGTATGCAATATAACCGTCTAGGGACGGTGCAGCCGGCAGGGGAGTTGGGGACGGCTGATGACTACTGCCGGCTGTAAGTACAGCGCCGCGCCGCCTCATCTGACATCAGATCCCGGCGTCCCATTGTCGAGCTGGCGGTCTCAGCGGCCGGCATAAGTGACATTCACTGTTCATGGCGTGGTCATGCGACTCGAGGCCACGCGACTGGACGGGACTGCGGCGACGGCTCAACGAGCAATAGGCGCTGCTGCAGGCGGCGGTGTCACCGCTCTGAGATCATGGCTGCAGACGCCCCCGCCCCCGCCCCCGCCCCGCCCACGCGTCCCGCCGCCCCGTCAGACAGCCACCGCTCTGTGGTGGGACGGTTCCACCGTGTGGTCCGACTCTGGTCCCACCAACCGCGACCGCTTGTGGCGACGGAGCGGCGCGGGCACGGCGAGTTGGCACTGCACAAACACAACACCAAACCCGTGTTTGCAGCCACGTCAGCGGAGTCGTGCCGCTCCCGGCTATCCAGCTGTCTGGCGGGACCCGCCCCTGTCCGTGCACTCCCAATAAGGCACCGCTGCGGCGGCGGCTGCCGATCCCTCCCACGTGCACCGCTGTGCATACCGACCGGAGCGCGGTGTCTGGCGCTCGACCTTGCCCGGCGCGGCTGCATGTGATCAGCTGGCAGGGAGGAGACGGCCCGGCCGCGGCGGCCCGGTCCCGGCGACCCGACCCGGTCCGGCCCCGGCCCCGGCGTCCAGGTCAGCCGCTTGGAACTGAGACGGCCCGGCGTACCGGCCCCAGCGAACCGGCCCCGCCGTACGTGTACCGGCCTGGCGTACCGGCCCCGGCGCCTCAGCCGGCGAGAGAGGGGTTTCCTGGAGCCGACAGCTCCTCAGACCGAGCAGACAACAACTTGTTCCCGAGACGGCCTGTCAGCGAAGAGAAATGACGAGCTCGACGTGCGACATGGGTGTAAACATGTCGCTGCCATAGTTCCACGGTGGCGCTGCCAGGGAGTAAACAGGGCTGGCCCGGGGCGTCAGACACTGAACTCCCGATACTGAGCTCCTGACAGGCTTTTGATGGCATATATGAACCCTGAGCCCATACATAATCCGGGGCTGGAGTGGGAGACTGATCTGTTGGCACTGGGCCTGGTCTTGTGGCTGATCTGTCTGGGTTCTTTATATGCTGGGGGATGTCAATGTCCCATGTCTGACGAGAGAGGGGATCGATTCCTGCTGGAAGGTCACCCCCGCTGCATCTAGTCGCCGTCTGTTCATGAACCGGGCTCGAATAATGGAGTCACCTGACGGCTTGACGACGGACATCAGCATGCTGGCCAGAGCTGCTAGGCGTGGAGGTGCAACCACAACGGGAGAGGCTTCATAAGCGGGACAGCAGGACAGCGGGACAGTGGGACAGCCGGACATGCCAATCGGAAACGGGAGAGCGGGACAGGCTGCTCGGCGCTGCCCATGCGTTTTCTTAGCTGCGACAGTTCATGGTGAGTGGCTCTCATATGTGATTTTTTATTGCTATAACGATATTACACCCTGGTCTTGTCTGATTTAGAGTGTGAGTTATCTGGTGCTATCTGGTCACACGCCCTTGTCAGACGCGGCACCAAGCGTGGTCCAGGCCTCAGAGCCAGGCTCCATGCCAGTTGCCAGCCCCAGTCTGAGACACGGATGCGTTTGCACGAGTCAGTGACCGCCCTGTTATCGGCTGGACCGATCCGCTCGAGAGGGGGCTGTCTTCGGACACGCCCAACAGCCACGCAACGCTGAACGGAGTGCGGGGCTGATACAGGATCTCCTGTATGCATAATTCCGTATTTGGTGACAGCGCACTAGTGCTACCAAATATGTCCACGTGTCTTGAGCTATAGTGATCACAGATATGTCATCGCTGCGTTCGGGGGAGATGAGATGAACCGCTCTCGACAATAGCGGAGTGTTCGATCGCCCCGTCCCGTCGCGATGTGTCAACGGTAGCGTTGTTTGTTACGGCGTACTTCATTGGGTCGTGACCTCATGACACTGTCTGGCAATGTTTGTGTCATGACACTTTGACACAGTCCGGCTCTGTGTGCGCCATGATATCTTGCTATCTTTCGACCAGCGCATGTGTTATATGACACGGCGAGCCAACCCGTTGTTTCGTGTGTCGCCTGTGTCGGCCCCAACGCGATCGCTTGAGCACGGTGACAACTAACATCTGTGCAAGAGACACAACAACAACAACGACACTCACAAAAACGAGCATCTGTAAGCTGCATCTGCCCGTCTGCCCAGACGACCGCTTAGCTTCACCGGCTCTCTCCCTGCCTCCTCTCTCCTCTCCCCTCCCTCTCCATTGGGGTGAACGCTCTCCCAAACCAGAGTCGACCAGCGTCGTTTTTACGCCTCGGCCTTTGACCGGGAATGACCGGCGCTTTTTGCCACCCCGAACCATTACCGATTGTTAGCGCTCTGCTGGATACAGCGGCGGTTTACAAAGAAATCTGACCCTGCGGACAGGCGCTGGGACCGAGAAAGTGGGATCGAGTTTTATTCATTCTCTGTGTGTCTGTGGTTTGGTATGCCAGTCCTGCCGCGCTCCGGCGCCCTTCCGGCTTCTCTCAGCTCAGAGTTGGAATTTAGCGCGAGACCACCGAGCCCCGCACGCTCTACTGTTACACGAATAGCTCCCCGGTGGATTGAGTCCATTCATCCATTCTCAACGTTTCCCGAACCGTGCCAATACCAGCAGTCGACCGGTTTTTACCCATTCACCGAGTCTGGCGCAAGCTGTTCGTGGGTTTACTTCCTCTCTGTCCCGCCTTCCATTCATTCAACTGTCTAGTGTCTGCCTCCCTTCATCTCTGCTTTACCATCCATCCTCCCTGCTCTACCTTTCTTTCCTCCCTGTCCCGTTTCCCTTCCTTTCCATCCCGCATCTCCTTCTCCCTCTTCTCCACTCCCTCTCGACCCGCTTCTCCCCTTCCCCCTCTCCGCGTCTGCATCGCCGAGTCTGACTGATGAGGGCGTGCCGTGACGGTCGATCTGTGAGCTAACGTGCCGGCGCACGTGACCACACGTGGTGCTGACCCAGCGACCACCCATACCCGTGCGGTGACCCCGATCTCGCCAGGGTACGGCAGCACCGGCCATAATTACCTCCCCCCGGTTCTGCGCGGCCAAATGGGAGCAGTGCCGGCCGCTTAACGCCTTATGGGGCGACTCTCACCTGGGTTGCATAAGGGCTCGTTGGTTCACCGCCCTGCGTGATGGCAATCTAGACAGGCGTCTTGAAATCTTACATCTCCAGTCTAGATTGAGAGACAGACGTCTTGAAATCTTACTTCATCTCCAGTCTAGATTGAGACGTAGGCTCAACTGGCGAGGCAGTTATTGGTTCGAGAGAAGTGTTTGTGTTCACGCTTACTCAGCAGTTGTGTCTGAGGCGTCCTGGGAGGTCTCTGACGATCGGCGCTTCTCCTTCGCCTGTTGGTGGCCAGAGGCCATGGTGGCACCTCCCAGAAGTCCAGATGGTATGGTTACCTGCGGCTCTCAACTGCCGTTAGAGTCTGACATGATATCTGGTGTCGACGCTGCAGTGTCTGATCTAGGGGTCCCTGCAGGTGCCTCAGAATATCTTCTGATGAAGATCCTCCACTATGGCGGAGTCGTGTGTCCAGAGGAGCCATCCGTTCCGCCTCAGGGTCCACCCGGGACACTCGCGGGCAGCTGTCGGGTCCGTCCGTCCTCAGATTACATCTCCCACCTCGCCAGCGCACGGTCCGGCCCTCTGCACATGCACAATGCACAGTTCACGTGCACAGTTCGCAGTTCACAGTGACCGGCGCCCGCTCGGCGGCCTACTGCCGTCCGGATATCGGGTGGAGGCACACGGCTGCTGGTTCGTGCCCTGCGCTTGCCACGGTCTGAACCGTCAGGCTGAGGGCACTTTAAACGTGGCAGAGGGAACGGTCGGGTTCGCGGCCAGCCCCCTTCCCTCCGTGAGTTTGTACTTATGGCTGCAAGACGCAACTATTATTTTTACTCTTATTTTACGAATGTTATGAGGGTTGCACTTGGAGCTAGTGACATGCGCACGCTTAGAGCGTCACCCGAGGTATGGCTGGAGCTCTGTTTTTCGTTGCATTGCGTTCTGGCACCGAGATCCGACCTCAGCTGTGTTCACGGAGCTGAGTGTCGTTTCTTTTGTCCTAGCCACATCTCCTGTGGCCATTTGATCTGAACCAGTCAGCGTTGGTCCAGCTATTGTTATCTGTGCTTCTGTCCCGAAGAACGTTGTGACCCGTCTTGTGACCCGTGCTATGCTCAGTTTCCTATGGTCGAGTGTTAAATCCAAACATATCAGAGACCCAGATCCTTCCGTCTGCACTGGTGACCAGCCCAGCCCGGGTCGCTGTCGTAACCCGTTCACTGCCGCCGGTCCCGACTGTTTTCCGATACATGCTGGATCAGGTGGCCGCCCCCCCCCCCGCCTCAGTGGGGCTGATTCAGCCACCGTGTATGCGACCGCACGCCCCCAGCCACCCACTGACTGACCCGGTTCGGACGCGAGATCCGACAGTGAGGTCACTTGTCGCCAGTGACGTCATCTGTGGTCAGTGGGGAGTGACGTCATTGAGTTAGTGAGGTCACTACGCACAAGGCATTCGCTCCTTATAGGGATCTTCGAGGACAAGAGGTATGAAGCATAACACAAATTTTCACCCTTTTAACCATTTTTTCCTAATCAAACAAACTCTGGCCTGGCTATTGGGATTTAATTTCTCAGAACAGTTTCAGAATCAAAATATTCCAGAAGTAGGCAGGGTAGGTGCAGTTAATTTAATGTGACAACCGCACGTCCGCTTCCGGAATATATTCGATCACTGCCTGGTGCCGAATGGCGTCACGTAAACAATGGCGTTCACGTCTGCTCAGGCCGGCAGACCACAGGTCTGAGGCTGCATTGGTGACTCATCTGATTTGTGCTCTGACGCTGCCTTCCGATCCTGAGTGACGTCTCACAACACTGCACTAGCCGGCGCAGTGACGCTGTCTGCTTCCTTTAGGGGTCACAGCACCGCGCAGCTATTGTCATCTGCAGTCTCCCCGTCCTCCCAGTTCGTGACTCAGCCTTTCAGGAGCGGCACCCGTCTTACAGAGGTCACCCGGAGCGGCGGAGCACCTGTCCCAGGGTGATATCAGCTGTGTTCGCGGCCGCGCCCACCCATCCGTCACCCCCGACGTATGTACTTACATGCGTACTTAAAATGCATACCGGACCATCCCGCTGATGCGTACTGGAGCCTAGAGGCATGCTGCCCGGATCAATAGCGGCGGAACACCTTCAATTAAAGGAGGCACTGCCGACTTTTGGTCCCATTCTTTCCATGTAACGCCCATAGGGCTGATGTTAAAATGCCAAAAGCGGGGCACGGTTTCCCGGTGCCCTCCCCGTCCCGCCGCCTATGGCCCGGATGAGAGCGCCACACTCTTGTAGGCATGACAATAAAGTGATACAATCCGACGCGATGCACTCGGCTGGATATTTATTCTCCGAGGAAAGCACTAAGTGTAGGTAGTGCCGTTTTTCATGGCTTGGCTGGACAACGTTCGCTCGCTGAAGCTGTTATGTCGACACCACCTGCCTGTATTTAGTATTGCATGGTCCACTCCCTGCAGACATGTCTGGGCTAGACGCTGCCTTTAGCTATGCCACCGCACTACGTGAGCACATACGAGTATAATGTAGGTATTTATCAATTAGTTACATAAGCATCTTGATCTGGTGTCGTGGAATAGAGCGCTGGGAATAAACCTATACCGTTGGGTAATGGTTCATAGGAAGCTATATTTATACCGATTGTTTTTGATACTATGTGTTTTTAATTTAATCACTAGTGTCCACTGACGAAGGCACCCTGTGGCCGAAACGTCTGGTTTTAGGAATTTGACCGTGTTGCCATCGATCGTGAATAAAACTCAATCATGTCTGATTATTTACATAGTAGTAGCTGCAGGAAACTGTAGCTGTTGCCGAATTTAGAGCAATCCGAGCGCTACCACTGGCTCGCGTTCACTTACGTGTGCTCACGCTACGGTCAGTTTTGTGTGCTCTGAACAAACGACGCTCACCAAGTCGTTAGTGGATCCTCCGAATCGCACATGCCGGATGATCGAGAGCAGCCTCGTCACCACCCACGACCTCATCAGCACATACGAATCATGCCGCCACTGCAGCGAAGGCTCGGAACTTCGGCTCGCGACCGGGTCAATTGCCGCCACGTCACCGGCTCATTGCAATGATCGACGGCCGCAGCACAAATAAACAGGCGATATTATAGTGAGAATGCTCCCATGTCTGGCGCTCTTTAGCGGTAGCCGTGCAGACAGACAGACAGGTCGGGTGTATGTTTGTTTTTGCCTCCGTATGTCATCCCACGCGTGCTCTGCAGACAGACTTCCAGTAAGGCATGACCACTACCGCCGTCATTGGCGCCTGTTGCAGTGTTCCACGTCTGCCTGTCTAGACTGTCATGCAGCCCATGCACGCTACTCGATCTACCATATTGAATAGTGTTTGGGCATTAGTGATGTCAATCGGAACTTGAATCTTCGGAATTCCGATTTTGTCCAATGTCCAATTCGGAATTCGGTTGGACAATGGCAGCAGGCTTTGGACAACTTTGGACAATCGCTTACCACACCTCAACATTTAAAAAAAGTAATCGTGTTTAACATTGATTGGCTGTTAGAAAGCTCAGCTTTCAATATGATTAACACGTTTGAGCTGGTAACGGTACATGAAAAGCAAATTAAATAACAGTGTTGAGTGTAAACTATTGCGTAGGTGTCGGACATCTTTGGACAAATGGCTGGCTTGGACATTTTTGGACGGAGAGTCGACGTAAGCATTGGACATTGGACGTACTTCGGAAATACGTTTTCTGAAATTGACACCACTATTGGGCATGCATAGACCTCGGTACACAGAGGTCTTCGGTCCAGGATTTCTTTTATGTACAGGGTGTTGCAGGTAAATTGGGACTAAGTTCATGACCTTACAAAAAATTTGCTATGCGGAGGAACATCATGGAAATTTAACACAATATAATTTCAACAATTGTTTTTCATTTGATATTGAAATTTTAATCCTAACATATCGCGCAGTCATGGAGCAGCGTCGGAGGGAAACGATTGGTGAGTTAGTTCGCGCCGGACAGAGCGCGAAGGACATAATAAGTTTAACTGGGTACCCAAAGTCTACCGTGTACCGAACTATCGCGACTGTAGGAGCTGGAGGGGATGTCGCTCGACGTTCTCACACACCTCGCAGTGACCGAAAACGGACACCAAGATTCCTGAGCGGCTTGAAACGCTCGATACAGGCCAAACCGAGGACCTCGATGAACAAGCTTGCGCGTGCCCGTCACGTGAGCAAGAGCACCATCAGCAGAGCCGTGAGAGAGGACCTCGGGATGAAGTCGTTTACCAGAAAACGACGAAGCCTCCTGACCGAACCAGCAAGGGCGATACGAAGGGAGAGGGCACCGAAGGTCCTCAATCTCCTCAAGCACCTCGGGAGTGACGTCAGGGTATTTGTCGATGAGAAAAAGTTCATCGTAGAAGAGGTCGCCAACCGCCGGAACTCGCGGGCTATCGCCTACAGCCCTGATGAAGTGGCTCCCGTGATGAAAGGCAAAAATCCGGCATCAGTGATGGTATTCGGGGCCGTCGCAAGTGATGGCCGCATAATGCCGCCCCATTTCATACCTGCTGGTGTGATGATCGACACTGACGCGTATTTGACCATCCTGAAGGAGTCTCTCATCCCCTGGATGATGAAATACTATGACCTGAGCAAAGTCATGCTGGTGCAAGACTCCGCCCCAGCACATGCTTCCCAGAGGGTGCAAGATTTCCTGAGCCAGAGGATCCCCCTCTATGTACCCAAGGACATATGGCCCTCCAACTCGCCTGACTTGAAATGAATCCATGCGACTTCTGGATGTGGGGCGTGGTAGAACAGAAGTCCAACTCGACCACTCATGCCAACGTTTCTGACCTGAAGAAGGCCATCAGGAAGGCAGTCAGCACCATTGACCAGGACGAGGCCCGGCGCGCGTGCTCCGCTTTCCGGCGCCGTCTCGAGAGGGTGCGGGACGCCGACGGCGGTCACATCGAGTGACAAGGCTGTGCGTACATGACACAATACACGTGCGAAGTTTCAACTTTCTATGTTTTCATTCACCGTATTAATAGCATGTTGAAATTAGGTCTGAAAATTCCCAATTTACCTGCAACACCCTGTACATACGAGATGTCTCGATCCAGCCTCCTTCGTCTGCTAGAGAACTCGTCCCATTGGCGATTGCTGCACGTGTGAACTGGCCTGCTATCGGGAGCACTCACTCCGCACTCAGTTTGTGAGTCGTCACCGTCAGTAAGGTGTGTGTGAGAGGCCGTCGTGCCCCCCCCCCCCCCCAATGCAGGGTCGCTGCCGACGGAGACGATCGATATCTGTCGGTAAATCGACCAGTGGGAGAGAGAGAGAGAGAGAGAGAGAGAGAGAGAGAGAGAGAGAGAGAGAGAGAGAGAGAGAGAGAGAGAGAGAGAGAGAGAGAGAGAGAGCAGGAGAGAGAGAGGGAGGGAGGGAGGGAGGGAGAGAGAGCAGGAGAGAGAGAGGGAGGGAGGGAGAGAGAGGTGGGAAAAACAGAGAGAGTGAGAGAGAGCGAGAGAAAGGGGAGAGGGAGAGGGGAGGGAGAGAGAGGGGGAGAAAAGAGTGAGTGAGTGAGAGAGAGAGAGAGAGAGAGAGAGAGAGAGAGAGAGAGAGAGAGAGAGAGAGAGAGAGAGAGAGAGAGAGAGAGAGAGAGAGAGAGAGAGAGAGAGAGAGAGAGAGAGAGAGAGAGAGGGAGACTGGGGAGAGGGGGGAATTACTCATACCCACAGCTGAAGGGATCAGTCAACGTGTAACTATGTGCAAGACTTGCTAATGAGCCCTCGTCGCGAACTCCTGTGTCGGCCATATTTCTCCGTAAACGGTACTGATTTCTGACTTATCAGACTCGAGGCAGCTGCCGGACGGTCGTGCAGTCACAGGGTGACGCCATCGCGCGCCCCAGACGGACTGGCAGATAGCATCCGCTTCTTGATGAGGGACAACAGCCAAGCTTCGCGTCGCCTACTACGACTGCTGACCTGCTACGTCCCACCGGGGGCCGGGACCCCTATGACCTAAGCTCCGTGCTGACACATGACGGTTTTGTCATTTCTGATGATTGTTTGTTATCAGCTGTTGGGAATTTGCCAATGTTTGGTGCAAAATAAATATGAATGAATGAATGAATATATTTTTATTTTATTTAGAATCGGCACGCTTTATTTTAGCAAAGCAATGCTGTCCTAAGAAGCTTTTGGTTATAGCACAGTCCAGGTATAGCCTACATAACTGGTGACGCGGACGCCTTGCACTAGCTTCCTGAAGGAATTCTGGTGACGATCCTTCCTCATGACACCCTCTTTCCTATCTGCACTGGTGACCCACTGTGCACTTGTAACACACCCACCTACTGTTACCGCACACCTGATGGAGGCAGACAACAGGCGGCCCCCTTCATCATCCTGTCGGGGCACAATTGTGCTGTTCGTCACTCAGGCGCCAACTGACGGCCGCCGCTCACCCATTCATCTGGACTGTGCCGTGACTGTGGTGTGTGTGTGTGTGGGGGGGGGAGAAGATAACGGGACAAGACGTCATTGGTCTGTGCCATGGTCTGTGCCATCGTTTATGCATTGTGTGAAACACGTGTAAGTTTAAGCCTTTAGGTTACATTGTTTCTAGAACAAAGTTTTCTTTTCCGTGCACTTCATTACTTTATATGTTGCACTTTATATGTGCCTAAATCAGCAATAAATAATTCTGTTGTGTATGGCGAACACTCAACAATGCACTTTGCGGTTACCATTCAATTGCTGCAATTCAAGGGCAGCCGCATCCAATTGGTACGATGTTCCTTTGATCAGCTGGACGCCAGTCATTCAACTCGTTCGCCCGGTGACTGGCACTTCTGGCCGTGATGGGGCGCACGAGATTTGAGCACACTCGGGCCTCCCATTGTACCGGTGTGCTGAGTCACTGGTCAGGAAACATCTTGTTCGCTGGGTTAGCGCCGTACGAACGTACCGTACCTACTCAGACGGCACCAGTTCAAGTTACAGCCCTCAGACTACTTCAACAGCGGATTTGAAAAAAAATATCACTGACAGTGAATTCGTGCTATCATTTGCATGCTGATAAAGTATCGATGCAGCGGTTTTAACTGTTCCGATCCAACAACTGCAATCGGACGTTAAAGGGACCCTCCCACCTTAACATTAGATTTGAGTTGAGATAGCCAAAATGGGGTCCCTGGCTCACAATTACAGGTTTCGGCACTCACAACATCGAGAAATGCCTTAAATCGGAAATATTGAATTTCAAAATTGCAGAATTTTGATTCAGAGGGGCTAATGCTTAGGGAATACCCCTCTGAATGTGTGACGTCAGCGCAGATATCTAACGATTTTTAAATGTTTGACTAAAACGTTTTGTAGCACGCGGTGGTATATGCTATTTGCGCGCAACATCTGCCGCAAACGCCACACTTCTAAAATAAAGTCGCTAGAAACAGCGGAGATCTCAAAAAAGTAAACAAAAGTAAAAGTCTAATATCTTGAAAACCGGTGAATATTTTTCGGTGAAATTTGGTAGATATTCGTTTTCGCTCTTTCTGAACCGAGCGACATCACTTTCATGCCAATTCATAAACTTTTTTGAAGGTGGGAGGGTCCCTTTAAACAATCCTTAATTGTTTCATGCAAGCAACTAACTATTCAGCCGGGTATTGTTCTGGCCTGCGCGAAGGTGGAATGGAATAGATTAAAAGGTGATCTATCTTTAGCACAAAAACCTACATGAGCCGTCGACGGAGAGGAGAGCTATCGCACGGGACGACTATAGCTGGTGGCTAAGGTGCCGACTGTGGGACCAGTAAAGGGAAAAGGTGCGGAACCAGCTCTGAGAGGGGCTTGTCTAAGATGCAGGTGAATCCTTGTGAGCCTTTGCAGGTCGCAAGAGACAAATGGAAATTGGTTGCCTTCTACATAAATAGCGCCACTGTTTATTGAATAATGGATCAAATCCATAAGCCGAGAGCCGTCGATGATTTATGTCATGTGGGAGGTATCTCGAAGTGCCAGTACATCATCTGTGGGATGATGGCTGACAGTGGCCGGTGGGGAGAGGGGGCTGACGCTATCTGTCTCTGTGCTGACCGGGCTGCTGGCGCGCGCTGTGGCTTCGGCTCCCATCCGTCACCTACTCCTTCTGTCGTGAGATGCGACCCGACAGGGTCGCTGCCGCTGCCGCTGGGCTGCCGATGTTGGGCCGGCAACACTGGGTGACAATTGACACACAACACAGATTCGACAACGTAATATTTGACAACGGATATTTGACATACACACTTAGCACAGACCTGACGCCAACTGACACCTTCCTGACACCTTCCTGACATCGGTTGTCTCCTGGCACAAACCCGACACTGGACACAGGGTGCACTCTGGCTCCAACCTGACAGATATATCTCCTCGCCCTCTGTTTCATACTTGTCACCTCCGGTGCTCACAACTCATCACCTGGGTGCCTGTTACACTCAGTACCCTGCCCCCCCCCCCCCACCCCAGCGCGTCTAACGGTGCTGCCACGGATGTAGAGGGGAGGGGACAAGACCACCTGGCCTGGGAGATCGACCCGTGGCCCGTCGATTCAGAGTGGGTTAATCATGACGAACATATAAACAGGGGCACGATTGGACCGTAATTCAGTCGTAGCACTAACCCACCATGTTGAAAATAGCCTCGAGAATCAATTCATTTGATAACAGGAGCCATTAGTTCGCCCTTGCAGAAAATGTTAGCGGCCGTCTTATGCTAACACCAATTAGCTTCATAAGGCAAGACCGGTCTAATCATCTATAGCGCCAACATATTCAGATATACATATGCGGCCTGGGGCAAGGCCGCACAGGCACTCTGGGGCTGACGATGCATACTAATCAGTCCAAATAAGCAATCGATGGGTTGCACATCCAGCGGCGCCTACTGCAGATCATGCAACGCTGCATCACAGGGGTGGGTGCCGCCGTCATTGAGAGTTTCAGCAGCGGCCGTCTCGCCTGGGCCCGCGGGTGACCGGTCACGTGACCAGAACGCCGGTCACGTGACTAGGGCACCGGTCACGCGCGCCCCTGACCTAACTGACACGGACGGTAGCTGCGGTAAGCGGTAAATGAGATCACTCCGGTCGGAGGGGCGAGGCCCGTCAGTGATTTATCTGCGTTCAGCACACAGATCACCGGCCGAGTCAACAGGAACCGGTGGGGGAGACGCGGCCACCGAGGGTGGCATGGTGAATGGAAATGACGGGACAAACCAAATAGGGATGGTGGGGACAATGTGATAGAAGCCAGAACTTATAGGGAGATTTTACAGATTGAAGACGGCCCGGGGCGGATTTCTTTGAATCAATCAGCATTTCCTTTCATGATTAATTTTTTTTTAATATTTACGCTGCCTGCAATGATATTCAGCAAGGCTGTAAAGATTAGTTTCCGAATGAGCTTTTAATTTCTGCATGGAATTATTTTTTTTTACATAAAATATTAAAGATTTTGACACATTCTCATGGAACATTTTTTGCTCGTCGGAATTAAACTTGAAACGCTCATCACCCGACAGAAAGGCAGCGATCTGTGTTTGTTTGACTGCGACGACAGTTCTCATATCGATGTCACTGCATCCGACAGCGAGCGGTGACGAATTTAGCAGCGGTGGGAGGTGGCGACGGTACGGGGCCGACGGACGCTCAAAGCCCGGGGGCCGCCGCCCCTAGTCATTAATTATGGCCCCACCAGAGGCGGCTTTTGTATTGGGGATCCTGCCGGTTGTGTGGGCGCACCGGTCCGTGGTATTGGGAGGTGTTAATTTCACATAGCAACGGTTCGGCAGGCTGATATTGGCACGGAATGGGCCCACGAGGGCCAAACAAGCACATTGGGATGGGATTTAGAAGGACTTCTTTTTGAGCTTAGCATTGCCATGATTCAATATAACAATGAACTAGCTTGATAGATCCGCTTAATTGCACACATTCTTGGGATGGTATGGATCTGACTCCATGGCCCATCGTTCAAACGTTTTTAAGAATTTCAATTACGGATTTAGTGTAAGATGGGACAACGCTGAGGCCATAGGCACGGTGTTAAGCATATATCTTCTCTCAGAAGGCCACCACCAACTTGTCTCTACCCTTCTTGGAGAGCCGGCGGACCAGCAGCGCTCTCTGTTTGAGCTGCTTAGGCTGTCTGGCTGAGCCGCCAAGAGCTGTCTGGTCAGGCGGACCGATCGAGTTGAGCCCAGACTGCAGCTGATCAGCCGCAACACAGCACAATTTGTCCGTCACGTCCGAGTGCTCTGCACCGTGCAGCGACGGCCGCGCGTAACGTGACGACCTCTAAACAAGGCGACACGTCGACCGTGACGCCGGAACGTGACGCTACGGACGTGACGTTACGGACGTGACGCTACGGTACCACACTGACCTGCTATCAGCGGATCAGAACTAAGGTGGGGCGAATTGAATCATTTTTTGCCATGGTAAAAAAGAACTTTGTGAATTAAAAACTACCTATCATGGTGATTTTACTCGTCTCTTATAATTCTGTTTATGCGACCCACAAAGGAACTTATTGTGTTAAATTTATGATAAGTTGCCACGTCTTGTTTTAAATATTCACATATAACAGCGTGCAGATTAAAGAGGCGTTGATATCACGCTGCCAACCCTAATGCGCTCAGTGTCAGAGTGTCCGTCAGGAAGTTTTTTTTTGGCACTGATCTCCGCCCACCACCTCCTGAGGATAGTATGTACCGACTACCGGTCTAGCCTTTCTGTTTGTGTAATAGAAGCGCGGAAGAAAACAATCTGAGCGTGTCTGTTTTTGTATTTGGAAAACAAACTGCATCCCCAGACACCCGCACTCTCGGCCTTGCTCTCGGCACCTCTTGTCTGCGGGTGTAAATATGATAAGCACCTGTCCAGAAGTAACAAACAGCTCCTGTCAGGAAATAATCGGGTCAAAGCTTCCAGTAGCGTAAAACATATGCATCGTTTCCTACAGCCAATTCCTATTGAACAACTTCAACAGATACTCTGTTCAGGACAATGTTGCTCGTAGATATGAACTCGAACCGTGGATCCTAACTGATGATGTCTACTTGGAAGGCATATCAATACTTGTGTCACCTTGCTCCTCCGCCAAGTTATTTCTTCGGTTTTGTCTCAGCCGGTAAGTGGTACCGGGTGTAACTTGTTCTTAGAGTTCGACCAATCTCCACGAGGTCAGAGCGGCGCCCTCAGACAGGTCAACGGCCGGTGCCCCCGACAACAATGCCGCTAAGTGCCTCGCTTGTTCACCCCTTCAGTGCTCATTGTACCTGAAGATCTGTGTCTCTGATTCGGGTCAGTCTCTTGAGTCATATGCCGACGCCGACGCAGAGCTCATCTGAACGAGATGCAGCGCTGCAGGTATGCCTGTTAGTGAGCTCTCTGAGAAAGACTGAGCCATGCTTCCCGCGACCTGACCGGCGCGATGGTGTGTACTGTCTAGGTATGTGAGGTTTTCTTGTACTGAGAGACTACAGTCTTAGCACAGCCTCTGAAGTCCTGGACGGGCTATACCGAGACGGGCTGGGCGTGAGGCGCTGCGGATAGTCTGGGTTAATCCTGTGGGTTTTGGCGCCTGTGACACGGCAAGTGTGTTTGTCTCGAGAATAGCAAGACAAGTGAGCGGATGACGGTTCGCACATCACCGAATGTTATGCCTCCGGATTTTCAGGAGCAAGCAAACCATTCTTACTTCGCCACTTATATAAGGGTCACATACAAAGCACGCAACGCAATGGTATTTGAGTGGTTTCGATAGCATTATTTTTATTCCCGTTTTAAGCTTCGGAACATAAAGCTGAAAGCTTTAAAAACATGAAAAGTGCAGCGCTTGCAGGCCCTATAATAAACCATGGTAGCAATTACAAGGGGTCGCGTAAGGTGAATTTTTGACGCATTGTATCGTCAGTCAGCAAGGTATGAAAAATGCAACGATATGCGCATAGCCCACTGCACTTGTACACTGTAGAGTGTAGACTGTAGAGTTGCGGCGATTCACCAATATTTATCATAAACGTATGAGCAAGCAACGCAGCGTCGCAGCTTCAAAGTATTCCCGGCGAATCACCCAAACTGTATGTTCATCTCTAAGTCACGGGCGCGGCCTTCATAAGTGCTTTACCATGTCTGGGCGTTGCCCGGTACTGTCCCACAAATGGCATCATTTAAGGCGCTGATTTATTTCATACGGGCTTATTCAGCACCTTTGTCCAGCGGGGCGCCGTTCATCTTATCGCGGTCATTTAGCGAGCGGTCTCGGTCCACCCGGACAACACGGGTCGAGGTCAGACGGGAGATTACGTCGGCCATAGGTCATGAAAACGACAGAGATCTGTCTCCAGAAACACGTGCAGTCAAATGAGTTCAGCAAAAGATGCCATTTTTGGTCCCGGTGTCTATGTTGCGCTGCTTTAACCACTGATTGTATCGAGAGCATGTGAGTGAAGCTGCAAGTAGGGTGTTGATATCAATGACCAGTAGTCTGAGGTCAAGATTACTGTCTGAGGTGGTTCCGGGGCTGGAGCAGTCATTCCCTTTACCATCGCTGCTCGTATCGTATCGTATGACGATCGTATATTTGACGCGTCCGTGTCCTCCGCAGAGCACCATGTCCCAGCTCGGCGCGCTGCCTCTGGCGCTCCTGGCGCTGTTGCTAGCCCACTCAACTCTCGCCAAGAAGACGCCCGTCTCACCCCCGGCAGAGCCGCCGATCGACTACGAGTCCTTGGAGAACGTCTGCGACCTGGTCGACATGGTGGAGACCGTGTTCTGTTACTGCGACTTCCTGGAGCGCGGCGAGGGCGAGACGGCCAACTGCTTGGTGTACAACAGCCCGCGCGCCTCAGACCGCGTCTGGGACGCGTTCTACCACCAGCCTAACCTGCACCGGCTGACAATCAGCGGCCGAGGACAGGGCGGCCTGGACGCTGTGCCCACGCGCGCGCTCCGCTACCTCCGACAACTGTGGGCGCTCGAGATGAAGAACACCGGCATCACCAACGTCACCGAGGACGCGTTCGGCCGCTCCGAGAGCATCTCCGACCTGGTGCTGTCCGGCAACGGCATCACGGAGCTGGCGCGACGCTCCTTCAGGCACCTGACCAACGTTACCCGGCTGAACCTGGGAGAGAACCAGCTGCGGGTCATCAACCGGCATGTGTTTGTGGACATGCCACGGCTGAGGCATCTCTACCTGGACCGCAACAGCATCACGCGGGTGCGCAGCGGCGCGTTCGTGCAGCTGTCCGAGCTGCGCGACCTCGATCTCTTCGGCAACGAGCTGCGCGCCGTGTCGCGCGGCACGTTCAAGGGCCTGTCGCAGCTACGGAGGCTGTTTCTGCACCGCAACCAGCTGGAGGTGATCGGAGACCGGACGTTCGCCGAGCTGCCGCGGCTCACCGAGCTCGATCTCTCCGAGAACCGGATCCAGTTTCTGGGCGGCCACGGCCTGGAGGGGCTGGGCAACCTGGTGAAGCTGGTGCTGCGGGATAACCGTCTGACGCAGCTGCAGCCGGCCACCTTCAGCCACACGCCCGGCGTGTTCTACCTGAGCCTGCAGCAGAACCGCCTGCAGACCCTGGAGCAGGCCACCTTCCGGCCCATCATGGACAACATGAACAACATCACCATGTACTTCTACAGCGCAGGTCAGTGCCGCGGCAACTCGTGCATGCCAACATGTAAAGACTTTCTTCATAGCGGAACCTGCTGCCTGTTAAAAACATGACAGTTATGCCCGTGGTTATTCCATGTATGTAAAGCAATTAAAAAAATGAGTACATCAGTTTAGTTGAACTCAATAACAACTACGTAAGCATTTTGTTTTCGAAAGCCCCTTGACAACTTTTTCCTGCTAAATGCAGGGTATATTGCAATCGTTCATGTCTTCTTCGCTTAATCAGTCTTAGCAGGACATTTCCAAACGAACACAACCCAGGCACGGCATAGAGCCATTTAGGAGTGCATGCGATCGGGCCCGTGGCGATCTCAGGCGTTTCTTTTTAGCATGTTGATGACATGTTACTTCAATTTGTCGGTAACTCAAAGGTTAGCGCCGGTTTCCTACGATTTCATGCCACTGCAGTGTGCCATGAAGACATTCGGCTTTCTTCCAGGCCATGCCACGCGTTTCAGACAGGAATAGACGGTATTCGCTACGAGTACCTAAACATTTTTGAACATTTTTTTTAAAGGTAGTGTGCCAGCTTTCTTGGACCGTATGGAGTTAATGGCCCAGATAAGGAGAACCGGATTTTTAGAACTTATCCATACCTTCAAAACTCATGGAAACGTCTTAAATTCTTCAAATTTTGAGTACCCCAGTGCGAAATTCGCCCCGACGGGTTGTCGGTCGTACCCCAACCACATTTCACACCACTATGAACAATAAATGCACACACTGAAATCGCTATTACCGATATGCTCATCCAATCAAGTTTCGATAAACCCGTTCATCATCATCTCCTGCGGTTTCGAACACGCCTGTTAGGTGGCTTCTGATGCTCGTCGAGGTCGGAATTTCCAAATACGCGTGGTGCGTCGGGCCGCGCGCTCTGACTTCGGCCAAGAAAAATGCGTCAGCTGATCATTGTCATTTCTGCCACTTGCGTGTGGTGAAATGGGGTCATAACTTATAAGACGGCTTTTTCATATCAATTATTTTACATAAAGTCATATTTCAAACCATAAATAATGTTCGACAGCCAAATAAAAGAAACAATACCAATACGGGCTTACAGTTTAAGGCTCGACATTGTGTTGTCTACGATTAGACAGCTGATAACTCATTCCCGTACGTCGTATGGTCGTAACACTATAATGACCTTTGCTTATTGTCACAAGTGCGCCGCATTCGCGATTGTTGCCCGACGCCTGTTTGCAGGTGAGCCCACTACAGTTGTTATACATATCTAAAAACCGAAAAACTTTTAGGCGAAAAAGGCACTATTCCAGGCCCATTTTTGATTTTTTTTTGCGATATTATGTAAAAACAGAAGCTTCTTATCCTAGGAAAAATAAAATGGGAAATCTTTCAAAGGTGGCACACTACCTTTAAAAGCAAAATTTAATTGCCTGAGATGATGTGAGCACAGTACGATTTAAAAGTTGTTAATGCTTGTTGGACCTAGTTAGAATGTGATTATTATTGCGAGAGAATCTATATTACTATTTGTGGTGACGTAGTTTCTGTCTGTTACCGAGGTCGCGACATGGTGCTATGTAGCGCGGGTTACAGGTCACACCGTTGCACCTACCGCGCTGAAGTTTGCGCAGCTCATAGAACAAGGATGGACAACGTGCCTTTGAGGGGTCTCAGCTCGATCGGGTCGATAGCGAGCGCGTGGCGCGTGCCCGAAAAGTGCAAATTCGCGTCATAGACTTTACATGTATAAATCGGCGTGCGAAATTGGGCGAAAACGGCTAAATTTGGCCGACACGGGTCCGGTTTCCGTGCAATATCTCGGTAACCGAGCGCCCGATCCGCACGGGGAAAACAGCATCGTGTAGAGAATCGAACGGGCTATCGAATGATGTGCGATGCGGAGGATGGCACGTGCCGCGTGCACCCGTGAGGGCACTTTTGTTTGAAAAAAATTGACGTTTCGGACGGATTTTGGACTTTATTTTATTTTTACTTGACCGCAAGACAGAGCGAGTTAAAACAACGCCTATTGGCAAGAGAAATGTACCACCTTTCATGGAAAAATTGCGAAAAGCTTATTGATTAAAAACAAGGTGGAACAAATCGCTGGAGAAAATGACATTTGTCCATAATGTGCCACTACATAATTACACGGGATTTGCTGCTTAACCTGATACGTTTGACAATTGAAAATGCTATCATTAGAAAGAGCATTCAATTTTCTCCAAGATCCAATCATCACGTTTGCATGACAAGCAACAGTATTCTTAAAAATATAAATGTTTCAAACCTCTGCAAATCCAATTTTAGCGAAAATTATCTACGCCTTTCATTTATCATAAAACTATGCACTTAAATTATAAAGCACATCTGACAGGTTCTGAAGTAGAAAGCATGCCTATCAGACACGGGCACCTCGATGCGATGGATATTCTTTCCAAACCAAATCGTTTAGCCATCAAAAAGCAATCGACCGAAATGGATAGATAACCCAACCGACACAAGAAAACCAACCGCCTGCCGATCGTAAATGCCTCTTTTCGCGTTGCGGAGAACGCGGGTCACCCTAGTATGAATCTATGTAGGTAATGATAAAAATAAGAATATGAATATTATCGGAGCAAACAACAATATCTGGGTAGAATTCACAGTCGCCACCAGCCCGTTATACCTACGTTCCTCGTCTCCAATCGTCTCCCGTCGTCTCTCCTGCCGTCTCTCCCGTTATGTCTTCCGCCGTGTCTCCCGCCGTGTCTCCGGGGCGGAGATTCTGCGGAGGTCGCCACTCCTCTCCGATCGGAGAGGGACAAGGTCAGGGCGACCTCCGAGATGAGCGATCACCGGTCGGGCCGCGGCCCATCGCCACCCTCTGCTCCACCCCTGTGTCGGCGGGAGCGATGGCCTTCTCATCGCGTTCATGACGAATATCTACCCGTTCCAAGAAGACGAAAACCAAATTGACTATCTAAGTAAATTGATTATCCCAGGAGTGTTGGGCTTGGTGCATCCTGGGCCTCGTTTCATAAAGCGAGTCCGTAACTTACGCCGGTTTTTGGGCTTGTATTGCAAGCGCATGCGAAGCGATAAATTTATTTTCCCTTCTCCCTTCTGTTCTTGCTTGTAAAATAAATAAATTCAACGATTCAAACTATCGTCATCGCTTCACATGCACTTGCAATACAAGACCAAAAACCGGCGTAAGTTACGGACTCGCTTTATGAAACGAGGCCCTTGTCGGACCCACGTATCACCCAATGTCACGGTAATGCGCTCTTCTCTTCTTTCGCCTACATCATCTTTACCCCACCAGCTAACCCTTGCGGTTGAGGCTGCCACCGACCCATCACCGCCAAAATTAACCCTATTAGTGGCAGACTGCACTGTAAGACCACCCACTGCCCCCTCCGCTGCCGCCGTGCCGGTCGTTTCTAATCCTATGCATGCCGACAATATATTGTCGGACGGGCAGAGGCTTCCGGCCAGGTGAGGAATGCGGGGGAGGGGAGGGGGGTGTTCGACCTGCAGGTGGTCAGAGCTACCACGGGCCGAGGGGTGTTGGTATTGGCAGGTCATCCACCGCTGTCTGACCTTTCTGTATCCGCCCGACCTCCTTCTGACCTGTAGGTCACACCAGTGTAGTTGGAAAATATGGGACAATCGAGAGCTGTTAGATCAGAGTCATGGAAAATGTGGAATATTGAGAGACCTTATGGCAAAATCACACATGGGTGTTGCCTTCGTAAAAATACAATTAAACCCCGAGAGGCTGAAACAGATCGGAACATTACTATCGGCTGCGCTGACCTTACAACGGACATTCTCTCCCAGTCAGTGCAGTGTCCACCCTGCAGCTCAGCGGTGGCTGGGCGGCTGTTTGAGCTCGGCTCCTACTTCTGCACCCGTCTGGTACTCTGTAAAACACCGGACATAGCTGTGGTCAGTCAGCACCCGCGGTCCTTCCACGAATGGACCGGTCTGGAAAACTTATTTTGCCATGAATTTAGGGACCCTGCATCCACATGACAGCAAGTGTAGGACATAATTGCGAGATATAGGCGCTCACTAAGCTCACTAGTCACTATAACACGGAAAGTGGCTTGGTCAATTTTAAGTGCAGCTAGTTTGTAGCGTGGGGCCGGTCGCCCCTCGTCGTTGGTGGCCTGCACCCTCCGTTGCGCAGCTTTCTTCTACCGTTACCCGAGCGGTGCAGGTGTGGGACCCAGTGACCTCCACTTGACCTTAGCTAATTGGGCTGTTCCGGTCGGAATAGAAAGGTGACCCGGTGACGGGGCAGGTCAAATGTTGACTATATCGAATCGTTGCAATCTGAGCCATTTAGCCACACTAGTGGTTTTTAAACATGTCTTTCTGAGACATTGCTTACTGTTCTTTTTCCTGGTAACAGTGCTATTGGTTCTGCAAACGCAATGCAGGAAGCTATTTAAAATATAGTTGCGAAATAAGGCGTCACCTGAGAGGGTGTATGGCGACTAGCTGGATCAAAAGAAGAAAAGTTAGAATGTTTACGACTTTTCTGGCCTGCTAATGCATGTTTGACGCGTTATTGGAAGATTTGTGACATGGTTTTTATGTAAGGCTGGGTTGAGCTGCAGTAATTTCTTCATGATTGATTTATTCACTCGATTGATTGTAGATAGGTGTTTTAGCAAGTCTGCAGCAAATAATCCTTGCAGAAAAAAAAACACCCATCCGATAGGCGATTAATGGTTCCGACTGGTGTACCTTCGTGCACTGCGATGCTCTCTGAAGGGCAACTTTAAATCCGATTTGATGTGCAGTTAACTTATGTATGTTGATAAAATGAGAACCAGTCGCAGATAGAAGTGCTTCTATGTATTCTAAGTATCTGCTCAGCAGATGTGAAAATGGATAATGCTTCATGCCAATAATGATGAGCATATGTCAGCCACAATAGCCTCATTGTTGCCAGAGCATGTTTACAAAGGAGCTAAGTTGCAAGGTATCTAGGTACGTCGCAGTTGAAGTGCAAGTGAAATCTATAAATACAATTCACGGTCACCCCCCATCGACGGGTCCCCTCTCTGCATAGCCAGAGTAGTGGTTTACCACCCACAGCATGATCTGTGCTTTGCGGACGGGGGTAGGCACCTCAGCCCTGTAGCCCGACCACACCATCACTCACTGCCACTAACCGCCTATCAGCCCTTCACCGAGTTCGTGCAGCCTTCCCTGAGCCCTGCGGACAGCTGTCTGATCGGGGGATCGGGGCCGGCCACCGCCCCAAGGAGCCCGGCCAAAGGCAACACCCCCTCCCCCGGTCCCACTCCTCGGGGTAATCTTCCCCGTCAACAGACCATCAACGGACGGGGGTGGGCGCGGGATGGGGCGGGGGAGGACATCACGTCACCGGGACGATCATCGGTGCGACGACAGACGAACCGATGGGTGGCACGTCTCCGGTGGTTTTTGTCGGGCAGGTTCCGGCCTGTCCTTCCTCGGCGGCTGGCGTGGGTGCGTCGAGGGATGAGACGAGAGGGCCGTTCTGCCGTACCGTACTCACGGAGCTCACTGCAGTTCAACTCACCCGGTGTCTGCGCCACTGAAATTTACGGCAATGGTCATAAGGTCGAGTAGAGTTCTAAAACTTTTTTTATTCCGATTGGCCTCATGGAACAGTTATGTATTTACATACTCAATCATCAAAAGATCTCGCATCAAGTTCCTCGGCTGGTATGACATTTCCTCCCTGTTCCATCCCAGAGTAGCAGAGAAGGCGCCACAAAATTTACCCATTCCCTCGTTTCACATTTACCAGTTAGCCCATACACCCCGTCCTTGGCCTACCCATGACCGGTTATGGTTATATTCTAACCGGGACTGGTGTTGTAATCGGTTATCGCTCGTGTTCCTTCGCCTTTCCCGCGCGCGGTGAGAGTGAGGTTTTATTTCATTCCGATCAGCTAAAGCCTCCATGTCGCCTTTTATTATGACCTCGACAGTGGAGGACGACCTTTTGTCGTCTCCTTCGATGTCAGAAAAGAGAGCCACACTGCGTTCGATTTGTGAATAAATATGCCACAAATGAAGGAAATCATTCATTGTTATGAATTTCTTATTTTTAATTGAGCATATAGATGATGGTCTAGCTTGGAAACGTGTCAACCAATATGTGATGCCTGATGGTCCAAAGCAGTGTTCGCCACGGGCCCCAAAATCCCCAGCCCAGCCCGGCCCGGGCCCATGGGTTCAGAGCCCGGCCCAGCCCGTAGCCCGCTCTTGGCAAATATTCCAAGCCCAGCCCGGCCCGGCCCATCAAAAATAGCAATCTAGTTATTGTCTTAGTCTATTGCTATAATAAGCATGATTGATTACACTATTTTGAGAACAATTCAAATTGCATGAATATTAACATGGCAATCATGACTCCCTTCTTTTCAATGAATATAATCATTTCAAGCACCTATGGCACAAATTTTAACAGTAACAGCAAGCACCTCAGTCAATTAGGTCATGATTACACACCTATAAAAAGTTTACATGATTATATTAACTACATTCTATGAGTAAAGTTATCTTGCAAGCTGATGTGTGTGAACATTATCATTAATAATTGGTGACTCTAATGCATACTTGAAGGAAGTATTTGCAACATACTCTATACTTCCCAGCACTTACCAGCAGAAAAAAAAGCTTGACTTATGGGAATTGATGAATCTGTCTGGGATTGACCTTGCTGTTAAATTCACTCCATAGATGCTGCAATATCAAAAGCCTGAGAAAGCATACAAAATAGGTGACACTAACTTTAGCACTGTCTTCCAAAAAAAAAGAGAAAATCCATCCATTTATCAGCAAAACTGATTTAAAGGGACCATCCCACCTTAACATTAGTTTTGAGTTGAGATAGCCAAGTTTGCGGCCAGGCTCAGAAACCACCATTTATCCTGGTCGCAACCCCCGCAGCTTTATGGTGTTCAAGAAATTTCTTCCCTTTACTTGCAGGGTGGGACCAGCTTAGTCCCTATCTCTTAACCATTAGCGGTTTTTTGATGACGTCAGCAGTCATTTCAACGCCCGCCATTCCTTGAACCCGAGTTTTGCTGACCTTGAGCTCCCTTTTTTATCAACGTGAAATCCGTCGTCGGCGCTGAGAAAGCCTATTGCTTTTCATTTTAATTTGAATATTAGAAGATACCCACCACTGGAACTTGGACTGATATTATACCAAGGCCGAAGATGATCAAGCTGCCTGCTATATCTGGAGCTTGGTGTTCAACTTCAACATGGAATAAAAAACAAAATATCAAAGCAAACTGGATATGGTACTGCAAGTTAAAGTCCAAAGAAATTTGAAGAGCTGACAATTGACATTAATTCTTTCCCTGCAAGGTTTCCATATGGAGATCACAGTCACACCATGAAGAAATATTTTTGATGTTAACAGTTGAAAGGGGATTTATCTTCCAGTTTAGACGAAAGACGCTGCTGACTGTCTTTGGAAAAGGATGTCGGCATGAGGTGCAATTGTGCTTGTGAAGTGGTTATAACTGGTCTTTTCACAGTATTAAATTGAATGTGCCATTGCAGCCAAGTGTGTTATCATGTAAGGTAAAATCAAAACTACAATGTTGGTTTTACGAGCATTGAGAAGGCTGGTAGGTAACACCTGCCTGTGCTCGTAAATCATGCTGCCAGAGTATTCTAAATTAATTTTATCATACACTTTTGTTGTCCAGAATGGTTGCACTATTGTTTGGTATCATATTATTCCATGTAAATATGGTAGTGTAAAGTCCGACCAACATGTTACCAGATTTGAAGCTGTTACGTTACCTAAGTACCTGTTTTTTACTGGCGTGGTGAATGTCACCTGGATTTTGTTTTGAGGTGCAGACCTAGTAACTCTGACTACATGGGTTTGAAGCTATTATCTATTCTGTTTTTACTGGCCTGGTGAATGGCGACTGATGTTGTCCGTGGACCGTGGATGGCACTGAAACAAATTTTGAGTGTTTTGTACAGTGTTTTAATACAATGCTGAGGGCTGAAAGTTGTCTTGTTTAGAGTGGTGAAAGTTCAGGATATGCCAGCCACCATGGTGGGTCAGAGTTAAATGTGTTGCAGTCAGTTCGGCTTCGGCAAGCACACGGATGGGCATACGCATCGAGACCTGCTCTGCCATACTTTCAGCCAATTTTACCTAGGTAAGTCTTTTCTTTTTTTCTGCCAAAAGCTATGACATTGTGAATTTCAGCACTGTGGCCTGTGTGTAGCTTTCAGGAAAGCAATTCTAAATAAAGCTCTGATAAAGTGCAAAATCAGCAATGCAGCCCTCTATTACATTTTCTACAACATCTTACTTGTTCCTTGCATGGAGAGAAAAATGCAATGTTATGAATTCGTTTATTCACATAATTTGACAAGCATGCAGTTACCTGCTACTATCACTGCACAAAACAGAGCAGAAAACATCAGTTGATCAAACACAAGACATAACAGAAGTTTACAACATAGGGCTGCCGAACCTGCTTCCTCCCACCACAGTTGATGCCATTTCCTAGCCTGGCTTGATGTGAGCACTGAATAGCTGCTTTGTCTAATTACAGCTCACTACCATTCAACTTAAACTACTCTCTAGTGAGAGCGTTCAGTGTTCATAGCAGCTCGACAGACGACAGACAACAAACATCTTGACAAACCAACCAGTATTTGATTTGGCTAATGATTTATGTGCTTGTTGTATCATGGCCAAACTACTTTAACAGCAATAATCCCTGTTTCATCTTGATCTTGCTTTTATTTCCATTTGAACTCAGATCTTGAAACAATCATCTGAAGTGATATCAGATACTGGCTTCTGTTTCTCTTGAAAGCAAGTTAAAACAACAATGATAAACTAAGGCAGGAGATGTGAGTTGTGGCAGTAGATTTTTGATCCAACATATGTCAACCTTATATTGCTTGAGACCTCTGTGACAGACAAACAAATATTTATAGTTTTTTGATAGTTTGGATTCTTGGCTTGATTTAGCAGATCAGCTGTGAACCTTGACTTTGAAATCACATAAATGTCATGGTACCCGAACGAATCCTCGCATGACATTTCTTCGTAGCACAATTTTTCGTCCGCATTTCTTCGTCTACAAATCTTCGTCGGTGTATTTATTTGTCCCTCAATGCTTACTCTTGCATATATTTGCGTTGAAGAAGAAATGCGAGCCGATTTTCATATACCCTGGTGCGAGACAAAGTAATGCGATAGGTACGAATAAATGCCCTGACGAAGATTTGCAGACAAAGAATTGCGATACGAAGAAATGCCATAAGAATTGTCCTGGAATCCTTTATTGGCCATCATATATTGACCTTGATAAGATAAACGCATCATTCGCGCAATATTTGTCGCACTTTGATACCAAACTATTGCTTCCAAATGCCGACGTAAAGAAAACCTTTATGTGACGTCATAGAAACAGCGGATTTCCCTAAAAGTAAACAAAAATAAAAGTCTTATATCTCGAAAACGGGTGAATATTTTCCGGTAAAATTTGGTAGATGTTCATTTTCGCTCTTTGTGATTCACGCTACATCACTTTTATGCCAATTCATTAACTTTTTTGAAGGTGGGAGGGTCCCTTTAATCTATTTTCAATTCATGCCCACGTGTCAACCGAATCTCTGTGGACAACTATCTGCTACTTTCCTTGCTATTTTATGTTAGGCTCTTTTCAAGATATGGATATCGCTAGCAGCGTAAGCAGAAAACATGGTAAGCTTGAAATGTCATTGGGTACTTTTGCGACTTGTACGCATCATCATCATCAATCGAAAATGAGCGAACACTTCTTGATTGTCGCAGCTGCGGCAGGTAGCGATTCTGACGAATTGTATAATAAAACATATATGATCAAGTTTTTGTTTTGTTTTTCGTTCGAGTTTTCAGACTTCGTGATTTTGGTTTTATTTTTTATTTGTTTAATTTTGTTTTCACCTTGATACTCACTTAAAAAACGTATTTATTTGATATACTGTTGTGTATACTACCTAGATGCCGCCACATAAACATAGCGCCGCCGCCATGATTGCACATTTTGTTGAGGAGGGGCTGGTTTGTTGTGATTTATTTTGACAAATTTATGGACGTTTAAAGAAGCTTTCATCGCGAAATACTCTGTAGAGTTCCTCGTTACTTACTGTGTGTTTTGTGAGTATCCTTTTAAGGTTCTGATCGTTAAAAAGCCGTCGGTGAAGGAAAAAAGACTGTGTTGGAATTGTCTCACTATCGCCATATATAAGTGTTAACTTAATGTAGCCCTGTAGCCCATCATTGTTGAGTGGCTTCTTAGTTTTTGGAGTTGTAGTGCTAAGTAAGTTATTCTGATGACTACATTTTAACTTTTATTAACAAACTAATGATGCTAGAGATTCTCTGATCTTTTTGGTTGCGGAATTTTTATGAAAACCCTCCTATGTGTGACATGATGTGATATTGTGATATTGGATAATTCTCAAGACTCCCAAAATTCAATATCAAGTAGGTTTTCTTTCACATTGCTTAAATTTGGTTTAGTTTTTGTATTTTCCCAGTGGGTTTTGTTTGCATCAGTTTCCAAATTTTCTTAAATTGACATTAGTCGCAAAACCCATAGTGCACAAAGCTTTTGGCCCGGCCCGTCCATAGCCCGTTAACTAATGATATTTGGGGGCCCGGCCCAGCCCGTAGCCCAGCCCGGCCCGTGGCCCGTTGGGCTGGCCCGGCCCGTGGCGAACACTGGTCCAAAGTTTCTATGAACAGCTACTTGTTTTTTTTTAGACTCGCCCTCCACTCTGGTGCTGCTGGGTCAAATCTCCTGGTTTCCATATTGCGTTGTTGTAGATCTTGATGGAGTGCTAAACCGTCTGGGTTCTCACTTCTGATGACTCAACACTGTTGAGTCAACACCCTCGCTAATGGCTCGCTACCAGGAAACCGATCAGCGAACCCATGTCGACCCGACATCTCCTGTGGCGTAGCCTGTGTCTCGTTCTATTTGACCCACCGCGCCGCGGGGCGCGCAGGGCGGTCCAACGCTGAACAGAGGCGGTGCCGCGTTAGTAATGAGTATTTGGAAATGGGTTACGTCAATGGTGGGACTCACCAGTGTCGTCTAACTTCTTGACATCGGCAGAGTCCAGACGGTGACATAGCGGGACCCTCTCATCGTTAGATGACAGGCCAGTAGTGACAGGGTTAGCTGCAGTCGCCTGGCCTTCTGACAGACACAAACACCTCAGCCACTGGACCTCCTACCGGCCGCAAACATCGGCATTTCACACTGTCTGCTAGGGTGCCAGGCTATATTTAAGACACATTGCATTCGATTTTATAGGGCAGCTGGCCGCCGGCCAATGCATACATAATTGCGACTCGCACCTTATCGGTGTCATCGCGTCTTCTTAGAGAAGATTGAGTCACGACATTTAAAATGTTTGGTTTATTTAGTGTGAAGTGTGTATTGACAGACCTCTGAAAGATCTCCAAACAATGTCAATCATTTTGGAACTAATGGTTACCTAGTCCTAAAGTGAGTCACAACTGAAACTAATTCTGGCTTTCATGAGAGATAGGCATCGATATGTCTTTCGAAAAAAATCATGGTTCTGCAAAGGCCTGGGATTCAGTACCAAAATATCAAAGTGTTGAAAATGTTTCGGGAAATGTGACGAGCTCACGACTCAGGTAGCCGGTCAAAATCTTAAAAACTTTAGAGCTAAGAGGATAAAAGGACGATATACAAATGTGCTTAGGTGCAGAAAAAGTCTCCGCTGACGAGATTCGGCAGTCGATGGACGCGTATAACCATGATTCAGCTATCAAATGTCTGGTTGGTGAGCCAGGTGACCCAATGTTCGGCCACAGCAGCAGGCTATGACGTGTGTAGGTACCCGATCCGGTGACTCGCGTGGCAGCTCTGGTCGCACAGGGGGCGGTCGGGAGCTCACAGTAACCGCGGGTCAAACGGGCGGCACAGCAACAGTACGACACCTGACCGGACCACCATCCAACGACAGGCAACCCGGATAGCTTTGATGTGAGGTCAGACCGAGCTTTGCAACTGTCAAAATAATACAAAAAGCGCAGCTGGCTAGTGCCAGGGTTAATGCCATGGAACGTATGAGCCGCTGGCATCTTGCGTTAGCTGTGCGTTGCCAATTCGTCACTTCTCAAATTAGACGAGAAACCACCGGGATCCAAGGGCACATAACATTTGGACAGAACACTGCATTCATGTGCTGAATTCCTGCATTTTGGGCCGTCTTGGTGCGTTCTCGTGGCATTCACAGCCGCCTTTGAAATCTGACTGATATCGTGCTGTCATTAACGTCATTTCGGGTAGATGGTAGGCAAGACATCCAAAACCTCAAAGCTGCGAGCTAAATTACTGTGATTCCCAAATCTAAAAATTTTAAATTTAAATATTTTAAATTTCTTTGCATGAACTATAGCATTTCCACATTACTCGTAGTTGAAAAACAATGGATCATATTCAATGTCCATTACAATGGATATCAAAACCTACATTCTTGTGTGAAGCCGGATGATTGGATCAAAGTATCACGTCGAGCCTTGATGTCCGATATGTGAGGCTTCTGAAGCACAAACGTGTGGAAGCATTGTTGGTGGATTTTATTTGCTCCCATGTTTAGTGGCTTTCGACTCCCATCGTCCATCGCCCAGGGCCGCTGACTGCACTGACCTGTCCCGGGCGGTGCGATCGTCTGTCCCGGGTGGTGCGATCGTCTGTCCGGGGCCGAGCACCTGTGGCAGGATCGGACGCTGTTGGCTGTCTGCCAGCTGTCTGTCCGGCAGTCCGACTGTCCTGTTGCCTGTCTGGCCCGCTCCGACCCGCTCCAGTCCCGGCTGGTCCCGGCTGGTTTGTTGCTAACCGACCGACGCCCAGCTGAGACCACCGCCACCACCGCGCCGGGTGACAGAGTCCACGAAAGGAGTCGCATGCTCCGACGCCGACGAGGCTCGTCTTCTCCCGCGGAAGTGACCGTCCGGCGGATGAAACCCTCTTCAGGTTGCACTCCTCCAAACCATTGGTTTCAGTCGTGCTGTGATTTTTTAGACCGTTGATATGTAGCGTGGTGACATATAAACCATGCCTGCTGATGTATCGCTGCAAAAAGTAGCATTCCAGCACCAGAGTCCTGACCAAATGATGCATGCGACTTATAGCTGAATTGTTGTGCTCTGGGCTTCCAGAAAACAACTCAAGGAAGCACATTTTCAGTAGCCATGCATCGGTATGTTGGAATTTATAGAACCGCTTCCATTCCAACATGATCATCGGATAGTTGTTTCACCTTTTCAAGATAACTTCCGCTACTGCTCATAGATGTCACTACTGGTCAACGCCTGCAGCTATGCTGTGCCGCATTGCTTCTACATGCAGACGGTCAGTTGTCAGGCGGGATTTAACTCATTTCGGCAGTGATTAAGCCAGTAAATGTGCTATTGGACTGTAAATAGTTGGTGCCTCCCGCCGTAAATGCCTACAATCAAACTTTTGATCATTCAGTCAACGCATCGCTGTGGCCAGCAGTTGTACTGCTGAACGGTTTACCCGAGGCATTAACTAGAGAATATCGTGTTTAGGTCGCTGCGTCTCTGGGAGCCTGCAGCATATCTGAGTGAGTAGGAACCGCGAAGACGCGGACGGCCGCGCCGCGCGTCTGTAAATAATTTGTGACGCGCCACGGAAGCTGCCCCAGTGGCAGCTGACGGCCATTAGGGCGATGACGGCGGCGCCAGACGAGCCGAGACGAACGCTTCAGTTGCATCAAACGGGATGTGTGGCACGAACACGGGACTTATACTGTTGGAAACGGGTTAGCGTGCTCACTCATAGGAGACTAGCAGATATTCTGAATCTGTTCAAAGTTGGAATATCAGCTAGAAAGTTGAGTTATTTGAAAAAAGTCGTAGTCCAATGCATGACTGTCGTTCATACTCTCAGCACCCATTATTCTTATCTGCATAAATTCTATTGTTGGGCATTTTGCAATAGCATCCTGGCGCCTTTACACATCCTTTTCCAATCCAATCCCAACTAACACCACATGGGCTATTGTGGCTAAGTGGACAATGTTGGGGATAAAGTATTGCATTGTGTGATATTTTAGTAGTTACAGACAATGACAGTAGGTATCCTTCCACTGTATCAAATGCAACACAGCTGCAGTATCCCCACCATGACGTAAAAAACGAAGAAAAAGGAAACCTCCACCCATGGCGTGACATCATAGCTCGTAACGGAAATGAAGCATCAGATAAAGCTCTGCATGACGTTCGCTTGACGTGACATGATTTACAGTCAAACACTGGTAGGATTTTTACCGTGGCGTGATGCTAATTTGTGATTGGAAGCCCGGGGTGCGCCGTGATGTGACGTGCCGCGGTGATTTGCAGCCTGGGCGTGTCTCTGGTGTGTAGTGACTAGTGAGTCATTCAGAGGAGTCAGGACGAATCACCGCCGATTGGAGCGGGGCCAGGTGCTCCCGACGGGGTGAGAGGTAGCGCCCTTCCCCGTCTCCGTCTGCTCGGGGTTATAACCGGCTGGTGGTCACGGCCAGAACACTGGAACGTGCCCTTTGGGGTAGCCTGTATCGTTCAGGGGGAAAGGGACGTGCCAATCGCTAGCCATTGCGGAACAAGGAGCGAAATGTAAAACCACCATGAGTAGGGGGCTGGAGGTCAGGGTATTCAATATACATAAAAGAACCTCACATTACATGTGGAAAGCAAGGAAACTATCATTGAGCTACTTAACACATTTGATAACATGAAAGTGCAAAGATAGGTAGCTATCACGCTGTAACGGATAAAGCTATTCAATTGGGTCAAAATCCCTAAATCATTTTGGCAAAAGGCACACAACCCGCCATTGTACTTGCCATAGTGTGCTATAAACGGTGGCTTGTCTGTTGCTACGCCTCCACCGCCTAAGTGGAAGCTGCGGTGAGACTCCACCTGTGCAGCACTTGGCGGCAACCCTGTCCAATGGGGTCACAACAGGTGGTCCTGGCCCGTCCCTAATCGGTCAGCTCGGCTGGCCTTGGCAGAGAACTCGGCCCTGTGTGGGCTGGGCTGATCCGAGCCGGCTGCTGCGAGGGCTGAGTTGTGTGTGTCATCGGTATGCGTCCATACCGATGTCGCTCGTATAATTTGAATGCCTTTGGAGTGACATTAGTTGTCTGATAGAGAGCAGCTCTACTCAGCACTAGCCAAGTAGCAAAGGAATGCGAAGCACAAACGCAACTCCATAAGCTGTCTGAGCCGTAACCGTATCGGCAGATGGAATTATTCACGTCTCTCTCTCTCTCTCTCTCTCTCTCTCTCTCTCTCTCTCTCTCTCTCTCTCTCTCTCTCTCTCTCTCTCTCTCTCTCTCTCTCTCTCTCTCTCTCTCTCTCTCTCTCTCTCTCTCTCTCTCTACGTGGTCAGAGTCATTTAGACTCATGACCCATCCCTGACCATGATTCCCTCTCCTTCCCACAACGAACGATATCCCATAGATCAGTCGGTCTTTTCACACCGCTGCATGCAGCCGACTGGCTAGTTAGACAGTCGCGGTCTCCTGTCAGTGGTGCTCTTAGCCTATCTTCGATCGTTAATCAGCCAACATGGCAGATCACAGGTCCGCCGACCACCTCTGGCTGACCCAGTGACACGCGAGTGGTCAATCAGTGCCCCTCGGCTCCTTTGATCTGTGCGAGCGTCATCGGCTGCGTCACTGCCATGAAGCCGTCATCGCTAGGTGGTCTGGCACGCCAGCATGCACGATTAATTCCAGTGCGGCCCGATAATTACCTGTTAATGGCCGTGCCTGACTGCGTTAATGGCAGGCGGACGGCGGCGTCTCCAATGGTCTCTTGCGTGTTACTGCGCAGAGGATGAGAGACTTCTGGCGGTATCTGGCTGGTTATATATCCAGATGTAGAAGGCAGTGCAGTCAGCAGAAGCATATCTTACCGATGGTGTCAGGTGACGCATTGGTATATTACAAAGGCAAGTAAATGTTCACCAAACGCAACATGCTATTATTAGATCTTACATTTTATCCTGCAGTTGAGATTATTCAATAGAAAATAACTGCAATGCGGTGGTGTTTTATGCATACTGAAGTGACGCCCGTTCCGCACCAAATCAACCACTTCTTTATCACTCAAATGCTGCGTCATTTGTCCAGCACACGGACGCTCTCTTCCGAGCGAACTCACCAGCGGCGCCACGCGTGTGTCCTGAATAGATGCAGTATCTGTTTGTCCCATCTATTGTCTATCTGGAGTGGCGCGGCGCTGTTTCACAGCAGGGTCTTTATTCAGGCCGGCGCCGGCCGCACGTGGAGCTACAGTAAGGTGTGCCGCGTTCTCGGCAAACAACGGTAGACGGTGTGTACTGTGTACCCGCAGTCGGGCCACAGATAACGCGGGAATGTCGCCTCATTACCCGAGATCCGCCAGTCAGAGGTGGAATGAGAAGACGATGAGGCGACCCCGGAGGCCACTGTGCATTACGCGTGGATGAAGTGGCATCAGAATGGGAAGAAATGCAGTTGTCCTATGCAATATTACGCGTAAATGCTAGACAATCGTTGATCCCAACACAGAACCAAAAGAGGTCATCGACATGGACCGTGATTCCTTCTAAATCAGACTTTTGCTTTATTACTTATGGCTGTGGGTGAGACGAAACGAACAAATTTACCGACTGCGACTCCATCCCCGCGGCTTGGTGTGCTGACTGCTAGTGACTCCTGTCTGACTGCCCCTACTGTCTGTCCGTCACTGTGTTTGACCTGACCTGACCTGACCTGTGTCCCCCTCCACAGAGAACACTCTGCAGTGTGACTGCCGGCTGGCCTGGCTGATTCGCCTGCGCTCCCGGACTGCCTCGGCGCACGTGCGGGCCTCCCTCGAGTCGACCATGTGCCACATGCCGCGGGCGGCGGTTCCGGAGCGTCTCGGCGGTCCGGGCTCCGGTTCCGGACTGGCCACCGTTCCGGAACTGGACGGGGAGGAACCGGCCGCCCTGCTGCCCGTCAAACTGGTGGACCTCAAGGTGAGGACTGCAATGGAGGAGGAGGGAAGAAACTCTGTTTTCACGGGGCGAGCTAGGTCTCAAAGCAGAAATCTTAATGAATCCTTTGGGCTCCGGCAGTTGCAATATTTGGAGAAGGGTTTCTGATAGCATTGGAATTTTTAACAAAGTTTGTGCTTTCGAATCTCCGTTCCATGCCCTTGCTGTGCTATAATGCATTGCTCACTATCGTGAATCCCTGAGTTGGTACGTACGTACCTGAGCTCCCTCTGTTAGATTTATGACTAACCTGCCCTCTGCGCCTCCCTCCCCAGCTCTCGGAACTGCCCTGCGACCGTCCGCTGGCCGAGGAACCGGTGACCGAGGAGGTGCCCCGGCCAGCTCCGCAGCTGCAGAAGACACCAGAGGTGCTCTCCTCCCCTCCACAGCCGGCCCGCTCCTCCCTGACGACCGGCGCGCCTCCGCCGCCCCAGTCCGCAGACTCCACGGCTGAGGTCAAACTGGGCGGTGTAGGTGCCGGCCTCGGCGGAGGTGGCGACAGCGCGGCCTCATCAGTGTCTGTCAGTAGCGGTCTACTGCTACCGCTGGTGGTAGCTGCGGTAGCTGCTCGGTAGGAGTCATTACTCGTGGCGGGAGGATGACCCGCAACTGTGTCACGAACTGGTCAGCCCGAGTTGGGCCCGAGTGTAGTCAGAGTCAGAGTCAGTCCCAAAGTCAGGGCTGTGGCAGGAGACAGAGTTTAGTCAGACGAAGAGACGCTGGTGACTGGTTTAGTCTCTGGATGTGCGGGTATTCGACTGGACGGCAGCATACCGGTTGGCCAAGCATCGCCCAGAATATCGCTCAGTGGACTGGACATCCGTGTGATTTTACACTCGCGCTCGCTCACAGAACAAGACAGCTGAGACATTCCATCGATAAAGACGCCCAGCTTCGCCATCTCTGAACCAGTCCAAAGGTTCTCCAATCTTGCCTACGGTGCAGCTGCCATCAAACTATGAGTCCGTGAGTTCTCCCCGCTTCACCAGTCAACAGGCCTGCAGTTCTGAGACAGTTGTCCGCGGGCAGTCCATCCGGTTGCCGCCTCCACTCGCCTCACGCACACGGGCGGGAAGTCTTGCCAGTCGGCGCAGGGCCGTGTCATAAAGGTGCACCATTCTGCTGTCACCGCTGAGCCTCGCTGGCGGGGTCACCTGTTGCCGGCTGTCAACGGTCAGAGATGATAGGAGGACCTCCCTAGTGTCGGGGTCGCGGTCGGCAGGCAGGAAAACTGACGGCTGTCCTGCTGGATAACTGACAGCTAGACAGTAGACAGTCAGACAGCTGGATAGCTGGGCAGGTGGACACCGGGTGGACAGGCGTGTAACTGATCTGTCTAGTGTGTGTCCAGTGGTGGACTTTGGTGGACACTGTCCACCAAAGTGTCTTTGCTGCGGTGTCTGTCAGCGGTGGAACCTCAAAACCATGAAGTGTATGGAGCCTCCATCAGGTGACACAAGAGAAGCGTGCGTTAGGGACTATTGACTTCAGTGATGTAGAAACTGCAGGGGGTAACTGTCAACTTTGCGGGCTGTTCACAGTATAGTTTCAACGATCATGCAAAGTTGGCTCAATGGAATGCCAGTTTTCGACAATGCTGCCCATTGCGATTTTTTTCGGGATGGGGCCAGTGGAATTTGACTGTAGATTCTTCCGGTGTGAATGATAGGTTTCAATAGTTGTCTTGTATTGATACCGTACTTGGTTGCCAAAGCTATGAATATAGCTTTTTCTATGAATACCACGGATGTTTTAAATGGTCGTAACGCCAGGGACGCTAATCATTACCGATTCAGTGTCAGTTTGCTAGTAGTTTGGTCGTGTCTTTTATCTACGCGCTACGTATCTCGCACTGCTGTTCCTTTCTTCGAATCGTTATGTATGTAAATGAATGACAATACGTACAGAAAACTAGAATGAGCTGCTTTTGAGGCTTTATATTCGAGTTCCGTGGACCGTAGACATATGGTATTATATAGTGGACTTGTGAAGGAGTGTTCGCATGGTCTCATGTGGATGTGTGTAGGTATGTTTCAGTCTGTGTGTTTGTCTGTGCTATATTGCTTCCGTTTTTGTGTTGGTGCCCAGCGAAAACTTCATTAACACTGCCACTTATGTTATTTGGTAATGCCGCTGTCTATCCAATCGACAACAAATAAAGATGTTGAGATTCAGGACAGCAAGTACGACAGGCCACAGCCATGCTATTATTGTGAGACTCGTGCATGGAGGTAACCGTTTTTCTTCGGCGGGGATGAGAGAACTCATGCTTCGGAAAAATGTCTCCCGTACTTTATGTATAGTCACTTTTCGGATTATTCTCTGGGATAATAATACCTAACTCACAAGTCCATATATTTCGGATGATATTGCTCACCCTTGGTCACTGGACAAAATAAAAATAATTACATGCATGTAATTGTATTACATACATGTATGTATTACATAATTGTATTACATACATGTATTACATACATGTATGTAATTGTTTTTATTTTGTCCAGTGACCAAGGGTGAGCAATATCATCCGAAATATATGGACTTGTGAGTTAGATATTATTATCCCAGAGAATAATCCGAAAAGTGACTATACATAACTAATTTCCTGGGAAAAAATGACTTTAAAACAACATATCTCCCGTACTTTGTTCGAGAAGTATATGCTCAATTAAATACATTTTAGATTTAATAAATTTTGCATTATGCATAGACTCATAAGGCCTAGGGGGAAGGCGAACACTAACGGAGCCAAAAAAAAAAACAGACACTTCGAAAAAAGAACACAAGACCTGTCTAAGATTAGCACTGGCACAGGCACTCCGGTCCACTGTTCAAATGGCACGGGGCACGGGACATTTGGGTCGACGGGTCGGAACTAATAGTGAAAAATAACCATAGATGGACCAAAGAAAAGGACTCAGCATCGCATTTCAAACCGGGATAAATCTTTTGAAGTGCCGTATTTCCCTATTCACTTATTCGCGGCATTTATTATGGGGTTGCAACTTGCAATTTTAACCCGCGCCCCGCTGGGCTATTCAGCCATACGCGCCCTGCTGGGGGGGGGGCAGATTCTGCCCCCCCTGTCTAACTTCCGAACCGATGGTCGTAGAAAGACGGGGAAAACGGCAATCGAAAGCTCTCAACAAGGCGGATCTTAAGAGCCCAAATTTTTTTGCTTAAGTAGGTCAGAGGTCAGGTCAAGGTCAGGTCAAGGGTACAAAATGCAAGTTTCTACAGTATCGGCCTTGCACCGTAGTTGCCGAAGAATGGACTGAGACTGATTGCCCAAAACGTGTTCTTAGACTACCAAGACAATATTCGTTGCACACAATGTCATTCAAAGGTCAAGGTCAAGGTCAGGTCAGGTCAGGTCAGGTCACCAAAAACAAAATATAGAAAAGGGCATGTGCGACACATGTTTTATGGGTCATTTTACTCATGGAATTCAATAGGCACACTCAATAAGTGATATGGATCACCTCTGGATGAATTTCAGGTCGAGGTCAGGTCAAGGTCAGGTCAAGTGAGGTCAAATTTTGAAGTTGGTTGTTAAGGTCTAAAAAGGCGTCTATCCGATGCAGTTTTTCACGGCGAATCGAATGGTGCTATTTTTGTTTCCGTACGAGGTCTAGAACTTCCAAAAAAATCATTTTTCAAAATTTTTGTGTGTCGTGACGTCATAAAATTTTGAATAACTCCCACATTTTTGAACCGATTCTTCTAAAAATTGGTATGTAGGTGCACGTAGACCACTTCTTTGACATATATTCCGGTTTTTTCGATAAACTCAAAATTTTGGATTTTATAAATATTTTCCCAAAAAAGTCAGTTTTTTGGAAAAATTTTGGCCAAAATCCAAAATTTTCAAAAAACCGAGATAGCCATTTGATAGACAAAGTAGAATCACGTATAACCTTTTTTGTTACGTCTTGATTCCTTTAAAAATGAAGATGTTAGCGGCGTTTGAAATTTTGCCGTTTTTGAGGCGAAAATGGCGAACATGACGTCACTAAAACGTCAATTTCTCAAAAAATTTCCGACGGATTTCGCTCAAATTTTCAGGGAACGTGTCAAATTGATGTATGATAAGGTACGGAAAGTTTGACGTCGCTGGCGTAACGCGTTTAGAAGTTATTGGCGAAAAACGGGAGGGGGGGGGGCAGATTCTGCCCCCCCCCCAGCGGGGCGCGGGTTAAGAAATGATGAAGGTAAAGCGTCTGAACCACTTTGCACACGATTTTGTTTTATCACTGCAAATGCCTGCTTCGTAGAAAATCTGTCTGAAAAGACGTGAATGAAAGTTGGTTAACGAGTGAGTTAGTGAGATGGTGAGTGAGTCAGTAAGTTAGAGTGTAGATAAGTGAGTGGTTTATTCAATTGGGTACTAAAGTATTTACTATTTAGTAAGTCATTGATAGAGCGAGTCCGTGAGTTCACCGTGAGTTCACGGCCGGATGCGGTAGCGGGTCACAAACAGGACGTTCCCAGTGCGTGGGGCGCGGCAGAGACGTGACTCGCCGACTGTGTGTATGTGTGTGTGTACCGCACAGTGAGCACACAGCGCACGGCGGCGCGGTTTGGTTTGCGGCGCGACCGGCGACGAGTGACGTGTTTGCTCAGACCCCGCCGCCCTCGTCAGACGCATGTCAACACGGAACAAAAAACCGCACACACTGAACGTGGACGCAAAAAGCGCGATTTGCGTGGATGTTATAGTGGCTTCGAACGATGTGCGAATTGATCTGGCAATCTCTGTGGGTGGACTACAACACTGGATCGGCGAGCAGACGGCCAGGATGGACCACCAGCGGCGTTATTAGGCGGTGGCGGTGGCAGCTCGACAGCGACTACCTATGCAGGAGAGAGTGGGGCACATTCGTGCATTGGGGCACATTCGTTTTCAGCAGTTTATGGGAACACGAGTGACTGCACGAGCTAAAGGTAAATTATGAAAATATGTCTATCATTGCCGCCTTCGTTAACTGTAGATGACAACACTGTCCCTGCTGTCATGCCTGATAAAAACGCAAATTTGTCATATTCGTGGGCTTTCCAAACTTTTCTCATATCATCCATTTTCGTGATCCTGACTCGCAAATGTGGTTTAACTTTTCAAAATTGGGTCCGAAGAAGCTGACTCTATTCACGGAACTGCTGCAAACTTGTTTGTTAAAAAAACTGTCATTTTTCAATAAGAAATTTTGAATTATATCACAAATAACGTTGTGGGGCAGGTTCGTGCACGCACTGCCTAGGGGCACATTCCTGCATATTTTTTTTTCGTTTTTGCGATTTATGACTTTATCTGTAGGCTCGCCTGACTCAGTCTCGGCTGCATGCGACGTCGTGGCAAGTAATTCACGTGACCAGGAGAGAGGTCACGAGGCGGGTCGATGGCCGGCGGTTGGCACATTCTTGTTGGCCAGCCCATTCTTTCTACATATGTTGTGCAATGCATTCTTGTGGAAAGGAATCAAGTAAAACGACCCACTGCCCTTTTGGTAGATTTCTGGCAATGCCCGGTAATTCCTCTAATTTTGCACTGGGTGCACGGAAGTGCCCCACCCCATGCACGAATGTGCCCATACCTGGGGCAGTTTGGTGCAAACGTCCAGAGTTATTAGCCCGCGCCCCACTGGGGTCTGCGTATAACACGCCCTACTGGGGGGGGGGGGGCTATTCATAGCCCCCCTCCTAACTCCGAAACTACTGGGCCGATCGTCAAAATTCAAACGGCGTCAGCGTAGCCCCGGAAAAACTGTCGAGCGAAACCTAATTTCATTGACTTCGAGGTCACCGATGACGTCACAGGTCAGGTCAAAGTAAAAATTATTAGCATTTTGGCTTGTTCACGTTTTGGGCTCTGGCCGCCGTCTTAAAAGTCAGATCAGGCTCATTTTTGGATCACACACTCGGGAACAGATGCTCTAGTTCAGTGGTCGGCAGGCCCTCCGGGGTCGTGCCCCCTTTTCGGGCGCCAGGCAGGGCCATTACCCCCACCCTACCAGACACCACTGCATACACAACCGAGCTCACTGAAATGTCATACCTTTCCGTGACTCTTTGGGTATTTCGGGTATTATTATGTCGTCGGATCACGACACAATTTTACCCTCGAGCCGATCATTTTTTTATCTGCCATAAAACATGTAATACGTTGACATAAATAACTGTTGACTTCTTAGGCAGTTGTTTCTTGAGATCACGGAAGGTCATAAAATTTCAATTCTAGAAGGTATACAGCGGGTTCTGATCTACTACACAATTGTCATTGACCCTTTGAAAGTCTTAAGTCTAAAGTCACCCAATGGCCGAGGAAGTTAACCGTCACCCGTATTGGCGTTTTGCCAGCCGCTAATTTATGGGGGGAGAAATTCGTTGGACCCCTATTTGTCGTTCGGCCCCTGATCAAGCATGAGCTTCGCGGAAAAAACGAGCGTGATGCCCGTGACGAGAGGAAGCTCTGATGATACGCGATTTTAAGGTCCTAGGTCATTGATTGACCTTCCAGGTCGGCTCAATGACCCAAAAAGTCGGAAAATCGAGACCTGTCAGAACTTCGTAAAGTGAGGATGTTGTGGAGTTTGTCGGGGTACTGATCACGAATTTTATCTAAGTTTTGATCACAGATGTCTTCGTGCATTTAGGCCAGGTCGGGTCAGGTCAGGTCAACCAATAGGCGTCCTGTCGGGTATTTATCGTAGGCATCAACAACCACTGACAGCTTCGTAGCATGTTACGAAGGCACCAAAATTACTTGGTATATGTTCAAATGGTTGCGAAATTCTAGCTACAATGTATAAAATTGATAAACCTGTACTGAAAATGTCATCGCGATCGGCCGCTTTTTGCGCGAGTTATTCGCGAAAACCCGAGAAAAGGGGGGTCCCCTATAAGTGCGAAGGTTAAAATTGGGTAGCAGCGTCTTCCTATCGTCACGGGTAGCACGTTCATTTTTCTACCGCAAAGCTCCAGTTCAGATTTCAGAGGCCGAGAGGCTGGGGTCCGACCGGCCCCTCCCCGTTTACGTTAGTTGTTATGAAAACGCCAATAGAGGGGCGACGGTTAGCGTTCGATCTTTGAACCCTGAGACCAAACAGGCGTGATGTCTGTCCCATCAAGGGAGACATTAATTCTAAGATAAGGCTTTCTCAGAGGCCCCCATTACCCCCCGCCGAGGGGCTCCATTACCCCCAAAGGGGGCATGCCCCACCATTTGCCGACCCCTGCTCTAGTTACCCTGAGGGTACCAAACTTGTACTTTGATTTTCAGGTCAAGGTCAGGTCATCACAGGTCACGAAAATATTATATCATGCGTCGGTCGCGTGACACATGTTTTATGGTCCATTTAGGTCAGAAATTTCGAATTTGATGTCGTCTGTGTCATTCGAGGTCATTTTGAGTCGAATTTAGCTCAGGTCAGGTCACTTTCAGGTCAAAACAGGTCAAATTTTGAAGCTAAAATTTTTCAACAAAAAGGTGTCTATTGGATGCAGTTTGAGCTCAGGAACACGATGATGCTATTTATATTGGCGTACGATGTCAAATACGTGCTGAAAAATTGATTTGAAAAATTAATAATTGTGAATTTTTTGCAATAATGCGGAAAACTTGGCCATTTTTGAAGATATTTAGCTAAAGCTTGCTAGAGTTAGTCATAATAATGCGTTCTATCACATATATTCCGGTTTTTTTTCGAAAAGTGAAAGAATACTTGAAAAAATTGAAAAATATAGATTTTGGATTTTATTATAGTAAATTTTCCAAATTTTCAAAATTTCGAAAATCCGAGATAGCAGTTTGATAGCGCAATCTATTCTGAGTCCTCTCATGCAAAGACATTGGATCTAGCTTAAAAACTGAGCTTTTGGGAGCGATTGCCGTGGATCAATGTTTTGCGTCGAAATCGGCCGAACATGACGTCACTCTGACGTCATTTCCGGCCGACCTATAGTAGTTACGAAGTTCAAATTTTGACACAAGGTGTGAAATTGATGCAGCCTAAGGTACTGAAAGTTTGGTGTTGATACCTCAAGCGGTTTGGAAGTTATTGCAGAAAAACGGGAGGGGGGCTATAAATAGCCCCCCCCCCCAGTGGGGCGCGGGTTAAAAGCCATTTTTTTCTAATAGAAGCGGTAACTAGGATAAGCTTTGAAGAGGAAAAATATCTGCAATAGTTCCTTTCCATACTACAATCAACAATTTTGCTATTGCACTAACCGACGCTGCCTTAAACCGATATATGGATTTATCCATTTTTTTTGCACGAATGTGCCCCACTCTCTCGCTATAGCTGCCTGCAATGCCGCCGCCTTTGGCTGTTGTTACCGCCGCTACTGTCGGTGGTGCACTCCGGTGAGGTAATGTTCACCAGCCCTATTGCAGCCACGGGTGCAGTTGTGTCCCGTCACCAGTGGCCGCCACCGGTGACAGCACCACTTGCGCCAATCTTATACGACCGGCGGTGCTCCTCTGACCTAGCCATCTCACCCGACCCTGCCGGCCGCGGTGTCTCTCACACTCCTTACGGTGAATGGCGGACAGCATAGAACGTTTTTATATCGTACTGCGGACAGCGAATCGACAGCGGACAACAAAACATGGGAATACAGTGCACCACTCTGCATCATAGTTACTAGTTAGTTAGACGTTAGGTATAGCTCAAAGGCCCCCTAGAGGAGGTGACTTGGTAGAACAAGTATTTCTAGAGCCTGTCAATAACTGCCTTATACTCGTACATGTTTGTATAAGACTATAAACTGTTTTAAAGGGGGGCCTGGGCGGTGCACGCGGCACGCGCTCCGTGCCGTGAGTTCCAGCCATTTCCGGCGCCTATAACTTATAAGTCGCCCATATACGGCGGCACGAGTTCACGACAAACTGTGAGGTCCATCGGTACCGAGACGGTCAGTCGGGGACACTGCCAGCGCAGAGAGCTGTAACATCATGCCAAACAGCCCGTACGGAGAATTAACGAGCCATAAAGGTCGGTCTCGAGCAGCTGAACTAACGGAGTTCGGACATGACCCACAGAGTCCGACGGCCGGCCGCCAGTCCCCCGGGCAGTAAAACGGACCCCCCACCCGCCGAACGGAGCCGTATAGATGCAGGGGTATGACGAAATTATGACGAACTTTGCACCCAGGTTCAAGGCTTACGTGGAGGTACATTTATCTCATAAACGTTACTATGAAAATGGGGAAGGAATGTACAAATAATCAAGCCTGTACACTCACAAGTAACTGGCTGCGTATTCTAGAAACGATGTCAGCACCAGCATATGTAGATTTAAACCGATTGGTAATCACCAGTAGCATAAATGTACGACATTTTGCTGTCAAAACATATAAGAATCATGTAGCCGAGTAGAATGAGTGCAAGGGTAAGCGGTAGATCATTATCGATCAGCCCACACCGTCTGAGCATTGAGAGCTGGATGAGACGATGTGTAATATCAAATACCGGTCAGGCGGTCAGCCCCTCTTCCTCAGCTGAGTGTGGATACTGAGTGAGTGGAGACGGCAGGTGCCGATCAGCCTGCCAGCGGCTGAGACGGCTGAGAGTCTGAGCCCATCTGGGAGGCGCGCGGTGGCAGCCCACCTGAGTCGGAGCCGACGCCGATTGTTATGTTCCCGTCGGCCGTCGGGCTGGCTGGCAGCCTGCAGCGTTGCAGCCGAGGAATGTTTGGGTCTCGGTGGCCCAGTTCTGTCGGTTGGTCTCCGATCCACGCCCAGTGGTTCTCCCCTCATGCGTGCGGGAACATTCCAGGGGTTCCGCTCCAGGCGTACAGGAACATCCCAGAGCGGGAACATCCCAGCAGAATCGCTACTGAGTGCGGATACATCTTAGGGGCGGTAACTGTACATACGCTTAACCCGCGAGTTGCTGGGGGGGGGGGCGTTAAACGCCCCCACTTTTTTCGCCGGGCCATAGGGCATAAAAACGGCGCGCCGCAGGCGCCCCAAATTTTGGGTACCTGTAGGGAATTGATTGAAGTTTATTGTGACAAAGTTTCAAAAAAAAATCGGTCGGAAAATTTTTGAGATATCGAGGTTTTAGTGACGTCATGATTTCTGAGTTTTCGACCAAAAACGGCATATGTTCAAAAAATCATATAAAATCACAGAATAGACATACAGACATGCCGTAAACGCCATTAGACTGCCTATACCATGGTCAATCAAATGGCTATCTTCGATTATTGATTATCATTCCGCATTTTCCATAATCTTGAACTGAATCTTGGCAATTTTTCGTGACTACTTCACGACCATGATACATGAATTTCTTAAATTGAACTTTTTGAGCCAAACACGTACACATATGATAAAATGAATGTCACCATCGTGTTCTACGCCCCAAATTACCTATAAAACATGTGTCACATGTCACGGGCTGCGAATATCAGTTTTGATTTTCGGGGATATGTGCCTACCCGGTTGACCTGACCTTGACCCTGACCTATGCTTGACTGATCCCTACATGGAGCTGACACTCTTGTAGGCCTTATAAGATGGATTGTGCACCGTTTTGACAGAGTTTATGGCGAGAGGCGCCCATTGCGAAGTCCTGAAGTCCATGCTACTGAAAGCCCGATTTCAGGTGTTTGACCTGACCTTGACCCGACCTGTGACCTCAAAATTCAACTTTAACCCTCGCCCATGTAGGGGGGGGGGGGTGGTGCAACCCCCCCTGAGGTTTTTCGGAAATAGTGCAAAAACGACGGCGCGCAGCGCCGCCAAATTTTGGGTACCTTATGGGGCAAACCTTGCGCATTTTTTGATAAAAAAAATTTGACCGGGTCATGTCAGGTCACGGAGTTATGACGTCACAAAGGGAACAGCCTCCGGCCGAATTTTCACAAACTGAGTGCCAACGCCCGAGGTTTCCTGCCGGTGGTACGGACATCGGTTGATGGATCGTGATGAAACTTCCCATGCATGTTGGGGCAAGTATTGGCTATCATATGGTATAAGAAACTTGACCAGGTCAGGTCAGGTCACGGAGCTATGACGTCACAAGAGGAACAGCGTCCGGTACTATTTTTGAAAAGCGCCCGAACCACTATTTTGCTAATTCTTGTCACCTCAATGGGAATATGCAGCAATATTAGCTTCTATAGGGAGCAAATGGACCTTCCAAATCCAAAAATACAATCAGATTTCAAAAATTTAAATTTTGATTTTTCGAATTTCTGCCGCCGACTGTGACCTTGCCGACTTCCGGCGCTCCCAACGCGCCATTTTTAGAGCTAGGGAAACGAAATACATACCAAACGATAGAGAATTGATCAAGGAACACGATAGTGAAGGTTTCAAGTCGATATCTCCCACCGTTTTGCCGCAATCGCCGCGGAAAGTTGAAAAAAGTCTATTTTTCCGAAAATTTGACCTTTGACCGGTCAAAAGTAGGTCAAATGTTGACCTAGGACCAAAAAATATACCACCAATCGCGAGATCTCGGCGAGAGCAATCCGTTGGTCTTTTCCGCTAAGCTCTACGACGCTCCGTTTTCAAACGCCAAGGGGGGGTCGCACCAACCCCCCCCCCCTGCATGGGCGAAGGTGGCAGATCGCCGTTTACGGGCGAGGGTTAAAGTACTCATCTGAAGCGTCTCGTCGCGCTCTTTCGTTTGCCGCCTCGTGCGTTTCGCTGCGCCTATTGGTTCTCGAGTTATCGGCTGGGGGCGTTTAACGCCCCCCCCCCCCCCAGCAAACGGTGGGTGGCGAAATACCCCAGCAACTGCCGGGTTAAGACCGTCGCATTCCCATCCATTTTAGATTTGGGGTCACCACGAGATCGTATCGTCTTCTGAAAAAAAAAACTTTTTTTTTGTAGTCGGCAAGTACACTTCGTTCATAGATAGCCGTGCTAGTTTCTCGAATTGGACATTTCTGCGTGGTGTCTGGTCAACATTCCGTTTTAACTTTCCCCGTCCTAAGGGTGAAGGTGAGGAGGTGAGTGCCATCCCCTGACGGTTTTATCGCTATTGCTTAGAACGTGTCAGTGGCAAAACAAAACATCAGTTTCGACAAATTGTGCCCGTTTGGTGCCCATCGGTTGGCCTGAGGCTGAATGACTTACCAGCGATTGATACCTATATATTTTAACCCTCGCCCTGGCAGGGCATTTTTCATATGTAACACGGCCTGGCAGGGGGGGGGGGGGTCGATGCGACCCCCCTCGCGATTGGCTCCTATGGCACCTAGCAACACCAAATTTGGTAGGTAGGTGGGCCCCCTAGAATTCTCGCCCCTGTGCACATTTGATTGGTCTAGGTCAATATTTAGGGGGGTTTTGGGGGGTATAAATGTAAAAATTTCGCTAAAAACAGGTTAAAAGTTTTTCGATTATAACTTTTGATCTAATTAAGATAGAGCAAAAAGAAAAGCACCAGTGAACTCAGCACGTCAAGGCGCGTCGAATGATATACTTTTTAGCTTGCTTAAGTGTACTTAAAGTGTTTCTTAAATTTTAAGTAAACTTAAATTAATAAATTAAGTTAAAGTTAACCAAATTGCATCATATCGCATATCATTCGATTCGGCTGATCACCAGGAACACAATGATACCATTTTTTAAGCTCTAGCGTCATTATGTGCCAAGTTATTGGCAAAAACGTCATTTGACCTCAGTTGACCTCATTTGACCTGACCCATGGATAAGTACACCAAACAAAGAAGCATCAAGTGACCTGCTGTTAGGTACTGTGGTTTCAAAGCACAAAAGGGATAGAACGAAGCGGATATCTCCAGTATTTTCCGAATTTAGTTTAACATTACGACGTAATGACCTCTAACTGACCTCAGGTCAGTGACCTAAAAAACCCGAACTATATGTTATACAACTCGGTGAACTTAGCACATCCTGAAAGTTTGAAGGAAATCGGTGCAAAACTGTGAGTTGGACAGGTGCAAAAAGAAAATTGAAATTTGACCATGACCTTGTACCGGTTTTTCTGACCTGGTGACCTGACCCAAGGTCACCCGGACCTGAAATTTTCAGGTCATATGTAAAAAGGTTGCTCCATAGGCTCTAGCAAATTTGGCGGCGCTGCGCGCCGCCGTTTTTACGCTATCTTCGAAAAACCTTAGGGGGGTCGCATCGACCCCCCTGCCAGGGCGAGGGTTCAGCGCTATCGAATGCAAAGTTGACATACCCCATTTTCAACGCTTTGGATCTGATCCAACTTGAAAAGAGCTAGTTATGCGCTAATTTGCCTAAAATATCGAAATTCGTTTGCTATACGAGTTACGACACATATACGATGCCCTTTGTCCTTTGGTGACCTGAATTTTGAATTCAAGGTTATCACATTGTTTTTCCTTTTCATCACAACTTTCTAAGGACCGTTTACCGCTAATCGCTACATGGCCCGAGACCCAAGTTAGAAGGGGTTTTAAGACGCCTCCCGCCAGAAAAACCTGTGATTCCACGAGCCCCAGAGCGGACACGGGCAGACGGATCGCATTTTTGCGCACCATAGTCCAGAGGCCAGTTTTACCAACAGAAAAATAGCCGCCTGCCGGAATTCTTTGCTTAAGACCGCTTCACATACGGAATTAATCGGTAAAGCCCTATCCAATTACGTGCCAATCGCGCTTACGTATGTGAAACGGTCTTTAGGCAAAAAATTCCGGAATCCGGCAGGCGGCTATTTTGCTGTTGGTAAAACTGGCCTCAGAACAAAAAAAAAAAAAGTAATCATAGTGACACATTCAAGTTTCGTTGCATTTGGTCGTGCGGCTGAAGTTTTTCTCCAGTGATAGTTGATACACTGTGTCAACTGTCGGTGGGAACTGGGAGCCGACGCCCACCTGTCGTCTATCCGTCGAAACTGATGTGAAGCGGCCACTCGTGGCCAATTCTATGTAAACCAGGTAGAACGCTCCCGACGAAAAACTGGGGACAAAAATAAATTTAGTAACCGTGACTCTGGTAACCGTGACTCTGACTATTTAGTAACCGTAACCATAAAAATGCAAAAAGACTTGTTGGACCAGTGCAAGAATGAATGGCAATTTTCACAAACGATCCAATTCTTTATCAGACTGGCCTAAATAATATCAAAATCAATCCTAAACTGAACGGTCCGTACTGCCATAATACCTCTAACGCTCTGGCCCCTAAAATCATCACCAATAGGTAAGCGTCCAATATCAGCCAATAAGCGTCAACTATTGCCTTACGCTGATTGGTGGGATTATTGCATTTGTTGTTTAGAATGCTGACGGTTCCGACAGCATGTCCTGTCCCCACTTTTCGTAATGTTGAAAGGCCGGAGCGCACCCCCTGCAGGTGGCCAGTAGAGCGATAGTGGCGTCATCTGCTTCAAGGCTCACTCAGCTCACTAGCAACACCTGCATCCGCTGATCCGCTGACTTCGCTGCGCAGTGGCTGGACTGGGCTGGACGCCCTATGGCCAGGGTTGTGCTCGACTCAAAAAAATTTGCCGACTCGACTCATCATTCAACTTCAGAATGCCCTGACTCAACTCTGACTCAAACAAGGAGCTGATTTTTTCCCTTGACTCGACTCATGACTCAAGCGGCTCAATGAAAATATGAGTTGACTCAAACTTGACTCAAATTTTTTATTGAGCCAAGTGTGTTGACTCAAAATTGACTCAGATAAAAAAGTTGTTGAGCGGGGGGGGGGGGGTAAAAAAATCCGGCAGCAGGGCCAGGCCTAAGTTGTTAAGCGGGGGGAGAATGAAAAACTTATACTGTATATTGTTTCTAGAAAGTTGAGTCAGCTGACTCATGTTCCTAAATGTTTTTGACTCAACTCAATGTCAAAAGTTATTTTACTGACTCAACTCTGACTCAACTCAACACCTTAATATTTTTGTCCGACTCAACTCTGACTCAACTCAACAGCTCAACATTTTATCCGACTCGACTCAAATCTGACTCATTTGAGTCAGAGTTGAGTCAAATTTCTGACTCGACTCATGAGTCAAGCACAACCCTGCCTATGGCCTCTGCGGTGTGACTGTCACCCAATGGCACATTGCACATTGCACACGGTGTCACGAACCGGTGTCTCAAAGTCCTGGTGTTTCGGTGTTCGGTGTACGTTTGTCAGTCTCGCACTCGGTGTCTGTCTCAGTGTATCGATGCCTCGGTGTCTTGGTGTCTCACTCTCGATGCCTCGATGTCTCATTGAAGGCCAACGACGGAAAATTTTATTTTAATTTTTTTTTTGAAAAATAATTATAAATCCAAAACTTTGAGAGTATCGAAAAAAAAAACGGAATATATGTCAGAGAAGTGGTCCATGTGCACCTACATGCCAATTGTTAGAAGAATCGGTTCAAAAATGTGGGAGTTATTTAAAATTTTATGACGTCACGACACACACATTTTTGAAAAATGGATTTTTTTAGAAGTTCTAGACCTCAAACGGAAGCAAAAATAGCACCATTCAGTTTGCTGTGAAAAACTGCATCAGATATACATCTTGTAGGCCTTAACAGCCAACTTCAAAATTTGACCTCACTTGACCTGACCTCGACGGTCGACCTGAAATTCATCCAGATGTGGCCCATATCACTTTTTTGAGTGTGCCTATTGAATTCTATGAATAAAATGACCCATAAAACATGTGTCGCACATGCCCTTTTCTATATTTTGTTTTTGGTGACCTGACCTGACCTGACCTGACCTGACCTTGACCTTGACCTTTGTTTGAATGATATTGTATGCAACGAATATTGTCTTGGTAGCCTAAGAACACGTTTTGGGCAATCAGTCTCAGTCCATTCTTCGGCAACTACGGTGCAAGGCCGATACTGTAGAAACTTGCAATTTGTCCCCTTGACCTGACCTTGACATGACCTCTGACCTACTTCAGCAAAAAAAAAATTGGGCTCTTAAGATCCGTCTTGTTGAGAGCTTTCGATTACCGTTTTCCCCGTCTTTCTACGACCATCGGTTCGGAAGTTAGACGGGGGGGGGGCAGAATCTGCCCCCCCCCAGCAGGGCGCGTATGGCTGAATAGCCCAGCGGGGCGCGGGTTAAAGATTGTTCTGGAATGACGGAACCATTTACCAATTAACGATGTTGTTGACAAATAACTGGTAAGTGAGATCAAACAAAACTAGGGACCATATGCTATATGTAATCTGGTCCTGGTTACGAGAAAGACTTAGGGTGGCAGACTTCCCCCCGCTTCCCCGATAAGACATCATTTTGCAATTTTTGAAGTTATAGAGCAACAACCACAACTTGACCAACAATTTTTCTTAGACTGCAGTTTTTTACAGTTGGCTGTGTTTTTTTTATAACACTACTTCATTCAATAGCCACATGGTGTATTGGGCGACTCGTAATTTGGATGCAGCACACTGTGGAGAGTGTAGTGAGCCACTGCGCCGGTCGGCCGCAGTCGGCCGCGGCACCAGTCGCAGGCCTAGGCCCGCAGGCCGCGGTGTCCGGCAGTGTCACACTCGTCAGACTCGTAGCTCCAGATGCAGGTGCTGGCCGTGGCGTCAAACACGGTGCCGTTCGCGCACTCCTCCTGTGTGACCTCCCAGTGGTCGCCGTTCCAGACGCAGGCGTAGAAGACGGGCGAGCAGGTGCGGTCCGGGTCCGGGTTGAGGCCGGGGTTCTTGCAGATGTGACTGGGAGGCGCCGTCGGCGCCGGCGGCTCGGTGGTGACCGGTGTGTCGGTCGGCTGGCCGGTCGGCTGCGGGCCGGGCGTGGGCTGGGGGATGTCGCCGTTCAGGCTGGTCCAGATGGCGTTCATCAGCGGGTTGGTGGTGCCGAAGCCGCACAGGCCGCGGAAGTCGTCCGTCTCCACCGACCAAACCATCGACCCTCCCAGGTCCATGTCCTTGATGTACTGCGTCTTGAGGTTGATGGACTCGAGGTCGTCGTATCCCACCCACAGTAGGTCTTTGTAGCTGTAGATGGCCTTTTGGTCTGGGTCGCGTACGGACGTCCAGCCGCCCTCGTCCAGGTACACGCAGATCTCATTGAAGCCACATACGCCGGCGGTGCGAGTGTACGGACAGGCCGGCATCCCTCCCGACATGGGCGCGTACAGGCCGTGTTGGTTCCGGTCGGCCAGCGTGAAGCCGCGCCCGTACAGCGGGATGCCCATGGCGATCTTGTGCGGCGGCACTCCGCCCTCGATGTAGTAGTTGACGGTGAAGTTGACACTGAAGTACTGATAGGCCTCGTGGCCGGGCTCCAGGTCCTGTGGTGACAGGTATAGCGGCGCCACGTGGCCCGTGAACGGGTCGAACGCACCGTGGTAGTCGTACGCCATCACGTTGAAAATGTCCAGGTACTGGGCCATGATGTCGAGGTCGTAGGACTCGTCGATGGTGGTCTTGCCAGGTCCAACGGCGGCGCTGAGCAAAAGACCCTCGGGCTCGAACGCCGTCTTGAGCTCTTTGATCAGCAAGGCGTAGTCAGTCTTGTCGATGGGCTGTCCTCCCCTCTCGGCAGGGTATTCCCAGTCCATGTCCAGACCGTCAAAGTTGTACTTCTTCAGGAACTGAACGCAGCTCTGGATGAAGGTGGTGCGCTTTGACGCATCAGCTGCCATCGATGAGTACTTCTCCGAGCCCTCGTTCCATCCGCCGATGGCCAGAATGGCCTTGAAGTTGGGATTGAGCTTCTTTAGGTTGGTGAAGCGAATGAAGCCGCCTTTGCCATAGTTATCATACAGATCGTTCCACGGGTCCAGCGACTTGATCTGGTTGGTGTTGGGATCCAGACCGGCAAAGCCGTAGATGCCATGGGTACAGAGGTACGGGTTGAAGTCCTCAATGTCGAACTTGCCCAGTCCGGGCCGATACACCGCCCAGGTGCCGTAGTAGCAGGTGGCCATGTACCGGGGACTGGTGACACCGTCACCAGCAGCGGCCGCGGCCGTCGCCACGGTCGCCAGCAGCACAGCGCGCAGCATGGCCAGGAGCCACTGAGGAGTGGGTGAATGAGAGCGGCTGCCGCACCGACACCGTCTGTCCAGGAGTGGCGCACGTCCCGGAGTGGTGTGTCGGGCCGCTGCGGCGGCAGCCGAGCCGTCCCACGGTGCCACCCCCTGCAGACGCTCCCACGAGCCGCACCCGGCTGATAAACAGCGGCGCCAGACGGTGCAGGCTCCGAGTTTCTGGGTGCGCCAGACCAAGCAGCATAGAAACCAGGGCCTCGTCTAACATTTAGCTGTGGCGGTGGGGGCAAACCCCCGAAGTCACCGGCCAGGCCCCCCCTCCCAGTCGGGGCAAAAATGTCACCACTGGGGGGGGGGGGGGGGGGGGGGGCTCGAAAGCGAAAGCGGGTCGGCAAAAGCGAAAAGGCAAACGAATTTTACTGAGAGTTGTCAGTACGCATAAATAAATGCGTAACCGAAACATGGATGCAATGTGGGCACATTGACATAGGGGAGGACCATACAAGAGTACGCACCTAATGCATTTTGTCGTTTCACACCGTTCGGTTTTGGTCTACGGCTACGATCAGTATATTCCGATAAAGCCTGATCATTTGTCCACAAACTGTCATGACCACAGCGGCCTACGTCCAATTTAAAGCGTGACGTAAGCAATTTTCTAACACCCTGCATTTGCGTACTCTTGCCCGATAGGCAGTACAAGAGTACGCACTTCGTGCGGGTGGAGTACGCACTTCGTGCGGGTGGAGTACGCACTACGTGTATGCATTCCTACTCGCTGGAATCAATGCATTCATGCAAGTAATTAAACTATTGTTATCTTTATTGCCGCAGCCACTAAAACGGTCACTCTTAACAGAGTCGAGGCGCCCCGCTGTGGTCGTGCAAATGCCCCCTGGTCTACCAGAAACAGTGATGCTCTTCGTGGTTTCCCCAACTGCTCGGCGTCCCCCCGAGTGTCATCCACCTTGTTGGCCAATCCCGTGAATGTGCTGAGGGGTTGCGCGCCTGATGCACTAAGTTGATTAATGCAACACAACCACGCACTCGGAAAACTGCGTACTCTTGTCCGCCACGGCAATGCGTACTCATGGCCGACACATACGGTAGACACAAAGCTGGCTGAGAGCTGGCGCCACAGTCGTCGCGTAAACAATTGGGACTTGACACACACACCAGATTCCCCGTGGTATCTTGTTAGGAAAAAATGAAAATTCTATTGCCGCTCCCTGAGGAAGGTCACACCTTTTCCTTCACCCCAAAAAGTCTAAAAAGCGATGTGAAAAACACGTCTAAGCCTCTAAAAAAGACAAGTGAGCCCGTAGCGCGCCCACCTTCCACCATCGAAGCCGCGTGACTGAGAGAGAGCTTCCTTAGGACTCGAGATGACGCTGATGAGGCGTTGCTAAGCAACCGAAACAGCTGCTGCGTACTCCTGTCGCCTGCGTCCTCTTACCCGCCTTTACCCTACCCGATTACCTGTGGCTGTTTTCACGTGTTTATTTTGTTTATTTGATACCAATCTTCTTTCGCTCTGCAACACGTTACATTTCGTCTTTTCAGGCGACTCAACTCCGTGTCCCGGACATTCTCCTTTACGTATCAATATATTGTTTCTGTCCTTGGGGCGACATTCTGTTGTTTTTTACCTATCGTCGTCCTCACTATAAACGTGACGTCCAACTTCTGGCTGGACGGTCACCGGTGTGCGGCGAGAGTAGCTAATTGTAATGAAGTAGGTTCCTATTCTGGGTGATGGTAAGCGCAGCTTGGTGGTCTGTCTGTGGAGACGGGAACATACATATAGTAAGTTTCAAATCGGATCAAACCAAACCTGACCTAACTTCACCTACAACCTACAACCAAAAACCCGCAACCTACTCGTACAACCTAAAACCTACCACCTAAAACCTAAAATCTACAACCTACAGCCTAAGCTACAGCGTCTCTCCTTGGTTGCAAAAAGAAGTGTGATGCCTGCTTTACTACTCCCCAAAATAGTACCATTTAACCTTGCCAAGTTGAGCTTTCCTTGATTTGTCCATGTTTTAAAATGTTGGGGAGAGGGCTGACTGGCAAGTTGGGGGGGGGGGCTGACCAGCCAGTTGGGGGGGGGGGGGCTGAAGCCCCCCCAACTGTATAGGATCCTACGCCCCTGGACTGGACTGTATATACCTATCATGTTTATAAAGAGAAAAAAAAACAAAGCAAAACGAAATGAAAAGGACAAAACAAAACGCCGCATAATACAGGGCGTTGCAGGTAAACCCGACACTTGAGAGGCAAAATACGAAATCGGCAATGAAAGCATGAATATTGCACGCACAGGCCTGGCATTTTATTCAGCACCAGTTCGAGTCATATGCTGCACTTCTACTCGATGTAACCGCCGTCGGCGGCGACGACCATCTCAAGCCGAGGGCGAAATGATTCGTACGCCTTGGCGACCGTGTCCTTGTCTACGGCGGCGAACTCTGCCACGATGGCGGCCTTGAGAGAGTCGACGGTATTGTGTGCGTGCTTGTTGGTCTTGGCCTCGATCACGCCCCAGAAGAAATAATCGAGGGGGTTGCGGTCAGGTGAGGAGGGCGGCCACAAGTCCGGCGACCAGTGGTGAGGGACGTTGTTGAGCAGCCACGCCTGCGTCGTCCTGGCTGGCCTTTGTGCGCCGGGGCGGAGTCTTGCTGGAAGACGTAGGGGCGTCCGTTGGCACGCCCCTACGGTGTTTTGGGGAGGCAATTGATCATAGAGATGTTGTAACATACTGCCCAAACTTTTCATCGTGAGCACAGAGCATAGCACTCGAATAAACACGTTTTTTTCAAGTGTCGGATTTACCTGCAACGCCCAAAAAAAGTGTAGGTAGGACAAACCGGGAATACACAGAAAATCACTAAATATTACCTCTCCTAGTGATCTAGGTATTTGTAGTAAGCACATATCAGATATTCGTTTATGCAAGTATGCATATGTATATTACCCCTACATATTGGTAAAGGGTGGTATTTTAGTAGCGAGTATGTGAGTGATTGGATTTCTAAATTATATGACGGTAGCTACTAGCTATCCATCCTACCAAGTAACACCAGAAGGTGTTTGACAGTTGACACTCCTCAGAACATATACAATGCGAACAAAGTATGCGGTCACAGTCGCAGCGCAGGCACTTACGGGCCCCCAAGAAGGCCCCCACATAAATATTTAAGGGAGACCGGGGTTAGTTGGGCCAGTTTTTACTTGAAGCGTCATAACTACGGTATAACTATTAGGTACATATCATTATTTGTTGACTGTTAACTGAGAGCTTATTTCTTCATCTTTTAAAGAAGACTTAACCCGGCAGTTGCTGGGGTATTTCGCCACCCACCGTTTGCTGGGGGGGGGGGGCGTTAAACGCCCCCAGCCGATAACTCGAGAACCAATAGGCGCAGCGAAACGCACGAGGCGGCAAACGAAAGAACGCGACGAGACGCTTCAGATGAGTACTTTTAAGTTGAATTTTGAGGTCACAGGTCAGGTCAAGGTCAGGTCAAACACCTGAAATCGGGCTTTCAGTAGCATGGACTTCAGGACTTCGCAATGGGCGCCTCTCGTCATAAACTCTGTCAAAACGGTGCACAATCTATCATATAAGGCCTACAAGAGTGTCAGCTCCATGTAAGAGTCAGTCAAGCATAGGTCAGGGTCAAGGTCAGGTCAACCGGGTAGGCACATATCCCCGAAAATCAAAACTAATATTCGCAGCCTGTGACACATGTTTTATGGCTAAATTGGGGCGTAGAACACGATGGTGACATTCATTTTACCATATGTGTACGTGTTTGGCTAAAAAAGTTCAATTTAAGAAATGCATGTATCATGGTCGTGAAGTAGTCACGAGAAATTGCCAAGATTCAGTTCAAGATTTTGGAAAATGCGGAATGATAATCAACAATCGAAGATAGCCATTTGATTGTACATGGTATTGGCAGTCTAATGGCGTTTACGGCATGTCTTTATGTCTATCCTGTGATTTTATATGATTTTTTGAACATATGCCGTTTTTGGTCGAAAACTCAGAAATCATGACGTCACTAAAACCTCGATATCTCAAAAATTTTCCGACCGATTTTTTTTAAACTTTGTCACAATAAACTTCAATCAATTCCCTACAGGTACCCAAAATTTGGCGCGCCTGCGGCGCGCCGTTTTTATGCTATGGCCCGGCGAAAAAACGGGGGGCGTTTAACGCCCCCCCCCAGCAACTCGCGGGTTAATATGAGAGAGATGGTAATATCGTCTTGGTGTCATATCTGATCAAAGCAACCATCCCCCAATGTCCCAACTTACCCAACCAATGTGAGTCGGGCCAGGGTTGGGGCAAGTTGGGGTGCACTAGGAAAAACAGTGTATCTCAACACATTTTTATTCATGTTTTACATGAACAATCTTCGCTAATCCATGCGGGCATGTTTATCAACATTTAATGACAAAACGCAAACGTTTGTAGTTCTTCTGCGTCAAACAAAAACGCACACACGCAAAATATGTATGACCAGCTTCAGGTGCTTTAACCCGCGCCCTGCTGGGGGGGTGTTTGAACACCCCCCCTTGTGGTTTTTCGCGAATATCTCAAAAACGGCGGCGCGGAGCGCCGCCGTTTTTGGTACGCCTTATCATACATCAATTCTACACATGTTGTGAAAATTTCAGACCAAAGTCATTCAAGGTCAGGTCACCAGGTCACTTGAAGTGACCTCACCTCATAAAAAGTTTCAATGTCTGTCATAGCTACACCGAGTGACCGATCGCTTTGAAACTTTCAGCGATTGCTAAGAGCAATAGCATGTACAAAATGTATATCTCAGAATTTTGATATCGATGACCTAAGGTCAGGTCAATTTTGCGACCTCCCCATTATAAGTCAATGGGAGAAAATTGAAATGCGCCTCTTTTGGACGAAAGACATTATAACCACTCCCAAACACTGAATTACAAGTGGTTTGGACACACTGAACACGAAAATGGTGTCCGTGACCCCTGTTTATGCCCTGAGGTCATCTTAGGTCACGAATGGTATCTAACAGTTTTTCGCAAATAACTTTTGATAGAGGCATGCTAGAGCGATGAAAACGCATTAGATGTGTTCAGCTCGACGATACGGATCGACTGATATGCAACATGACCCTTTCCGGTCAGGTCATGACCTTGACCTGAGGTCAAATTTTCAAGTTGACCTTTCAAGGTCAAGTTATAGTTCAGTCGATGCGTCTTGACGAGAGGAACACGATGCCGGTAAAAGTAAGCTCGTACAAGGCTTGGGTCAAAAGTTATTGCAGAAAAACTGTTTCCGAAAAAATCGGTTATTTTTGCAGTTTTTGCCCACTGCAGGCAAAACCGTTGACGTTAGGTCAAATCTGAGACAATTACTCAGAAAGGGCGTTAATAGGGCTATCGAATGCGCTTTTCCGCGGCGCTGTAGCTCTATTGGTTCCCGAGTTATGCGTTGGCTTCTTGGAAATTTTCGACATTCGACCTGGAAATCGGTGAAATTTTGCCTTCAATGACCTCTGGTGACCTGACCTTTGACCTGACCAAAAATTGACCGAAGTAATTTCCTCATTATTTTTGACGCTCTTTCGAACGCCGCCTTCCGCGTATCGCTACGTAGCCCAGGAGCCGAGTTAGAAGGGGGGGTGTTCAGACACCCCCCAGCAGGGCGTGGAAATCCAGGACCCCCAGCCGGGCGCGGGTTAAAGGGACCCTCCCACCTTCAAAAAAGTTAATGAATTGGCATGAAAGTGATGTCGCTCGATTCAGAAAGAGCAAAAACGAATATCTACCAAATTTCACCGAAAAATATTCACCCGTTTTCAAGATATTAGACTTTTACTTTTGTTTACTTTTTTGGGATCTCCGCTATTCCTAGCGACTTCATTTTAGAAGTGCGGCGTTCGCGGCAGATGTTGCGCGCAAAAAGCATATACCACCACTGCTTTACAAAGATGTTAGTATAAGGCTAACATCTTTGTAATAAAGATGTTAGTATTAGTTAAAATCGTTAGATTACCGCTGACGTCACAAATTCTAAGGGGGCATCTCAATGCATTAGCCCCTTAGAATCCGAAAACTGTGAGTTTCAAATTCCATATCTCCGAATTAAAGCATTTTTCGATGTTGTGAGTGCCCAAACCGGTATTTGCAGGCCATGGCCACCAATTTGGCTATCTCAACTCAAAACTAATGTTAAGGTGGGAGGGTCCCTTTAAAGGGACCCTCCCACCTTCAAAAAAGTTAATGAATCGGCATGAAAGTGATGTCGCTCGGTTCAGAAAGAGCAAAAACGAATATCTACCAAATTTCATCGAAAAATATTCACCGGTTTTCAAGATATTAGACTTTTACTTTTGTTTACTTCTTGGGATCTCCGCTGTTCCTAACGACTTTATTTGAAAGTGCGGCATTTGTTGCGCGCAAAGCAGCATATACCACCGCGTGCTACAAAACGTTTTAGTCAAACATTTAACGGACGTTCGAAAGCCTGATGACGTCATCAGACTCCCGTAATGGTTAAGAGATAGGGACCACGCTGGTCCCACCCTGCAAGTAAAGGGAAGAAATTTCTTGAACACCATAAAGCTGCGGGGGTTGCGACCAGGATAAATGGTGGTTTCTGAGCCTGGCCGCAAACTTGGCTATCTCAACTCAAAACTAATGTTAAGGTGGGAGGGTCCCTTTAACCCGCGCACCGACGGGGGTCTGCGCCAACTTCGCACCGACGGGGGGGGCGGATGACCGCCCCCCCCCTGAGATCTCGAGAACGAAGCAAGATAGCGACAAGCGGTAAACGGCATCGGATACGCACGGACAAGGTCTACAATTTTTACAAAGATCATTTTCAGGTCAGGTCAAAGATGACGTCACAGGGGTCGAAAAAGTCAAAATGGCGGCGCTAGATATGGATAGAGTTTTTCTCGAATAACTTTCGAATTAGTCAAGATAGGAACAAACTAAGGGCATTATCGTAATCCTCTCGTCAATCCGCATCGAATGTTATATATGTTGACCTCGAAAGGTCAAGGTCAAAGGTTGACCTCAGGTCACGTGACCTCGAGGTCATCATGTATATCATTCGATGCGTCTTGACGAGCTGAACACAATGAGACCATCCGCGCGGCTGTATCTTGTTCCTGTACGGAGTTATTGGCCAAAAACCTTTGGTGACCTTTGATGACGTCACATGACCTTACAGCTGCCCAACAGCAAAACAGACCTCAAGGTAGGCGTATTTGGAAATTCCGACCTCGACGAGCGTCTGTGGTAGAAAACCACCACTTTGGTAGGGGAAACTTCTGCTGCCTGCTACCGTTTGCACTGCATGTCTCGCTGTAGTTGCGACCGATTGCAACATCTATGCAAGTCAGCAAGGGTACGTACCTTAGCGATATACGTACTTTATAATTTACGTACTTTTTCGATGCGTATTTTCGTCTTTGACGTACTTTTGTCTAGGTATACGTACTTTGTACTGTACGTATCTACCTCTGCGATACGCCTACTTCTGTCCTTGACGTAGGTACTTATTCCATACGTACTTTATACTCGACGTACTTTTGCGATACGTACTTATGCCTTGACGTACTCTTGTCAATACCTCCTTTATGCTGTACCCACTTTTGTTTGTTTGTTTTGTTTGTTTTGTTGGGTTAGGCCCTTTCGGTCCATTAACACGCGCAGTGGAAGGGGGGGCGGATTTCGCCCACCCCTCCTGTTTTTCGCCAATAACTCGCGCCGCAAGCATAATATCAATGTGAAATTTCGGCTACCTGTCCAGAATTGAATTGCGGATCTTCTCATGCAAGAGGTAAGAAAATCGGTTCACAACTTTTCTAGTAATAGCGGTGTAAAGTCAAACATCCTGCCGCCGCGGCGGCGCGGCGGCGCGGCGGCCGGCGCTAGCCGTTACGCGCCGCCTGAATTGTAGACTGTGCCGGGGCGGGACGGTTCCGTCTTTACATCGCGCTCCTTACCGCTGATTACATTAGATTCGCGTCAAATTCGGTGAGAAGACTGAGAAATGTACAGGCAATCACATGGTCAAAGAATTTTGGAAATCGGCCGGTAACAACTTAAGTTATGAGTGTGTAAACACAAAATTGTGATTGCCGCGTTTCCCGCGTCGGCCGATCCCGCTTCAGCCGGCGACATCTTACCCTTAGCAGGCTTCTAACTGCCATATTTATTTCTTGTAGTGCTCTTTGTATGTAAGGCATGTAGGTGATTGATAAATTCCTTTTTAATGACCTCCTTACAAATTATTTATGTTTTTGATGTATTTAGCTTGATACAAATTTTCGGCCACGGGCCTTGATCACATATCAGTTTAAACACAGACAGTCTGTGTTTAAACACAGTCTGTGTTTAAACTGATATGTGATCAAGGCCCGTGGCCGAAAATTTGTATCAAGCTAAATACATCAAAAACATAAATAATTTGTAAGGAGGTCATTAAAAAGGAATTTATCAATTGCCATATTTATTGTTGGATTATCTAGAAATTCACCATACATACTCACAAATGTCTGTTCTTTCGTATAGTGAAAGATTGAAGAAAATCGGCTAGTAACTTTTTGAGTTATCGGCATGTAAACGCAAAAAAGTCGCTAATATGGCAGATTTGACCACATTTGACCTCATTTGACCTTGAAGATATTGACCTAGGGTCATGAAATTCACACACAACAGAGTTCCCCATGGCCCCCACCTACCCTCCAAATTTCGTCTTTCTAGCTCCAGTGGGAGCTGAGATCTTAGGGGGGCGACATCCGCCCCCCCCCCTTCCACTGGGCGTAGTACTCGCAACCCTTCCACTGCGCGTGTTAAGACCATTTCAGAGCCGGGAGGATGATAGGATATAGGGGGAGACATTGGTCTGGGCAGGCACCCTAGTGAGTCGCCGGGGCTGAGCCCGTCCAGAGGACAGGCCACCCAGCCCCAAGGCACTCACTGCACCCGGCTACGGGGTGCGCTCCCTCGGGAGCAGCGGTGCCGCTGGCCAAGGGAGCAGCCCGCATGAGATAAAGTTGCCTGTCCAGTCCGGAGGGGGTTTGCGGCGTGGAGGAGAAGGATTTCAGTATCCTGAGGATAGAAGCACGGAACGGTGCACTTTTACGATATGTGCTTTTGTCCTTGACGTACTTTTGTCCATGCGTACTTAATAATGCACCTATACGTACTTCTTCGATGCGTACTTTTGTCCTTGACGTACTTTTATCCATTCGTGCTTTATACTGTACGTACTTTTGCCATGCGTACTTTTGTCCTTGACGTAGTTTTGTCCATGCGTACTTTATACTGTACGAACATTTGCGATACGTACCTTTGTCCTACGTGCCAGGGGCGTCGCCACAGATTTTCGACAGGTTGGACGGATCGGCCGACTAAAAACCCAAAATTAAGTATCGTTACCGTACTTTTTCAGGCCGATGCATTATCTGTTCAACGGTACTGGGCTGAATTCCTACGCGGTACGCGTCTGAAGTATTCATTTTTACACGGTTAACCAGAGCCTCCGGTCTTCTATCAGGGTCTGAAATAAGTCTGAGGCATTCATTTTTACACGGTTAACCAGAGCCTCCGGTCTTCTATCATGGGCTCGGCTGTCAGTTGTTGACACATGCCGTCAATCTGATAGTTACCTAACAACTGTAGGTATACATCATACGTGGTGGTTGCTTTAGGTATTTGTCACAACTCTGAACTCATAATCTCTTTTGGTCTTCAGTATGAATGGGCGGCGCGGGTCGGCGTGAAGCGCCGCGAGATTTTCGTCGACGGTCGAGGTCGAAAATGTGTACATATATGCATAGATGTCGCTACAATAGCTTGACATGCAGTGCAAATTGTAGCAGACAGCAGTAGTTTCCCCTACCAAAGTGGTGGTTTTCTACCACAGACGCTCGTCGAGGTCGGAAATACCAAATACGCTCAAGGTAGTGAAGGTTGATCGTGTATGAAGTCATGTGGGGTATATGGGGCCATTCCGACCCGTTTTAGTGGTAAAAACAGGGAGTTGCTTTTCCCCCATTGACTTATAATGGGGAGGTAGCGAAATTGACCTGACCTTAGGTCACAGACATCAAAATTCCGAGATATAAAAATTGTAGCTACTAATGACCTAATAACATCCTGCGACTTTCAAAGGCCTCCGACATCTACTGTAGCTCTGGCACGTTGACAAAGTTGCAAAAAAGTGACTTGAGGTTGGGTCATTCAAAGTGACCTGGTGACCTGATCTTGAAAGTTAGGAGGTTCAAACTTGCACACCATGTGCAAAATTGATGAGAGAATAGTCGTACCAAATTTGGTTTTCCCGCTATCCGCGAAAAACCTCAGGGGGGGGGGCGGATATCCGCCCCCCGTCGGTGCGCGGGTTAAAGGGACTATCCCACCTTCTAAAATGTCGTTAAAACCAGTTAAATTGTGCCCGACTTTATAGATTGGATGACCGGGAACACGGTTCTGGCATTTATTTTTCATTAAACATCTTAGGCTTCCCATATTCCAAACACAAACTTTCAAATATGTGACGTCACAGCCCAAAATTACCTCCTTCCCCAGGCCACATTACTGTCATAAAGCTGATTCTTTTTACTCTGTAGGCACCACAACAAAGTTCAGACCAAGTTTTAAGCGATTTTTCAACGAACAAACCCATTGAAATCAGAATGACTAAACGAGGTGACGTCACACTAACGGTCGCTCCATGTTGAAGATAGGGCCTTGTACAAGGCCCATTTTCAAACGAAGGGAACGAATTTCTTCAACACCAAGAGGCCGCGGGGGTTGCAACCTAGATAGATAGTGGTTTCTGAACCTTGCCGCAAACTTGGCTATCTCAACTCAAACCCCATGTTAAAGGTGGGATAGTCCCTTTAATATAATGCACCACCAACCTCACTCTTTCGCTCTCCGAGTAACAGCTTTGACAGATGAAGGCTCTGCTGCTCCCTGTGCAGAGTACATGTGCCCAATCTTCACATTGCGAGCATTTCTCCCTCGACTTGCTGTTGACAATCTTGCCCAACTTGCCCAACATTAACCCTCGCCCCGTTGGGGGGGCCATTTTGGCCCCCCCCCCTGTGGTTTTTCCTGAATAGCAAGAACACGGCGGCGCGCAGCGCCGCCAAATTTTCAGTACCTTTCCGGGCATCAATTTGACACCTTCACACCAAATTTCAAGTCTTAGGTCACCTTAGGTCAGGAGTTATTGAGGTCAAACTGAGGTCATGTTCGAGCAAAAATGAGCAAAAAACATGCAATCTTGAAACGCTCACCAAATCTACAGTTATCAAGCAATTTCAAAGTTCTTTATATGGTCTAATAGACAAAAAGCGGTGCTACAAAACTGCTATCTCGGATTTTCAAAATTTTGGGTTTTTGACCAAAAAAAAAATTCAAAAAATTGATTTTTTTTAGAAAAATTAAAAAATCCAAAATTTTTCCGAATTTCGAAAAAACCGGAACATATGTGATAGTCCCTGCGCTCTTCTATATACATGCCAAATTTCAGATCGATATCTCGTTTTTTGGCCAAGTTATAGCGAAAAAACTGTTCAAAAATGATGACGTCAAATTTTTGAACTCAATTTTTAGCGATTCTAGACCTCGTACGGCAAAACAAAGACCACCTTTGAACTCCCCGTGACGAGCTGCATCGATTCGATACCCATTTTATGCAAAAATATCAACTTTGAAATTTGACCTTATTTGACCTGACCTTGACCTGACCTTGACCTGACCTTGACCTGACCTTGACCTGACCTTGACCTGACCTTGACCTGACCTTGACCTGACCTTGACCTGACCTTGACCAAAACGTGACCTAAGCTGGCCCCAAAGGCTGCCTGACCCACATAATCGCATTTGTCATGTAAAATGGACCATAAAACATGTATCACACGACACTTTCATATTGTGACCCCCCAGTGACGTGACCTCAGTGACCTGACCTGGTATCAGTGACCTCAACTAGCAAAATATGTGTTTGAAGAACATTTCCCCATCGATGATTTTCAATGAAATGCATTTTACTCGATTTTACAACGCATTTCTTGAAATGCCTGTAAACGGTGAAAATTGGACCTTTGACCTGACCTGTGACGTCATCGGTTTGACCTAGGTCAATAAAATTGGGTCACAAGGTAGTTCCCTGATAGGGCTATCCAACACCGTTTGCCGCTTGTCGCTACGTTGCGTGGTTCTCGAGATCTTAGGGGGGGGCCAAAATGGCCCCCCCCCCAACGGGGCGCGTTGCTCGGCAGAGCCCAACGGGGCGCGGGTTAACCTGGCCCAACTAACCCCGAAGCGCCATTTTTATTTTGGGACCACGTGAGCAATTCACAAAAATTTGGCGAAGAACGGTTGAGAGTGTACCTACTCATAGCCAAAATGTCCGCAGGTCTGTCAGGCGTAGCGAATTTGCAATGTTTCCACTGTCAATAACACTAGAAGAAAATATTTTCAAAGCAAGAAAATCACTTTTGGTAGGTACCTGAAAACACATCTTTAGCGATTATTAACAGCACTTACCTCAGGACGCGCCGACAACGTTGACAAACAGACGGCGTTACTGTGCATGCGCAAAATAAGTTTGAAACGCCAACTGCCGAGAAGTATTGGAAATATCCCTACCGTCCCAACTTACCCCTGGCACCAACTAGCCCCGGTCTCCCCTATGACTGGCCACACAGCTGCCAGGCCGAGAGGACAGCGACATCTATGTAGAATTAGGTAGATGGCGCTTTGGTAGAGTGGGGTGCCGGGACCCACTCGGACGCAGGCCACCGCCAACCATCATCAGCCACGGCGCCAAAGCCTCCATGGAGAATGTCCATGCAAACAGTCTTGGAGAGCTTTCCAGTAACACAAAGAAACCCATGGCGCCGCGGCCGGACGCAGGGGGCTGCAGCGCGCAGCGACACAGGTCCCAGACCCAGTGGCTCCCAGCAAGGCCGTACCTATATTGGGCCAAGAAGCAGCAGTTACTTTTCGGTCAGGACGATTGCTGCTGCCCGTCTGTGGGAATGGCACATCATCACGTGTGTTATAGATACTGTTATCTTAAGTATCCGATCTGAGAGTGGGCTGACGGGGGAAGGGAAAGGGTAGAATGACAGTTCAGAGGCAATAAATGGAACAATTTATGAGAAAATAGTCCAGTGCCAACATTTTGGTTAGGGGGACGTGCCGGTGCCCCCCCCCCCCCCCACACCTCCGCCGGTGGTGGAGCCCTTGCAGGTAATTATGACATTACGTTACAAGCTGCAGTCGCCGTTCTAAGAACGCTGACCGACCATTTTCTGCGAGCACGATATCGGGTCTCCCCTGGAGACCGTGCTCGGCTAAATACCGGTATCACCGAGTGATCAATCACCAGCTCAGCGGCGCCGATCACTGCGGCGTCCGCTCCGCAGTGACAAATTGAGCCCGAATCACTGATCGGGTCCCGTTGGCGTGCGGTTGCAGACTCAGGGAGTCTGTGATCGGCGCCGACGCTAAGGGGCGGTACGGGTTATTATGATCCGGCCCGGGCCGGTGGAGCGCTATACCGTGACGGTGAGGCGGGAAAAGGGCGGAATTGATCGATGGGATGACGGATGATGATTGATAATCGCGCCGGCATCGTGATCTGTTCGCCTGACGGGATTCTTAGGGGGTTGAGACTCGTCTACCAAGCAGATTGTGACTTGTTCTTTACCAGCCGGGCACCCTGGAACCTGTGACTGTTGCTACCTATACCTACAACCATCGCGTCGGTCAGAAGATATAGTTGCGACTGCCATTGCCGCAGTGCATTGCAATATTGCTGCTGCTAAGTCTGTGGCCGATTGCAGTCATTGGTCTTGTGTGATTTGTGCCTATACTTAGGTACAGTGTATTCCAGAGCCTATTTAGTCATTTGGGTAACTCACAAACCGTCACTGACACCAGTGGAGACAGCCGGCCCGCCGCACTGCGGCCACTGCTCAGTGTGAACAACACTAAAGTCGGGTCAGACAGTCAGGTCCCCGGTGGGCACCCGAGCCAACTGTGTATGCAGTTTGAAGCAGCCTAGCAGCCAAGCACATACCAGCCCGGAGGCGTTGTCCAGTTACACTGAAAAGTGCTGGTTCCATGAACGCGTGTGTGAAACGAAGTGCGCCCCGTGGCGCATGAAATATGGAACTATACAAATTACAAAATTACGTTTCATAACATGCGTGAGATGTGGCGCATATAGCCACGTCTCATGACACATGCTCTAGACGGTCACGCTCTTTTTATCGGACCCAAGTTTCCGGTTCCGTCACATGTCGTGAAAACTCACGAACAATGTGTGGGACAGAGCCATGTCCTTCAGACACGTGACTGCGTGTAAAACATCCCCCTCCCTCACGAAGTCAACTACACCTCTCAGACCCCCCCCCCCCCCTTCCCTCCCGGTTGGTCGTCATTTTTCACATTCGCACCGGTTCGGATAGATAGCTCCCAAATAACGACCCCTTTGTCCATCCGCGCTTTAACATGGCTTGTCCATTAAACGGTCGCGGCCCGGGCTTATCGGTCGCATACCTAACGAGTGGCCCGGTGGGCTGCGGTGACTCCGTCGAGGAGCGCCATGGGAGGGACGGAGACGGACGGACGGAGCGGGCCGGGAGGGCGAGCAGGAGCAGATAGGAGCCGACGGGAGCCAGAAGGAGGGATCGGGAGCCCACAGGAGCCGGCGGGAGCTGACGGAGTCCACAAAGGCCGACAGGAGCCGATCAAGGTCGAGTGAAGTCGAAATGAGCCAGTTTGACGCCTGATAAAAAGTGTCAGAGGCTCCCAAACTGTCTATACCATCCGCTTGGTCTACGAATGTCAGATAATCGGTAGACCGGATACGAGTAGATGGGGAATGGGCAAATCGGACATATTATACACTGGAGGTCATTCACATGCGCCGGTGGGGATACCATCCCCGCCTGTTCCGCCTGCCTAGCCTGGTGTCTCTACTGCCTAGCATCCCCGGTGTATTCTGTCCATCAACGACACGGCCCTGTCACCGACCCACCTACACGGTGCCTTTTGCGACCACCCGAGCTATTCACGTCCGCTCAATGGCATCTCCACCAGCTAGCCGCGGCGTTCCACCTCACTAATTGAGACGATCCTGGGCGGCGGGAGCCGGCGTGCCTGCGTATTACCTGTCTTTAGAATGCCAATAAATGTAAATTATCGTCATGCCGTGCCCCAAGGAGGAGGGAATGTGTAGTGGAATGTTATGCAATTCAAGTGTTTTGGGTCGGCGGTTCATGAGTGAATGTACAGTGGACATTTGAATGGGGTCGATTTATGCATCGGGAATAGCTAGCCTTTAACGACTGACATTAAGTACTTCCTAAACCGACCAAGAAAAACAGAAAGATGCAGAATAGGAAAGAGACTAGGGGGTGAGAGAGAGAGAGAGAGAGAGAGAGAGAGAGAGAGAGAGAGAGAGAGAGAGAGAGAGAGAGAGAGAGAGAGAGAGAGAGAGAGAGAGAGAGAGAGAGAGAGAGAGAGAGAGAGAGAGAGAGAGAGAGAGAGAGAGAGAGAGAGAGAGAGAGAGACAGACAGACAGACAGACAGACAGACAGACAGACAGACAGACAGACAGACAGACAGACAGACAGGAAAGGAAGAGCGTTACAGTGGCGTCCCTCCCTGACCCGTCTGGAACACGAATCCGACGTCCCGCGTTACAGTGACAGCCTTGTGTTATATTGCAGTCCCGCGTTACAGTGGCGTCCCTCGCACGCCGAGAGCATGCGTCCCGGTTATAACCGTGCGTTTTGGAGGCTGTCCAAATGGGGCTGTCCAATGGACAGCCCCTTTGTTTTTGTTTTCTCCATTGCATCGGAGACGGGAGAATATTTCTTGAGCCGTTCGGGCAACTGCGTAAATGCTGGCGCTGCCATCACCGCCATACCGTGCTGTGCGTTTACCTTTATTAAATTTGAAACATTAATTTTTTTCTACAAATCGTTTCTTTTCATTTTATTATTTATCCATTACATTCTACTCAAATTATGGGTCGATGGCAGCGTCACCTCAACAAGCTCTGTTCAGTGGGTGGATCTGCCCTTGTGAATCCTTCCTTTTAAAGGCTTGGACGAAATTTATAAATAAATGTCTCTAGTACCTAAATGTCTCTTTACATTTGTATAGCTATAGACAGTGTTCTACTTCTGACGCATCTATCTCATCACATGCTGAGCACAACCGTAAACCAACAACTCCACGAACAAAGAGGCGCCGTTTAGTCGGCAGATACCGATGAACGATGCGATAGTGCAATGTTTGCGGGGATTCCACCCCACTTTCTTCCGCCTCTGATACGTGAGTGCGCCTATCCACTGATTGGGCCCTCGGGAGGCCTTTATAGCCGGCGGCTGCCGAGGCCCGAGCAGACCGCGCCCGCTTCGAGTCCGGTGCTGACCCACGCGCCGCTCCGTGTTCAGCCACTGCAGGTGAGTCTTTCGTTGTTTTCCTGAGTTAGACTATGCTATCAAGTGCCTTTTGTCTAGTGAGTCAGACCATTTCAGAACGAAATGATAGAAATTAAGAAACGACATTGGTTTGGGTGGCCACACTCCTACGCGGTCAGGGCTAGACCCGTCTTGATATAGAGGTCACCCGTCCCCGCGTCACAGTTACCCCACTGCACAGTTAAGCCCGCATGGACGGAAGTGACCATCCAAATCGAATACGGGGCTGAGGCGTGGAGCAAAATGATGTGTATGTCCTGAGGATGAGATATTGCAAACAGAGGCACTTGAGCCTCAGCGATCCAGTCTTATAAATGCTTATATTATAAGACTTTTAAGATTTATAAGAATTGATTTTTTTTTGCACTGGGCAGTGGGCACTGGCTGAAGCTGGCTTCAGATTTCAGAAAACGTATGCTAAATACAAAACGTTTTTTTACATGCATTTGGGTCCGGCGTACATTAACATTTTATGGGTAACTCTTGACACGTCTTTGCCAACACCGGTATTGTCATGATTTTTTGTTGTTGTATTTCTAATGCAGTCCCTACAGCCACAGTCCCGTGTTGCAGTGACGTCCTTCCCACTGACCGTCCCGTGTTACAGTGACAGTCTCATGCTACAGTGACAGTTCCGTGTTACAGTGGAAGTCCCGTGTTACAGTGGCACCCCTGTGTTGCAGTGACGTATCTCCCTCCGACAGTTCTGTGTTACAGTGAAGTCTCTCCCTCCGACAGTCCTGTGTTACAGTGAAGTCTCTCCCTCCGACAGTCTTGTGTTACAGTGACGTCCCTCCCTCCGACAGTCCTGGTGAAGTCTCTCCCTCCGACAGTCCTGTGTTGCAGTGACGTATCTCCCTCCGACAGTTCTGTGTTACAATGAAGTCTCTCCCTCCGACAGTCCTGTGTTACAGTGAAGTCTCTCCCTCCGACAGTCTTGTGTTACAGTGACGTATCTCCCTCCGACAGTTCTGTGTTACAATGAAGTCTCTCCCTCCGACAGTCCTGTGTTACAGTGAAGTCTCTCCCTCCGACAGTCTTGTGTTACAGTGACGTATCTCCCTCCGACAGTTCTGTGTTACAATGAAGTCTCTCCCTCCGACAGTCCTGTGTTACAGTGACGTCCCTCCCTCCGAGTTCCGACAGTCTTGTGTTACAGTGACGTCCCTCCCTCCGACAGTCTTGTGTTACAACGACGTCCCTCCCCGCTAACAGTCCCGTGTTACAGTGACGTCCCTCCGCCGACAGTCCCGTGTTACAGTGACGTCTCTCCCTCCGACAGTTCTGTGTTACAGTGACGTCTTTCCCCACTGACGGTCCCGGGCCGTTCCGCCGTCGCGACTCCGTCGATCGTCATGTCTCGCGGCCTGCTCCCGCTGTCGCTGCTGCTGTTGGTGGCCCTCCTCGGACTGTCTGCCATCGCCAGTGGCTGCGTGGGTGGCGGCGGCGGCAACACGGGCCCGGCGGCCATGCACGCGGCGCAGAGCTCGCTCAACAACCAGTACGGCGTCGGCGGCGGCCTGAGACCACCGGCCGCCGGCGGCAGAGTCTGGGAGTCCCGCGACGGATCGACCAGTGTCGGCGTGGGAGCCAGCTCCGACTTCAAAAAAGATCACGCAGTCGGAATCAGCATCAAAAAGACATTCTGACGTTGAAAAAACGTCCGATGGATTTGAGTGCATGTTGACCTAAGCTGAATTAACCCTCGCCCGCACATGCCCTTTTCCCATCCTAGAACGCACATGGTGGTTGCCACCCCCCCCCCCGCGCCATTTCGTTCCTGTTGGAGATAGAGCTTAGCAGTAAAGACCAAAAAGATTCTTTGGGAAGAGACAAATCCAATGATACCCAGTTTTACCTTCTCAGGTCAGTCATTGACCTTCCAGGTCAGGTCAAACTAAAAAATGTTGCTGTTTTGGGTCACCGTTGGATATCAAGTGCGCTGCTTATCAAATACCGAGGACGATGCTGTTTTCTGGTGCCAAGCCAGCTAGAACCTCTTTGTCACACTACCCGACCATAATTTTGCTGCTGAGGTCATTTCAGGTCAAGTTAGGTCAAGGTCAATTATATGTGTTTGTATGTCTGTGTGTGTCTGTGTATATACTGATGTGTGCACCGATTGTTTTTGGGTCCATATCACATGAAATCATGATCTGAGAAGCTTTTACCAAAAATGCAGTCAAAAAAACTTCACAAAAAGTAAATTCAGCTTGCCTAAAACGCAATTATCTTAGATGACCTAGGTTGACCTTGACCCTGACCTTGACCCCTGTACATCGTCGAACAACATGTTCCATGATAGGTGGGAGGTAAGACTGGCAAAAAAGGCCGAAATCAGGGTGTCAAAAGCTCACAAGGCCCATGGCAAACGCAAGATGTTGAGAATTGGCCATTTGGGTCATGACATGACCTGAAAAACAAGGTCATATCTCCGAAACCAAAAATCACAGAAACCTGAAATTTTCAGTGGACATCAAGAAAGGATAGACGAGCAGCTATACGAAAAATCAGCCTTCTAGCTCTAAAAATGTTGAGTGCAGAGCAGAAAGACTGCCTGGGGGGGTGGCAACCACCCCCCCCCCCATGTGCGGGCGAGGGTTAATCTGTGCTTTCCTACTTTCCCAGTATCGTTCACACTTAATGAAAAGACTGGGTGATGAAAACTGGAGTTGATGTGTTTTACTTGTAACCAATGATCAGTCTTTGAATCAAATATATCTCTGAAAGTTAAGTTTTGTTTATTTTATGTGACCCCACATTACAACTGAAAAGCAGGCACGTAGCCAGGGTTTTGCTCAGGAAGGGGTCACAGGTCGTGGCCTAGTGTCGTACTCCCTCCAAAAAGATTTACTCCTCGGATTTGGCTTACTATTTTTGGGGGTGTGGTGCAGCCGATCTTATTTATCATTATTTATCAAATTTCATTTCATTTTTCGCCTTCAGGGGGGGGGGGGGCATGGCCAGTAGCGGCGGAACACCTTCAATTAAGGGGGGGCACTGCCGACTTTTGGTCCCATTCTTTCCATGCAATGCCCATAGGGCTAATGTTAAAATGCCAAAATCAAAGGGGGGCACGGTGCCCCGGTGCACTCCCCGTTCCGCCGCCTATGAGCATGGCCACCGTTGCCCCCCTTTGGCTATGTCCCTGCCGAAAAGTCTGGTTACCCTATGGTAATTAACCAGTTTTTTTTTGGGGGGGGGGGTGGGCAATAACTGTTGTTAGAGGCAAGGCAGAGCAGCGAGAGTCGCCCGCTGACAGCTGAGCTGTTCGGACGCGCGGCCACGCCACTCCGCTCGTGAAGCACAGAACGGTCATTGCGAAGGCTGACACTTTAAAGAGGCTAGTTTAATAAGGCCTGCTTATCAAACGACAAACTAGACTAGAAGCTAGGTTTTCACAGAGAGGCTAGCTTCTGAGGTCAGGAAGGTTTTTCCAACAGATTAAAAAAAAAAGTTACGAGGGCTGATCAACCCCTGACCCACACTAGCGGCGAAACACCTTCAGTAAAGGGGGGGGGGGCACTGCCGACTTTTGGTCCCATTCTTTCCATGCAACGCCCATAGGGCTAATGTTAAAACTCCCAAATCAAAGGGGGGTACGATGCTACGTTGCCCCCCCCCCGTTCCGCCGCCTATGCTGACTCAGCGAGGGTTACCTAAGCTCGTGATGTCGGCCGCTATAACACGATTAAATATGAACGGTCGGTCATTTATCAGTGGTTCGAGTAGGTAAATGCATCAAAATCGTCTGAGTTTCGGACATATTCTCATATCGTTGCTTTAATTTCAGCGCCTTTATTTACGCTTTCGTTTTTGTTTGTTTTTTGTTTTGTTGGGTTAGGCCCTTTCGGTCGACAAGACCATTGCAGAGCCGGAAGGATGATAGGAATTAGGGGGAGACATTGGTCTGGACAGGCACCCTAGTGAGTCGCCGGGGCTGAGCCCGTCCAGAGGACAGGCCACTCAGCCCCAAGGCACTCACTGCACCCGGCTACGGGGTGCGCTCCCTCAGGAGCAGCGGTGCCGCTCCAAGGGAGCAGCCCGCATGAGATAAAGTTGCCTGTCCAGCCCGGAGGAGGGTTGCGGCTTGGAGGAGAAGGATTTCAGTATCCTGATAATAGAAGCACGGATAGGTGACGCTTTCGTAAGCTTTCCGTTTTACATAGCTTCTCTGCACGAAGATTCAACCGACGTCCTCTCGCTCCCTCTTCAACGATGCTGGTCTCTTTTGGTAAGAAATTGGCATTTCACTCGATTCCAAAGGTTTCCAGGTTTTTGATATTTTCCCATTGACTTGGTAAGTTTGACATAGGTTCCCCAATCCCCAGTTTCTGCAGTCGACATCACTAGTCTGCAAAGCTGGACCTTACGTGGTGTGTGCTGCCACCTGTGCGCTGGTCTCCGAACTTCTCTGGTGTTACGCTTCTGTTCGGGAACTGCGTCATCCAGCCGGCTGGCTGTCGCCGACCGGCGCGGCGGTATGAGCGGCGGTGCATACTTCAACTGCGAGCGTGCCGGTGAAGGTAATCAGATCCCGACTATTTTTTACGGCTGTTCACACGCTTAGTGAATGTTTTGTAGCTTCCTAGACGGCACTGCCCACTGCACACATCACGACAGGTAGGTCCGGCATCACTGCTGCGGACACAGTGAAAATCACTACGGCGCAGGGTTATCTAATACGTGAACAAGCCGTAAAAACACCTTTTTAAAGTGTTTGTACCTACTGTTTGTTATACTTGTGTCCTTAGGTATGTAGAAAGATCGTAAATCTACCATCATCTTGTAATTTTACCGATCGATTATGTTGTTTACACTATTGTAGATCGATGATCGATGTTGATCGATTGTACATAATGTTTACACTACGACTCGATTATGTTTTGGTAGCTATCCTATCATAACAATGGGCAATTGGTACAACACGTACATAAATAGAAAAACACAATTCTAACGAATAGTGTTTGCCTATTTCAACAACCTGCGGTTATAACTAGCGACATGGGCGTAGGAACGGCTGGAACATTGTGGGTGCATGGGTGCAGAAATCCAGCCATGGGGCCGGTGAACCCGGGGGGGGGGGGGGGAGCGGCTCCCGAGCGGAGGTTCATTGCGAGCTTTGAGGGTGTAGAACTAGAAGGTACAGATAAGTGCATTTGGAAGCATGGATAACGTCAATATTGGACTACCGCATAAAGTAAAAGCGACTTACTTAGTCATTTTTGAAGATATCGGGATAAAACTTTTGGCAGTGGGTCATCAGTAGGTATATGCATTCAATCACATGTGCTCCATTTCTTCGTTTTTAACCTGAGCACAAATGTAAGTTTTGAAGACTATCACTGTAGCAAATGCTTCTAAAAATGGATAGTGGGCAAAATATCCTGAATTTGTCGTGCTGCATGGGAAGGAAGTAGTGTTGAGAAAAGGAGTTTTTGTTCCAGATTATTGTGGGTGCAGATTGTCTGCATCCACTGGAAAATTATTGTGGGTGCAACTGCACCCACTGCACCCATGGTTCCTACACTTATGACTAGCGATTTGTGCCGCTCTTACCACTTCTGCATCTCCAAGCGCTGAAAATGTTCAAATAGAAATAGTCGCCCGACCTCAGTAGGTATGAGTGATGACGAGAGCCACTGGAAAGGTCGCAGAGGCTTTGCTGACACTAATAGGATCGGAAGGACTAGCTGGTGACAATCCTGATCCCTTACCACTAAGGTAAAACCCTCAGAGGTGTTTTCACGGTGCTCTGAAACTGCTTAGCCTAACATTAGTTGAAACATGACGTCATTCCCGTCTGCACATTAAAATGCATGTTTACTGTCCAATGTCCAGGAATCAAGGGGCAAAGACGGAGAGGATCTTCTCTGCATTTGTTATATAATATGGAATACGTAATCACACATACACACACATGTTGTGGAGGACAAATTGCACAATGTAGACGTTGGCAGACCCTGTCCTATAGGTACCTAGAGGATCTTTTTCTGCACTTGTTATATAATATGAAATACGTAAGCACACATACACATTGTGGAGGACAAATTGCACAATGTAGACGTTGGCAGCCCCTATACCTTCCTAAATACATATGTGCGTTAGAAGAAAGCTCCTCAATCACTTCGATCCGGAGTGAATTTGGCCGAGTGTGGGCAAAATTGTGTGAAACCCAAATATTTTAGATTATAAAACCTATCACGTTTTGATGAGAACAAAATCACAATTCTACGCATTTGTCGTATAGCCGGTTCTTCGCAACACGGTTTACCTACTTTTTATTTTTAACCCTCGCATGTGTGCGGCGTTTGCCAGCTTCTAATGTGTAGGGGGGGGGGTCGGTTGGACCCCCCCCTTGCCGTTTGGCCCCTGATCGAGCTAGAGCTTCGCGGAAAAAACGAGCGTGTTGCCCGTGACGAGAGGAAGCCAATGATACCCAATTTTAAGGTCCTAGGTCATTGGTTGACCTTCCAGGTCAGGTCAATGACCCAAAGTCGGGAAAATCGGGACCTGTTAGAAAGTCGTAAAGTGTGGCTGCTAAGGGGTTTTTCGGGGTGCTGATCACGAATATCGTGTTAGTTTTGATCACAGATGATGTCTTGAAGCATTTAGACCAGGTCGGGTCAGGTCAGGTCAGGTCAACCAGTAGGCGTCGTGACGGGTATTCGTAGTACGTGTCAACCGCCTCTGACAGCTTCGTAACATGTTACGAAGTCACCAAAACTACTTCGTAAATGTTCAAATGGTTGCTAAATTCGAATTCAGCTCCAAAAACTAGCCTAGAAACATGTAAAACTCGAAAAAGTGACCCGAGGTCACCCGAGGTCACCAAAGGTCAATGACCTGACCTGACCTTCAGGTGACCTTGACACACACGGGAGTAACATCAAATCACATGTTTGAACGTTTGAAACCACGAAAAGCTTGCAAACACGCGGCTAGTGCGAGCCGACATACGCGAAACCGCGATTCCGACCAAACATGGTCTCGGAAAAGAGGTCACAGGTCAAAGGTCATTTGGGTCAGGGTCATGAAATTTTCAGGGTAGGTGTAAAAGTGATCAATGCGAGGGTACTGAAAGTTTCGTCGCGATCGGCCGCTTTTTACGCGAGTTATTCGCGAAAAACCATGGGGGGTCCATCCGACCCCCCCCCCCTACACATGCGAGGGTTAACAAATAATCTACGCTGCTGATGCTCCATCTTTCATCGTTTATCCTCAGCCTCTCGAAAAGTAGACTTTACCTATACGCATTGAACGAATCATTAGTCAGTTTACAAAACATGCTTAGTACCTACATAAAAACAATAAAATATATTCACAGATATACGCCGTTACCTACACTTGGACAAGATCCGCCGTAATTGGCTGTAATTGCGTCAAACACGTTCCCGACTGCTGTCGTTTGCATCTGCCCCAGCCCAGCTGTCCATTGACGGCTCCCCTTGCCGGCGCGATAAGACTTGTGGCCCACCCGATAGCACGCATTTGTTTCGATGATAGGTAACACCTGGGTAACGGGCTGCTACTTTGTGTGTTATACGATATCGTGCTAAAAAAACTGAATGAGGTTTTCCAGATCTGTTGGACCAGATATAGGACCTGTACTGCTTCTAACGATAGACATAAGCAGAAAACCTTTCAAAGGGTTTCAAATGTTAGGCCTTTTTAAAGGCCTCGAACAGCCTGTCCCATAGCTGAGCTGTCTCTCTTCCGTCCACCCGCAAACTATTGCGACATTATGACCTGTGTATTCCGAACACACGAACAAATATCACACTTCGAGTCACGTACCACACACCCAAGAAAAACAAATACCATTTGACTTTGAGGCGGACAGTGTCAGCAGCATTTGGGGGACCATCTTCAAACTCGACCATCGAAGCAATGTGTTTGGAACTCCGTCTGAGACAGAGTCATAGACATTTCAATTGGCCGGGGAATCGACAATCATTTAAACCAAAACAGCCTGAAGTATGTTTATAAATGTTAGCCGTCAGGCGCCCATTGTAAATGCCATATCGGCCCGGCTGTTTCGTAGCTGACTTTAGAGGGCCTTGGCCTGACTTGCACTTGCGCGTGCGAACTTGTATATCCATTCAGAGCGTATGAGCTTTGTAAATCTAGGCGCAACCGCAGTTGATAGTGATTATCATTTTTTACGGCAACTTTGCGTGCGAATAAAGACCGAAGAAAAATAGTTTTACAGCAATCATGCTATACCTTTCTTTTTTGCGCAATTTCTTTATTTTCTAAATAAAATCAATGAGAAACTCAATGAGAAATTCAATGAGAGTCAATGGACATTGGGCAATATATAACTGCGCTTCTATAGAAGTTTTTTTGAAGTAAAACACGGCCCTGTCACTCACTCCTCATCTTGCCCACTTTGAACCCAGATTGCAACTGTACCGTGATGGTGGCGTAGGCCAGGAGGATCAGTCGGCTGTCCGAGGGCCCCTCCCTTCCCCCTCCCCCACTGACGGCGGACACCCCGGGACCCTCGCCATATCCCTCCCATCCCGCAACACAAACCACGCTGTCTTAGCAAAGCCGTGCACTTCCAACCATCGCTGTCATACAGCCACAATAGCAAATGTGAGACTGTGCACTATCCATTGTGCGATATATGTGCAACTGCACTGCTAACATGGCTGGGGTAATCTATACAAGCACCGTTATATATTCAGCTAGCGATTTCACTATATTCAAAAACAGTCCATGAACAGAGCATCACATCTATTGTATACCCAGGTACGCAATGCCGAATGCAGAATCGCATATACAAACGAGAAGACCGCAGGGCACTGTGGTGCGATAGAGGCGCCGAGCAGGCCTCCAGGCGGTTTATATATGACGTGTATGACCGGCGGTGAGAGGCCGCAGAGTGCGCCAGGCTGACTCCAATCCCCTGTCCAAGGACACACCCTGCACAATGCACACCCCACGCCGGCACCTCTCACACCGTGCACTGACGCGTGCACTTCTTTTGAACTAAAAACAATGTCAACAAATATCTAAGCACGTGCAGCCCGCGCAGTTAGGCTCCATAAGGCCCTGTCGATTCGCTCAGCTAGATCAGGGCATATAATATCACAGATGACACGCCTTTTGGCGAGGTCCGAGGAGCCCGCTCCTCTGTCCTCGCTACCAACCCCATGTCGCTCAGATCAGTGATTGACCTGATCTGACCTGACCTGACCGGAACCGACGAATACATTTACTTTGGAGAACGAGAGTCGGCGTGACCCATCAATCCACCACCGAACGATCTGAAAAAGAAAAGAGAACACCGTGAGACGACTGCGAATGGCTGAAGAAAAATACCCATTGCATAGGTTTGTGCGAAGACACTTGTTCTCACGAGTTGTTCTCTGCTAGTCTGTCATGCCATTCCCACACCGTCTGCCAGGCTGTTCTCTGGGCTCTGACAGCTACAGATGACGGGGCCCTGTAACCCAGTCATCTCTCGTCTGTTTCCAATCATCCCCTCTTTGCCTGTTTTTTTTTCTTCTTCTTGGTTCTTGCTCTTGCCTCTCTCCTATTGCCCGTCTTTGGTCTTTCCCCCTTGGCCGTCTCTTCTCCTTGACTGTACCAGATTGTCCAAAACATCTTTTCTAGATTGTCTCCCGGCCACTCTCCTTTCCTCGACTATACCCGACTGTTACCCTTTGTCATCCCTTGACTGCCCCATGGGTGCCCCCGTCCCCTTGACTGCCCCCTCGTCCTCCCCCATCCCCTCCCTCGCGCCGGCCGCCTTGCGTGCAGCACTAAACATCTCCATCGGTGTGCCGGCGCGCGGCGCGCACACGAGCGCTGCCCGGCTGCCGTGCAAACGAGCAGCTATCGCGTCATCGGCCGACAATAAAACCCGCACGGCGCCACATTGATTAATGACCAGTCGTCAGCAGGCCCGGCGACCCAGTCGGCGGCCGCTGCCGGTACCGCGAGCGGGTGCTGACACCGAGGGGACACCGGGAGCGGGTGCTGACACATAGACGACACAGATATGACACCGGGCTGTCATCGGGAGCGGGTGGTAACAGCGAGACGATATCGGAAGCGGGTGGTGACGGGGATGCATATATGACACTGAGACGACACATATATGAAACCGAGCTGACACCAAAACTGACACAGATAAGTGGCAATAAAGACGGATGCAGCGTTACAATGCCGTAAAAAGACTGGACAAATGTATTACTTTTCGGTTAAAATGCAGCTAAATTCAATGTTGTGCTCTTTTGGAGAGATTGGTCCCATATTCTGCCTTCCTCCCATAGCACATTGAGATACACAAAGGCTGCGCCCTTCTAAGGCTAGGCTACAAAGGCTAGGCTTCGGCTACGTTCTAAGGCGCTCTTCGGGTGCCGGGACGAACGCAGTCAAACCTGGCTGGACGGCTCCGCTTTAGGTCCGAGACAAACATCCAAATCCCACTAAGTAATTGGCCGCGGATTAATTCGTCGTGGGCGTGCCAGCACGTGCCGGAATAAAACCGGAATAACGAGACGGGACGGGGCTGAGACTAGACGGGACTGGGACAGGACGGGACGGGACGGGACGGGACGGGACGGGACGGGACGGGACGGGACGGGACGGGACTGGGACGGGACTTGACTGGGACGGGACTTGACTGGGACGGGACTGGACTGGGACAGGACTGGACGGGACGGGACGGGACCAGACGGGACCAGACGGGGCTGGGACTGGGACAGGACGGGACGGGACGGGACGGGACGGGACGGAACCAGACAAGACGGGACTGGGACAGGACGGGACTGGACTGGGGCAGGACGGGACTGGGACATGACGTGACGGGACTGGGACGGGACCGGACTGGGACAGGACGGGACTGGGACAGGAAAGGACAGGGACAGAACTGGACGGGACTGGGACTGGACGTGACGGGACTGGGACAGGACGGGACTGGGACAGGACGGGACTGGGACAGGACACAGGACAGGACACAGGACGGGACTGGGACAGGACGGGACTGGGACAGTACGGGACTGAGACAGAGTGGGAGCACGGTTTTAAAGTCGACATAAGTTGACCTACCTGTGACCGGTGGGTGTATAAGCAGTGGCGTGAGGTCCAGGTCAGGTCACAGGTCACCAGCACCGCTCATACAGGTGATACGTAACCGGAACTGGTGGCTCCGCCCTGACCGCCGCTGAAACCAGAGGGCAATGGGGTCAGTTCAGCGAAGCGCAAAATCCATCATACATGGATGCTGGATATTTAAGCAACATCAGATACAGGAACAAATCCGCACCCGCACATACCATAGCAGTCAGGGATAGACAAAGACAAAAACATCGATCCAATGCCCAATGACATAGGCGTAGGAACAGGGGGGTCCGGGGGCCATGCCCCCCCCCCCACTTTCGGAGGTGGGGGGGGGCAGCAATGTTAACTGCCCCCCCCCACTTTTTGCTGACTTAAGTGTCTGTCTGTACCTAGGTACCAGTGCTACCACCCGGTAACTTGACAACAATTCAGCTTGCCCTTTAATGAATATTCCCTTTTGTTTCTACAAGTACAGCGTTATTGACCGCAATTTCCTTCACTCAATGAAGGAAACCATATCAGAGACAAGACTGTGGGTCCTGGTGACAGCATTTTGTTGAATACGAGGCACGGGACAGCGAGCACTGAAAAGGTATAAGACAATACTAGCACGGTGCAGGAGAATGCGTATACAAACGACCAACGCTTGACCGGATCTGCTTGGGGTCGGCATAGTTCGTCAAAGGCGTAGGTACTAGCTGGGGGCCATGGTGACCATGTTTGAGTTTGAGCCTCGGCTCAAACAGGCTGGGGGCCAGCAGGCAGCAATGTCTGTATCTGTCCCTTCCCTTCCACTTTCAGTGCAGTAGCGGTCGCAGAGGGGGGATCAGGGCCATGCCCTTCCCCCCTCCAAAGGCTAATCAGGGGGCCATCATATCATTTGCCCCCCCCCCAAACAACCAATGGGCCCCCATGGGCGTATGGGGCTCTGGCCCTTATTCGATTGTCACGAGGCTCAAGAATCCCACGCTAGCTATTAACAGCTCCCAAGCCAGTCTTTGAGGGTCGTACACTGATCTTGGAGGGCACTTCAGTGGCGGTCAAGCGCCGACATTGACCGCTGATAACCCACATTGACCTCATTTGAGGGCCCCTAAACCGGCCTCAAGGGCCCAGTCGGCGTCTGAGGGCCTCACACCGGCCTCTGATGGCCTCATTTCTGTCTCTGGGGTCCCAAGACTAACCTTTAGGTGCCTCTGAGGGTCCTGCACTGAATTCTGATTTCTGAAGACCCGATGCCGGCCTCTAAGGTCCGCATCGGCCTCTGAGGGTCCATCTTGGCCTTAGAGGTCCAACGCCGGCCCATGCCGGTCTTTTAGGGCCCCACACTGACCTCTAAGGGCCCATGCTGGCCTGTAAGGACCCGTCATTAGCCTATGAGGGCATTGTACGGGATTCTGAAGACCTGATGCCGGCCTCTGAGGCCCATCTTTGTTTTTGAGGGTCTTCTGCTGGTCTCTGGGGTCCAACACCGGCCCATGCTGGTATTTTAGGGTCCCACATTGACCTCTAAGGGCCCCGCACTGGATTCTGAAGATCCTATGCCGGTCTCTAAGGGTCCGCATCGGCCTCTGAGGGCCCATTTTGGCCCATGAGGGCCTTCCGCTGGTCTCTAGGTTCCAGGTCCCGCCCATGCCGGTCTGTTACGGCCCAACACTGACCTCTAAGGGCCCATGCTGGCCTGTAAGGACCCGCATTAGCCTCTGAGGGCCTTGCACTGGATTCTGAAGACCCGATGCTGGCCTCTGAGGCCCATCTTGGTTTTTGAGGGCCTTCTGCTGGCCTCTGGGGTCCAACACCGGCCCATGCCGGCATTTTAGGGTCCCACACTGACCTCTGAGGGCCCATGCTGGCCTGTAAGGGCCCACATTAGCCTCTGATGGCCCAAGTCGGCATCTAAATGTCTCATCCTGCCCTTTGCAGGCCCTGTACTGGTCTCTGAGGGCCTCAACCCTCACCGGTCGATGGGGGGGGGGGGGGGCCCGAGTGCCGCCCCTCCATAGTTTTTTTTTCGCGATAGCTCCGAACACGCCGGTGATAGAGAGCTGAAGCTTTGCATACCTGACCTTTGAATCAAGCCGGATCTTTTGACACCAACCGCATTTTCGGGTCAGATCAGGTCACTGACCCATGAGGTCATAAGTGAACCTCTGCACGGTCTTCAGATGTCGCAACTTCGCAACGCCCTCACTGCCAGAGGAGATTTCACAGGGAAATGAACCTTGGAGGACCTAGTACCCATTAGGAGTCTCACAACTTGTACATCTCGGATTTTTCCTAAGGTCATTTTCGTGACCGTCACCTCACCATTAGATATAAGTCAATAGGGATAAACTGAAAACTTTTTCTGGCGCCGTAAGCGATCTTCAACTATCTCAAACACACTGAATCTTTCATGCACTCCTTGCAAGGTTCAATGCGTCACTTTTGCAATGTTGACCTTGCGCGACGTCATTTATGAAGTTATAAGGGTCATATAAGTTTGTCGTCAATAACTACCGATCAAATTGAGCTAGCGAGTCGGGGAAGCCATCAATGGACTCAGGAAGACCTGCCGAATCGAATGATATGCGACATGACCTTCTTCGACCAATTTCGTGACCTGGGGGCGCTGACCTGACCGTGACCCGTGGTCAACACCCTCAGTTTACCTCACCCAAACAAAAAGTACATCATTCGACGCGCCTGAGAGAGGCGAACACGATGCTGGCAAAATCGCGGCTCTGCGGCCGTGTTTTGCGAAGTTATTCACCAAAAACGGAACCGTGCCTTGAGGCACTTGACCTGACCTCAGAGGTCACCGGTTGACCTAGAACCTTAAAATCGGGTATCGACCTCTGCGTCTTGTAACGGCGCACACGCTCCTTTTTCCGCGACGCGCTAGTTCAACCTGGGGCGCAACGGCGAGGGGGGTCGTACCCGCCCCCCGCCCCCTCGGCCGGCGCGTATGTAGAAAACCTATAGGTCCGGTCCAGCGAGGGTTAAACTGGCCTCTGATGGCCCAGACCGACCTCTAAAAGTCCCACACCGGCCTCTGATAGTCAATCAGCCCAGTTGCAGTGGTCGCTGATATAAAACCTCTTAAAAACGTTATAGGTCTGGCTGAGCCTAGCTGGGCCGTTCATGCTGATTTTTATAGGTATATTGAAAAGACTCGCTTTGCACGTTTCACGCTTGCTCGTAATGAAAAAGTTGCTGGATGCCTCTGGAATTTGCATGGGTGCCAACGGCTGCGGAGGACAGGGGAACGCGTCCATCAGTTTGAGTTTATGGACGGGAGTCTCCCTGAAATTTTAACCAATTTTGTTTTTGTTTTTGTCTCGATTTTTTTTTATCTCTGATCATGTTTGCGAAAAAAAATGGCCGAAATCCGAGGAGAAATCGGATTTTGGGGGTAGGTTAGGTTTTGGACCTCTGGGACCTTGCCCCCCCCCCCCACTTTCGAAAACGTTCCTACGCCTATGCCCAATGAAGTTCCGTTTCAACAGAAACATCAGTTAGTAAAACAGAAAGTAAACATAACGAAGTGAAACAAATCAGCAGACCTCTGGAGATCCGTACGAAACAACCATAAACATATTGCATGGACCATATTGCATGAGGGTACGGAACGTAACAGACGGGCTTCAGTCACTCATAAACGTAGGTCGCAGACATTTGCCACTAGCCACATCATTGACGGAGAAGCACAGGTTCCATCTACATATATGTAGATGCCACCTGCCAAATATATTTGGCAGGTGGCAGCCTGGCAGGTCCACATTGGTTCAAAGGTCGACAGCTGATAAAAATTGCAACTACATGCAACTTAGTAACTTCATTCGTCTCAGTGCGGCGGTCAGCGGTCAGAGGTCATTAGTCAGTCAGTGGTCAGTGGCCAGTGTTTGGTCATCAATGACCAGTCCTGCATCCCATTTACACCACCCGCGCTAACTAGCGTTCCATTGCCCCGTGACGGGCCACAGAGCCGCCGGCCGCCGGCGCGGCGGTGACTCACCGCTAAAAAACGGCCCCCTCTGCGGCCGCTAATCAGCTGCGGTAAGCGTCCCACACCCCGCGACCGCCCTGTATAAACACTGGACTGCCGTCGCCGCACTGGTGTGCCCCAGACGATATCGTCGCCACCCCAGAGTGATTTATTGCCCAGCGCGGCGATAATGAAATCAAACGTATATATTTAATGGAATGTCTTGGGTTCAACCCTGCCAGAAGCGTACGGTGTGATTATCAGGAGCGCGTCTTAGAAGGGACAGACCCACAAATAAATATTTCACCAAAAAAAAAATCATTGCTTTTAAGTTTAAGTATTCAATAATTACCCCCACTCAATAACAAAGGAATCTCTTGGGTCGTCCTCATTTCAGTACCCAATCGCTGCTAGCCTTATCATTTCTATGTTCAATGGCGAATGCCCATGCATAACGACGCCCATCAACACTTTCCTCTCTCCTTTTTAACCCACAAATGGTGTTTTCGGTCCCGTGGCACCACAACAGCGCTATCCTTAGCTCCGTTCCCTTTCCACCCCACCTCTGACGTCCTCTGATCTCACGGGTCCATCAGTGAGCGCTCTCAGCCAGCGGACCCTAGCTTAGCAGCCCGGGGCGGATCATTAGGTGTCTCTCCCACTCTGGGACGCGTCAGCAGGTCACTGTAAATCAACGGCCCGAGTGGCCCTTCTATCTCGCCCGATCGCGTCCCGCCGCGCCGGTGACCGGGCGCCAGCAGAGAGCCCGGGCCGTCGCTGACAGTCACACCTGACGCAACCGATGCGCGCATTTGCATAATATCAGTCAGGCCGTATTAGCATACGACCCTGTTTGATTGGTGTGCGGACGTCGGCGCTGCGGTCGGGTTCATCGGTCTGCAGGCACGGGTACGGTGGTGTCCGCAGGGCCAGGCACCCGCCCCGTGAGCCATGCTCGTGATTCGTGACCAGTGAACCCTGTCTTCTGTGCCGTATGTTGACCCGGGCCTCGTGGTCTGTACTCTGTCCTGGAGCCTGGTGCCATCTGCAATCTTATCCTAAATAAAAACGACAATGATCTGCGTAAATTTTGGCTTCCATCAATAGTTTGGTTTTGTACCAGACGCCCATATTATGTAAGAGGCCCAATGCCCATAGGTCGGTGGCTGTCTCGAAAAGTCGCATCAAACTTCCACTGAATGCATATTCCACATTGCACAGAGCACACAAAAGCGTGCAAGCACGCGAACGATTTGCACAGCAGTGGGAGAGCTCATTAAGAAGCCTCAATATAGCCGTTTCCTTACAATTACAGGCGCATGTCAATGGAAACTTGCCATCCCAGATTCCTAAATACTACTACCTTGCATAGTCACTGCGGCACTGACAATCATTTTGATATATGAGAAATGTAGACTTTTGTTGGCCTTGCGGAAGCGGCACGTGGTGCGGAGAGTGGGTCACAAGGAACACAATGCCGGGGGAGACCCATGGGGCGATATCTCTTAGAGCACGCGACCGTTTCAGGAACAACGCGGTCCGATAAGGACCTAAAAGCGGCAGCCGGCCTCACAGGGAGATCCCACATCTCAGCGGAATGTGCTGTGCAGAACATCGGGAAGACCCTCCTATCGGAGCAGCAGAGAGCGAGAGGGCACATTTACCCTATCGAGCTGCAGAGGGCGGAAAACTGGGGAGAACCAGCTATCAGAAACCGAGTAAGGGAACCACAGCCCTATCTGACGCGGAAGGGTGACCACTGACCGCCCGACGCCGGAAGGGTGCCCTGGTAGCACCGCCGTCAGCCACGTGTCAGGCTGCGGGTCTGTTTGATGCAGGAAGGCTCCTGTTGCCTAGTCTGAGTCATACCACTTGCTGACCATGAGACACTTGATTTTTCTCTTGACTGCGAGTGAAGTGGAGTGAACTCCTTTGCAGTGAACTCCCCGGACCGTCAGGGAAGCTTAATGAAGCTCAGCCTCACACCATGGCCTTCAGCCAATTCAGCCCGGCGGACTTGTAGTTCCTATCCTCTCGCGGCCCCGCAGTGCTCCTACTCAATATCACTTTACTACCTCTTAGTTGCCCGATAGGTCCCAATTTCCTCCTTGCTATAAAAACGAGTACCACGGTGGCTCTTCGTAAGCTGTCCAGCTTGGCCGGGACCAAGGGGTCTTACAATATTGAGTCAGCTACGTCAGCTACCATGGATGAACGGATGGCAGGTCACAATAACTTACTTCTTCTTGTGTCACACTAGTACCTACTGCCCAGTGCAATCTCTGTAATTTCCCACATTCCTATTATTTTCCCTATAACTCGCAGCAGTCGGCCATCAGTGCGATAAAACCGTGAATGTAAACTGAGAAGCATGACAGCTAACAGATTCCTGTCAACACTTTTCTGGACCCTTGAACAAAATGACATTATTACGACGATAGCCATAAACCTGTTTACAGGTGCCATACTCGTATGTGCAATGCTTAGCTGCATAGAAGCTGAATCTTATCAAATCCAATACTATTAGCGTGAAAAAGGAGAAATGAGTATCTTAGCTTACGGATAGGTCACAAAGTGAAGACGTGCCTCACGCTTTTCTCGTCAAAAGAACGGGAAGAATCAGGATCGGGGTCCTCACCGCTTCTATTCGCTCTGAGTGGCCATCGCGTGCTGATGGAACGCGGGGTTATGTTGACTGTACGCGAAGTAAAAGTGATTTACAAGATATTTCAAGCATAAAAGTTAGGCAAGGTAGACAAAGTACCACCAACATTCGGCCGTGTTTGGATGCGCCACGACGGCGATAAGCGCACCTTTTCTGAGAACGCCTCCAAACGGCAGTAGATAATTACGTACCGACTCGTCCACGAAGGGACTGAACATGCAACTCTACAGGGCAGGTGCGGGTGCCAAGCCGACCACGGCGCTCCCATCGGATGGGCGGGCCCAGGTTCCACCCTTCAGCCGGGCGGGTCTGCGGTTCCACCCACATTGGTTGGGTGCTCTGGACAATGTCGGCCTGGACCTCAGGCTCTCTGTGGACTACTGGGGTGGATTTTGGACAAGCTCACCCAATCGCGTCCACCTGTCTGCATTCTCCAGTTTCCTCCAAATCAGTCCAGAACTGCCGCCAGCGAAGAGCGCTGCGATAACGCTGCTCTCCGGGATCGAGGACGATGCGATTCCCCTCAGAGTCTAATGGCGCCGTTACGAAGACGGGCGATAACAGACGCCGCGAGCTGCTTCTCAGTCCCTTAGAGGTCCCCAGGTCCCCAGAGGGCTTGGTAGTTACAACAGGAGAGTGCCGACTGGCGCCGGTGACATATCGATCCAATTGTTCCCGGTCAAACTGTTCCGTAGTGACCCAGCTGGTATGCACTATGCACGACTGCGCCAGGCCTGTTTTGGTTGACACATGTCGGTAGTCGTTGATTGACTTTTTCCATAGTCCTATTTGGCTTCGTATCGTTTATAGGGAGGTACCCTGTCTTATTCCCTGAAAATCCTTCCATAACTTACGTTGAAGAAAGGTGACAGCCCGCTGAAAAACGCTACCTTCCTCCTAAATTCTACCGAAACTCCTGCAGGTGTACAGACTGCAGAACTCATAAGTCATAAGTTACAACCAGCATCCTGCATCCTCACACATGCCTGAAAAGTGCGCGCTCTGCTGACCTACGTCACGCCCCGGTCATCCAGTACCGTCCCGGCAATCAAGCTCCCTTCATCTCCGGGACGAGTGTCCATCAGTCAGAACCGGCGACCACTCGGAGAGGCCACTCGCCACCGGGCTGCGGCGGCGGCCGGGGCCGGATTCCAGCCGGCGCCACACGACCGCTGACGATCGCCAGATAGCCGGCGCCACTGCGTCCCCGGGCGCCGCAAGCAGCGGGCAAGGACACGGACACGGCGCGGACACAGCAGCGGGCACAGCACGGACACGGCACGGACACGGATACCGCACGGACACGGGCGCCGCAAACAGCGGGCAAGGACACGGACACCGCGCGGACACAGCACGGACACGGGCGCCGCAAACAGCGGGCAAGGACACGGACACCGCGCGGACACAGCACGGACACGGGCGCCGCAAACAGCGGGCAAGGACACGGATACCGCGCGGACATGGGCGCCGCAGGCAGCGGACAAGGACACGGGCACGGATACGGACATGGACAGCGGGACAAGCGGAGTGGATATCGACACAGACACGGACACTGCGTGGACAGTGGACACATCCCCAGGTGGACATGGGGAAAATGATACGGCTGATACCATGAAGACGCTATACGACGGACACAAGGCCCAGACCTAGACCTGGACCAGGACCTAGACGTAGACTCAGAAGACGGTATCGTACATCACAGGCCAGGCAGCCGGCACTTGACACAAATAAACTGGCATGCATAGACAACGGGGGACTACCAGACACTGAGGCGAGATATGCAACAAAGCACCAGGCATGCGAGGACACTGGAACAGACAAGGACGACCGTGCCTCTCCAATGGACCAGCAAGGTCAGGTCAGAGTAGATAATAGTATGCAAGGAGCACAGCGCTGTCACCAGGAACACAAAATGGGCATCGGGAACGAGCGTCATTCATGGTACTCACTCTTTGTAGCCGGAGCCGTAGGGGTTGCCCATGTCGGCAGTCATTTGATGCTGCTGCGACTGGTGCGGGTGGTGATGGGGGTACTGCTGCTGCTGCTGTTGCTGCTGCTGCTGCTGCTGCTGTTGCTGTTGTTGATGGTGGAGGTGAGGCTGCTGCTGCTGCTGGTGCTGTTGATGGTGCTGTTGTTGCTGCTGTTGCTGCTGATGGTGTTGCTGATGCATGGACATGTGCGCCTGGTATGGGTCGGTCCGTCGGTCCACGGTGCCGAGGCGTCCGGCACCGCCCGCCGCCATACCCGAGTACTGTCCACTGTACCCCGCCGCCACGCCGCCCCCGCCCCCGCCCCCGCCGTCGGCGCCGCCACTGCCGTGCGCGCCGGCCATTTTGGCGGCGCTCTTTAGTCCTGGCGGTGTGAGCGGCGGCGTATCCGCCGGACTCTCGCCGTAGCCGGTGGTACCGTACCCGGTCGACATGTACCCCCCGACCAGACCGGCGTACCCGCCCGCCGGCGCCGGCGGGTACCTGGCAAAGTCCACCGGGCCGGCCGCCCCGGCCGCCGCCGGCAGGTAGCCGCTGCCGCCCCCGCCCCCGCCGCCGAGCCGGTCCGTCGGCCAGGACCCCGGCGGCGGTGGGGTCTTGCAGACCGCCGTGTCGGCCAGGGACCAGATCTTTGGCTTCTGCCCGTCGACCAGCGCCCCCTTGGCCTGGAAGTCGAGCGCGTCGGGTGACAGCGCCTCGGCCTTGACCTCCGCGCCGGCCAGCGGGGACAGGCCCTCGCCGTCGGCCGAGGACGCATCTGCAAACAGAGGGTCAGCTCAGCGAGTGCAGGGCGCGCCGCCGGCATGGCGTCAGCCGGTGCGAACACCCGCCATACGGGCGACTCAATATGCAGTGTCCCTTTATGCGGACTTGTGATGCAGATGACATGCGCATCGTGCAAACGGGAGAACTGGGAAACCAGGGGCGCTAGGACCGAAATGGCTTGGGCGACAAGCAGCTCCAGCGATCGCCTGAGTCTGATACAGCGAACTGGCTGACGTTTTCCGCGAGCGACAGTGACTCGCCATCATTTGTCAGTGGCGCATACATCAGGTGGTGTCGGCGGTAATGTGGCCCGCTGAGAGGCGACATCACTCACCACCACGTGGGTCGGGCGCCTCGCGCCGGCCGCGGCGCCGCTCACCTTTCTCGCCGACCGTGCCGTCCTGGTCGGCCTTGTCCTTGGAGTCGCCGTTTTCGTCGACATCGTCGTCCGATTCGGTCTTGTTCTTCGGCTCCCAGGTCATCTTGTTCTCCTTCTTCAGTCTCCGGCGCGCGTTGGCGAACCACGTCGACACCTGGGTCAGCGTCATCTTGGTGATGATGGCCAGCATGATCTTCTCGCCCTTGGTCGGGTAGGGGTTCTTCTTGTGATCGCTAAGCCACTTTTTCAGCGTGCCCGTAGACTCGCGCGAGGCGTTCTTCTTCCGGTGCGCCAGGTCATAAGGTGCGTACCTGTCGAACAGATAGGTAGCGGGTCAGTGGGTGAGGCGCAATCACTCTAACTTGGCGCAACATTGCGTGGGCATCGTTAGAAACCGAGAGTTTAACTCGATGAACCAAGATACATACTTGGTCTCCGGAGTACGCTAGCCCCGCAAAACCCAGCTCAAGCGCCAAAAATTAATCACAAATTTCCTTTCGTCTTCTTCTAATCCGTGAACAAATGTTAAATCCTTATCGGTTTCCCTGAACATGGGTTTAAAACGTTTTTCTTAGCTGCAAAATAACGGCTGTTTTCCTCTGACAAATGCCTGGACAAGTTTTGAACAGGTCAGTGCACCTGCTCCCAGACTTTAAGTTCAAGGACAGTCAAAGGCAGTCAAGCTTCATGAGAGGCCACGAAGAAGCCTGACAGGGAGACACGGAATTCTGACACGGAAACACTAAAGTCAGACAAGGAAGCTCGACACGGAGACACTATGTAATGTCTGACACGAAGACTCGAAAGTCTGGCACAGAGACACAGAAGTCTGATACGGAAGCCTGACACGGAAGTCTGACACGGAAGTCTGACACGAAAGTCTGACAGGGAGACACGGAATTCAGAGTAACGGATGAAGCCGTTCACCGACGTGACCGTTGGTTATCTAAATATTATGATATTACCGAGTGCTAATCGAAGCAAATCTTTCTGGCCGATTGTTCACGTCTTTTTGGCTCTTTTATGAAATTGTTTCATGATGTCTCCTATTAAATACATTTGCCTTTATAAATAAGCATACCAGATGATTTTCCACATACAGGTAAGCCAGGTATCCAATGATTCTGTCCTAACTGATTTCCCTCAGACGGACAGACAAAAGTGACCTGGTGACCCCGTCGCCTACAGTCCGTTCCCCGGGTCATGGTGAGACCCCGATCAGTCGTATACCCGGCCTGACCGCAGACGACTCGTCACTTTTTGTCGCGGGTCTCTGCCCAGTTCCACTCGATCGCGCCCTCGCTCTCCTCCACTGCTTATGCAGAGTGGACGGAGACAAAAACGGGGCCAGGCTGGAGCGGCGACTGGGCCACGAGAGTGCCGACTGGGGGCTTCAAGTGACGACTGAACCTTAGCCCTCGCCCGCACATGGGGGGGGGGGGGGTGGTTGCCACCCCCCCCCCCCAGGTAGTCTTTCTGCTCTGCACTCAACATTTTTAGAGCTAGAAGGCTGATTTTTCGTATAGCTGCTCCTCTATCCTTTCTTGATGTCCACTGAAAATTTCAAGTTTCTGTGATTTTTGGTTTCGGAGATATGACCTTGTTTTTCAGGTCATGTCATGACCCAAATGGCCAATTCTCAACATCTTGCGTTTGCCATGGGCCTTATGAGCTTTTGACACCCTGATTTCGGTCTTTTTTGCCAGTCTTACCTCTCACCTATCATGGAACATGTTGTTCGACGATGTATAGGGGTCAAGGTCAGGGTCAAGGTCAACCTAGGTCATCTAAGATAATTGCGTTTTAGGCAAGCTGAATTTACTTTTTTTAAGTTTTTTGACTGCATTTTTGGTAAAAGCTTCTCAGATCATGATTTCATGTAATATGGACCCAAAAACAATCGGTGCACACATCAGTATACACACAGACACACACAGACATACAAACACATATAATTGACCTTGACCTAACTTGACCTGAAATGACCTCAGCAGCAAAATTCTGGTCGGGTAGTGTGACAAAGAGGTTCTAGCTGGCTTGGCACCAGAAAACAGCATCGTCATCGGTATTTGATAAGCAGCACACTTGATATCCAGCAGTGACCCAAAACAGCAACATTTTTTAGTTTGACCTGACCTGGAAGGTCAATGACTGACCTGAGAAGGTAAAACTGGGTATCATTGGATTCGTCTCTTCCCAAAGAATCTTTTTGGTCTTTACTGCTAAGCTCTATCTCCAACAGGAACGAAATGGCGCGGGGGGGTGGCAACCCCCCCCCCCATGTGCGTTCTAGGATGGGAAAATGGCATGTGCGGGCGAGGGTTAGAGCACCGGTCGAGCCTGGACCTCTGCACACTCGAGTCGCGTTCAGGTGAGTCGCGAGGGCAGAGAGCTGGTCAGCGAGCTGGATGGTGCTGGTCAGAAGACGTTGCCGACCGCTGTAGTTAACAAGCCAGCTGTCAATTCCACGACAAGAGAAGCCCAGAAAATATAGAGAATTACTGAGGTCAGTCGGTGCTATACCTTCTCCTCCCGCACCTACTTCGGGGAAACAGACAGAGCCGTTCCAAGGACAAGGAAAAATGGCTCGTATCGGTTGTAGAGCACCTGACAGCCGTTCCAGATAGGCTGCGGGAGCTGGCGATCGTAGAGGCGGTCAGCGAGGAATGGTACCGCGCTCAGACGCTGACCGGGTCTCGCTGTCCCTCCGGTGCTAATCAGGGCGTTCCGTGTTCTTTAGTCCGTTAGCTTTCGCTCGCCTAATTACTAATTCCGCGCGACGAAATTCGCCATTCGCCAGCCACCTTCCCATCCGATATCATGCAGGCTGCACCTGCAGACTACAGTAAGCAGATTTGTTTGTTGATAATAACAACTAAACAACCGGTTTCAACGCACCTAAAATAATTTGAGTGATCTCTGTATTCCAGAAATAAAACAAAATTCATCACTGATCAGAGATATTCTCGATGTATTTTGGCCGTTGATGCTAAGTGCAGTGCTTGCTGACTGTCAGCAGAGCGGCCCCACCTGCTCACTGCCCAGTCAGGGATTGCTGACCGCAGTGGTGTGCAGGGCTCACGGAATCAGCGACAGCTTACTCTGCATGGCTCAGCGCGGATAGACCGGTCGGAGGTGTGGTAAGCCACCACACGTCTCCGGCCGGCCGAACTAATCGCTCTTACCGCAGCCGGCCAGCCAGCGACTCGGGGCGAGCCGACGTGGTGGTTTCGGAACGCTGCTGGAGAGACAGAAAATGGCAGGGTGTTTGAACAGCGAGACGAGAACATTTCACCCCGAGGTGGCCTTATCTACATATAGTTTTTTTTTTAAGGCGGCAGGACTATGGCGTTGTATCCTCTGTGTCGCATAATATTTATGTTTTTCTTCAGTTTCCTCTCATCTTCATTAATTGACTTTGTTCATTTTTCCCTTTTGATTTCTTTTTTCTCTCAGACTTCTCTCTCTCTCCCTCTCTCTTTCTCTGTCTCTCTCTCCCTCTCTCTCCATCATTCTCCATGTCCATGCCCTCTATCCCTCTTGCCGTCCCTTCCACCATCTTCGTTTGTCCGTACCAGTCTCTGACCGGTGATTACGTCTTTCCCTCAGCCATAGACCTCTGTACTGTATACAGAGGTCTATGCCTCAGGCCTCAGCCAGTCTACAGCCACCATCTCCATTCCCGGGCGCGGGTCCGACCACCACTTCTCGTCCCGTCTGTCCCAACAACCTCCCATCTCCGTCCATCACTTCTCGTCCCGTCCACCCCATCCTCCTCCCGTTCATTCATCCCATCTACCTCCCGTCTCGTCAATCCTATTCACCTCCTCACCCTCCCCTGCATCCCCTCATCCTCTCGTGCATCCACCTCCCGCCCCGTCCATCCCGTCTCTCACACTGTAGCTCCGTCCACGACCTTTATCCATCACCTGTGTCCAGGTCCACTGTCTATCCCATCCACCTCCCATCCACCCCCTCCTTTTCCGTCTGTCCCATCTCCGTCCATCACCTGTGTCCATCACGGCGCCGGCCGTCATCACTCACTCGGCGGACCATCATCAGTCAAACGGCGAGCCATTATCGCCCGCCCCGCCAGCGATGACGCTAATTAATCACTGACGATCGCCGCCGCCGCCGGAGGTCGGACGCGCGCCGCCGCCGCCGCCGCCGCCGCCGCCGCCCGCGTGCCGCGCGCCGCCCGGCCCGCCGCTACCAGGAGAGCCCAGCAGCCGCCCGCCGCGGCCGCGGCCGCCGGAGTCTCCGCCGCTCGCTCGCTACCCCGCCGCCCGCTGAGAGCGCCGCTACCGCAGCCGCCGCAAGTGAAAATGGCCGTCCTAGCGATCGAGAGCCCAAAAGGATTTTGACGAGAAGTGACGACTGAGGATTGGAGACGAGGGGGGGGGGATGAGAGAGGGAATATTGCGGTAGCTTTGAGGTAGTAGTGGGGAACAGTTGGGTAACAGTGAGTTATTAGTGATATCTCCTCACAGAAAAGTGATACAAATCGGAATAATACCGGTTGGTAATTATAAGCGAGAACAAAACAAAATAGTGGGAAACAGAGAGAAACTGCAGACCAACAGGGGACAATTTGCGTGCGGCCCGCCGTCCGTCGTCTGAGGCTCGGGTTGTTTGGCGTGCTGCAGTAACCACCGGCAGGTGGCTGACCGCTGATGTTCGTGACGGGTGCACTGGTGACTGAGGTGACATTGCGGTGGCTCAGGGCTGACAAGGTCTGTCAGGATGCACTTGTCGGGACGATTGGAGTTGCACAGGTGCAGAAGAACAAACACAACAAGTGATTAGATTTATATATGTAAAAATTGAAGCTGGCTGTTCCTTTGTGGACATCACATTACAGTTAACACACAATTGAAATATTGATCAGTAGGTATATTATAAAGCTACATTTAATTTGACGGAATAAAGGGAAGCGGCACGTTGATATCTGAGATCGTGGTCTGACCCTTCTACCGACGACTTGAGTCTACCGTGGAAAAAACATGCTTGGGCATCTCATAACTTTTTCTCCCGAGTTACAAAGCTACAGCTGTTGTCGTGAAAATGGAATGCAAGCAAAAGCGAATCACACGTTATTCGACATTTATCGAAATTTCATGAGAATGTCAATATAATAGGAAAACGTTAAACGTAAAACGAGTTAATGACCTGAAGGTAACACCTATCAGCCCCTATGGTAAGCACTTTCGATCAATATTTTGAAGAGGATGGCCTGGTTAAACGTACTGGCCAATGGATGCGGAGCGGTTATCTGCATTGATTTTTACCGTCATTAAATCACCACGGTCGTATGAAGGTACGGGTATTTTTCAGTAACGCAGCTGCAGCACCAGCATTGGCGTCACCGGCATTGCTCTTGGTGCCACCGGCATTGGTGCTCGTGTCCGACCGGAAATTTGTGCTACTTAGAGCTGGTGTTTCTGGCGTTTGCGTCACTGAGCAGACCATAACAATTTCATTTAGAATCATTTACGATATACCAGCTACCAATCCGACATTGGACACTGAAGGTATTCCGCTCTTTTGCTTTTCCGGCTCTCACCGAAAGGCCAATATCACTTTGCCCTCAGCACCGGGAGAGCGTTTCCCCTGACTACCATATCGGTCGAACGGTGCTGGAGACACCTCTGCCCATCACTGCCGGCTTCAGACACCCTCGTGGGGCTGGGATGGGCACCAGTCAGATGTCATAACACTGACTCAGCCTATACCCTGCACAGCCATACACACACGGTCGCTACCTACAAAGAAGCGGACAGAAAATATACAGAACACGTCACCGGCAGCGTCCTCTTGTCGAGCAGCTCCAAGATCCCAAATCTGTCGAAGGGCCCCCGTTTCGCCCTGCCATCGCCGTAAACAGACGCCCGCGACTGCAAGGTTCACAGAAAACAAAGATACAAAGCACACCATCGTCAGCAGTGAAGAGGCTCGTACTCCTTTTCTATAGGCCTCCAACAGCCCTCAGAAAAACAAACCTTCATACGCCATCAATCTGGTCGCCTCGAATAGGACACAAACAAGCCTAAAAATGGTGTAAAACCAAACAAACAAATGTCTGAACCAGAAATAAGAGAAACTCAACAATTACAGACATAGTCCATATAAGCGATGAATAGACGGCCAAGAATGCTGCGACTCAGCTTTCGGATACTGAAATATTATTCGTGTAAAACAAAAGACGAAGGTATAGTTCGTAACAACATCGAAATGACGTCAGAACACGGACCCAAAGGTGGACAGACGGAGAAAGGTGTACAGTTTCAGCGGTAGAGGGAAGCGTTCGCCGTGGCAAACACTACGCTTGATTGAAATCAAAACGGTTCGGCCAGAAATCTTCCGACCTGTTTATTTTCCCGAGTCATAAAGCAGCAAGCCTGTAACTGTTACCAATGCCAGCGCAGGCTGCGAGAACAAATCAATCTGGAAGCCCGATGCCACTTCAAGATCGAACAGCTGGATTTACGTGGACTTAGCGAGAAGATGGAATATTTTTTTCGTGCCGTATTTTTATAACTGGCATCAAGGAAGAGAGGGAACGTTTTAATTCTATACATCGTGATAAAACGAAATGATACACAGCGATCCTGTGAAAAAAACAAGAGAGCCATCAGCCTCATAGAAAAGTTATCATTTTTTTTTCGCGGAGTCAAAGGGTTATTAGGCACTGGCGGATCCAGGGGGGGCCACGGGAGCCATGGCCCCCCCCCAAAGGCCTAAAGTGGCCGGTTTGCCCCCCCCAAAACGTCCGAAAAAATGCTAAGAAAATATACCTTGATGGAGGTTTTTAGCCACTTGGTGAAGTAAAGCTTTCCACAGCATAATATGGAAGCAATATGGTAGCAGTGAGGGTCAGTCAAAAGTTGCGCGAGAGGAGTCGACCTTAAAAAAAAGACTGTTGTTGGGCTTGGCACCTGTTTATGGCGCGGCAGCTGGTAGTTGGCGGTGTTTCGCGTGGTGTGGCATCACTGGCCGATCCAGGGGGGGGGGGGGGCACGGGAGCCTGAGGTGCCCCTGACAGGTCCATGGTGTCCTTGCTAGGCCTGTGGTGCCCCTGGACCCTGGCAGGCCTGTGGTGGCTCTGGCGGGCCTAGGGTGCCCCTGCTAGGCTGCTGATGCCCCTGGGACCTGACAGGACTGCGGTGCCCCTGACAAGCCTAAAGCGCCCCCAACAGGCCCGTGATGTCCCCGACAGGCCCAAGGTGCCCCTGCGTGATGCCGTGATGCCTGCGAGGCCGGCAGGGCCCCTGACAGGACCATGGTGCCCCTGCGAGGCCGTTGGTGCCCCTGGCAGGTCTCTGGTGTCCCTGACAGACCTGGGGTGCCCCTGACAAGCCTGTGGGCCCCTCACAGGCCCGTGGTGCCCTTGCTAGGCCTGTGGTGCCCCTGGCTGGCTGGTGGTGCCCCTGCTAGGCCGGTGGTGCCCCTGACAGGCACCACCCGGGCACCAAAGGGGGTCATGACCCATGTGGCCCCCCTTGGATCTGCCACTGATACATAATATATTGATTTGTAAAGGCTAGACCGGTGGTGCCCCTGGCAGGCCTGTGGTGCCCCTGCTAGGCCCCTGGTGCCCCTGGGCCCTGACAGGACTGTGGTGCCCCTGCTAGGCCTCTGGTGCCCCTGCAAGGCCGGTGGTGCCCCTGTAAGGCCTGTGGTACCCCTGCTAGGCCTCTGGTGCCCCTAACAGGCCCATGGTGCCCCTGCGAGGCCGGTGGTGCCCCTGGCAGGTCTCTGGTGTCCCTGACAGACCTGGGGTGTCCCTGACAAGCCTGTGGGACCCGTCACAGGCCCGTGGTGCCCTTGCTAGGCCTGTGGTGCCTCTGGCGGGCTGGTGGTGCTCCTGCTAGGCCGGTGGTGCCCCTGCTTGGCCGGTGGTGCCCCCGGGCACCAAGGGGGGTCATGACCCATGTGGCCCCCCTTGTATCTGCCACTGATACATAATATATTGATTTGTAAAGGCGTTGTTGGATATTTAGCGTATGCCGTAGGTACTCTCTGCCTCTGTAGAGTAGATGGCGCTGGTGTTTGTAACACTTTTCGTAAACCTTGACGTTGATGTCGTGTGTGTCACGTGCTGAGGCGGAAGTGACGCCGTTTTGTTGTGTTTTGGGCACGCCACTTCTCTGACTGCCGGACCCATGTGCGGGTCGCTGTCAGTGTCAGCCAAATTTAACGTACTTGGGATGCGGAACATTAGTAACGTTTGAGCTCTTTATGCGGCTGGCCTTTGTGCCTTTTACTACACCGCTTGATTCTGGGATCGTGATTGCCTTGCAATGCAAATGTGTGGCAATACAAGTCAAGTGAGACTTGAGAGTGTGAAAGTTTGAACCGGACTGAAGTCGTTAAGTAATATTGGTGCCGAAACTCGGGGATTTCGATTTGCTGGTTGCTCATGTGACCATGTCTGTTGAGGAGCTAAAAAGAGCTCGTGTCGCTGCTCGTGGATGGCTGAAGAGAGCAGTAATCAAGATTGATCAGGCTGTGGCCTCTGGCGCAGATGATGTTGAGCTCAACAGTATTATCAGTGAGTTCAATCTGAGGCTTGGTAATCTTGATGCAGTGCAGCAGAAACTGGAGCTCTGTCTGGATGAGTCTGAGTTGGAAGAAGACATCTCGAGAGCATCTGAGGTTCGTGATGCTGCATTGGAGTCACGCTTGCGAGCTCTGAGGTTTGTCGACAAAAGGTCTGCTAAATCTTCGAAGCCAGGTGAGACTGATCCCCCTCTCTCTGTTGCAAGTCAGAACGTAAAGCTACCAACACTGCAGCTTCCCAAGTTTGGTGGGCAAGTTCTTGAGTGGGAGCCCTTCTGGGACCAGTTTGTGGCCAGTGTTGATATTTCTGATTTGCCAGAGGTGTCCAAGCTTGTCTATCTCAAGTCCCTGTTGTACGGTGATGCTCGACAAGCTATAGATGGTTTGGCTGTGGTCAGTGAGAACTACAAAGTAGCCTGTGATATTCTGAAGGAACGATTTGCAAGACCTGCTCAGATTATTTTTGCTCATGTGGAAAAACTGCTGAAACTTGGTGTGCATGACAGCAAAGACCTGAAATCTGTTCAAGATAGCTTGTTGCTGCATATCCGTAGCCTTGAGAGACTTGGTGTTGGTGGGGAGACGTACGGAGTGATTCTAACCCCTCTGGTTTTGAGTCGCCTGCCTGACTCTTTCCGTTTGGAGTGGGCTCGGGGGAGTGCTGGCCGTGAGGGTGACTTAAACTTTCTCCTCGACTGTCTCAAGGCAGAGATTGAGCGACTGGAGCGGTCTCGAGTCCTGGAGGGCAGCTCTGTCCCTCTGGATCTGGAGCAGAGACTGCCGGCTGCTCAGAAGAGGAATGGACGTCGGCCCCAGCCGGCGTTTCAGCGCCGTCCACCTGCTTCAAGAGGACCTGCTCCTGCCGCAGCCTCTGTGCTGCACTCTGCTGCTGTGCCGGGTGACCAACCCGCACCTGCTCTTCAAGAAGCTACAAGAGTCGTCTCTACCTCGTCTGGTTGTGGTTTCTGCAGAAAACCACACCCCACAGATAAGTGTCCTAAGGTAATTGGCCTCCCAGTTCCACAAAGACTGCACAGAATTAAGTATGCTGGCCTGTGCTTTGTGTGCTTGCAGTCAGGTCACAGAGCCCGAGAGTGCTCTCAGTGTTGTGCTGAGTGTGGTGGCAGACACAATCAGTTGTGCTGTTTTCGTCTTCATGGTGTAAAGTCAGAGCCCTCTGCTCAGAGTGTGTTGACCACAGCAGAGGAGCAGGCTTCAGGAGCTGCTCTGCCTTGTGGTGTTGAAGCGAAAACTAGACAGTGTACTGTTCTACCCACTGCCAAAGTGACTGTTCAGGGGTCTAAGGGAGCTGTGGAAGCTACATTGCTGTTTGACTCTGGATCTGATCGTACATATGTGACTGAGTCGTTGGTGAAACGTGTTGGTGCTCAGTGGCTGACCTCCCAGAGTGTGAACTTTGCTGCCTTCGGTGGTGGCAAAGCCTCTCGAGGTCAACGTGATGTGTACAAGATGTGTGTCAAAGGCATTTCTGCATCTGATTGTGACATGAAGGTGTTCCCAGCTGTGGCCGTGCCGGTGATCTGTGCACCCTTGTCTCGTCCAACTGTGCCTGATGTGTGTGTACTCGAGTTCAAGGAGCTGACGTTAGCTGACGGTGACTTCAGCAGGGACCTGTGTGTTGACATTTTGGTTGGCCTTGACTGCTACTGGAGTTTGCTCAGGTCAAGTGTCTTGATTGGTTCCTCTGGTCTTGTCGCCCAGAACTCCTGCTTTGGCTGGGTCGTCTCTGGTGCAGTGACCGATGCGCAGTGCAGCGCCAGCCTGGTCTCCTGTCGCCTCCTCTGTCTGGGCGACCTGAGGGACACAGAGGTGAGAAACCTCTGGGAGCTGGAAGGTGTTGGCATCAGCTCCAAGGAGAGTGAGTCTCATGCTGAGGACGATGCTGTCTTCAAGCAGTTTGAGTCTTCTGTGAGGTTTGAGGGGGGCAGGTACGAGGTAGGCCTTCCGTGGAAGGGTGATTCCTCTGTGACTGAGCTACAGCCTAACCGCTGTTCAGCTGAGAGAAGGCTTCAGAGCCTGTCTCGTCGTTTGAGTGGAGACGAGGAGCTCAGGGATGAGTATGACCGCGTGCTACAGGACATGGAGTTGTGTGGCGTGATTGAGGAGGTCCCCGAGTGTGAGCTTGTATGTTCCTCTGGTGTAGAGTTCTACATGCCTCATAGACCTGTAGTCCGCCCTGGTAGTGTGAGCACCAAAGTTCGTCCTGTGTTCGATGCTTCAGCTTGTGGACCCACCGGGGTCTCTCTCAATGACTGTCTGGAAGCTGGGCCGTCCCTGATTCCCAGTCTCACTGATGTGCTTCTACGGTTCAGGAGGCACAAGTATGCAGTCACTGGTGACATAAGTAAGGCGTTTCTCCAGATATCTGTGCGGCCAGAGGATAGGGACTGTCTCCGTTTTCTGTGGGAGCAGAATGGTGAAGTGCGTGTGATGCGCTTTACTCGTGTCCCTTTTGGTGTTACTTCCTCTCCGTTTCTTCTGAATGCCGTGATTAAGCATCACCTTGCCAGCCGCCCCATGTCCAGGGTGGTCTCTGAGCTGCAGGAGAACCTGTACGTTGACGATTGGTTGTCTGGTGCAGATTCCGAAGTTGAGGCCACTGAGATGTTCCTGGAGGGCAGGTCCATCCTTTCAGAGGCTGGTATGACGCTGACTAAGTGCCACTCGAACAGTGACCTTGTGCTGCAGTCCGCTGGCAGCTCTCAGGAAACTGAGACCGGGCTGAAAGTACTTGGTGTGAACTGGGACCCGGCTGTGGACGTGCTGAAGTTTGGGGGTGTCCACGTTCCGGCTGGTGTGGTTGGAACGAAGAGGGTCCTGCTGAGTCTTCTCGCAAGGATGTTTGACCCTCTGGGTTTGCTTGTTCCGTACATGATGACCGCCAAAGTTCTGTTTCAGCGGCTTTGGATCCGGGGTCTGGCGTGGGACGATCCTCTGCCGCTGTCAGACTCCGATGTCTTTGAACGGTGGCTTTCTGGTGTCTCCGTTCTTCGACAGCTGAGTGTGCCCCGCTGTTACCTGGTGGGTGACGTGTGCTGGTCTGACGTGTCTGATCAGCTGGAGCTTCACGTGTTCGGTGACGCCAGTGAGAAGGGGTACGGGTGTGTGGCGTATGTCCGGTATCCACTACCCGATGGCAGCTTCACCACTTCGTTTGTGATGGCGCGAGCTCGTGTGGCTCCCGTGAAAACAGTCAGTCTTCCCAGGCTCGAGCTGTTGGCGTGCTTGTTGGTTGCACGTTTGGTAAAGCATGTGTGCTCTGCCCTGAGACTGTCTGACGTGCGGACGTTTTGTTGGACTGACTCGACTGTGGCCCTGGCTTGGGTGACGAGTCGTCCCTCCAAGTGGAGACAGTTTGTGAGAAACCGTGTAGAGGAAATTCAAACTCTGACTGACCCCTCTGTATGGTGTCATATCTCGGGCGTGCAGAACCCCGCTGATGCAGCCTCTCGTGGACTGTTCGCAGACCAGCTGTACGAGTCTGACCTCTGGTTCGGCGGACCTGCATGGCTAAGGGCGCCACGAGTCTCGCCCGTCGACTGCAGGTTGTTTGTGACAACCGAGGAGCTGGCCGAGTCGGACACGGGCGAACGGGAGACCGCCACTGGTGAGCCGGAGTGCTCTGGTGAGCGCTTGCCAGGTCAGTGTGACGTGATTGGCGCGGAGTCGTCACCGGCGGTGGCTCTTACTCTGGAGTCTCGCCCCGACTCGCCTACTTGCGGGAATGTGTTCACTGTTGAGCGATGGAGCACGTTGACGAAGGCCGTACGGGTAGCGGCGTGGGCGAGGCGTTTTGTGTGGAACGCGCGCCACCCTGACAGCCGCAACCTGTCACCTGAACTTTCGTACCGAGAGCTGTGTGTGGGTAAAGCTGACCTGATACGACAGGCACAGCGTACTAGTTATCCGCAAGAGTGTTCCGCGCTGGAACAGGGTAGGACTGTGTCCAAGAGTTCGCCTTTGTACAGGTTGTCGGCCTACCTGGCCGAGGACGGTCTCATTCGCATGAAGGGTCGTCTTCAGCTGTCCGACCTGTCAGTTGAGGAAAAGAACCCAATCATACTTCCAAAGTGTCATCTATCTCTATTGATCATTCGCTTTCAGCATAGGCTGATGAGTCACGCCGGTGTCGGCACCTTGTTGTCTGCTTTGCGGCGCACGTACTGGATCGTGTCTGCCCGCCGCATTGCCCGGTCCGTGAAGCGCGAGTGCGTGGCGTGTCAGCGACAGGACTCACAGCCGTGCTGTGAGCCGGCTGGTCAGCTTCCCCGAGTTCGAGTGACAGAGTCATCTCCCTTCTCTGTAACTGGCATCGATTTCGCGGGTCCGCTGTTCTCTGTTGATCAGCCTGGGAAAAAGTACTATATCTGCCTCTTCACATGCGCGACCACACGAGCTGTCCATTTGGAGATGACAGATTCTCTGTCGTTGCCGGCTTTTATTCTGGCCCTTCGACGGTTTGCGGCCAGACGTGGTTGGCCGGCCATCATCTTTTCTGACAATGCTGCCTCCTTCAGAGCGTGTGCGGCTCGTCTGAAGGAAACGATGGTGGACTCTGCTCCTGAGTGGAGATTTATTGTGCCCTCTGCTCCCTGGTACGGCGGCTGGTGGGAGCGGCTGGTTCGGTCCGTTAAGGTTGGATTGCGCAAGGCTTTGGGTAAGCGGTGCCTAACTTTGACTGAACTTGAGACTGTTCTTCTGGAGATAGAGTCGTGTATAAACTCCCGACCTCTGACATTTGTGAGTGATGACGTCACCTGTGCCGATCCGTTGACTCCCAATCATTTTCTGATTGGCCGTGGCTCTGTGTTCAGTCCTGATGTGATTGAGGACCACGAGAACGTGTCTGTGAAGTCGCTCTACCAGCGTGAGTCTGTCCGCCGTGCTCGTCTGGAGCAGTTCTGGCAGGTGTGGAAGCGTGAGTATGTGCGTAACCTCCCTGCTGCCGTTCCCCGATTTAGTTCCCGAGGTGGTTTGCGGGTAGGATCGGTGGTGATGATCCAAAAGGACAACCAGCCCCGTCTGAGGTGGCCTTGGGGAGTGGTAGAGCGGGTGCATCCGGGTAGGGACGGTGTTGTGAGAAGTGTGGATGTGCGCACCGCTAAGGGCAGTTACACGTGTGCTATTCAGCGTCTGCACAATCTTGAGGTAGTCGATGACAGCCCTGATGGCGTCCCTCCGCCCTGTGGCGGTTCCCGTGCGCCTCCATGCGGTGCCGGCGCGGCGTTTGATGTGCCTGGTGGTGTCTGTGATGGTGTTGAGGCTCCATCTGTTGGTCCGGCTGGTGAGGACCCAAGTGCGAGGGAGCCCGAGGTTCGTACTCGATCGGGTCGCGTGTCTCGGCGCCCGCGGAGATATTAGTTAAGTTAATGGCTTGTGTTTGTTTGCGCCATGCGGTGTATTGTTTGATATTTGTTCGTACCATGATGTTGAGTGCTCTCTGTCGCTGAGAGGCTCTCAAGGTGGGGAGTGTTGGATATTTAGCGTATGCCGTAGGTACTCTCTGCCTCTGTAGAGTAGATGGCGCTGGTGTTTGTAACACTTTTCGTAAACCTTGACGTTGATGTCGTGTGTGTCACGTGCTGAGGCGGAAGTGACGCCGTTTTGTTGTGTTTTGGGCACGCCACTTCTCTGACTGCCGGACCCATGTGCGGGTCGCTGTCAGTGTCAGCCAAATTTAACGTACTTGGGATGCGGAACATTAGTAACGTTTGAGCTCTTTATGCGGCTGGCCTTTGTGCCTTTTACTACACCGCTTGATTCTGGGATCGTGATTGCCTTGCAATGCAAATGTGTGGCAATACAAGTCAAGTGAGACTTGAGAGTGTGAAAGTTTGAACCGGACTGAAGTCGTTAAGTAATAGGCGTTATGGCTTATGCAATATGCAATTGCAGGCACTTGGTATCCCTCACTTATCCCTCATTGGGGGCTCTGGCGGGCTCCTGAGGGCCCACGTCTATCTCCATTCTCCGGGAGCCCTAGACGGGCTCCTTTGGGTCCTTTCAGTCCACTACAGCATAAGAGGTCTCCACGCAAGTCCTATACATCTGAGGGCGTACCCTGACGTCTGAGGTACCCAACTGCAGCTCCAATGGTGTCTTACACTGGCGGATCCAGGGAGGGGGCATTTAGGGCCATGCCCCTTTCCCAGAGGCCTAAAGTGGCCCGTTTGCCCCTCCCCCAAACGATAATGAAACATAGTTCAATCAGTGCGTGGCCCAGGAGCCGAGTTAGACTGGGGGTGTTTTACCACCTCCCGGCCCGCAAAGGGACCCAAGAACTGACTCGAAGCGGGTTAACTGGTCGACAAAAGCAATGGTAAGTGTTCACAAAGTAATATAAAGGCATGGGTCGGGTGGACTACCATTTATATATTTTTCTTTTTAGTTAAAAAAAAAATAATAGTGTCAGAGCTGTGACGAAAAATAAGTGGCCTAAATCCGATGAGAAAACAGGATTTGGGGGTACCCTAGGTTTGGCTCCGCATGAGTTGGCCCCCCCCCCCAAAACGCAAGCCTGGATCCGCCAGTGTTATTAGGATACATCTAAGGTTCGAAGTTTCGAAGGAGTTGCCTCTGTCCAATTAAAACTGTTGTTATGGTGTCAGTGTCATGCCTATAATATGTGTGTTTCCGCCGTTGTGTGGTGGGCCGCCTGTGCTTCTCAGAACTCCCCTCGACTTCAGCTCGGATCTCTGCCCTGCCATTCGGCCGGTTTCGTCTGACCGAAGGGGTGGCCGGCCGTTTCCGCGTCTGACCGAAGGGGTGGCCGACTGTACCCGTTAGTCGGCAGCGGCGGCACGTAACTCTATCCGTCCAGGGGACCGGCGTGACGTTCCAGTCTCGATCCTTCCACTTCCGCGTCTCAGCGAATGTGGAGTCGGGGGGGGGGGGGGGGGCAGCACGGTGGCGACCAGCGACCCCCCCCCCCTATCGTCTCCCCTCACCACAGCAGAGCGCGATTTGTTTATCGTGGGATATTGCCTCGATCGCCCGCACTGGAAACCCGTGAATGTGTCACCGGAAACATAAATATCCGATAGGAGGGTAAACCAGAGACGATCAGTTAGCTTAGAGTGGTTAGCTTACGTTTGCCAACACCGTTGCCATCTTTCGAAATCTCGGGACTAAGGAGGGAGCAAATATGCAGTTACAGCTGCAGTTGGCTTGCATTGTGTCAGGGAAATCTTTTAACTCTTACACCGAGAGAAGCATACAGTCGTTACATAAGTTGCCTGTGAATGCAAAATGGTCAATGAAGTTGACATGTTCGAAAACCTCTATAATACAAAGTAAAGATTTCAAACACGACAGCCAGTCAGTTCACTGCTTCATTTTACCCAATCCTTGAAGAATCCTACGCCAACGGTCACGAGTTAAGCTGATCTGCTAGTCCGAACGGTAGCCGGCGCTAGATGCATCCTCTCTCGTCATCAGCCGCAGGTGCCGTCATCAGCGTCATCACCGAAACGTGAAGGCTGTCCTGCGCGTCCCTCACTGCGGCCCGCCATGGCTAGACCACTGCACCGGCAAACCACCGACTGACCATCGCACTGGCGAATCGCTGTGGGTCGGCCGCTGACAGTCCACCAGCTGACCACAGCTAGACCCTCGGTGGACCATTGACAAGCCACCTGCGGACCATTTATTTGCCCATGGTAGACCACCAGGCACCGACAGACCACAGCTGGACAAATGATGGGCCATTGACAGACCACCAGCGGACCACCATCAGACCAGCGTCGGACCACCGCCAGTCCGTTCGGTCGGCGCGGGTCACGGGCCGTGTCGCCGTGTCGCTGCAGGTCGGTGGCCCGTGCAGACAGCCGATTATATACGGCCCGAGGGTCCTCCCGTCGGCGGGCGCGGCTCTGCGCCCCTGGGGACCCACCGCCGCCGACCGGGCGCCGAGTAGCGGACCACAGATAGCTGCCGCGGACAGCGCGGTCCACGAGCGGTCCCTGAGCAGTGAGCACTAGTGAGCGGTCCACGAGGGATTTCTGAGCAGTCAGCGGTCCCCTGAGCGGTCCCTGAGCGATCCCTGAGCCATCCTAACAGCCACGAGTTCACCAAAAATGGTTTCGGCAATTGCTTCACTGTCCTATCACTACAGCTGCATAAGCATGTCAAAGAGCCCCAAGAGATGGAAGCACATTATTCAGCCAACGCACAGTGGGGATGTTTCCGATCTAGCGCCTCTTAATTCAAAAAATCTTTTTTGGATTTTTGTTTATTTTTTGTGTCAGTAGGGCTAAGAAATGTCTGAATTTTTCATATAGGTATGGCATTGTTTTATCTGTATGTCCACAGCAAAACTAGGAAAAATGCGCCCAAAGTTCACACTCATGCGTGATTACTCAATGGGCTCAGCAAGGCCCGAAAGTATAGCTCAATTTCATTGTCCTGTCCTGTTGGTTTTAATCTTGCGAGGTCTTAAAGTTGCATATCGTCTGAAAGGCACCTTTATTAGGAATGGAATGGCAAACAGAAAGTATGCCACAACCTTACTAAGGTCACAAAAATGCCCTTTACAAAAAACCCTTACAGACACCATATTGAAGGAATGGTATTCTAAATAAATGTAGGAAATCAACAATGTTCTTCACACTTTTCCACTCCGAAATATATCCTATCGAATTCGCCACTTTCTCCTGCACAAGACAACGCCTAGTTTGGCTGCCGAAACTTGCCTGAACACGGAATATTCACATTAGAGTATCTTAACACCCCACTCGAGGAGCGCTTGGGCAAACAGCACGATATAGGTATGTTCCGGACATAGGCGAATAATTTTACTTCGTGATTTATATGATGCATATTTTCTGAGACACATTCATTAGGAATAGGATGACAAGCGTAAATTATACATACCGTAACCTTATTAACCATCGCAATTGTGGGGAGGGGGAGGGAGAAGGGGTCGGATAAAACCCCATGGTTTTCAGCAAATTACTCGCGCAAAAAGCGGCCGATCACGCCGAAACTTTCGGTGCCCTCGAGATCATCAATTTTACATCTAACCTAAAAATTTCATGACTCTGACCCAACTGACCTTTGACCTGTGGCATATTTCTCGAGACCATGTTTGGCCGGAATCGCGATTCGGCGTATGCCAGCTCACATTATCAGCGGTTTCCAGTCTTTTTGTGGTTTTAAACGTTCAAATATGTGAAATGATGTTGGTGCCATGCATAATGGTGGGTGTCAAGGTCACGTGAAGGTCAAGTCAAGGTCATTGACCTTTTGATGACCTTGGTTCACGTTTTCGAGTTTTACTTGTTTCTAGGGTAGTTTTTGGTGCTGATTTCGATTTTAACAGCCATTTGAATATTTAAGAAGTACTTCTGGTGCCTTCGTTCCATGTTACGAAGCTATCAGTAGTAGGTGACACTTCTATGGATGGCCGGCAGGACGCCTACTAGTTGATCTAAACTGACCTGACCCGACCTGGCCTAAATGCATAAAGACATCGTCTGTGATCAAAACTAACATGAAATTCGTGATCAGCACCCCAAAATACCCCGTAACACTCTAACTTTGCGAAGTTTCAAGAGGTCTCGATTTCCCAACTTTAGTTGGGTCATTAAACTGACTTGGAAAGTCAGCTTATGACCTTGGACTTTGAAATTGGATATATTCGGCCTCATTTCGTCATAGGCAGCCTGCTTGACTTTTCCGCGAAGCTCTAGCTTGATCAGGGGCCAAACGGCTGAGCGGGGGGTCCAATTGAACCCCCTATACTATGTTGATTATGCACATTTACAGGTAAAATTCTCACCAGGACACACCAGCCAACATCTGTGCACAATCTGGCTACAATTCTACCTATGGTTTGCCTTCTACGAATAAATACGTGCTAGATCGGAAAAATCCCCACTGTGCAACGGTACCGTTTTATCATAGGGCAGAACGCTATCGCAAGGCATCTGCGTTGCGCATGCAATAATGTGAATAAGTCGGTTAGGAATAAAAGGTCAAATATCATTTTTTAAACCATGTTGATTTTAGAAAAAAACTGAGTTTTCTAAGATTTTTTTCCTTCGCTAGAGCTCTTGTCATTCGCAAAAGAATAGCCGTATGGACAGCATTTCTAACCAATTTAAGCACTATCAGATGTCATTAGAAGTGGCAGTAGCGCTTAGCAATTCGTTGTGTTAGTGGTAAGGGTTGCACGCCAGAACTACGGCACCTTCAAGTCCCCTGAAGCCCCATTTCAAATGAAGGAAGGGTCTAGTCTAGCTAATGCAACACTTTCGTCACCCAGTTACGTTCATTATTCACATTTGAGTTCATAAACGGCGCAATGCGGCCATGATTCTTCATTTCTTCCTTCGTTGTTGCACTTGCACTAATTGCACTAAACTTGACACGTAAACGCGGACACGTAATTCCTGTATTCTGATTTCAGTGGTTGATTATGAAGGACGGGACAGGGGCAGTCACCGTCTGAAGTGATAAGAACTGCATGCTATCGCCCAGTATGTTCGAATTGCACGTCTACCCTGGCTGGTCAGTGGAACATGGTGGAACTGATGTGTCAGTTCAGAGCGAGAACTGAAACCTCAGCCCGCACCGGAACTGAACTCGGTCCGCACCGGAACTGACAACAATCACACCATGAATTCCGGGACAGGGGGGAACTCCGGCGGGGAACTCAGGGAGTCCCCGTCAGTCGTCTGCACATGCATTCTCCGTCACCCGTAACCCATTCACATTTTCAACGACGGAGATTTTTAACGACCATGTATCAAAACTTTTCTCTGATTTGCAATCAATTGCACATTTGTATTACCATATCGTCAGGTAATGACTTGTCATGGTTTTATGAAACCGTTGATAAATACACTTAGGCTGCTGTTTGAAGGGCCATAAGCAACATCGACATACCCCCTCCCACCCACACAAATGCTGTCTGCTAGGTTCGCTCACGCTGCAACTTGCACACATACAGCGAAGGATCGCTTGTACTCACGTGTAGAGCGAAGGGTCGTAGGGGCTGTAGCTGTAGCCGGCCGCGGTGGGTCCGATGCCTCCGTACACCCCCATATCACCCGTACCCGACTCCTTCAGGCCGTACGGATTACCAGGCTGGGGAAAAAGAGAAAGTGGTAAGTTATCCGGCTGGGGAGAACAGCTAGTGGTAAGATACCAGGCTGAGAGACAAAAGAGGAACAGTCAGTGGTAAGTTACCAGGCGGGTTACCAGGGTCAGTATCAGGATAAGGATGCGGCATAGTAGAGAGGGAGAGAGAGGAGAGAGAGAGGAGAGAGAGAGGAGAGAGAGAGTAAGAGAGAGAGAGAGAGAGAGAGAGAGAGAGAGAGAGAGAGAGAGAGAGAGAGAGAGAGAGAGAGAGAGAGAGAGAGAGAGAGAGAGAGAGAGAGAGAGAGAGAGAGAGAGAGAGAGAGAGAGAGAGAGAGAGAGAGAGAGAGAGAGAGAGAGAGAGAGAGAGAGAGAGAGAGAGAGAGAGAGAGAGAGAGATCAACCGTCACACAACTAAGATTTGAAATAACGGGCTCCGAACACTAACGCAGCGAAGTCCATTGTTCAATAACGGAAACAGCCACGATGACAGGCACTATCAGCTTACACACTACCCACAGCCTGCACGATCATCGAACGGTGAACGGGAGCCGAGTCAGCCGACAGCCCCATATACCCACTGACCGGTCTGCAGCAGCTGACACACCTATCCGTGCTTCTATCCTCAGGATACTGAAATCCTTCTCCTCCACGCCACAACCCCCATCCGGGCTGGACAGGCAACTTTATCTCATGCGGGCTGCTCCCTTGGAGCGGCACCGCTGCTCCCGAGGGAGCTGCACCCCGTAGCCGGGTGCAGAGAGTGCTTGGGGGGCTGGTCGGCCTGTCCTATGGACGGGCTCAGCCCCGGCGACTCTCTAGGATGCCTGCCCAGACCAATGTCTCCCCCTAATTCCTATCATCCTTCCGGCTCTGCAATGGTCTTGTCGACCGAAAGGGCCTAACCCAACAAAACAAAAAAAAAAAAAAAAGCAGCAGCTGAACTCACGGTAAGCACCGGTGAGGGCTACCGACCCGATGCAGTCGTGATCTAAAGTGCCCCGGCGAATTTAGCCTGAACATCGGCGTGACCGCTGCAATGGCTAATGACATCATGCAGTGGTTATGTTACAAGCTTTGCATAAAAGAAGCCAGATTCCCAGTGAAAACTGACATCAAAGTAGTGTACATACTGTCTAATAGAACAAGCAATAATAGCTCGGTACATCTGCTTTACAAACGTAATCGGCAGCATTATTAGGAGAATATCTCGTTCTTTTATCACATCCAACGCTCGATGGTTTGTATCATCATGCTGATATCTGAATTCAATACCGCCTTTACGAGCCCATCCCATCCGATTACCATCTCGCGCCGGCATGAGACAGGCCGGCCAAACAGATCGACTTCGTTTGGCCAACATGCCGTCGACGGACCAGTGGACGGATCCCAGAGCCCCTCTGCGCGCGACCGCGACGGCAGCGTCTCCATGACATCATCCGGTCCGCCCGCGCCGCCTGCACACTGCATAAGCAATATCCACATTTAGGAGGTACACACTAATGCGTCTGCACTTAGCGGCGGGCGGCGACGGGCGGCGGCGGCGCTCTGCGGCGCTCTGCGGCAGTCGCGGCGCTCTGCGGCGCTCGCAGCGCACTTAGTCCCGCCGCTCAGCGGGTCCGGCTGATTTTTATGCGAGCGTCGGCTCCGCTTTGATGTGGCTCTCGGCGGCACGCCGGCGCCGGTCGAGCCGCCGATCCACAGTCGACGACTAAGTGGCGCCATCAACAGTCCACGCTATTTATCTCCAGTTTAGCAGAGACGACGCTCCCCGGCGAGAGGACAGCGGGAGAGGCGCGATCGGTCCACGGCCGACGCCCGCGCTCCGCCGGCGACTGCCGAGGAGTTTTTGTCCACTCGGTGACGGCCACACCGGTCACCTCGTAATTGGCCTGATCCCAGGCCGATCAGTGACGCCATTAATGGACCATTACCATTAGTTTTATTCGCATTCTGCCAATAGCGGGGCGGCGGCGGCTCGCGGCCGACGCGGGGGGTCGAGTGGCCGCCGCTGCCGTCAGCGACCGTGACTGACCATTGTTTCCGCCTATTTGGCCAATTCCGCGCGTTTTATCGAGTCTGTGCCGGCTGCATGGTAAGAGGAGGGTATAAATCACCGCCGGGCAGCCGCTGACGGTAGGGAAGAGACTGACTGACGGACTGACTCAACTGCGGACAGAGGGACAGACGGAACGCGGATGAACCAGCACGATGGGATAGGCAGGCGGCACAGCTAAGAGCCAGCGCAGTGGGCAGAAGGCACAGTTAGAAGCACACCAGACCAGAACGGTGGGACAGGTGGTGGCACACTGACAGACCAGCACGGCGTAGTTTGACGGCACACGGCCAGCGAGGCTCCAGGGGTGGTTGAGCAAGAGCACGGTAATATATCTAATCGATTATCGATAGTAACAACGAACATCAATTCGAGAGAATTGTCTGCTTCCTCATGATTAGAAAATGGAAATCAGATGGATTAGTAACCTTTTGCTCATAACTAATGTAGGCCAAAAACAAATCCAAAATATATTTTCGGTGCTGGACCTTCTTCAGTGGAATGACAAAAACACGAAAGAGTGACACATTTTAAATCATGATAAGTAAGTACGCACTCGCAACGCTAATAAAGCTACTTCCGAGAAAACGCATCACATTCATATGAAACATCTAGATTTTTGAAGGCATCAAACATAAGACATTAGATACTGGAAAACTTTGGACCGCATAATATCAAATCGCTATGATATATGGTACATACATATGTATCACGTACAGGTCTAAATGAGCGATATCAGTATGTAGCAGACACACGGTACCTAACAAGTAAAGATCATTCACATACGTTAGCATCAAACACTTCGTAAATGGTGTGTAGTGCATACAAAATACAGACACGTACTCTTCAATGGGCCTAACATAAAGAGTGGGCCCTGTGTGTGTGTTCAAGTGTAAATAAATATGTTCAAGTTCATGCCTGTTTGCGCAACTGAATGTGTTTGTGTGTGTGTGGGGGGGGGGGTGCAAGTTTATAGGTGGGTGTGGGTGTGGGTGTGTATGTGTGTGAAGGTGGCATTTACTATGTACTCATAGTTCAGAGTAGGGCACAGGTTTGATCAGTGTCCAAGATGATGTCATAATGTTGAGCGCCGGTTTGCGATTGCGAATTTCTAAGGATTCAGTGATTTTTAGCTCTGCCATGTCTTTGCAGACCTGGAGAATCGAAATGGAAAGGGTGCCTTCCGTCACTTGAACGTTTGGGTGCGCTCGGGTGAAATGCTCTCCAAATGGTGTGTTTTTAGTTTTGTTTTTTGCATCTCGGAGATGTTCGTTAAATCGAAGTCTCACACTACGCTTGCTTTCCCCGATGCTTTTCCCCGATTTCCCCTACGCACAACTTCTGAGAGCTAAGCGCTTGGGAAGCTCCGTCGCAGCTCAAGAAAGGGGAATGAACAAAATCGAAGCCCTATTCATGTCAAACGGTTATCCTACTAAGCTGATAAGAAAGACAAAATTCACAGTCAAAACTCGTAACCGTAGGAAAGAAGATCAGGGACATCAACAACCCTCTGCCAAAAGTGACACTACCTACATAAGTCTCCCCTATGTTGATGACAGTCTGTCAAACAAAATTAACAGCATAGTTAAGCGCTCAAAACTCCCGGTGCGCATAGCTTGGAAAAGCGGCCCAACCCTGGCTGAAAAGTTGACGAACTCAGCCCTGGAGAGCCCACCATGCCCATCAGGCAACAAAAAGTGTCAATGCTGTATGTCAGGAGTAAAGGGAAAATGTCACACTAGGAACGCTGTGTACATGGTAACATGCCTACTGTGTAACACAGAGACTTTCTACATCGGGGAAAGCAAGCGTAGTGTGAGACTTCGATTTAACGAACATCTCCGAGATGCAAAAAACAAAACTAAAAACACACCATTTGGAGAGCATTTCACCCGAGCGCACCCAAACGTTCAAGTGACGGAAGGCGCCCTTTCCATTTCGATTCTCCAGGTCTGCAAAGACATGGCAGAGCTAAAAATCACTGAATCCTTAGAAATTCGCAATCGCAAACCGGCGCTCAACATTATGACATCATCTTGGACACTGATCAAACCTGTGCCCTACTCTGAACTATGAGTACATAGTAAATGCCACCTTCACACACATACACACCCACACCCACACCCACCAATAAACTTGCACCCCCCCCCCACACACACACAAACACATTCAGTTGCGCAAACAGGCATGAACTTGAACATATTTATTTACACTTGAACACACACACAGGGCCCACTCTTTATGTTAGGCCCATTGAAGAGTACGTGTCTGTATTTTGTATGCACTACACACCATTTACGAAGTGTTTGATGCTAACGTATGTGAATGATCTTTACTTGTTAGGTACCGTGTGTCTGCTACATACTGATATCGCTCATTTAGACCTGTACGTGATACATATGTATGTACCATATATCATAGCGATTTGATATTATGCGGTCCAAAGTTTTCCAGTATCTAATGTCTTATGTTTGATGCCTTCAAAAATCTAGATGTTTCATATGAATGTGATGCGTTTTCTCGGAAGTAGCTTTATTAGCGTTGCGAGTGCGTACTTACTTATCATGATTTAAAATGTGTCACTCTTTCGTGTTTTTGTCATTCCACTGAAGAAGGTCCAGCACCGAAAATATATTTTGGATTTGTTTTTGGCCTACATTAGTTATGAGCAAAAGGTTACTAATCCATCTGATTTCCATTATAATCATAATCATGCTCAAAAAAACGTTTCATACTATTCAATGATTAGAAAAGGTCAATTCAAGGGATTAATCATCCATACTTGACTAGGACAGAGCTAAACTGTGACCTGTGTTTACTGTCTAGCGCATGCATCGTGATTCCGGTAAATGAAACGCGACATTTAACTATTGCAGTGGATTTAAATGCAGGCGTCGGGTGGATTGGATTCTATTTCTGTCCTAAGTTAATTCGTTAGGAAGGGAAGGCATCCTCATGGGTTCCTATGCGCTGGGCGCGGTCAATGTTCAATGCTCATCGTGAGGCAATTGACCAATGCTATCATGTTGCTGGCATCCACATTGTTGGCGAGCATATGCTCAGTTGAAACGTTTGATGGACGGTTCTTACAGCCAATATTGACATTCTGCAAAATGGGTGAAGGCATGGAGGGGATGATTGGTTTTAGCTTTTATTGCGGTTGTAAATTAGGTCCGAGTTATGCCAGGCTGGCGTGTGCGTTCCGTCAGAATACCAACGACCCGGTCCGCCACTGAGCTGGTCCCGGGAGTGGTCTGGGTCCCGGTTGTCTGGTCAGACTCCTGAAGTGGTCCGGGGTCCCGGTCGTCTGGTCAGTCTCTGGAGTTATGACAATCACGGACCGTCCAACTCTGTCTCCGGAAGTGGCCCTGGTCCCCCGAACTGTCTTCCGCCACAAATCAGCGAACCGGAGGAAACTGTCTGGATGGAACTGGCGTGGGAGTGGAACTGGCTGGACAGATAGGTAAGTAGCCGAACTATTTCCGGGCCATGTCAGATTAATGTCCCGGCAATCGTCCCTGTCAGGAAGACTGTCGCTGAAAAGTTTCTAGCAGACGTTTGGAGAAGTATTTGATTTATGCGATTCAGATCTGCCAGTGGATTCCTAAAACATCCCAAAACCCCCTGAAACGGCAAATGCAAACCACCATACTGGTTATAGTTAGGTTATACCCGGCTGTACCGATTATTTTGGTAAGTTCGCATTAGTGGATCGCAATTCCCCTCTTCTCGGAGCAGAGAGCGAGCGCGTCCTGCACCCATGATTCAGCACAGGTGCTCTGATCCAGGATTGGCGCCGCCTCAATCCGACCAGCCCTGACCCTAATCCTGGGACACACCTCCGACCGGTGACACAAGTGCCGGCGCGCGGCGGAGCGGCGCGTGTCAGCTGTCACACCTGGTCCGTCAACCGCGGCGAGCGTGGTCTGTCATAACCGGTCCGTCAACTGGCGAGCATGGTCTGTCTCACCCGGTCCGTCAACTGGCGAACGTGGTCTGTCACACCCGGTCCGTCAGATCGTCATCCTCAGCGCACATGGTCTGTCACCCTCAGCGAGCTAGCCTTGTCACCCTCAGAGAGCATGGTCTGTCACCCTCAGCACGCTATGGTCCGCCTCACACTCGGTCGCGGTGGCCCGTCATTGACGAGCTACGGCTGTGAACTGGCGAGCTGGGCTTGTCTCCTTCGGCGTATGTGGTCCGTCATTCTCGGCGAACCGGCTCCGATCCGTCTCTCTCTTGGCGAGCTATAGGGCTCTGAACTGGCGAGCTGGGCCCGTGTTGTTCGGTCCTTCGCTCTCGGTGAGCTAGATCCGTCATCTTGGGCGAACAAGGGCTGCCACCCTCGGCGTGCTAACTGCTAGGTCCCTCACCTGAGTTGTGCTTGCAGCCCCAAACTCGGTTCCGTGCTGGATCCGTGGCACCACTGTGCCGCCCCACGCGCAGGGGACTAAGCGACGAGAAGGCATCAGTATCTTACAGACACGGTCGACACATCAGAGTGTCTGCTGGGTCTCTCCTCTCCACCAAATCCCTCCGGGCGACACACCCAGTCCCCTACTGACAGCTGAAGAGGTGCCACTCTCCGCCCGCTGGGTGTCGGCAGCGGCACTGATTAACACGATCCCGGATCACTTATCAAAATGGCTCCCGCAGGACCCTGCCCGTGTCAGCCCGGGAGAGCTCCGTTTCAATTAAGGACGGATGTCACCGCACGGGGATGCGGGAGGGACCGCTCCCGGGGGAGGGGTGTAGCGGACGGGGAGTCCGTCCTCCCCTGGGGGAGTTTTCAGCCCAGTCAGCTGATGACGCGCAGATCAGATGATCGAGCCGTGCAGAAATAACGCCTCAGCAGCGTTGTAGGGAGGGAGGCCGTCTCTTCACTATCGTATCAGAAGACATTCCAGGCGACACACTCTAATCGTTATAATCGTAATCCAATCTCATCTATTCGTACAAACTGTTACTCCTCAGCAAACACTACTCACTAGCCACCAATGCCAGATATGACTCAGTAAACCACACCCTATCCAAATCGACGCCTTCCTTTTGCAGTCAGCTAAACCATCACATTTGGTGGAGGTCCGTTATGTGAGATCCACCGCAGCCCGTACTGAGTTACCGTTCTAAACGGGCACCGGGCAGCACCGATGACATGTGCCGATAGCAGCGTCACGCCCTTCGTGACGTGACGTGACGTTACACGGCTGCATCTGCTGCCCGGGGTAGCGTTACACCGGGGGATGAAACGGGGGGGGGGGGGGAGACAGACCGAGAGGGTGGCGCACTGTACCGCTGTTTTGCTGGGCTAGCGCGTTGCATGATGCAAATTGCAAACTAGTAGTTTGAGCCATGGATCGAGACAAAAGATAACGCTCGGGCTTACATCAAATGCATCCAATTTTTCATCCATGCTTACTCGCTGTGTGAATATAGGCAACCATCGAATGAGTCATACGCAAATATCATATAGAACATTTTCAAACAGGTATCCATAAAATGCAAGCATGATTATACCGAATTTATGTATTTGCCATTTATCTTCTTCTCTGAATAAAATATATCTACCAGAATCCCTGATCAAAACTGCCTCCTGCATGGAGTGTAACAGTGATCATAAACCTAACTATTGGATCGGTAAATTAGGTAGGTGGGTAAACGGCTAATCGAGGATCAAATTACTTTATAGGTACAACTTATTGCAGGAGACGGACCGAGAATCGCATTCAGGCGCAGCAAAAGCACGCCTCGCACAGGTCACAGAGCGTCAACGAGCCGGCTGGTGGGCGCCCACCACCGAGCTACTGGGACATACAAATTATAACAGACGTACATAAATAGTTACAGAGCACGGTATAAACACAGGGCTCCCTGGTCACGGGATAGCATGGAGATTGACGTTTTACATCAAACGGCCCTAGTTGAGTGTTTACCGGTCGCAACACTTGACCGGGAGCTTCTGAACTCTGCGCGCCCGTTTCTGTACTGTTTGGGTTAGAACGTCAGTCTGAACCGACCTCAGACTGCTGCTGTTCGCTGGTGGATGACGGATGATGGATCAGCTCTGGTACGTTTGATCACGTGACCGACATGGTGGACCAGCGTTGACGGTCTTGTGACCACTCAGGACGGGACACCGCTAATATATAAGAAGAGCTACTAGGACATATAGATCTCCGAGCGTCGTTACCGTTCTGATCAAAACTGGGATGATCAAAACTTTCCCGGATGGCTGGCCAATTGATACCTACGCCAATGCTGCCTCAGTTTTGAGCCTACCATATAGAATACCTATCACATAAGCTTGCAGTCCCTTTCCAGACGCCAAACCCTGACCCGTGGCGGTCGCGACTGACCCGTCTCGGCCTTGGAGTGGCCCTTTGAGACGCACAAAGATTACTGGAACAGTGGGACATGAGACGCGCCGCCAGGGGCCGGCTGCCGACCGACCGGAGGTCTGTTATCCGGCGTTGGCCCGGCCGGTATCCGGTGTGTTCTGCCTCTGTCGGCTCGGCATGGCTCGCCTGACCGGGTCGGCCGCCTGTGAACCTCATTGTCGGCCTGTCCTGACCGGGTCGGCCGCCTGTGAACCCCTCATTGTCGGCCCGGCCTGACCCGGTCGGCGGCCTGTGAACCTCATTGTCGGCCTGTCCTGACCGGGTCGGCCGCCTGTGAACCCCTCATTGTCGGCCCGGCCTGACCCGGTCGGCGGCCTGTGAACCTCACTGTCGGCCTGTCCTGACCGGGTCGGCCGCCTGTGAACCCCTCATTGTCGGCCCGGCCTGACCCGGTCGGCGGCCTGTGAACCTCATTGTCGGCCTGTCCTGACCGGGTCGGCCGCCTGTGAACCCCTCATTGTCGGCCCGGCCTGACCCGGTCGGCCGCCTGTGAACCTCACTGTCGGCCTGGCCTGACCGGGTCAGCCGCCTGGACCCGGTCGGCGGCCTGTGAACCCATCATTGTCGGCCCGGCCTGACCCGGTCGGCCGCCTGTGAACCTCACTGTCGGCCTGGCCTGACCGGGTCAGCCGCCTGGACCCGGTCGGCGGCCTGTGAACCCATCATTGTCGGCCCGGCCTGACCCGGTCGGCGGCCTGTGAGGAACTGTGTCCAGCAGGCAGCCGCTGAGGGGGCTGATGAGGGCCAGACTTCCAACGGGACTGGCCGACGGAACTCGCCAGTCTCCCAAGTCATGGAGGGACGGGCGGAACTGACCAGGACCTCGAGAAAAAGTGGCTGACGGAACTGGCCAGACTCTCCAAAGGACTGGTCGAAGTAGATTTCAATAGAAAAACACAATTTTTACGAATAGTGTTTGTCTATTTCAAACAAACTGCGGTTGTGACCAATGACGCCTCTCGAAAGAGATGTCAAGAGAAAGGATCAGTTTCTCGGATGGACAGGCTGTTGGTAACAGGCTCAACGCAGCCCTAGAGCGACGCTTCGGGCGAGACACGGCAGAATACGAGAGAACCGGGGGAGCTGAATGCTGATGAGGGCCAGTCTCTCGAACCAAACTCCCAACAAAAGTGGCGAGCGGAATAGACCAGTATATTGACAGGACTGGTGGACGGAACAAGCCAATGTCTCGACAGAACTGATATATGATTCTGGCCACTGTTTCTCGATAGGTAAGTCGGGTCGAAGAAAAGGGCCAATGTCCTGAATGAACTGGCTGAATGAATTGAAAGAGGCCGATCCAAAAGTGGAGTAAACGGAGATGTGGGAGGGTTCCACGATGTATGGTCTGTGCTGACATTCATTGGTTAGGGAGCACAGCCGAGCTCCTGTGAATGGCTCGTTGTTCCTATATGACCAAATCATCAACTTCGCATGGCGAATTGCGGCAAATTAGCTTTATACAGGCATCATTTTCAAATTTTTATGTTCAATTACGGTCGCAATCAGACATGGTGCACTGGCACTGGCACTGGTTAGAAGAAAATTAGACCAATTTCGGCCGAACAATCCTATGTTTACTTTAAACAGGCATGCTTCGTCAATTGTTACAGAAGAGCACGTGGCCCACAGACACAATAGACTCAGATAAAGGCCGGCGCTCTGGCAAATGCTATCTTCCTGGCCCTGGTCTCTGTTCTGTTTACTGAGGTGGATTTGTCGGAAACATCAAACGCACACAATCATCGCTCAAATAACTGTATAGGTAGCAGGATTGATAATAAAGTGGAAACGACGAACGGCATTAGCTGCCAGCTGGTGCTACACACAAACGGTAAGGTGCTTTATTGTGCATTTATGCGGCATTATTTTCATTACCACTAATATGTTGGTAATTGAAATCCGAAAAGTCATGAAGAGTGCGCATCCTTGATCTTCAAAAACCTAAACCTGTTAGGCGGCCGAAATGTCCCACCTGCTCGCTGCTTTATCTACCTATTACATCATTGCACTACTTATCAGCATACACCTTTCGCTACAATTTGTATAAAGATTGTGAAAAAAGAGAAACATCCTGGTTAGTCATTCCCTGGCCCTGTAGAGTACATAAGTGCCTTCAATTCCACCGAATCAAGTGTCAGGTAAGCAATAGCAATTCCTTGGGAAACTTTTCCGATGTGCTCATTTTTCTTATGAAAACGAATATATGAAACAGCTGGCCGCTGGGAGTGAGTGAGGGTGGTTAGTTGATGCTCTTCACTTGATACCCCTGCACCTGAAGTGAGTTGAGTACATCGAGCACCTTTTCCCATCGCTTACCCTCCCAAAGTACAGCATAGTTACTCAAGTACTCACGAAGGCGAAGTAGGAGCTATCGACTCCGATGCCGGGATAGGCGCCCTGTTCTCCGCCGCTCGAGTACGCCGGCCCGTAGGGTAGTGCCGTGCCGGCCGGTAGCCGCGGGTAGCCGCACAGTGCGCCCGACCGGCCGCCGCCGCCGGCCTCGTACTGACACGAGCAGATGGCCTGACCGGTCACCGGGTCAGTGGCCACCGGCCGGCCCGTCTCACAGCACGACGTGCTCGGCGTACCGGGCGTGCTCGGCGCGCTCGGCTGGCCGGGCATCAGCAGCTGAGGGCGGGGGAGGGCGGGGAGGTCAGGTCAGGGCGCGGCGGTCACAGCGTATGCCGGTCAGATTACAGTGCGAGCTGTGGAACGGCCACGGTGGAGCGGTCACGGTGGAACGGTCAGGTTACGCCGTGCCCTGACCATTGCACTGCCATTCTGGCTTAACTCTTTGAGTTTGTGTCTGTACTTTTCGTCATTTTCGTGATCTCGTCCTCTTCTTTTTTTATTCACTTACTTTGTCACTTGTACCTACACTTATTAGGCTGGGGGGATCCATGTAATCGCAAGGCACCTCGCAGTTGCGATCAAACGTAAGTTGAATCGGAACAGATATTGGAGGGATCCATCACATCGTAGGCTAAGTAGATACGCAAGTTGTATCGCAAATGGTGAAGATACGAACTAACTTTACGAATCTTCTCGGTCGATCGGAAGGCCGATCGTAGCGAAGCTTTACCTCTTTCTCAAGAGAAAAATATAAGAAATTTTCAAAATTTTCACAAAACCGAAATATATGTTAAACAAATATGGTTGATGAACACGTGTGCAAAATTTGAAGTCGATTTCTTCAAAAATGGCTGCGCTAGAGCGTTTTAAATTTACACGTTGAAAACGGTCACTTTCACGTCCTTTTTGTAATTATTATTTTTTTTAATTTTGAAATTTAAAAAGTGTTTTAAGCAATTTTTCGCGTTAATTGCGAAAATCTGACCAAAACATGTATCGCACCATCAATGATCCGATACGCCATCAGAGGCCGCGCCGCGGACAGGTGGGCGCGGCGATACCTAGGCCGCGTGGGGGTTACACTGGTGTTCGGGAAGGGCTATGTCAACGCGAGGCAGGCCGCGGGGAGCCGGTTGCGGCGCCGGTCCGTATTTGTCGGCGCCTAGCAGTGCAGCGGTGCGTTTATGGCGGAGGGAGGGGAAGCGGTGTAGTGTCGGCAAGGCCGCACACAGGAGAGGGCACACGGGCCTCCCCCCATTCGAGTTGGGGTCCCTAATCTTTAGACCGCCGAAGACCATGTAAAATGAACTGAAATGATGATTAAAAAGACCGGGAGGGCCCATCTCGTTCCCCAGCAGGCCCATACGAGTCCATAAATGCCCAGTAGCGCAGCCAGGGGTATTGTGGTGAAATTTCAATGGCCCTCAAAAGACCTCAAAGGGCCCACAGATGGGGTCACCGGGTCCTCAGATGGTCTCGAAGGGCCCTCGGTTAGCGTCAAATGGCCCTCATCTGGTGTCAAAGGGCCCTCAGATGGCCAAATGAAGGGCCACAAGATGGCCTCAAAGGGCCCTCAGATGGGTTCAAAGGGCTCTCAGCCAACGTTAAACCTACCTCAGAAGACCTTAAAGGGCGTCAAAGGGCCCTAAACCTGCGTCAGAGGGCCCTGAGCTCGCGTCAAACGACCCTCCGAAGGCCTTAAAGAGTCCTTAGCTTGTGTCAGAGGGCCCCCAGCTGGTGTCAGTGAGCCCTCCTCAGCTGGCGCCAAAAGTCCATCTGAAGGCCTCAAACGGTCGTCAGCTGGAGTACAACGGTCCTCAGATGCCGTCACGCGGCCCTCAAAAGCCTCAAGGAGCCCTTATAAGGTCTCAAAGGGCCCTCATTTGGCCTCAAAAGGCCCTCCGCTAGCGTTAACCGGACTTCAGAAGGCCTTAAAGGGCCCTTATCTGGTGTCAGAGGGCCCCCAGCTAGTGTCAGAGGGCCCCCCGGCCCTCAGTTGGCGCAAAATGGCCATCAGAAGGCCTCAAACGGTCCGTAACTGGAGTCAAACCGCAACGGTCCTCAGGTGGCGTCAAGCGGCCCTCAAAAAGCCTCAAAGGCCGCTTAAAAGGCAGCAAAGGGCCCTAATATGACCCCAAAGGGTCCTCTGCTGGCGTCAAACGGACCTCAGAAGGTCTCAAAGGGCGTCAAAGGGCCCTGAGCTCGTGTCAAATATAAAAGCGCCCTTAGCTGGTGTCAGGAGGCCCCCAGTTGGTGTCAGCGTGCCCTCAGCTGGTGTCAGAGAGCCCTCAGTTGGCATCTACTGGCTATCAGAACTCAGAAGGCCCCAAACGGTCCTCAGATGGCGTCCAACGGTCCTCAGCTGACGTTAAGAGGCCCTCAAAAAGGCCTCAAAGACCCCTCGGCTGCTGAAGAGGCCCTTAGCCTCAAAAGAAACTCAAGAGACGTTAAACGGCCCTAAAAAAGGCTTGAAAGGGCCCTCTGCTGGTGGCAAAGGGCTCGCATATGACATCAATAACAGCTTTGTCAAAAACGGACCTGAGAGACCTTGCCGGTCCCTGGTTATAAGGGACTCCTGTCTCTTGCAGTAACCTGAGTGGCCCACGTTTACTGAGGGGCCCCTGGTTATTGAAGGAGTCCCTGGTTACTGGAAGGACCCCTGGTTATCAGAGGGTTCCCTGGTCACCTGGTGGGTCCCTGATCAATTGAAACCTCCCGATCATCTGAGCGCCCCCTGATTGCCTTGGTCTTGGCGTTGGCGTACAATTTAAAGTCGTCGGCACACTGCGGCCTCCTCTTTCTCAACAAGTCCCTCTATTTCTTCTGCAGCGAGGGCGATTTCGTCAAAATACTCCTACATCGCGAAGCCTCGTGCGCAGACGCAGTCTTCGGGGCGCTCGCTGCGCCAACTCTTGACGCCAACTGACGGGCTCCAAATGGAACAGATGGACTCCGAAACGAACGTGGGAATGCCGACACATCATCCCTCCAAATTTACAGAGGAGGAGATGTCCCTGACAGCCCATTTGCAATAGGGGTCACTTTTACACTATAGACGTATGGGGAATTCGACCTTATCGACATGGTACTACGAGGTCAGCTGATCTGCTTGGCATTTAAATCGTAGTAAAACGGGCATTTAAACGCTGCGAAACAACTTACGTACAACGTAGCTCCGATTTGCCGCTCTTTCTTTTTCATCCCTCCGATTTTCTTCCGATCAAGAGAAGTTTCGTACCGAGAGAAGTTTCGCAGCCACGTCCGATATAACTTACGATAGCACGGATCCCCCCAGCCTTAGGCTGGGGGGATCCATGTGATCGCAAGGCACATCGCAGTTGCGATCAAACGTAAGTTGAATCGGAACAGATATTGGAGGGATCCATCACATCGTAGGCTAAGTAGATACGCAAGTTGTATCGCAAATGATGAAGATACGAACTAACTTTACGAATCTTCTCGGTCGATCGGAAGGCCGATCGTAGCGAAGCTTTACCTCTTTCTCAAGAGAAAAAATATAAGAAATTTTCAAAATTTTCACAAAACCGAAATATATGTTAAACAAATATGGTTGATGAACACGTGTGCAAAATTTGAAGTCGATTTCTTCAAAAATGGCTGCGCTAGAGCGTTTTAAATTTACATGTTGAAAACGGTCACTTTCACGTCATTTTTGTAATTATTTTTTTTTTCAATTTTGAAATTTAAAAAGAATTTTGGACAATTTTCCGCGTTAATTGCGAAAATCTGACCAAAACATGTATCGCACCATCAATGATCCGATACGCCATCAGAGGCCGCGCCGCGGACAGGTGGGCGCGGCGATACCTAGGCCGCGTGGGGGTTACACTGGTGTTCGGGAAGGGCTATGTCAACGCGAGGCAGGCCGCGGGGAGCCGGTTGCGGCGCCGGTCCGTATTTGTCGGCGCAGTGCAGCGGTGCGTTTATGGCGGAGGGAGGGGAAGCGGTGTAGTGTCGGCAAGGCCGCACACAGGAGAGGGCACACGGGCCTCCCCCCCCCCCCATTCGAGTTGGGGCCCCTAATCTTTAGACCGCCGAAGACCATGTAAAATGAACTGAAATAATGATTGAAAAGACCGGGAGGGCCCATCTCGTTCCCCAGCAGGCCCATACGAGTCCATAAATGCCCAGTAGCGCAGCCAGGGGTATTGTGGTGAAATTTCAATGGCCCTCAAAAGACCTCAAAGGGCCCACAGATGGGGTCACCGGGTCCTCGGATGGTCTCGAAGGGCCCTCGGTTAGCTTCAAATGGCCCTCATCTGGTGTCAAAGGGCCCTCATATGGCCAAATGAAGGGCCACAAGATGGCCTCAAAGGGCCCTCAGATGGGTTCAAAGGGCTCTCAGCCAACGTTAAACCTACCTCAGAAGACCTTAAAGGGCGTCAAAGGGCCCTAAACCTGCGTCAGAGGGCCCTGAGCTCGCGTCAAACGACCCTCCGAAGGCCTTAAAGAGTCCTTAGCTTGTGTCAGAGGGCCCCCAGCTGGTGTCAGTGAGCCCTCCTCAGCTGGCGCCAAAAGTCCATCTGAAGGCCTCAAACGGTCGTCAGCTGGAGTACAACGGTCCTCAGATGCCGTCACGCGGCCCTCAAAAGCCTCAAGGAGCCCTTATAAGGTCTCAAAGGGCCCTCATTTGGCCTCAAAAGGCCCTCCGCTAGCGTTAACCGGACTTCAAAAGGCCTTAAAGGGCCCTTATCTGGTGTCAGAGGGCCCCCAGCTAGTGTCAGAGGGCCCTCAGTTGGCGCAAAATGGTCATCAGAAGGCCTCAAACGGTCCGTAACTGGAGTCCAACCGCAACGGTCCTCAGGTGGCGTCAAGCGGCCCTCAAAAAGCCTTAAAGGCCGCTTAGAAGGCAGCAAAGGGCCCTCAGAAGGTCTCAAAGGGCGTCAAAGGGCCCTGTGCTCGTGTCAAATATAAAAGCGCCCTTAGCTGGTGTCAGGAGGCCCCCAGTTGGTGTCAGCGTGCCCTCAGCTGGTGTCAGAGAGCCCTCAGTTGGCATCTACTGGCCATCAGAAGGCCCGAACGGTCCTCAGATGGCGTCCAACGGTCCTCAGCTGACGTTAAGAGGCCCTCAAAAAGGCCTCAAAGACCCCTCGGCTGCTGAAGAGGCCCTTAGCCTCAAAGGAAACTCAAGAGACGTTAAACGGCCCTAAAAAGGCTTGAAAGGGCCCTCTGCTGGTGGCAAAGGGCTCGCATATGACATCAATAACAGCTTTGTCAAAAACGGACCTGAGAGACCTTGCCGGTCCCTGGTTATCAGGGACTCCTATCTCTTGCAGTAACCTGAGTGGCCCACGTTTACTGAGGGGCCCCTGGTTATTGAAGGAGTCCCTGGTTACTGGAAGGACCCCTGGTTATCAGAGGGTTCCCTGGTCACCTGGTGGGTCCCTGATCAATTGAAACCTCCCGATCATCTGAGCACCCCCTGATTGCCTTGGTCTTGGCGTTGGCGTACAGTTTAAAGTCGTCGGCACACTGCGGCCTCCTCTTTCTCAACAAGTCCCTCTATTTCTTCTGCAGCGAGGGCGATTTCGTCAAAATACTCCTCCATCGCGAAGCCTCGTGCGCAGACGCAGTCTTCGGGGCGCTCGCTGCGCCAACTCTTGACGCCAACTGACGGGCTCCAAATGGAACAGATAGACTCCGAAACGAACGTGGGAATGCCGACACATGATCCCTCCAAATTTACAGAGGAGGAGATGTCCCTGACAGCCCATTTGCAATAGGGGTCACTTTTACACTATAGACGTATGGGGAATTCGACCTTATCGACATGGTACTACGAGGTCAGCTGATCTGCTTGGCATTTAAATCGTAGTAAAACTGGCATTTAAACGCTGCGAAACAACTTACGTACAACGTAGCTCCGATTTGCCGCTCTTTCTTTTTCATCCCTCCGATTTTCTTCCGATCAAGAGAAGTTTCGTACCGAGAGAAGTTTCGCAGCCACGTCCGATATAACTTACGATAGCACGGATCCCCCCAGCCTTATTAGTTACCTTGCTTGCAATTTCAGTGAAATCGTAACGCCTTGATAGGCGTATTTTGTCTTCATGTGCATGTTGAACATTTATTTCAACCACGCTTTTCTAAACGCATATCGTCATCTGGCTTTGCGATAAAGCTGAAAAAATATGGCGAAAAAAATTACCAGAAAAGAAAGAATACATATCATCCCTGATCAGCTTGAAGTGGTCATTCTGTCCAACTCAAAATTTGATCCCAAAACGAACCACAGCCAGCCACCACGTCAACCCACACCAAACACTGCAGTTTCAACAACCGAGTTACACGCACGTTGCCAAAGTGCCGTAATAAATATCATGTCATGGCATCATCAAGGAGCCAAACCCGTGACTCTAACACCATAATTACCGAGGTTCCATACCGGTATGCATCATGCCCACTTGACACGTTTGCGGTATTTCAATTGGTACAAATTTGCGGTGGCTTTTACTTTCCTCATCAGACAATCAGTCCTTATCAGATGTCAAACATACCTCGTGACGTGTGTTATACGCCGATCAGCCCTGCCCGCCACCTGACCACCTGCAAATTCCGATGACCAACAAATAACACTATTTCCATTTTTCCACCAATACCTGATTAAGGCAGTTACGCTCGGCTGAGGACGCCACGGGTAGCTACTTTCCGCTGCCGTTGTACACTTGCGGGCTGGCCCGTCATTTTCCCTCCCATTTCGAAGAGTCGAGGGCTGAAATTTGTCCTTTGATGAGGAAACATTCATGCTGGACAGCTCCGTTTTTTGTCGCCTGCTGGTGTTTGTTCGGGAGCCCGATTTTTTAGGGAAGCGTCATAATTCTGACCGCGAGAGCTGGACAAAAGGCGCGCTGTGGGTAGTTTGTGCCTGATGCCTCCCTCAGACCCACACCTGTCAGTGAGTGGCGCACGGCAATGGGCCATGTTTCACGACCGTCGATCGCTGCCAGCGTGTTGCCAGCACACGTGTCAAATTGGGCTTCCATGGAAACATCAACAAACTCGTATCTCCTTTACCGCAAAGTATGACGTCAGCTCGCAAAATGCGCTGGCAGCGCGCTGGCAGTGCCGGTGATACAGGGTCCTGGTTTCCCCCGTCCCCGTTTGGTCCTAAGCGAAGCAGAGGTCCAATACCCACCTGACCCCACCGAAAGCCGCGCCATACGGCGCATCCACTCCTGTCTGCCAGTGCTGATTCGCAGACCCGTAATCCCGCAATGCGCCCCAATACAATGACCCTCGTTGACGACCAACAATCACAGCCGGCTGCTCAGGTCTGCCCTGACCGCCAGCCGGGGAGCGGGTCAGCGCTGGACTCTGTCATTTAGAGTCCTTCTCACAATGTATGAGCAGCCCGTTTACGGCAACGACTGCGTTATTATTATGCCTGCTTATAACTCGTAGCTGAGTCGTGCGACTGGGACCAAACTAACGAAGTCGATCGGAATACGAGCATCTGCGAATTCGGATGGCTGGGTCGATTCTAACAGTGGGCGTATCCTTCAGCGAATCAGTCGCTTTATCAATGAAACCGCATCATGGGCGGGTAGAAATGAGTCCAGGCTAACCATAGGGTCTAATGGATAACACAAAATAACACAACTTGGGTTTCGTGGTAATAAAATACAGCATAAACGAAATCTGTGGACAGCTCATTCTCGAAATTGCAGGCTCCAAGTCATCCATGAAAATTGAATTTGTTGATAAAGTCAGGTTTCGGATTCTGTTTTCTCATCCTGGCATTGCTGCACTGCTCGATGTCATAATTACGAGGAGAACACCGGCCATTGCCTGCAAGTGGTTGAATAGATCAGCGCCATTTTGATGGATTTTGATGCCATTTTGATATCGTTAGGATCCGTCTTTCGGCATCATGCCATGCCTGTTATTTCAGGCATTCCACTTCCCAGGAATATCGTCGCAAATTCTAGCCAGTTATCATATGATGCTTTCATCTAATATTACAGCGAGCTTCAATCTATTTTATTGACTGCATGGATTTGCAATGATAAATGAGTTCATGTCAAACCGCGATGAAAGTATTGATCTCGGTTTAAAAGACAAAACAACAGTATAATTTCTGCCCATCCATAATGAATCGTCCTTACAAACTGAGCTCCTAAAAGCAAATGTTGTTGTTCGTAATTACCTTGAAAACTGGATCGTATGCGTACAGTACGACAGCCAATTTTCCGAGCGTGTCGGGATTAGCCATACCATCCTAGTAAGTAGGTAGTAAGAAGTCTTGCTGGAGTGACGGAGAGATTCATGGTCCCTTTCAGGAGTCCATTGCTATACCACTTCACTTTGGGAACGGTTTGAAGTGTCTATGCCCATTGCCCACCTATGTATATTCCATAACTCCTAATTGTGTATGGAAGAGCTAGTCAAACTGTATTGTAACTCTACATCTAATTCTGCTAAATAACAACAATCTGTAAATGGGCGCCTAATGAGGCCCTTGGTTGTTAAGAGATTATCCACAATTATCATGAGACTATGATTTTCATCCACAAGTAATCATTAGGGTATAATTTCAGCTGTAATCACCTCGTCGACAATGTACTTATAGCGGAAATGAGCAATCTTCTAGCACTAACTGGAGTAAAACAGTTAACACAGGGCAATACCATCAATGACGATCAGTGCAGTGCGTCAATAACTGTGCAATTGTATGAAAGAAAACTGGATGATTCACGTCCCAATATTGAGACGGATGAACATCGGTATCATGCAAGAGGTATTGGTTGGTATCATACTGTTTCCCGCCCCCCCCCCCCCCCCCAGGCATGTCACTCTATTTAGGAATGAACATGGTCACAAAACGGTACAGCAAAGCTACTGATGTATGTAATTTCTGTCGCATGATTATAATGCACGCCGTTCCTCATATCTTGGTCGAGGTAAATCTTCTACTTATGTGACCATTGACGGTGCCGAGCATTTGCCACATGGCTACTAGTCCACATAAAACTTGCAGTTTCAATTGTTACGGGCGTCATTACATACCTATTGCAATCCTCTTACACATTGATGGGCAGATAAAGTGCAATTACGAATAGAGATCGGCTGAATAGCATCCAAGAAGTCAAGGAGAATATTCATTTCAAGAAAAAGGAGGCGAATACGAATGAAAAATGTCTGACAATGATTAATTAGACGAAATGATATGGGGAGATTAACTATCAATTAAATGTTAAAATTTAAATGACGAGAAATAATGAGAGAAAGAATAAAAGATATAGCACAGCGACGAGGAGCCGGCCAGCCGTTCATGTTGCCAATGTAAACAGTTTCATACCAGATCACCCGACGCGAAGAATTCCGATTGTCTGCATTAGGTGTCCACAAGTGCCCACTGCCCAGCCCGCCCTGCATTAGACTACAGTGGGCGGTAACGCAAGAAGTGGGCACACTTTCTCCGCGAAATATCTGTGCAGCTTGGGCGTGCTTGTGAATACATGCTAGTTTTGGCACGGTAGGCCGGGTCCGCCCGTGTTTATATTTTTCACGGTTTGTGCCGGTCGCAAAATGGAGCTGGAATGTACGATGGCGCTGGGTGATAGGGCTGACGAGGTCCGCCCAGCGGCAAAGGGCTGTAACTGTAATGAACTAGGAGTCAGACGCTCATAGCTAAACAGCTTCTTGAAACTTCTGTAAGGACAAGTTTTGAGCAATTTGAAGCCAGTTATTAGTTTGTTAACGGTGTTATTTGAAACATTATATGAGTTTTGGACAAACTGGGGCTTGTGAACCACAACGTTTGACCTGATATTACACAAAAATATGTAATAATTCCACGTTGCGACTTGATGACATTTTTCGCAAAGCCCAAATATACCAGATTGTTCAAAGTATTGCAAATAAATTGCTTTAAATGTTACGTAGCATAGCCAGGTTGATGTTTTGTCTAAGAACTAGACGTTTTCATCAAAATAAGCATCACATCCGCGGGCGAGAGACCTTTTGGTGGTGGAATGAAGCTGCTAAAGGTGAAGTGCTTGTTAAGGTCTCTCCTCAATATGAAACTAACGAGTCCTAGAGATTGTGTACCTACGAATAATTTATGGTTAATCGGAGACGTATATTTCGCATGAAGAATTGAAAGCATTGCTAACGATTGGCTGGTGCCGACTCACCCATAAAGCTGATTATCACATCTCACATATCATATAGGTCACATCTCTGCGTGTACGGTGTTTGGTTTGCGACAAACAATCGACTCATATGTCGTCAACCCTTCAACCGGACCCGGTAAGACTCTAAGAAGTAATAAATCATTATGACGTAGACACATAGCTCGGACACAGTATTTGCAAGCGGAAACGAATAACAGCTACGGCGTTAACCCGCGCCCCGCTGGGCTATTCAGCCATACGCGCCCTGCTGGGGGGGGGGGGGGGGGGAGGGGCAGATTCTGCCCCCCCCTGTCTAACTTCCGAACCGATGGTCGTAGAAAGACGGGGAAAACGGCAATCGAAAGCTCTCAACAAGGCGGATCTAAAGAGCCCAAATTTTTTGCTTAAGTAGGTCAGAGGTCAGGTCAAGGTCAGGTCAAGGGTACAAAATGTAAGTTTCTACAGTATCGGCCTTGCACCGTAGTTGCCGGAGAATGGACTGAGACTGATTGCCCAAAACGTGTTCTTAGACTACCAAGACAATATTCGTTGCATACAATGTCATTCAAAGGTCAAGGTCAAGGTCAGGTCAGGTCAGGTCAGGTCACCAAAAACAAAATATAGAAAAGGGCATGTGCGACACATGTTTTATGGGTCATTTTACTCATAGAATTCAATAGGCACACTCAATAAGTGATATGGACCACCTCTGGATGAATTTCAGGTCGAGGTCAGGTCAAGGTCAGGTCAAGTGAGGTCAAATTTTGAAGTTGGTTGTTAAGGCCTAAAAAGGTGTCTATCTGATGCAGTTTTTCACGGCGAATCGAATGGTGCTATTTTTGTTTCCGTACGAGGTCTAGAACTTCCAAAAAAATCATTTTTCAAACTTTTTGTGTGTCGTGACGTCATAAAATTTTGAATAACTCCCACATTTTTTAACCGATTCTTCTAAAAATTGGTATATAGGTGCACATTGACTACTTCTCTGACATATATTCCGGTTTTTCGATACACTCAAAATTTTGGATTTTATAATAATTTTCCCAAAAAAGTCAGTTTTTTTTAAATTGGGCCAAAATCCAAAATTTTCAAAAAACCGAGATAGCCATTTGATAGACAAAGTAGAATCACGTATAACCTTTTTTGTTACGTCTTGTTTCCTTTAAAAATGAAGATGTTAGCGGCGTTTGAAATTTTGCCGTTTTTGAGACGAAAATGGCGAACATGACGTCACAAAAACGTCAATTTCTCAAAAATTTTCCGACAGATTTCGCTCAAATTTTCAGGGAAGGTGTCAAATTGATGTATGATAAGGTACTGAAAGTTTGACGTCGCTGGCGCAACGCGTTTAGAAGTTATTGGCGAAAAACGGGAGGGGGGCAGATTCTGCCCCCCCCCCAGCGGGGCGCGGGTTAATATGCTTCTTATCTGTGTTTTATCGCATTTTCAAATCTTCATACGCGTTTGCATTTGCACATGAACACTTCGCTGTCTCAATCACAGATGGGGCACACGGACGGCCACGGTTACTTGTCATTTAACCCTCGCTGACCTGGCCTGTGAACGAATCGTGACCAGCGCTGTCGTCGACTATCCATCGGATTACTGGTGTGTGCTCTTAGTCCTATCCATTGCATTGCTGGTACTTTCAGTCCCTTCGCATCGTTCCCTGGCATTCTGAGGCCTCAGTCCCTCTCCATCGTAAGCTTTGCTTACACTTTCTTTTCATATTACACTGGTGCTCGCAGTGCCCTTCCGCCGCATCACTGGTGCTCACAATAACTAATAACTATTTATCTATCAAGTAAAATCAAGTAAAATCGAGGTTTAACGCCTCTCCGAGGTTTAAACGTGTTGTGTGCCAGAACAGAGCATGTATACATCAAGAAAAAGGTTTATTATACCAGAGGCGGATCCAGCTCAGAGGTTTGGGGGGGGGGAGCAAACCATAACAATTTATCGATTCTTTCCATGCATCGTCCATAGGCGTAATGTTAAAATTATGCCGTTGGGGGGGGGGGGGGCAAATGCCCATTTTGCCCCCCCCCCCTGGATCCGCCACTGTATTATACTTTGCTTTGGATTCCAGTGCCTAATTAGGTATTGGTCTCACTTCGTGTTTCCTATATTGAAATATTTGTACGAGGCTGGTAAGAAGCTACCATAGCTGCCACCAAGCCCTAAGTACAGCCTGTCACTATATTGTCATTTGTGAAGATGCCTTGTCATTGTGGCGTGTCTTTGCATAACTTATTTGAGTTCAGCGCTTTGTCCCCCAAACAGGTTTCACAAAGCACAGCTACACGGAGGTCGACCCACCATGTTCGAAAACTGTTTTTTTTTTCTTTGTCACTGTCCTTGTACGCCGAGCGACACACACAGCTGTGGGAAGTTGATCGGGTGATCAGCATGGCGCTTCCACTATGTGGCAGTGGTGAGACGAGAAGGAGCGACGCGAGTGTCGGGACGTTTTGCTCGCGTGTTTGTTGCTTGGTTTGAAAAACAGACGTTTAATATAGAGCGAATTTTTGCCTATCGACGTTTCTAATTTTTATAATCTATGCGGTGTTAAGAATTGGTTCCACGAGTTCACATCTGCTTTGCAACTGTTGTGTGTTGTTTCGTAGTTAGTATCCCAGAGCAGTGCGCTGCGCTGGGGTGACCTGTAGCTGCGATTTGTGCCGGTATGAACCGGATCTCACCTGTGAGGCTGACGCGCCGTACTGGTAGCTGAACTGCGAGTAGGCCGCCATGTCGGGCGCCGCCGCCGCCGACAGCTCGCCGGCGGCCGCCGCCGCCCCGCTGGGCCCGCCGGCGGCGCCCGCGGCCGCGCGCGCCGCCCCGCCGTCCACGGTCGCTGCCCGGAGCTCCCCCAGGTCACAGCACGGTCTGCCCGCTCGGCCCGCCGCTCACCGGCACACGGTCTCTGCTCACACAGCACCACCGCCACGGCGCAGGTCGGCTCGAAACTGGCCCGGCTCGCCACCCGACCCGCCGCCACCGAGCCGACCGGGAAGGGGCGGGTCCTCGGCGGACGGCAGCCAATCAGCGCGCTCGACGGCGGCGGCCTGCCCTCCCGCTGGCCGGCCGCCGCCATGGCGGACGGGCCCGACCCGCGCGTTGGCCGCTCCCCATGCGGAAAAATTGTGTGGTTGGCCGGACAGTTTGCCGAACGGGAATTAGCCTGGCCAGAGCCGAGGAGAGCTCCATGGGCCGCTCATCGCGTCCGATTAGGGGTGACGCGCGTCCCTCTGACGTAAACGGCAGGAATTTCGCGCCGCTTATGAGCGAAAAGTGCCCAAAAATGCGGCGTCTGTCGTGGCTTTGCGGTCGAAGGTGTCGGGAGATAGCTGTTGGACGGCGGGGGGGGGGGGGGTGTTAGCACGTGTAGGGGGTTGATCTCATTCACGATGGTCTTTAGATGGGCGGGGGGATAAGACGGCCGACGCTGAGCGAACAGAGGGGCGCTGGGGGAGGGGAGGAGGACCATTTGTCGCTGTTTCTGCTGGTCTGACTGAGGTGTTGACGGGCGGATTGCGCGACTCGGCAGGACACATGGCGGGGCGCAAGGGAAAATTAGCACCGGAACTGGGGCGGACAACACGGTGGGGATTTCAACAACCCTGTAGCATTCAGCAGCTGTCACAAATGGATAAAATAAAACATCCGTAAAGTTCCTAAATCACCGAAGAACAAAACACCAAACGAGTGCAATGTGTTTAGACATGCCAACTGTCAACTCTTCCAACAAGCCCTGCATCTTTGGGGACCTGGCTGCATCACTTGGCAATACATCCAGACCGTTATTCCATTGGCCGGCCGCCCGCCGCCGCCGCTCTGGCGAGCCTCCCCGTCCGGTGGCGGCGGTGTAGGTATGTTGTACCGACATGTTACGGGGCCCCGGCGCGGCCATCCGTCTCCACTCGGCTCCTTGTGGCGCGAGCGAACACCATGTAAATCGCTCAATTACCATTCGGTCGTGCGCGGCCCCTAATTCTGCACCGGGCCTAGACCGGCCAGCGTCCCTCCAGCACGCCGCTTCGGAGACTGAGAGCGATACGGCGGTGATACATGGAATTCAACGGTTTCACTAACAGACCCCACGCCGGGTTATACTTATATTCAGACAAATCCACTTAAGTTTGCTATCTTCGTCACAAATAGGATCAGTCCTTGGTGGTCCTGCCTGTCCCATACTTTATATAATTTTGATGATGACTGCATCAACATTGATGACTATAATGCTGATAAAGTCTTTACTGAAAACTTATGCCTCATCATCATTTTTATCATAAAGATGATGATGATGTATACCGTTTCAGTGCACACGGACTGCAAAGCGCATCTGTGTCTAGACCTTTTCCAATATGCGAGTGGACAGCTCCCAAGCTCCAAGCGCTTGTCCTTTCAGAGTCGCTGCTGGACCCTCTCCCATACAGACCTGACCCGCTGTTAGGCAGCCGTAAAACCATGGTACTACTTTGCGGCTGCTCCTGTTAAATGCCTCTAATGAGACAATGAAACAATCATTCAAAATGCAGTAACGAGTTCTCTTTGTTAACTACCTCAGTAAGTTGCTCTCTCTCTTCCGGTTTCCACCGGCGGTTTATTAATCAATACAGAAAAAAAATAGGCAAATAAGGTATGTAGTTAGAGTCAACGAACAAAACCATAGTGAATAGATAGATGGCGCCACCGGCTGGCAAGGATACAGGAGCTCAGATGGATTAGTAATGTTAGAGAGAAGACAGTTAGTTGTTAGTGAAGGTTGGTAAAGGAGGTGACGCCATCATTAACAACAAAAAGTCAGAGTGAAAAACGGCCAGCATTGCCCCTCCTCGGACGGGTACCGCTGACCTCCAGCCAGCGTGCGCGCCGTCGATTAAACGGTCGCGGCGCCGTCGTAGGTGGCGGTAGATGGCGCCAGCATGCCGTAGCGCCGACCGGCGGCACAGCCGCCCGGCCGTCGGCGCCACGGCGGTAAAGCCATCAGGCCGCCGGCGCCACGGCGGCGCAGCCCTCGGATGATTGTGTCGCGGGGCGGCGCAGCCTACAGCCGATGGTACTCCGGCAGCGTGGCCGCCGGGTCGCCGGCGCCCCAGCAGTACAGCCCCCAGGCTGACGGTGAAGCAACGGCACAGCCCCCGGACCCCGGGGCCGCGACAGTACAGCCATCAGGCCCCCGGCGCCGCGGCGGCACAGCCCCCCAGACGAGGGCGCCGCGGCGGCGCAGCAAACAACCGACAGCGCCACGGCGGCACAGCGACCGGCGCCCCAGCGGCACAGCCCTCGAGCTGACGGTGACACGACGGTACAGCCTTCGGGCCGCCAGCGCAGCGGCGATGGATCCTTCAGGCAGTCGGTGTTGCGGCGGTTCAGCCCCACGGCTGACGATACTGCAGTGATACAGTTGGCGGGCTGCTGGTTATGCAGTGGTGCAACCCTCGCGTTGACGGCGCCGCCGCCGGTGCTGCAGTACCTGCAGTGGTACAACGCCCGCGCTGCCCGCGCTGCAGGCGATGCAGTGGCTCAGCATCACGGGCTGTCAGTGCTGCAGTGGTGCACTCCCGGACTGCCGGCGCCGCAGCGGGACTCCCGGATCGCCAGCGCCGCAGCGGAACAGTCACCGGGGCGCCAGCGCCGCAGCGGCGGAGACCCGGCCACATCAGGTCGCCGGTTGGAGTGCCGATGATGGGCGGTGCAACTAGCTGTCAACGCCGCGGGCTGGTGGAGTCTGGAGAACGGGGATGTGTGTGATTAACGCAAGTCATGACATCGGCCGAGGCAGAAGGCGAGATAGGATGTTACAATAGAAAGTGAGACCGAGTGACCACTCTGACAGAAAGAAGTGAAGTAAACCAAGTTCAATGAAATCAGGCGCTGTGGACAGGGTATAGGGCTGCAACGATTCCTGAGGCCCTGCCCACAAACGCAAAGTTAAGATGAATAACGTAAATTGTGTGAACGAGCCTGGTGGATGACTTAAAAGTAACTTAATTAGTTGTTAATATTGGTCAAAGAAAATTAACTTCGTAACTTTCTTGAAAAGTGACTTACTCAATGGAACATCATGAATGTCGGGTATTTTACTAGCAATGATATTATTCCAGATTCCCGGAGCTCTGGCAAATAGAGTAAACTGATAGTAATTACGCAATCTGTGGTTGGGTATAACACGACCTGACAGCGATAGCACTTGCCCAGAGAAATGTTGATTACTACGTGTTTCACGCAATGGGTTACTTAAAATGAATTTAGTGGCCATGATATTTGGAAGCTTCCCACGAAGGTAGTCATGAAGGATGCAGAGGAGTTGGTATTTAACTAGATCATCAAACTTAAGCAGCTTGAGCTCTTTGAAGAGAGGGGAGCTATGTGTTCCGGGGGAAACCCCAGCTACAATGCGGATAGCACGTTTCTGCGCAACGATGATTGGTTGAAGAGACGTACGATAATTAGAGCCCCAAATACATGCGCAGTAGGTAAGATAAGGTTGGATAAGTGAGTTGTAAAGCAGTGTTGATAATTCTTTATTAAGCAGGTATCTGGCTCTGCCAATGATACCAGTCTGACGACTAACTATACCTGTCACTTTGCTAATGTGGGATTTAAATTTGAGATTTTCGTCTATGAGTACTCCCAAGTATTTTACTGTGCTGGCATGCGTTATTTCGCCTTTTGAAACAGGGATACATATGTTAATGTCTGCATCGTCATTAGAGTAAACCTGATATGCAGTCTTCTGAATCGATAGAGAGAGCCTGTTAGCATGCAGCCATGAAGTAATCCTAGGAAACGATTGGTTTATCATATCTTGCAATTCAGGTTTGGACGGCGCGGAATAAAAGACCGCCGTATCATCTGCAAAGAGCAAAAATTTGGCGATGGGGCAAACTTGATAAAGATCATTAATATAAAGTAGAAATAGGACAGGTCCTAAAACAGAACCTTGCGGGACTCCGCACAATAGCTGTCTTGCACTAGAGAGGGCATGGTCAAACTTGACTCGATGGCTTCTATCAGACAGATAGGAAGAAATCATACTAACGGCATTGTCAGATATGGCATATCTTTTTAGCTTTCTCAGTAATATATCGAAGTTAACCGTGTCAAAGGCACGAGCAAGGTCAAGGTACACACCAACAGTCTTATTGTTGGAAATGAGATTGTCAGTGATAAACTGGTGCAAAATTGAAATAGGCATGTATGTAGAATGGTTGGATCTGAAGCCAAATTGATAATCATAAATAATATTATGCCTGACAAGAAACGACGTGAGCTGGTTATACATAATAATCTCAAAAACTTTTGAAATAACAGGTAGTACTGAAATGGGTCTGTAACTACTAAACAGAGATCTGGATCCGTTCTTGTAGACTGGCGTGATAACTGCAATCTTCAGAGGAGCAGGGAATGTCAGGCTTGAGATACATAGATTTATCAGATGTGTCAGCTGCAAAATGATATGGGATACAATCTTCTTCAATAATTTGGCACTAAGGCCATCAATACCAGCTCCAGTTTCCTTCAAATTTAGGACAATGGACATAACTTCATCTTCAGTGACAGGACTGAATGACATCAGCTCATCAGTAATAAAATTATCCATATAGTCAAGGGGATCAACATCACTGGGACCAAGGGCAGCATCAAGATTAGGTGCAACCTTACTGTAATAGTCATTGAATGACTCAGCTATTAATTGCGGATCAGTGGTAGCACAATCATCAAGAAGAAACCTTGCTGCCGGAGTAGCTTTGTTTTTACATTTTTGAGTAGCCAGAAGTAAATCTTTCCATAACAGCCTAGGATTAAGTTTGTTCTTATGGAACTGCTTTTGAAAGTATTGCTTCTTTGCATGACGCATGGTCAGTCTTAAAGTATTTCTGTACCTCTTGTATTGCAGCTCGTTTTCAGAGCTACGATCTCTAAGGAACCTTTTCAGGAGCTTACTTCTAGTATTAATGCTACGCAATATAGCCGGAGTGACCCAGGGCTGGATGGGAGTAGTTTTTCTGCTGGAAGAAATTGTTGAGAACTTTTCAATTTCATTCCCGATGGTAGTCATAAATACATCACAGGCCTGGTCCGGGCATTGGATGGATGTGAATCCAGAGAACTTCCTTGAAATACTTAATTTTAGCTCGTCTAGTTTAGCAAAATTAAACTTCTTCGATACAGGAACTGCATTTACATTACTGCCCCCAGATTTAATCAGGCTGGAGGAGCAGAACACAGCTTGGTGATCTGCTATTCCACAGCAGATGGTTCCACTGTGAGTAACTGTGCTCAAAGAGTTTGTAAATATGTTATCAATTAGGGTCTCAGAGAAATGTGGGGCAGAGGATATTCGAGTTGGGAGAGTTATAGTAGGATAAAACCCAAAAGAATTTAAGCAGTCCATGAAAGTTTTAGAATCTGACTTAGTATTATAATCGAAGAGATTCACATTCCAGTCACCAGCCCAAAAGCAGCTTTGTTGGGATCTTACAATGTTACTTAGAGCTGACTCAAGGTAGGGTAAAAATAGGGAAAGTGGGTAGGAAGGTGACCTATATGAGGTGCCAACTAAAAATTTTGAGGCACCAGGGTAGGCAACACGCACAATGATACTTTGAAATTCACTTTTAGCAACACATAAGTAATCCAGTTTCTCACAGTATGGAAAAATGTCTTTCCTCACATACATGGCACATCCTTTCCCTATAACTGAGTCTGTTGGTGCAGAATGGAATAACTCGTACTCAGGGAGTTGGAATCCGCATATCAGATCAGGGTGCAGCCAGGTCTCGGACACCAAGACAAAGTGAGCTAAGTGGTTCATATTGGACACCAAAGACACTATCTCATGATAAGTTTGATGAAGGGACCTAGCATTGAGGTGAAGAAATGAAAGTTCATGCCCTAAGAGCGGCCCAGATTCAGGTGGCAACAGGACCTTGCAATTTTGTGCTACATCTGCCAAGTCTGGAATTGCAAATTGGTCATTGCCCATGATGGGTGCATCATCTGGGACTAGCCTTTGAGTTCCATTGTTATTAATGGTGTAGTAATTTACAAGACCAACATTTACAGCTATGATGAGTTAAAAGTGAAAAAAGAAAAAAAAAACAATGAAAAAAATATGAAAAAAGAACAAGAATCAATTGAGGCTAGTCAAGGTACACCTGTAGTATCAATGAGGGTATGCACACTCGCAAAGCCCTAAGGTAAATAACACCCATTTAGGAACTCGACACTTCTTGATTTGGCAATGCGGGACACAGAGTCTCTACTGTGGCAGCACTGCCAGTTTGAGTTGTGCTCACTTTTTTCTTGGACTGCACTTTTTGCCAGTTTCCATTGGGACCAGACCCACCCGCTGAACCGTCAGCAGAGCGCTGACCAGTGGAGCCGTGCACCTGGCGGACAACCACCCCTCCTGGGATGCCTCCTGCTCGGACCCGGACGAGGTGGGGCGCAACATCTACGAGTGGTCGCGGGCCGCGGACTGGAGGGTGCTCAACACCGGGGCGCCCACCCGTGCTGGCTACGGAGAGGGCTCACGTCTCACTGCGCCGGATGTGGCGCTGGCTCACAGGACCCTCGCGGGGCGCTGTACATGGAATATCGGGACAGACCTGGGGAGCGATCATCTCCCTCAGGTCGTCACTGCCACAACGACTGGACACCTCCCACGCCGCGTCAGGAAACCCAAGTGGGCCTTCAATAAGGCAAACTGGACCGCGTTTAAAGCGGAATGCGAGCAGGAGATGGCCAGGATCCCGGCCGGAGATCTCAGCGTGGAAGCCCTGGCAGTGAGGGTGACTGCTGTCATCGCCGAGGCCAGTCGGAACTGGGTCCCCCGGGGCGCGCGCTCCGATCCGAAGCCGTGGGCCGCCGACCCTGACCTGGTGGACGCAATATCGGAAAGGCGGGAAGCGAGAGCGGAGCTCCAACGGGCCCCCTCGGAGGAAACAAGAGCCCGATGGAAAGCTGCCAAAACAAGAGCAGCGGAACAAGAATCTACCGCAAGAAGGAAGGCATTCCAGGACTTCGCCTCCAACGAACTAAACCGCACGACCTCTATCGGGAAGGTGTCCAAGATACTGAAGAAGATGGAGGGTGCCGTACAGAGTGCATGCCCCGGCCAGGCGATCAACGGGGACCGCGGCCAGCTGGCTGTGGAGGACCGTGCCAAGGCCGAGGCATTCATCTCAAGTTACGCAAACGTGAGCAGGAACGTACGCCTACGACACCGGGACCGTGCGGTCAAAGCGGAAATCGTCGAAGCGAAGTCGCGCCCGTGTTCATGTGAGGGCCGAAAAACCGACGCGTGTCAACCCTTCTCGGAAGAGGAGATGGAGGCCCAGCTCAGAAAACTGAAGATGAGGAAGGCCCCCGGCCCAGACGATATTTGCGCCGAGCACCTGTCACACCTGGGCTCTACGGCGCGGGGAGTCATCCTCTCCCTCATCAACCGCTCCTGGGATACCGCTCTCATCCCCTCGACCTGGAGAAGGGCAACCATTATCCCAATTCCTAAAGCAGGCAAGAACCCGGGCTCGGTGAGCGGCTACCGTCCCATCAGTCTCACCAGTCACCTGGCGAAGCTGGCTGAACGGATGGTCGCCGCTAGACTAACCTACGTGGCGGATAAGAAGCGCCTGGTTCCGCCCGAACAGGTTGGTTTCCGACGAGGCCGAGGCGCAGAGGAGAGCCTTGCCAGACTGATCCAGACAGTACAGGACGGCTGGAACCGGCCGAAGCCACGGGGACGCCCGGTAGACGGATCTACCGCTGACAAGTTCGTCCTGCTGGCCTTCGATTTTAGCCGCGCCTACGATACAGTGGACCACCGGATGCTCTACTCAAAACTCCTCCGTCACCTCCCGAGGTGCATGGCCACGTGGGTGTTCGGCTTCCTGAGGGACCGCCGAGCCAGAGCCGAGGTGAATGGGGTGCGCAGCTCGGAGCGCCCCTTTCGAGCGGGCCTGCCACAGGGGTCGGTCCTGGCCCCCACCCTCTTCACCCTCTGGTCCGCCGACCTCATCGAGGACCTCGGCCGCGTCCCGAGGACGTCAGTCTTCGCGTATGCGGACGATACGGCGACACTGAGCGCAGGAGCCTCGATGCCCGAAGCAAAGGCCAGAGCGCAGCAGGCAGCGGACACCCTAGCGGGGTGGGCGCGCCGCTGGAAAATGAAGATCGCCGGCCAAAAAACACAAGCCCTCGTCCTCTCCCAGTGGAGCAAGGATGCCACTGACTTCAAGCTCAAGGTTGATGGTGCCGAAGTCAAGGGAAGCCCTCACCTGAAGCTCCTCGGCATCACGCTAGATAGGCTTCTTCATTTCGGCGAGCACTGTGCCAGTGTGAGGAGAAAAACCAAACCCCGGATCGCCCACCTGCGCTCCATGACGAACCGGTCGTGGGGACTGCAGGAACAGCAGCTCCGGACGGTGGCCAATGGCTACATCAGAGGAGCCCTCGAGTATGCGGCATCGGCGTGGCTACCCGCCACGCCCCCCGGACATGTCGAGCAGCTGGACCGCGAGCTACGATCGGTGGCTCGCGTGGTGACCGGCTGCACACGCTCAACCCCGGTAGCACCGCTCATGGCAGAGGCCGGACTACCAGCCGCTCAGGTCAGGCGAGGCACTCTGGCCACCAGGATGCTCTGCCTGGCGAGATCGCTACCTGAAGACGACCCGCTGCGAGTGATCGCCGATCAAGACCCCCCTCGCCGACTGAAGTCGACCACTGGTTGGAGACGCCTAGGGAGAGAGGCCCTCCGAGCATGCCACCTGGAGGATGTGCCGGTGGAGGAGCGCCTGCAGGTGATGCTCCCCCCGTGGTCTGACCCGGGCACCATCAGGATATCCCCGAACATGAGCGGGGCTGCTAGCCGGGACGCCCCCGCCGCGATTCGCCGCCAGACCGCCGAGAACTACCTCGCCACCTTCCCAGAAGCCGCTACCTGGATCTGGAGCGATGGCTCGGCGGAGGGCGGCACGACGAACGGCGGCGGCGGCGCCCTCCTCATACTCAGGAACGGGGAGGCCAGGGAGATCAGGGTCGCCGCAGGACGCCTGTGCTCCAGCACCCGCGCCGAATTGTGCGCTATCAAAGCGGCGCTGGAGGAGGTCAGCAACCTATCAGGTGCCGAGGCAGAGGGACCCGTGGTCCTGTGTACCGACTCCCAGGCGGCGCTGTCCATGCTGGCCGGAGGGGCGGGATCGCAGACCACCCCGATGGGCGCGGCGATCTGGGCCCTGCTGCTCAGCATCTCCGCCAGAGGCCAAGAGGTGATGCTGCAGTGGGTACCAGCGCATTGCGGTATCCCCGGCAACGAAAAGGCGGACGAGCTGGCGAGAGAAGCAGCCGGCCTCCAGCAGGAGGCGCCAGCGGATGTCCGCACCATCACGGGCGCCGTGGCCAGGACGGCTGCAGAGGCATGGCGCAAGTCGTGGCCGGATTCTTTCTTCCGGCGAATTTGGGGAGACCGGATGCCGAGCCCGGTCTCCGGCGTGAGCAGGAGCGAGGCGGTGGATGTACACCAACTGAGGGCCGGTCACTGGGGAATGGCCCGCCAGTATCTCCACCGTATCGGCCGCCTTCCGACGAACTCGTGCCCCGGCTGCCCCGAGAAGGACTGCCCTGCGGCGCGATGTATCGTGTGCAAGGAGGAGGCGGACACACCGGAGCATGTGCTGCTCCGATGCCCGAGTCTCGCCGGACTGCGCCTTCGGTTGCTCGGCAACATACACGTGGACCCTGCGCAGCTGCGCGACGGCGACGTCGTCGCGGCCTTGGCCCGCGGCTTCAGGCGCCATCTGGAGCCGCTGGCTGACGGGCGACCCTAGAGGTCGCCCGGGAGGAACAACAACAACAACAACCTGGCGGACATGGTCTCGAATGTCCATTGGAGAGATGGTAACTCTTTTACCATCACAAAGACATTTGATCTGCTGTCTAGATGCACCAAAAGGAATTTCAATGGGTTTCACATCCTTGCTGTCGGATATCTTGGCAAAGATCTTCCCACCCTGCGTATAGTACGACAAGATAGGGTTATCGTTCTCCTTCTTCAGGTCCCGGAGAACATTTATGGTGGCAAGCCGTTCAGATGTCAGTGATTCAAAGATCAAGAGGCCTTTTCGCTTTGGCTTGGTACGAGCTCTGTACACTCTTTCTGCATCATCAAGGGAAACAAACCTAACCAAGATCACCTTTTGGTTTCGCAGTCTGTGGCAGGCACAAATATCCCTTGGATCTAGATCAAGGACACCCAAGTACTCTTTCAGCAAGTTGATGACATACTGTCTAAGGTTCTCGCCTCTGGCTTGAGGACCGACCGCTTGGCCAGTGAGCAGGAGGGTCTGCTTCCTCGAATACATCTGTTGGGCCTCAAGTCTGACAGCCAGGTCTGCCTGATCCTGTTGCAGTTCAAGCTGCTCTGAAGTAACCTGGCAGAGGTTGTCTTCGACTCCCTCAAGCCTTGTCACAGTTTCAGAGTGGTTCAGAGAGAGTGAGTCGAGGGAGGCTTCAAGTTTTTCCAGTCTTTCAGTCAGAGATGCTACCTGACTTTTAAGAGCAGCATTTTCAGTAGCCAGCTTCTCAATTTGATCTTTTTGTGATGGTGCCATGTTTATATACAATCAAATAGATCACGAATGCAAAAATTAAATCATCCACCAGTGCACCAGACTAGCCGTAGATGACTAATCAAGATAACGGAACATAGCGAGCTATGGGCTGATTTATCAGATAGCTATAAAGAAAAATTAGGAATAGCAAACAACCTAGTGAAATAAATTTTCTCACCTTGAGAGCAAAAACGACAATTGCAAACGACTGAGATGTGAGCGACACGTGTCACCTTCACAAGGGCAAAGACAGATCAAGGATTCGGTATAGCCCAGCCAACGAAAAATGAACAGGGGCCAACACTACTGTAAATGACGTCACTGGTTCGCGGTACAGCCTGTGCTAGAGCCTTCGAAGCCCTTCGAAGCGACCAGCTTCGAGTCTATGTTCACGGCTAGGGGAAGGGACAGAATTTGGTAGCCGGATCGAAATGTGGTAGCATATGGAGAAGCGCGCCAGATTCGAACAAGATGAAACGGGCGGCGCCAATATTGCCGCACTAAAGAATACAACCCTTAGAAAACGAGAAAAAATATGAAAATACACAACCAGAAGTGAGATACAAGCAATACCAGACAATCCTTCGTACAAAAGTGGTCACTCAATGCTCACTTACCACCAGATATAAGAAAGGAACAGGAAAATCACGGAGGGCAGCGTCCGCCATCCACCAAGCCCGTCAAGGTTTGTCAAGTCACCCAAGTCAAGTCACTCCTTCTCCAATCATAAAACTGAGGATCTGGCTCTCATTTGGGTCACGTTTTACGTTCGTATTTTTTAGCCATACGTTTTCACGACTGTGTGCGGTGGATCACACAACAGACATCACGTTGGTTTTAGAGCCTTTTGCATACTGACCACCCGTCAGCTGGTTTCCGGTGACTTTATTACGCTGTCTGTGGCCCATGACCTGCACAGTGCACAGATCGAGACCATGAGACCACCGGGCTCCGGAGGGGCGGCTGAATAGCGGGGAGGGGGAGGGGAGGAGGCAGATAGGGTAGAGGAGTGACCGAGCGGAACCGAGCGGCCGGCAGGGGGTTCTCAAACATGTCAATGAAGTGTGAGCATTGAGTTTTGAGGGTGTCGCCTCGGCGCCGCGAGGAGCGTCGGCAGGACGCCGTCGGCCCTGTCCTCCCCGGTGTGGCCGGAGGCGTAGGTACTTACATTTGGCGTCGGAACGTCCCCGACGGCCATTTGCCCCAGTTTCGGGGCCCTGCCGGCGCGTCGGACGGCACGGAGGGAGATTCGGGTCTCGGTTTTTGGTAAATAGCTTCGCAAAAAACTGCCGCAGAGCCTAGCATCATCGTGTTCGCATCACTCAGGCGCGTCGAATGGTATAGTTTTTGTTTGGGTGAGGTCAACATGAGGTGTTGACCTCGGGTCACGGTCAGGTCAAATCCCCCCAGGTCACTAACTTGGTCGAAGGAAGTCATGTCGCATAATATCATTCGATTCGGCAGGTCTTCCTGAGTCCATTGGTGGCTTTCCCGACTCGCTAGCTCAATTTGATCAGGAGTTATTGACGACAAAATTTGTGACCCTGGTGACGTCATAAATGACGTCACGCAAGGTCAAAATGCAAAAGTGAAGGATCCAAACTGGCTAGTAGTGCATGAAATCACGATTCCGTGTGCTTGAGATGGTTTGAGATCGTTCCAGGCGCCAAAATAGTAGTTTTCATTTTTCCCATTGACCCTATACCTAATGTGAGGTCACGTGACCGACCTGACCTCATGTGACCTCTAGGAAAAATTCTGAGATCAATACAAGTTGTAAGACCTCTGGAGGATCCTAGGTCTTGTAAGTGTCATCTCCCTGTGAGAGCTCCTCTGGCACTGAGGGCGTTGCGAAGTTGCGACATCTGAAGACCGTGCAGAGGTTAACTTATGACGTCATAGGTCAGTGACCTGACCTGACCCGAAAATTTGGTTGGTGTCAAAGGGTCCGGCTGGAATCAAAGGTTAGGTATGCCATCTTTCAGCTCTCTATAGCCAGCGTGTTCGGAGCTATCATGAAAAAACCCTAGGAGGGGGGGGGGGGCACCCACTTCCCCTCGGCCGGCGAGGGTTAAGGGTAACAATGACTTACTTTGAAATTGTGCTGCTTATTATTACGAGCGAGCGAGCGAAGCGAGCGAAGCGAGCTTTTCAATACCTATAACGAAAAAATCTCAGTATGAGCGGCCCGGCCCGGCCCGGCCTGTAACGCTTTTGAGAGGCTTATATCTCAGCAGCCGCTGGACCGACTGGCCTGCGGTTTTTTTTTTTTTTTGCTGGGTAGCCCCATCCCGGGTGGGTACCCCGTAATTGACTACTTTTGATACATCTCAGTGACCGTCGTGGCACGTGCCACGTGAAAAGTCGTTCAAGCTGTTTTGCAAAAGTAGTGATTTTGAGAGGCTCATATCTCATCAGCCGCTTGGGCGATTGACTTGCGGCAATTTTTGTAGGGTAGCAGCATCCCTTCTACCAAAAATAGGATACTCTCGATGCATGTGGGTCACCTCCAGTGCACGTGCAAAATACAACAATAAGAGGTGTCAAATTTGTTCCCATTTTAACCCTCGCCCGTAAACGGCGATCTGCCACCTTCGCCCATGCAGGGGGGGGGGGGTTGGTGCGACCCCCCCTTGGCGTTTGAAAACGGAGCGTCGTAGAGCTTAGCGGAAAAGACCACCGGATTGCTCTCGCCGAGATCTCGCGATTGGTGGTATATTTTTTGGTCCTAGGTCAACATTTGACCTACTTTTGACCGGTCAAAGGTCAAATTTTCGGAAAAAATAGACTTTTTTCAACTTTCGGCGGCGATTGCGGCAAAACGGTGGGAGATATCGACTTAAAACCTTCACTTTCGTGTTCCTTGATCAATTCTCTATCGTTTGGTATGTATTTCGTTTCCCTAGCTCTAAAAATGGCGCGTTGGGAGCGCCGGAAGTCGGCAAGGTCACAGTCGGCGGCAGAAATTCGAAAAATCAAAATTTAAATTTTTGAAATCTGATTGTATTTTTGGATTTGGGAGGTCCATTTGCTCCCTATATAAGCTAATATTGCTGCATATTCCCATTGAGGTAACAAGAATTAGCAAAATAGTGGTTCGGGCGCTTTTCAAAAATAGTACCGGACGCTGTTCCTCTTGTGACGTCATAGCTCCGTGACCTGACCTGACCGGGTCAAGTTTCTTATACCATATGATAGCCAATATTTGCCCCAACATGCATGGGAAGTTTCATCACGATCCATCAACCGATGTCCGTACCATCGGCAGGAAACCTCGGGCGTTGGCACTCAGTTTGTGAAAATCCGGCCGGAGGCTGTTCCCTTTGTGACGTCATAACTCCGTGACCTGACATGACCCGGTCAAATTTTTTTTTATCAAAAGATGCGCAAGGTTTGCCCCATAAGGTACCCAAAATTTGGCGGCGCTGCACGCCGCCGTTTTTGCACTATTTCCGAAAAGCCTCAGGGGGGGGGTTACACCAACCCCCCCTACATGGGCGAGGGTTAATAACTCGGTAATTACTGGGGCGATTTCGCTGAAACTTGGCATACAGGTAGGCACCCACCAGGCAATGCATTCCCATGTGTTGCGGTTAAGGTGCTACTGCACGTGCGCACGTGCAGGAGGCGCTGCCAGATCTCGAGAACGGCTGGGCCGATTGCGCTCAAATTTGGTACACGGTTGGGGACCAGTTAGTAGGGTGCCGTGCAAAAGTCAGTTTTGACCCCGTTTGCACGTGCGCACGTGCAGAATGCCGCTTCCAGATCTCAGGAACGGCTGGGCCGATTGCGTTCAAATTTGGTACACCGCTAGCGACTGGTTAGAAGGGTGCTTTGCGCAAGCCCGTTGGAAGTACCCTCTCGCTCTTCCGCACGTGCAGGGCTCACTATCTCGCTCGCTCGTTCTTCGCCCAAAAGGCGTTTTACTGGTTAAATAATGACCCGTGAGAACTTTGTGTTGTGTTATGTGAAATATCGTGCTGTGTCAGAATGCCGGGAAAGTTTAAAACTCAGTAGTCACAAGCTAGGTATAGGTGAATTCAATTAACCCGGCAGGCGGTGGGCCTCCCGGCCACCTTCCGCGCGGTGGGGGGGGGGGGGGGGGCATTTTTTTTGCCCCCCTCCCGTATCTCCGAAACTACTGGACGGATCCGTAAAAATCAAGCGGCATTCGATAGCCCTGTCAAATTTGCTGATGTTAACAAATTTCATTGACCTCGGGGTCACCGATGACGTCACAGGTCAGGTCAAAGATAAAATGTTTCACCGTTCACGGGTCTTCTAGGGAATGTGCTATTACAACGAGGAAAACGCATTTTGTCGAAAATCAGCGATAGGGCGTCAGTTGCCTAGTACATATGTCGCTATAGAGGTCACTGACAATACCAGGTTAGGTCACAGGTCAGGTCACCAAAGGTCAGCACATGAACCCAACTTTACTAAGGTTGTGCGAACTGCGATGCATGTTTTACGGCCAATTTTTCATTTCTAACTCAATGGTGTTGGTTATAAGACCATCAGGTACGGCTCAGGTCACTTTCTGGTGGAGGTCAGGCCAAGGTCAGGTCAAAAAAAGGTCAAATTGTAAAGTTGATAGTTTTGCATATAATGGGTATTGATTCGGTGCAAATCGTCACGGGGAGTCTAATGAAGGTCTTTGTTTTGCGCTACGAGCTCGAGAATTGCAAAAAATTGAGTTTGAAAATTTGACGTCATCGATTTTGAACAGTTTTTTCGCTATAACATGGCAAAAAAAAGAGGTAGGTATCGATCTCAAATTTGGTATGTGGATAGAAGATGGTAAGTGCTATCACATATATTTCGGGTTTATCGAAATTCAAAAACCTTTTTGGATTTTTCGGCTATTATATTCATTTTTTTGGGGGGTGGTCAAAATCCAAAAAATTCACAAATTCGAGATAACAGTTTTATAGCCCTGTTAATTCTTCACCTTTTATGTCAGAAACATTTTTTCTGTATCTCTAAAGCTGTAGGACAGCTAAAGTCTAAAGTGACAGCTATTCCCGCGAAACCTTTTTTTGTCGAAAATGGCAGAAATGACGTCACTCCGACGTCATTAACGGCCAACCTATCATAGCCCTTGGAAAATTTTCGGTCACAATGTGCAATAGCTATTGACGGGAGGAACTGAAAGTTTGGTGACGATCGGCGCAGCGGTTCTGGAGATATATCGAAAAAAACTAAAGAGGGGGGGGGGGGCAAAAAATGCCCCCTCCCCCACCGCCTGGAAGGTTAAAGGAAATAGTTCACTTTCACGAAATTATATTTTTTGCAATGGATTTATGATTTTTTATGTTCAAAATGATCAGCAAAGAAAATAAAACCTTTTTATAACAAAATATTATTTTCTATATTTTTGATATAGGAAGAACTTTTCAGTTTCTGTAAGGCACACGCGATCCAGTATGAAAAGAGCATGGGTCCCGAAAATTCTTCAGAAGCTAGAGAAATTATCGCGGCCACCGGCATTTGGGCGATCTGAGGCCTCTTGCACCAAAATCCTCTTGCACCAATGCTTGGATTATTTTGCATCGTATACCCAGTCCAAGTCTCAAATGTAACAATTTGCGTGCAAAATTTAGCAAGCACATGTAGGATTATGTATTGGGCTATTGCAAACCAATTTACCACCCTTAGATTAGCTTATTCTGAAACCGGTTTTTCGATTTTACCTAGCTAGGTAGTTTGGTGCAAGAGGCCTCTGCTCATGCTTTGTTACTGGAGCGCCTCTGAAGAATTTTCTGAATAATTTTCTTTTGTTACTGGAGCGTTTCTGAAGAATTTTCGGGACCCATGCTCGTTTCATACTGGATGCAAATATATGCAAGGCACACAACCTCAACGCAAGGCACCTTTTTCGGGACGAGAAATAGAATATCTTTGCCTAGGGTGATCGTTGGGCTGTAAAAGCTCCTGATTTATGCTCGTCTCAGCCCAAGCTACGGAACTGCTATTCCAGTTAAAAACCCATGTTAAAATGTGAACTATTTCCTTTAAGTCATCTCTTGAAAACTATTTTTCATTACTTATAAATAATCGGCTGATTCTCAAGTTTATTACACTATCCACATACAAGTAGCAAAGCATCTGATCTCAGGAGTGCCTGAGCTGTGAGACAGGGAATCGTTTTTTTGCGCATGCAAATTGCAATCCTTGAGAAACCCTGCAGAAATGTTACATACAACGTGCGCCATTGTGAAACCGTATGCGTGGCGCGTCGGGCCAAGCCCCTTGTGTAGCAGCATGTCGTGGGCTGCACGCTTCAGCCAATATGAACACTGTCTCAAATCGCTGCAGTCCACAATGTCCAAACACACCCAGAAAAAAAAGGCCGGCGCAGCCGTCAGGTCTCCTAAAATGTGACAAGCACCGGATGGCTATATTTTCAGTCGAACTGGAATGCCAGCAGCCAGGCCCTATCCTTCAGTCGCTTAGTTAACAAGGAAGGTGCAACTGTCTCCCCGATAGCAATCAGTTTACACATGACATTGCGGGCCGCCGACTACTGTGATAGCCACTAAATGGTGTAGTTTTTGCATTTTGTTACGTAGACCAGTCGTTCTATGGTATAAGACCCTGGCGTTCTTTGCAAATAATTATGCTGTTACAAGCTACTCTAAACGGAAAATTTACCCGGAATACAGACACGTTGAGTGAAAGGTAGCGTCCTCATTTAATGAGTCACCAGCCTGCAGATTTGTTGATATATAACTTGTCAGAAGCTTTGCAAGGAAACGGAATGAAACGGTGGCAAATGAAGCTAGCAACTAAACTAATGCGATAGGATCAACTATCGATATGATCTTTTCCTGCCAGCGCAAAAGATGAAGTACTTCCAACGACAGTTATCAATAGGGTCAGGTCATGCGCTATCAATAATTTTATCAAAATGTCAGGCAAGCCAGAACTTCAGACATCACAATAATAGCATTAGGTAGGTATGTAACCGTAAAAGCGATCAGAGTTAAAAGATAAGTTAAGTTCAAAATCATTACTTTATATCATTGCTCAAAAAATCATATTGCGCTGTTTTGGCAGTTTATTTTGGTTACATTAATGATAACACTAGCAAATGGGGAGTAACTACTGACGTAATGAGCCACATGTAGAGTACCCATACACACTGTAAGTAGAGCCGAATTTAGAGCTGTTTCCGGCTACCAGCACCGCCTGTGTATTGTTGCCAGTTTCCAAACACATGGATAAACGGTGACTTTTCCCGCAACACCGAGCTGCGGTCTCACTAAATGTCCAGCAATTATGACAGATAACAAGAGATGACGCGTATAGTTCAGGAGATTGGCGCCTCTGTGCACAGAGGAGCACTATTTGGCTGCCGAGCCCGAGACATCCTTCCGTACGCTGAAAATTCTGCATAAGACGAACTTGGTGGCATTGGGTCAGTGGATGCTCTATGTAGGTAGCAGAAAGATGAATATCACCATGGTGCCGATGACCATCGATTAATGAGAGATACAAACCAACCAATAACAAAAGAATTAACCCGCGCCCCAGTGGCGGTCTCAGCCAACTTCATCCTAGTGGGGGGGGGGGGGGGATATGTTACCACTCACCTCTAGCTAAAAAACTAAGAGGGCTAGAAAAACGCGGTAAAAAGCAGTCGATAGCTCTCAATGCGTACGTTTGAAAGTATTTCAGTCATTTTTCATCATACAGCAATATGGGGGTCACTGAAGGTCATCAAAGGTCAAAATTTGCCAAATGTCATTATATTTTTTTCAGAAAACATGCATTTATCTCAGGAACTATGATAGCTAGAAAAACGCATGGAAAAGCAATCGACAGCTTAAGAACTCTTCTTTTGATAAGGTCATTATCAAACTTGACCTCAGGTCAATGGTTTAGCCTCCAGAGGGCAAAAACTCCAAAAATAGCTGTTTTTACGAAAAGCGTTTTTCGACAATAACTTTTGACTAAAAAAAGCCACGACATTTATATTGCCAAAATCGTGTTCCTCTCGCCGAGACGCGTCGAATGAACTACAATTTGACCTTGAAAGGTCAACCTGAAATTTGACCTCAGGTCAAGGTCATGACCTGACCGGAAAAAGCCATGTTGCATATCAGTCGATGCGTCTTAACAAGACAAACACAATGAGGCCATCCCCAGCGTCTTATCTCTTTCCAATCGAGAGTTATTGGCAAAAAGCTGTTTCCCAGCCAGCAATTTTGCTCCGGGCCCAAGCAGGCTCAAGTGCGGTTTGCCCGAGATTTTTAGTCGGGCTAAAGTCGGCTAGGGCTTGGGCTAAAGTCGGCGTATGACACAAAAACGCCGACTAAAGCCCATGCTCTGCCGGAGGTATGCCCGCTCTGCGAGCTCCGGACAGCCGTAGTTAAGCCCTAGTTGAGCGACGATTGGCGTTAGCCCGATTTAAGCCCGAGCAGTGAATCCATTTATATAATGGAGATTACTCTGGGCCCGAGCGGGCTGAACTCCGGCAAACCCACTCTGTGTGCCCTGTCTATCCCGACTTAAGCCATAGAATTGAATGGGGTTTATACATTGCAAACTGCTGTGGCTTTGCTCGGGTTCGGCTCGAGTGACGGCTCCTGTTTCCTCAAGTCTCGACTTGACTTCATCTTGCTTTTGCTTCACACTGGATCAATAGCAAGGAGCAGCCAATGCACTTTCAGCAGGCTGTACGGTTTCAATGCATATTTAGAATTGTTACGGTCACTCATATGCTCTGTTAACCGGTCATCGAGCATTGCGAAAGGAAAGTAGTGGTTGACTTTGATTGAATGTATATTTCAAACGACTACAGACACGTCAAATCAAACACAAATACATCAAAACAGTGGACTGCAAACTGCAGCAATAATATGGCATGAGTCATGAAAAAGCGCCATCAAAACTATAAAACAATCACAAGGCCCGCTAGCCTCCGTCCCCGTTCATAATACTTGGTTGAACACTCAACCAAAAGCATAAAGTAAGGACAGCACAGCAACTAATCGCTCATAAGACATAAAGCAATTAGCAAACAATCGTTTATAAGGAACTTCACTCTGGTGAATGGGAGCTTTGGAGGCGTCTGGCTCCTTCACACACACACACACACACACACACACACACACACACACACACACACACACACACACACACACACACACACACACACACACACACACACACACACACACACACACACACACACACACACACACACACCCCTACTTGTAAGCGCTCACTCGTCAGGACCATGACACCCCACCGACTTGACAGGACCGGGTGATTTACGGAGGCTAGTTGCTTTTTAAGATCGAAACATTTATTTACAGCACATATACAAGAATCAAAAACATTTTGAATCAATATTTCTCTCGTACAATGATATCGATATTCTGCGTGTAAGCACCGACCCGTCAGGACCGACCGCCCGCTGGGTGGTTGACAGTCCGTCAGGCAGGTGCGGTGACCCTAATTAGGATCGGAATGTGAAGGGACAGACGGTGGCTCGGTCGGAAGGCAAATGAGGTAAGGTTTAAAGAGGGAGTAAAACGGGCTGGCCCCATGCACGTGTAAGTTCTCCCGGCGTACCGCTCGCCGGGACAAGGAGGGAGGAGGGGAGTGGGGGGGGGGGTCAGCGGCCCGTAAAGTTGTGAATATATATGCAGAGCGGGTAAGCCCATCAAATTACGCGTAACATCCCTACGCCATACAACATAATTCGGCCACATAACTTGATTTATACTATCCGGATATATAATAATTGAATGAGGACATTTACTCCACAAGAAATCGTTCGGGTCGGAGCTTTCGAATTGTATTACAAAGCTTCGTCAGCGTATCGTAATCGGGTTCGGGGGTATCGGTCGCATCATTTAGGGCGATTCGTCTTTGGCAGACAAGGACATGTCACAGAATACAGATAGTAAAATAGACAAATAGCACGTGACATTCTATGATAAAACATTTAACATATATGAAAAAGAAGGAAATATCTCATAAGCGATATACATTCTAATTATACCTAAATCTGTTAAATAACAAAGGTTATTACGGAGCGAGCGAAGCGAGCGGAGTCTTACGTAGAATAACGGAAATTTCTGAGTATGAGCGGCCGGCCGGCCGGCCGGCCGGCCGTGGGGACGCTCTTCAAAAGCTAATATCTTAGGAACGGGACATCCGATTGACAAGCGGTCTTCTTTACTGAATGTCACTTGGACGTAAAAGTTCTGTGGTGTGATGGCCACCATGCGTTCTTGCCAACCACCGCACGTGGCGCGTGGTAAAGTTGGACATTTTTTAAGAACCCCCAAAATTGCAACCTCAATAACGGCACAACGGCTGGGCCGATTGAATTGAAACTCGGTACACAGTTAGGTCTCCATCAGATAATTCATCTGCATGTGTTAGGGTTGGGGTGCTGCTGCACGTGCGCACGTGCAGGGGTCGTTTCCAGATCTCGAGAACGGCTGGACCGATGGCGCTCAAATTTGGTACACGGTTAGGGACCAGTTAGTAGGGTGCCGTGCACAAGTCAGTTGGGACCCATTTTGCACGTGCGCACGTGCAGGGTGCCGCTTCCAGATCTCGAGAACGGCTGGGCCGATTGTGCTCAAATTTGGCACATCGCTAGAGACCGGTTAGTAGGGTGCCGTGCACAAGTCAGTTGGAGGTACCCCCTCGAAATTTCGCACGTGCAAGGCCCACCCTCTCGCTCGCTCCGTTAGTCGCCCCATAAGGCGTTATACTGGTATAAAGTGATTACGGAGCGAGCGAAGCGAGCGGAGTCTTACGTAGAATAACGGAAATTTCTGAGTATGAGCGGCCGGCCGGCCGGCCGTGGTCACGATTCTGCGACGCTTATATCTCAGCAACCACTTGACCGATTTACATGCGGTAATTTTTGTAGGGTAGCTTCATTCCTTCTACCAAGTATTGGACGATTCTCGATGCATGTGGGTGACCCCTCATGCACGTGCCACGTGCAAAACGAAGAGGTGTCACTTTTGTAATAGTTGCAATATCTCGGTAACTACTGGGCCGATTGCGCTGCAAGTTGGCATGTAGGTAGGCACCCACTAGGCAATGCATATCCATGTGCCAGAGTTGGGGTGCTGCTGCACGTGCGCACGTGCAGGGGTCGTTTCCAGATCTCGAGAACGGCTGGACCGATTGCGCTGAAATTTGATACACGGTTAGGGACCAGTTAGTAGGGTGCCGTGCACAAGTCAGTTGGGACCCATTTTGCACGTGCGCACGTGCAGGGTGCCGTTTCCAGATCTCGAGAACGGCTGGGCCGATTGTGCTCAAATTTGGCACATCGCTAGAGACCGGTTAGTAGGGTGCCGTGCACAAGTCAGTTGGAGGTACCCCATCGAAATTTCGCACGTGCAAGGCCCACCCTCTCGCTCGCTCCGTTAGTCGCCCCAAAAGGCGTTATACTGGTAAATAGTAATAAAGACCTACCTATATATAGCAAGTGATATAAACATGTATGCAACATCAATAGATAATAGGCTAACAAAGGTACCAGGTATATAAAATACACTATAAACGACCAAGGTTAAGAATAAAAATGATAGAAATGATCAAAAACGCTCCATCAATAGGCTAGAACATTCACAACAAAAAACATTAATAAAAGGAGGATATACAGTTCACGAGAAAAGTAGCCATATGCAACAACCAATGGGGGGGGGGGAGGCGTGAAATATATAAAAAAGACAAGTCAAAATCGTACAAGCTTTTAGCGGCAGGCAGTAGGCACTGCGGATAATGGGTAGCCAGCGATCCTGTAGCATAGCACCTGAATTCCTGTTCAAATTGGCATCATTTGAATACAATTCGAATCATTGAATACAATTCGAAAGTCCCGACCCGAACGATTTCTTGTGGAGTAAAGTCCTCATTCAATTATTACATTAGCAAACTCCACATCATGCCCTTTAGTGTATCCTAATATATTTTACCTCAGTTTATATAGCTATGCCGTCATATGTTGGCCCGAAATCTGCGGTTCTCATGATGTATGAAAAGTTCCTGCCCGCTTATGAGTGCATTGGTGGGATTGCATATGATATAAATGATGCCAATAATAGTGTTAATACGATGTCACATCCCACAAAGGTCTCATTGGACCGAAGGGGTCCATTCCATCACAGCAAATACGAACCCAACCTACTCGTACAATATGTAGGCTTTCCACTCATAAAGCATGAGCCACTTTACAGCGACTTCTGGCCATGCTGTGTTGTACACACACAGCAGAGCTGAACAATCGATTTTGAATATGTAAGGGCATATTTGTGTTATATTGTTAACTGGCGGATCCAGGGGGGGGGGCGGGGGGCAGGGGCTAAGGCCCCCCATTCGTAACTCACCAGGGCGGCAATATAAATTAGCCCCCCCCCAATGCACCGGAATTGGTCATTAACCTTCACCCCAGTGCCACGATGGGACCACCGCCGGAATTGGCGCGACATTGGTGGATTTGCCGACCTTTCCCAAATTTAGTTAAAATGTATCACATAGTTCAGAAATGTCCATGGACCACGAATCTGCAAATATTTTTCGTCCATGGTGTACAGCGTCCACGCCACATCAGCCCCAACACAAAGTTCCTTGACAAGCATCGTAGACCCCTTTTCGCACGGAGAAAAGTAGCAGCTAATTTAGGCAAAAAAAAATATATACCTATATTAGACGGCTTCATCAATATTTTCGGGGTCTAGCCTGATAGTTAAGACCATGGGTTTCACGATGGAAAGAAAAACTTATAACGGAATATATAAATCATATTCACATGTTAAGTTTCCTGAGATGTTTTTCAAATTGTGAGTTAATTTTGTTGTTATAGATATTCTGGAATGCCGATATAAAAAGTCCCGCTAGGTCCCGCTCTTCTTTTATCTTTATGGTGTTTATTAATTAATTACCTTTCAGAAAATGTATAGTTCAGCTGCCTCAGCCTGCCACAGCGAAAATGAGGGCCATTTTTTACTCAGGTCACCGGTGCTGCCCGTGCGCGGTTACCGCGAGACGGCCGGAAGCTGTGAGTAACAGAACTTCAGGAGTTATACAAGGTTGACAAGTGCCAACTAAAGTTTTGTCCGTGCCGCCCCCATCCCATAGGTTTTTTTTCGCGATAGCTCCGAACACACTAGAGATATAGAGCTGAAACTTGGCATATCTAATCTTTGATTCAAGCCAGATTCTTTGACACCAATCGCATTTTTGGGTAAGGTCAGGTCACTGACCTATTACGTCATAAGTGAACCTCTGCACGGTCTTCAGATGTCGCAACTTCGCAACGCCCTCACTGCCAGAGGAGCTATCACAGGGAAATGAAACTTGCAAGATCTAGTATCCATTACGAGTCTCATAGCTTGTATATCTCGGATTTTTCCCAAAGGTCATATGAGGTCAGGTCATTTTCGTGACCTCACCATTAAAAGTAAATGGGGAAAAATAAAAACTGCTATTCTGGCGCCGGGAACGATCTCCAACTATCTCAAGCACACAGAATCGTGATTTGATGCAATCCTTGTAAGGTTAGATGCGTCACTTTTGCAATGTTGACCTTGCGTGACGTTTTTATGACGTCATCAAGGTCATATTAGTTTTTCGTCAATAACTTCCGATCAAATTGAGCTAGCGAGTCGGGAAAGCCACCAGCTAGCGACTCAGGAAGACCTGCAAAATCGAATAATATGCGACATGACCTCTTTCGACCAACTTCGTGACCTGGGGGCGCTGACCTGAACGAAGTTATTCACCAAAAACTGAACCGTAACTTGAGGCACTTGACCTGACCTCAGAGGTCACCGGTTGACCTAGGACCTTAACCCTCGCCGGCACAGGCGGGGGTTGATGCAACCCCCCCCCCCTAAGGTTTTTAGCGAATAACTCGCGTAAAAAGCGGCCGATCGCGACGAAACTTTCAGTACCCTCGCATTGATCAATTTTACACCTACCCTGAAAATGTCATGACCCTGACCCAAATGACCTTTGACCTGTGACCTCTTTTCCGAGACCATGTTTGGCCGAAATCGCGATTCGGCGAATAGGTGTCCCATAAGTTCCTTCTCACCTAATTTTTTTTTCTTTTAGAGACTCGTATTTAACCCACGAGCCGCTGGGGGGGGGCATAAAGTTGCCCCCCCTTTACGTTTTGGGAAATATCTCCGAAACCTGATGAGCTACGAACGTGAAATTTGGCATAGCTTCAAATGAATACCTAGGCAATGTTTGAGGAAAGTTTGGTGGTTGTAGCACCTAAGATGACGTCACAGTGACGTCATAAAGTTTTGCCGTTTTCCGATATGGACCGTTTCTGACGACGCTGAGCATGAAACTCAACTGTAAATGAACTAGACAGCACCTGCTGTCATCCTAAAACACCTAACTACACTTCCATCTAGCTTCTGACCAATAATCGGTCCTTTATATTCGGTCCCATATATCTGATGTATCGTGAGGAATATGAGAGTCGCAAATCTATAATTTCACATATGACGTCACTGTGACGTCATTTCAAATGGGATCCACACCAAATTTGGACACAACCTCGGCTAGGTATTCAGGAAGATGTGTGCAAAGTTTCGCTTCTCTATCTCTTCGCGTTGCGACGATATCGTCGCAGAAGTAAAGGGGGGGCAACTATATGCCCCCCCCCAGCGGCCGGCGGGTGGCGCGGAGGCCCAGCGGCCGCCGGGTTAAAATCATGCTTAATTTATTTTGTAACTGAGCTTTTGGGGTTGCCATGGCAACTGTGAATACGCTCCACGGTAACTAATTCGTCTAGACAATATATATATATATATATATATATATATATATATATATATATATATATATATATATATATATATATATATATATATATATATATATATATATATATATATATATTTTTTTTTTTTGCTATAGAGAGTTCACTTCCTGTGGAGACGGCTTACGCCGGAACATAGAGGTCTCCGATACGGGTACGTCTCGGTATTTAGTCCGCACGTGGGCTCTTCGCGACGGTTGAGGGTGATTGAGGCCATCCAGTCTGTAGCCAATGTCTGTCGCTAACTGAACTCACAGTCAACAAGTGACGCAGATGATTTGTCGGCAGTCAATCGCTGCAAGTTTATGCTCTTTTTTTGTCAGCTCTCAGGAGTGATCCACGTGGTCAAAGCTGTGTGGCGCCAAAGTAAAGTGGCCGTCAAAAAAGTCTTAGCGTTAGAAAGTTGGTAAGCAGGCTTTTCAGAATGGATTACCAACTGTCTAAGAGTATTATTTCGGGGTACATGACTCACGGTCACCTGGGCTTAAACTTAATGGGGGACGCAAAACAGTTGAAAATGTCTTAAAATGGCCAAACATGTGATTCGTTATGCCTGAGGCTAAAAACACTGGAGGGCCGATGACATCAATGTGGTCATCTGGACTACCTAGTCCGTGTTCGAGATAAAACACCCGTTCAAACCCCAAAACGTTCCCATATGGGCGACGGAAATGGCCTTCGTGTCATCCCGCCTTATTCCTATGCAGAAGGCCAGCGTCAAGGAAATGTGGGGTAATATGCGACCAGACGCTGATCAAGTTGCGATTGATACTCCAGAAACAGTATTGGGACGCAGAATGCTTCTCCAAGAAGATCTAAGAGGAGTTTCAGCCTTCTAGCTTAACTCGAACCGCAAGTATGAACACATTTTTGGAGGAGAAAATGGCACCCGGGAGGTCGTAGGCCCATCTTCAAGCAAGACATTGCATCAGTGCACAGCAGTGTTCGCCACGGGCCCCAAAATCCCCAGCCCAGCCCGGCCCGCGCCCATGGGTTCAGAGCCCGGCCCAGCCCGTAGCCCGCTCTTGGCAAATATTCCAAGCCCAGCCCGGCCCGGCCCGTCAAAAATAGCAATCTAGTTATTGTCTTAGTCTATTGCTATAATAAGCATGATTGATTACACTATTTTGAGAACAATTCAAATTGCATGAATATTAACATGGCAATCATGACCCCTTCTTTTCAATGAACATAATCATTTCAAGCACCTATGGCACAAATTTTAACAGTAACAGCAAGCACCTCAGTCAATTAGGTCATGATTACACACCTATAAAAAGTTTACATGATTATATTAACTACATTCTATGAGTAAAGTTATCTTGCAAGCTGATGTGTGTGAACATTATCATTCATAATTGGTGACTCTAATGCATACTTGAAGGAAGTATTTGCAACATACTCTATACTTCCCAGCACTTACCAGCAGAAAAAAAGCTTGACTTATGGGAATTGATGAATCTGTCTGGGATCGACCTTGCTGTTAAATTCACTCCATAGATGCTGCAATATCAAAAGCCTGAGAAAGCATACAAAATAGGTGACACTAACTTTAGCACTGTCTTCCAAAAAAAAAGAGAAAATCCATCCATTTATCAGCAAAACTGACTTAAACTATTTTCAATTCATGCCCACGTGTCAACCGAATCTCTGTGGACAACTATCTGCTACTTTCCTTGCTATTTTATGTTAGGCTCTTTTCAAGATATGGATATCGCTAGCAGCGTAAGCAGAAAACATGGTAAGCTTGAAATGTCATTGGGTACTTTTGCGACTTTTATGCATCATCACCATCAATCGATAATGAGCGAACACTTCTTGATTGTCGCAGCTGCGGCAGGTAGCGATTCTGACCAATTGTATAATAAAACATAAATGATCAAGTTTTTGTTTTGTTTTTGTTCGAGTTTTCAGACTTCGTGATTTAGGTTTTATTTTTTATTTGTTTATTTTTTTCACCTTGATACTTACTTAAAAAACGTATTTATTTGATATACTGTTGTGTATACTACCTAGATGCCGCCACATAAACATAGCGCCGCCGCCATGATTGCAAATTTTGTTGAGAAGGGGCTGGTTTGTTGTGATTTATTTTGACAAATTTATGGACATTTAAAGAAGCTTTCATCGCGAAATACTCTGTAGAGTTCCTCGTTACTTACAGTGTGTTTTGTGAGTATCCTTTTAAGGTTCTGTTCGTTAAAAAGCCGTCGGTGGAGGAAAAAAGACTGTGTTGGAATTGTCTCACTATCACCATATATAAGTGTTAAACTTAATGTAGCCCTGTAGCCCATCATTGTTGAGTGGCTTCTTAGTTTTTGGAGTTGTAGTGCTAAGTAAGTTATTCTGATGACTACATTTTAACTTTTATTAACTAACTAATGATGCTAGAGATTCTCTGATCTTTTTGGTTGCGGAATTTTTATGAAAACCCTCCTATGTGTGACATGATGTGATATTGGATAATTCTCAAGATTCCCAAAATTCAATATCAAGTAGGTTTTCTTTCACATTGCTTAAATTTGGTTTAGTTTTGTATTTTCCCAGTGGGTTTTGTTTGCATCAGTTTCCAAATTTTCTTAAATTGACATTAGTCGCAAAACCCATAGTGCACAAAGCTCTTGGCCCGGCCCGTCCATAGCCCGTTGACTAATGATATTTGGGGGCCCGGCCCAGCCCGTAGCCCAGCCCGGCCCATGGCCCGTTGGGCTGGCCCGGCCCGTGGCGAACACTGGTGCACAGGTCAAGCAAAGCTTAAAAGCAGTGCCAGGAGACTGTGATAGGCGTCTGTGGCAAGATCACATCCCAAGCAACTCATCGGATCCAAATTTCATAAAAATGTGTTGGGAATATTTAAATCGAGGCTCGTCGAAGCGAAGCGCTGTTCCAGCCTCGAGGAGCTCACGGCGCATGTCAAGTCAGTCTGGGCTAACTGCGTTTGCAGTTTTTTGGTGGTTTCAAACGCTCAAACATGTGAAATGATGTTGGTCCCACTCCTATCCATTGTGGTAGGTGTCAATGTCACCTTAGGGTCAAGTCAGTTCATGGACCTTTTGATGACCTTGGTGCTTTTTCGAGTTTAACACGTTTCTAGGATGGTTTCGTCTAGCTGATTTTAAATTTAGTACCTATTTTACAACAATTTGAACATTTACGAAGAAGCTTTGATGCCTTCGTATCATTGTGCGTTATCATGTTACGTAGCTGCCTTCGTATCATGTTACGTAGCTGCCGGTGGTAGTGGACACCTGCTATACGGACGCCCATGTACCCCTACTGGTTGACCTGACCTGACCTGACGAAAAATAAGTGGCCTAAATCCGATGAGAAAACAGGATTTAGGGGTACCCTAGGCTTGGTTCCTTGCATGAGTTGCCCCCCCCCCCAAAAAAAAAAAAAAAAAACGCAAGACTGGATCCGCCAGTGTGCAGGAATATTGTTTCACATTTCTTATTGCAACTAAGTTGCTTATAACTGAAACCTACCTATCAGGCATGTTCATCTTTCAATGAAATGCCACCATGCCGTGACACGTACGGTGTCTCGTGATGGAGCTTATCGTGTCGCCCAAACACGAGAAATTCCTCGACCCCTCGCCACTGGCCTCCCCACGCGGTCTCCCCAGCTGACGGTGACCGGCGGTGAGTGACAGCGGGTGATGCATGGCTTAGCGCGGTCAGCCGGCGACCCTCTGCGACGGCTGTCCGCGGCGGCGGCGGCGGCGGCGTCTCTTTGTTCCCTTCGGCCCGGTACAGGGGAGCCGACTGGCCGGCCGGGACCCAGGCACACGGTATGCCAGCGAGAAGTTGGAACCGACCCGAGCATCTCAACAGTCAACACCCATGCCGTCTGGCTCGGAGCTATCGTACTGCTTCACAGCGAGTCAGTGACCTTGAGTGACCTATAGTCTGACAAAGCTAAGAAAGAGCGAATTTAACCCTCGCCGGCCGAGGGGGGGGGGGCGGGTGCCGCCCCCCATAGGGTTTTTTTGCGATAGCTCCGAACACGCTGGTGATAGAGAGCTGAAACAAGTTGTAATGGCATAATATAATGATGAAGAAGTTTTGAGTTCCCATTAACTACGTCCTTGACTGAAGTACACGGACTGCTGTATTAAACCATAAAATGCTCAGAACTACAGCCCTAGATGAAACACATACAATAACTAAGGAAAGGCATTATTTTTATGCCTATCTATGTACATTGTTAGGTCCTTTACGCATGACAACTATCTGTTCTTTTTATTTCTTAAATCGTTACCAGTGCAGTAGGTATATAGAACGGCACTGTTCATGAAAAAGTTGACTTTATATTCCTGTTATACAGGCACAGGATACTGTTATAACTATGTAGGTACTGTTCAAATGTAGAATATAACCTTTTTACCACAAAATCTGAGCTACGATCAATGTCAGATAAAAGACAAAACACATTAGTATGTAAAGTTATTACGGAGCGAGCGAAGCGAGCGTTAGTCTTTCCTTAGATTAACGGAAATTTCCGAGTATGAGCGGCCAGCCGGCCGGCCGGCCGGCCGTGCGGACGCTTTTGCGTGGCTTATATCTCAGCAACCACTTGACCGATTTACATGCGGTAATTTTTGTAGGGTAGCTTCATTCCTTCTACCAAGTATTGGACTATTCCCGATGCATGTGGGTGACCCCTTATGCACGTGCCACGTGCAAAACGAAGAGGTGTCAGTTTTGTAATTGTTGCAATATCTCGGTAACTACTTGGCCGATTGCGCTGAAAGTTGGCATGTAGGTAGGCACCCACTAGGCACTAAATCAATGTGCCACAGTTGGGGTGCTGCTGCACGTGCGCACGTGCAGGGGTCGTTTCCAGATCTCGAGAACGGCTGGACCGATTGCGCTGAAATTTGATACACGGTTAGGGACCAGTTAGTAGGGTGCCGTGCACAAGTCAGTTGGGACCCATTTTGCACGTGCGCACGTGCAGGGTGCCGTTTCCAGATCTCGAGAACGGCTGGGCCGATTGTGCTCAAATTTGGCACATCGCTAGAGACCGGTTAGTAGGGTGCCGTGCACAAGTCAGTTGGAGGTACCCCATCGAAATTTCGCACGTGCAAGGCCCACCCTCTCGCTCGCTCCGTTAGTCGCCCCAAAAGGCGTTATACTGGTAAATAGTAATAAACATAGAGATCTTATATACATAGAGATGACACGCCTATGTTAAAGCACTTGATTTCGTGGCGATTCAGTGGGTCTTTTTAAGCAAGGTTTTCTGGGGTGCCATGGCCCGTGACTTGCATTTTGTAAGGATTCGGTCAAGGAGATTGTGTTCACATCCGCTTATTTTTAAGTACAGTTTTTCTTTTTTGTCTAGCTGTGACGCTTTCGAGCGTTATTATTGAAATGAAATTAGGCATGTTTTAACCTTATGCTCGTATCAGGTACTGCATGTATCATTAACCCTCGCCGTCCGACGGGGGGGGGGAGGCGGGTGCCGCCTCCCTATAGGGGTTTCATGATAGCTCCGAACTCGCAGGAGATAGAGAGCTGAAACTTGGCATACCTGACCTTTGATCCAAGCCGCATCTTGTGACACCAACCGCATTTTCAGGTCAGGTCAGGTCACTGACCTGTGACGTCATAAGTGAACCTCTGCACAGTCCTCAGATGTCGCAACTTCGCAACGCCGTCAGTGCCAGAGGAACTTTCACAGGGAGATGAAACTTACAGGATGTGGTATCATCCAGAGGTCTCACAACTTGTACATATATATCGGATTTTCCCTAAAAATCACATGAGGTCAGGTCGGCCGCGTGACCTCACCATTAGATATAAGTCAATGGGGAAAAATGAAAACTGCTATGTTAGCGCCGAGAACTATCTCAAACTGTCTCCAGCACATGGAATCGTGATTTCTTGCACGCCTTGCAAGGTCCGATGCTTCACTTTTGCATTGTTGACATTGCGTGGCGTCATTTATGGTCACTTGGGTCATTGATTAAAGAAAGCGCGGTTTTGAGGCTCATGATTACATATATAACTGCAATGAAAACCGTAGGAAGGTTTGACGAAAGTCACTTTGTCAGGTTGGCCAACATGTCTTATTTTCTTGGCCCTATTTTGAATATAATTATTAGCATGAGGCTTACGGTTTTCATTGCAGTTATATACTTGGGTCATTAGAGGTTTTCATCAATAACTCCCCATCAAATTGAGTTAGCGAGTCGGGAAAGCCACCAATAAACTCAGCAAGACCTGCCGATTCGAGTAATATGTAACATGACCTCTTTCAACCAGCTTCGTGATCTGAGGAAGCTGACCTGCCCTTGACCCGAGGTCAACACCTCAAGTTGACCTCACCCGAACAAAAAGTATACCATTCGACGCGCCTGAGCGAGGCGAACACGATGATGCCAAAATCGCGGCTCTCCGACCGTTTTTTGCGAAGTTATGAAAAAACTGAACCCTGGCCCTTGGTCACTTGACCTGACCTCATGAGACCTTAAAATCGGGTACCAGTCCCTGCGTCTTGTAACGGCACACACGCTTGTTTTTTCCGCGACGCTCTAGCTTCATCAGGGGCGAAACGGCGAGGGAAATCGTTCCGACCTCCCCCCCCCCCCCGGCCGGCGCGTATGTAGAAAACCAATAGGTCTGGCGAGGGTTAATGTATCATTGAATGGGAACATGCAACATATGTATATTTGAGCTTGCACCGTGCTCAGAAAGGTTCAGAACAGCCGTTTTCACGACGGTTGACCGAAAGCGCCAAACTTGACCAAATCTCAAGGACCCTACCCTGAAAATTCCATGTGAACCTGACCCAAATGACCTTAGACCTGTAGCCTTTTTTTGGGGGGGCCATGTCAGGGGGGCCATAAAACATGCATCGCACAACCCTAGTAAATAGTAAAGTTGGTTCATGTGCTGACCCTTGGTGACCTGACCTGTGACCTGACATGGTATTACAGTGACCTCTAATAGCAACATATACATATACTAGGCAACGTACGCCCTATTTTTAACGTACGCGAAACATTTTATCTTTGACCTGACCTGTGACGTCATCGGTGACCCCGAGGTCAATGAAATTGGAGTTCCGTCGACAAATTTGACAGGGCTATCGAACATCGTTTGAATGTTACGGATCCGTCCAGTAGTTTCGGAAATACGGGAGGGGGGCAAAAAAATGCCCCCCCCCCCACCGCGCGGAAGGTGGCCGGGAGGTCCACCGCCTGCCGGGTTAATGAGAGCCTGAATGAGAGAGAATGTTTTTAGGCGAGCTTTTAAGGAATTCAATAAAAACACAAAATGACATCATGTTACAAATTTCATTGCTTACCTCAGGAATGAAATCAGCCAGGAAAGAACAGCAATATTTTTAACCAGCAAAACGCCTTTTGGGGCGACCAACGGAGCGAGCGAGAGCGTGGGCCTTGGACAAGCGAATTTGCAAGGGACACCTCCAACTAACTTGTGCACTGCACCCTACTAACCGGTCCCTAGCGATGTGCCAAATTTGAGCGCAATCGGCCTAGCCGTTCTCGAGATCTGGAAGCGGCACCCTGCACGTGCACGCGTGCAAAATGGGTCACAACCGACTTTTGCACGGCACCCTACGAACTGGTCCCTAACCATGTACCAAATTTCAGCACAATCAGTTCAGCCGTTCTCGAGATCTGGAATCGACCCCTGCACGTGCGCACGTGCAGCAGCACCCCAACTGTGGCACATGGATATGCATTGCCTAGTGGGTGCCTACCTACATACCAACTTTCAGCGCAATCGGCCAAGTAGTTACCAAGATATTGCAACAATTGCAAAACTGACACCTCTTCGTTTTGCACGTGGCACGTGCATAAGCGGTCACCCACATGCATCGAGAATAGTCCAATACTTGGTAGAAGGAATAAAGCTACCCTAGAAAAATCATCGAATGTAAATCGGTCAAGTGGTTGCTGAGATATAAGCCTCGCAAAAGCGTAACCACGGCCGGCCGGCCGCTCATACTCAGAAATTTCCGTTAATCTACGAAAGACTACGCTTGCTTCGCTCGCTACGTAGTAATTTCTTCAGACTAACAATGCCTCAGCCATATTGGCACGCTACTGGCTGAAAATAAGTTGCTTAAAAAGACCCACTGAATCGCCACGATTTTAAGTGCATGTCATCTCTATGTATATAAGATCTCTATGGTAATAAAGACCTACCTATATATAGCAAGTGATATAAACATGTATGCAACATCAATAGATAATAGGCTAACAAAGGTACCAGGTATATAAAATACACTATAAACGACCAAGGTTAAGAATAAAAATGATAGAAATGATCAAAAACGCTCCATCAATAGGCTAGAACATTCACAACAAAAAACATTAATAAAAGGAGGATATACAGTTCACGAGAAAAGTAGCCATATGCAACAACCAATGGGGGGGGGGGGAGGCGTGAAATATATAAAAAAGACAAGTCAAAATCGTACAAGCTTTTAGCGGCAGGCAGTAGGCACTGCGGATAATGGGTAGCCAGCGATCCTGTAGCATAGCACCTGAATTCCTGTTCAAATTGGCATCATTTGAATACAATTCGAATCATTGAATACAATTCGAAAGTCCCGACCCGAACGATTTCTTGTGGAGTAAAGTCCTCATTCAATTATTACATTAGCAAACTCCACATCATGCCCTTTAGTGTATCCTAATATATTTTACCTCAGTTTATATAGCTATGCCGTCATATGTTGGCCCGAAATCTGCGGTTCTCATGATGTATGAAAAGTTCCTGCCCGCTTATGAGTGCATTGGTGGGATTGCATATGATATAAATGATGCCAATAATAGTGTTAATACGATGTCACATCCCACAAAGGTCTCATTGGACCGAAGGGGTCCATTCCATCACAGCAAATACGAACCCAACCTACTCGTACAATATGTAGGCTTTCCACTCATAAAGCATGAGCCACTTTACAGCGACTTCTGGCCATGCTGTGTTGTACACACACAGCAGAGCTGAACAATCGATTTTGAATATGTAAGGGCATATTTGTGTTATATTGTTAACTGGCGGATCCAGGGGGGGGGGGGCGGGGGGCAGGGGCTAAGGCCCCCCATTCGTAACTCACCAGGGCGGCAATATAAATTAGCCCCCCCCCCAATGCACCGGAATTGGTCATTAACCTTCACCCCAGTGCCACGATGGGACCACCGCCGGAATTGGCGCGACATTGGTGGATTTGCCGACCTTTCCCAAATTTAGTTAAAATGTATCACATAGTTCAGAAATGTCCATGGACCACGAATCTGCAAATATTTTTCGTCCATGGTGTACAGCGTCCACGCCACATCAGCCCCAACACAAAGTTCCTTGACAAGCATCGTAGACCCCTTTTCGCACGGAGAAAAGTAGCAGCTAATTTAGGCAAAAAAAAAAATATATACCTATATTAGACGGCTTCATCAATATTTTCGGGGTCTAGCCTGATAGTTAAGACCATGGGTTTCACGATGGAAAGAAAAACTTATAACGGAATATATAAATCACATTCACATGTTAAGTTTCCTGAGATGTTTTTCAAATTGTGAGTTAATTTTGTTGTTATAGATATTCTGGAATGCCGATATAAAAAGTCCCGCTAGGTCCCGCTCTTCTTTTATCTTTATGGTGTTTATTAATTAATTACCTTTCAGAAAATGTATAGTTCAGCTGCCTCAGCCTGCCACAGCGAAAATGAGGGCCATTTTTTACTCAGGTCACCGGTGCTGCCCGTGCGCGGTTACCGCGAGACGGCCGGAAGCTGTGAGTAACAGAACTTCAGGAGTTATACAAGGTTGACAAGTGCCAACTAAAGTTTTGTCCGTGCCGCCCCCATCCCATAGGTTTTTTTTCGCGATAGCTCCGAACACACTAGAGATATAGAGCTGAAACTTGGCATATCTAATCTTTGATTCAAGCCAGATTCTTTGACACCAATCGCATTTTTGGGTAAGGTCAGGTCACTGACCTATTACGTCATAAGTGAACCTCTGCACGGTCTTCAGATGTCGCAACTTCGCAACGCCCTCACTGCCAGAGGAGCTATCACAGGGAAATGAAACTTGCAAGATCTAGTATCCATTACGAGTCTCATAGCTTGTATATCTCGGATTTTTCCCAAAGGTCATATGAGGTCAGGTCATTTTCGTGACCTCACCATTAAAAGTAAATGGGGAAAAATAAAAACTGCTATTCTGGCGCCGGGAACGATCTCCAACTATCTCAAGCACACAGAATCGTGATTTGATGCAATCCTTGTAAGGTTAGATGCGTCACTTTTGCAATGTTGACCTTGCGTGACGTTTTTATGACGTCATCAAGGTCATATTAGTTTTTCGTCAATAACTTCCGATCAAATTGAGCTAGCGAGTCGGGAAAGCCACCAGCTAGCGACTCAGGAAGACCTGCAAAATCGAATAATATGCGACATGACCTCTTTCGACCAACTTCGTGACCTGGGGGCGCTGACCTGAACGAAGTTATTCACCAAAAACTGAACCGTAACTTGAGGCACTTGACCTGACCTCAGAGGTCACCGGTTGACCTAGGACCTTAACCCTCGCCGGCACAGGCGGGGGTTGATGCAACCCCCCCCCTAAGGTTTTTAGCGAATAACTCGCGTAAAAAGCGGCCGATCGCGACGAAACTTTCAGTACCCTCGCATTGATCAATTTTACACCTACCCTGAAAATGTCATGACCCTGACCCAAATGACCTTTGACCTGTGACCTCTTTTCCGAGACCATGTTTGGCCGAAATCGCGATTCGGCGAATAGGTGTCCCATAAGTTCCTTCTCACCTAATTTTTTTTTCTTTTAGAGACTCGTATTTAAAATCATGCTTAATTTATTTTGTAACTGAGCTTTTGGGGTTGCCATGGCAACTGTGAATACGCTCCACGGTAACTAATTCGTCTAGACAATATATATATATATATATATATATATATATATATATATATATATATATATATATATATATATATATATATATATATATATATATATATTTTGCTATAGAGAGTTCACTTCCTGTGGAGACGGCTTACGCCGGAACATAGAGGTCTCCGATACGGGTACGTCTCGGTATTTAGTCCGCACGTGGGCTCTTCGCGACGGTTGAGGGTGATTGAGGCCATCCAGTCTGTAGCCAATGTCTGTCGCTAACTGAACGCACAGTCAACAAGTGACGCAGATGATTTGTCGGCAGTCAATCGCTGCAAGTTTATGCTCTTTTTTTGTCAGCTCTCAGGAGTGATCCACGTGGTCAAAGCTGTGTGGCGCCAAAGTAAAGTGGCCGTCAAAAAAGTCTTAGCGTTAGAAAGTTGGTAAGCAGGCTTTTCAGAATGGATTACCAACTGTCTAAGAGTATTATTTCGGGGTACATGACTCACGGTCACCTGGGCTTAAACTTAATGGGGGACGCAAAACAGTTGAAAATGTCTTAAAATGGCCAAACATGTGATTCGTTATGCCTGAGGCTAAAAACACTGGAGGGCCGATGACATCAATGTGGTCATCTGGACTACCTAGTCCGTGTTCGAGATAAAACACCCGTTCAAACCCCAAAACGTTCCCATATGGGCGACGGAAATGGCCTTCGTGTCATCCCGCCTTATTCCTATGCAGAAGGCCAGCGTCAAGGAAATGTGGGGTAATATGCGACCAGACGCTGATCAAGTTGCGATTGATACTCCAGAAACAGTATTGGGACGCAGAATGCTTCTCCAAGAAGATCTAAGAGGAGTTTCAGCCTTCTAGCTTAACTCGAACCGCAAGTATGAACACATTTTTGGAGGAGAAAATGGCACCCGGGAGGTCGTAGGCCCATCTTCAAGCAAGACATTGCATCAGTGCACAGGTCAAGCAAAGCTTAAAAGCAGTGCCAGGAGACTGTGATAGGCGTCTGTGGCAAGATCACATCCCAAGCAACTCATCGGATCCAAATTTCATAAAAATGTGTTGGGAATATTTAAATCGAGGCTCGTCGAAGCGAAGCGCTGTTCCAGCCTCGAGGAGCTCACGGCGCATGTCAAGTCAGTCTGGGCTAACTGCGTTTGCAGTTTTTTGGTGGTTTCAAACGCTCAAACATGTGAAATGATGTTGGTCCCACTCCTATCCATTGTGGTAGGTGTCAATGTCACCTTAGGGTCAAGTCAGTTCATGGACCTTTTGATGACCTTGGTGCTTTTTCGAGTTTAACACGTTTCTAGGATGGTTTCGTCTAGCTGATTTTAAATTTAGTACCTATTTTACAACAATTTGAACATTTACGAAGAAGCTTTGATGCCTTCGTATCATTGTGCGTTATCATGTTACGTAGCTGCCTTCGTATCATGTTACGTAGCTGCCGGTGGTAGTGGACACCTGCTATACGGACGCCCATGTACCCCTACTGGTTGACCTGACCTGACCTGACGAAAAATAAGTGGCCTAAATCCGATGAGGAAACAGGATTTAGGGGTACCCTAGGCTTGGTTCCTTGCATGAGTTGCCCCCCCCCCCCAAAAAAAAAAACGCAAGACTGGATCCGCCAGTGTGCAGGAATATTGTTTCACATTTCTTATTGCAACTAAGTTGCTTATAACTGAAACCTACCTATCAGGCATGTTCATCTTTCAATGAAATGCCACCATGCCGTGACACGTACGGTGTCTCGTGATGGAGCTTATCGTGTCGCCCAAACACGAGAAATTCCTCGACCCCTCGCCACTGGCCTCCCCACGCGGTCTCCCCAGCTGACGGTGACCGGCGGTGAGTGACAGCGGGTGATGCATGGCTTAGCGCGGTCAGCCGGCGACCCTCTGCGACGGCTGTCCGCGGCGGCGGCGGCGGCGGCGTCTCTTTGTTCCCTTCGGCCCGGTACAGGGGAGCCGACTGGCCGGCCGGGACCCAGGCACACGGTATGCCAGCGAGAAGTTGGAACCGACCCGAGCATCTCAACAGTCAACACCCATGCCGTCTGGCTCGGAGCTATCGTACTGCTTCACAGCGAGTCAGTGACCTTGAGTGACCTATAGTCTGACAAAGCTAAGAAAGAGCGAATTTAACCCTCGCCGGCCGAGGGGGGGGGGGGGCGGGTGCCGCCCCCCATAGGTTTTTTTTGCGATAGCTCCGAACACGCTGGTGATAGAGAGCTGAAACAAGTTGTAATGGCATAATATAATGATGAAGAAGTTTTGAGTTCCCATTAACTACGTCCTTGACTGAAGTACACGGACTGCTGTATTAAACCATAAAATGCTCAGAACTACAGCCCTAGATGAAACACATACAATAACTAAGGAAAGGCATTATTTTTATGCCTATCTATGTACATTGTTAGGTCCTTTACGCATGACAACTATCTGTTCTTTTTATTTCTTAAATCGTTACCAGTGCAGTAGGTATATAGAACGGCACTGTTCATGAAAAAGTTGACTTTATATTCCTGTTATACAGGCACAGGATACTGTTATAACTATGTAGGTACTGTTCAAATGTAGAATATAACCTTTTTACCACAAAATCTGAGCTACGATCAATGTCAGATAAAAGACAAAACACATTAGTATGTAAAGTTATTACGGAGCGAGCGAAGCGAGCGTTAGTCTTTCCTTAGATTAACGGAAATTTCCGAGTATGAGCGGCCAGCCGGCCGGCCGGCCGGCCGTGCGGACGCTTTTGCGTGGCTTATATCTCAGCAACCACTTGACCGATTTACATGCGGTAATTTTTGTAGGGTAGCTTCATTCCTTCTACCAAGTATTGGACTATTCCCGATGCATGTGGGTGACCCCTTATGCACGTGCCACGTGCAAAACGAAGAGGTGTCAGTTTTGTAATTGTTGCAATATCTCGGTAACTACTTGGCCGATTGCGCTGAAAGTTGGCATGTAGGTAGGCACCCACTAGGCACTAAATCAATGTGCCACAGTTGGGGTGCTGCTGCACGTGCGCACGTGCAGGGGTCGTTTCCAGATCTCGAGAACGGCTCGACCGATTGCGCTCAAATTTGGTACACAGTTAGGGACTGGTTAGTATGGTGCCGTGCCAAGTCAGTTGCAGTGGCGGTCGCAGGGGGGGGGGGGCATCAGGGCCATGGCCCCCCCCCAAAGCCAAATCAGGGGGGCCATCATATCATTTGGCCCCCCCCAAACAACCGACGGGCCCCCATGGCCGTATGGGGCCCTGACCCGTATTCGATTGTCACGAGGCTCGAGAAACCCACGCCAGCTATTAATAGCTCCCATACCAGTCTTTGAGGGTCCTACACTGACCTCTGAGGGCCCTTCAGTGGCGGTCAAGCGTCTACATTGACCGCTGAGGACCCACATTGACCTCTGAGGGCCCTCCACTGGCCTTTGAGGGCCCCTAAACCGGCCTCAGGGGCCCAACCGGCGTCTGAGAGCCTCACACCGGCCTCTGGTGGCCTCATTTCTGTCTCTCGAGTCCCAAGACTAGACTTTAAGTGTCTTTGAGACACTGGATTCTGAAGACCAGATGCCGGCCTCTAAGAGTCCGCATCGGCCTCTGGGGGCCCATCTTGGCCTTTGAGGGCCCTCCGCTGGTCTCTGGTGTCCAACGCCGGCCCATGCCGGCCTTTTAGGGCCCCACACTGACCTCTGAGGGCCCCATGCTTGCCTGTAAGCCTCTGAGGGCCCCCGCACTGGATTTTGAAGACCCGATGCCGGCCTCTAAGAGCCCGCATCGGCCTCTGGCGGCCCATCTTGGCCTTTGAGGGCCCTCCGCTGGTCTCTGGTGTCCAACGCCGACCCATGCCGGCCTTTTAGGGCCCCACACTGACCTCTGAGGGCCCCATGCTGGCCTGTAAGGACCCACATTAGCCTCTGAGGGCCCCCGCACTGGATTCTGAAGACCCAATGCCGGCCGCTCAGGGCCCGCATCAGCGTCTGAGGGCCCATCTTGGCCTTTGAGGGCCCTTCGCTGGCCTCTGGGGTTCAACGCCGGCCCATGCCGGTCTTTTAGGGCCCCACACTGACCTCTGAGGGCCCCATGCTGGTCTGTAAGGACACACATTAGCCTCTGTGGGCCCCGCACTGTATTCTGAAGACCCGATGCCGGCATCTAAGGGCCCGCATCATCCTCTGAGGGCCCATCTTGGCTTTTGAGGGCCCTCTGCTGGCCTCTGGGGTTCAACGCAGGCCAATGCCAGTCTTTTAGGGTCCCATTCTGACCTTTGAGGGCCCCATGCTGGCCTGTAAGGGCTCACATTAGCCTCTAAGGCCCCCCCTGGATTCATAAGACCCGATGCCGGCCGCTAAGGGTCAGCATCGGCTTATGAGGGCCCATCTTGGCCTTTGAGGGCCTTCTGTTGGCCTCTGGGGTCTAACGCCGGCCCATGCCGGTCTTTTAGGGCCCCACACTGACCTCTGAGAGCCCGTGCTGGCCTGTAAGGACCCACCTTAGTCTCTGAGGGCCCCGCACGGGCTTCTGAAGACCCGATGCCGGCCGCTCAGGGCCCGCATCGGCGTCTGAGGGCCCATCTTGGCCTTCCTCCGCTGGCCTCTGGGGTCCAACACCGGCCCATGCCGGTCTTATAGGGTCCTATTCTGACCTTTGAGGGCCCCATGCTGGCCTGTAAGGGCTCACATTAGCCCCTGAGGGCCCCCCACACTGGATTCTGAAGACCCGATGCCGGCCTCTAAGGGCCCGCATCGGTCTCTGAGGGCCCATCTTGGCCTTTGACGGCCCTCTACTGGCCTCTGGGGTCCAACGCCGGCCCATGTCGGTCTTTTAGAGCCCCACGGTAACCTCTGAGGGCTCCATGCTGGCCTGTAAGGACCCACATTAGCCTTTGAGTGCCCAATTCAGTCTCTGATGGTCTCAAACTGCCCTTTGCAGGCCCTGTACTGGTCTCTGAGGGCCCTAAACTGGCCCCTAAGGGCCCAAACCAGCCTCTAAAGGTCCCACACCGGCCTTTGATAGCCCTGTTATGTTCTCTGGGGGGGGGGCTCAAGCCTTACCTTTGGGCGTCACGCACTTGCCTCTGAAGGCCCACATCAGCCTCTGGGGCCCTACCTGGGGCCTTTGAGGCCCTTTGCTGACCCTTGGGTCCAACGCCGGCCTCTGGGGGGTCTGACACCGTACTCTAAGGGCCCCATTGCAGCCTCTAGGCGATAGGTATCGCCGAAGCGCTATCGATGGGCCCATAAGTGTAGGAACCATGGGTGCAGTGGGCGCAGTTGCACCAACAATAATTCTGCAGAGGGTGCAGACAATGTATTCTGCATCCACAGTAATCTGGAACAAAACCCCCTTTTCTCAGCAACACTACTTTCCATGCAGCATGACAAATTTAGGATATTTGGCCCACTATCCATCTTCTGAAGTATTCGCTACTGTAATGGCCTTCGAAACTTACATTTGTGCTCAAGTAAAAACAAAAAAAGATGAAAGGGAACACATGTGATTGAACAGTGAACAGATACCGATGACCCACTGTCAAAAGTTTTAGCACGATGATCTTAGAAAATGGCAAAGTTAGCCGCGCCGCCTTTACTTTTGCGGTAGTCCATTCACAGTTGCGTGAATTATTGACAATATCAATGCTTCAAAATGCACTTATCGGTACCTTTTCGACATGGTACCTCCTCAAAGCTCGCATTTCGCAATGAGCCTCCTCTCGGGTGCCGCTCACTAACCCCCCCCCCCCCCGCTTCACCGGCCATGGCCTGGATTTCTGCACTCGTGCACTACGTCCGTGGGCCCCTTTAAGCTAGCACCGGGCCCCCCGGGTCAGCGCAGGGGCCCCTTTGACAAGTTGCCCCCCCCAAACTCCAAGTCTGCGACCGCCCCTGGTCAGTTGAGACCCATTTTGCACGTGCGCACGTGCGGGGTGCCGCTTCCAGATCTCGAGAACGGCTGGGCCGATTGTGCCCAAATTTGGCACATCGCTAGAGACCGGTTAGTAGGGTGCCGTGCACAAGTCAGTTGGAGGTACCCCCTCGCAATTTCGCACGTGCAAGGCCCACCCTCTCGCTCGCTCCGTTAGTCGCCCCAAAAGGCGTTATACTGGTATTTTATAATACCTGATAATAATTCAACGACATCTCGATGTTTGTATTACTGCTTTTTAGTATTTCTACGTAACTTGGCTGAAGAAGGGAGCCGAAGTGCTCTTGAAAGCTTCCATTAAAACAATAAAGCTGGTGTCAAAAGAACGTTTTATGCATATAGCATAAACCATGTCCCAGCTAAACAGCAACATTTACAACTAAAACCACTACTGATTGATGGCGATGGCGTTAACACAGCGATGCTGCAGCGAGCTTGAACCGCTGGAAGACGCCAGTGGATAGGAGGGAGACGATCAACACGAGGGCGCCCATAGGTAGGAGGGTCCCGATCAACATTCAGTAGGAGGGAACCAATGGGAAGGAGGGCGCCAATGGGTAGCAAGTCAGTGCTCAACACGATGATGCCAGAAGGGAGGAGGGCGGCCGCCCAAATTCAAAGGAGGGCGCGATAGGTGGGAAGGGCGCCAGTGGGCAGCAGGGCGGTGACTTTGGGTAATACATCTGTATGTAATAGCTACATTACTTCGGACTGCGGGTACGGCGCAAATTTTCAAGTAATAACGTAGTGTAGTCTGCTTACCCTCTAGCTAGAATCTGGACATGACGAGGTAATGCGCATATACCACCCGCAGAGCAAGGCTTTAAGTGACCATCCCACCTTAACATTAGTTTTGAGTTGAGATGGCCAAATTGGGGTCCCTAGCTTGCACTTACCGGTTTGGGTACTCACAGCATCGATAATTGCTTTAATTTGGATATATTTAATTTCAAACTTGCAGTTTTCAGATTCTAAGGGGCTAATGCATTTGAATGCCCCCTTAACCCTCGCCCTGGCAGGGGAGGTTAATGCAACCCCCTAAGGTTTTTCGAAGATAGCGTAAAAACGGCGGCGCGCAGCGCCACCAAATTTGGCACAGCCTATGGGGCAACCATTTTACATATGACCTGAAAATTTCAAGTCCGGGTGACCTTGGGTCAGGTCACCAGGTCAGAAAAACTGGTACAAGGTTATGGTCAAATTTCAATTTTCTTTTTGCACCTGTCCAACTCACAGTTTTGGACTGATTTCCTTCAAACTTTCAGGATGTGCTAAGTTCACCGAGTTGTATAACATATAGCTCGTTTTTTTTTTAGGTCACTGACCTGAGGTCAGTAAGAGGTCATTACGTCGTAATGTTAAGCCTATGGGAAAATACTAAATTCGGAAAATAATGGAGATATCCGCTTCGTTCCATCACTTTTGTGCTTTAAAACCATAGTAAGTAACAGCAGGTCACTTGGTGCTTCTTTGTTTGGTGTACTTATCCATGGGTCAGGTCAAATGAGGTCAACTGAGGTCAAATGACGTTTTTGCCAATAACTTGGCACATAATGACGCTAGAGCTTGAAAAATGGTATCATTGTGTTCCTGGTGATGAGCCGAATCGAATGATATGCGATGTGATGCAATTTGGTTAACTTGAACTTCATTAGTTAATTAAAGTTTACTTAAAAATTAAGAAAAACTTTAAGTACATTTAAGCAAACAACAAAGTATATCATTCGACACGCCTTGACGTGCTGAGTTCACTGGTGCTTTTCTTTTTTTCTATCTTAATTCGTTCAAAAGTTTAAGCGAAAAACTTTTGACCTGTTTTTAGCAAAATTTTTACATTTATACCCCCCAAACCCACCTAAATATTGACCTAGAGCAACCAAATTTGCACAGGGGCGAGAACTCCAGGGGCTCACCTACCTACCAAATTTGGTGTTTCTAGGTGCCATAGGAGCCAATCGCGAGGGGGGGTCGCATCAACCCCCTGCCAGGCCGTGTTATGAAAAATGCCCTGCCAGGGCTAGGGGTTAACCATATTCCGGGCGGGCCCTTCAGGTTTTTCTTCTACCATTGCCAAACGCCGCAAGACTGAAAGCTCATACTCGGTGACTTTTTCTGAACATTCATTGCGCACATGTTGACAAAAAAAGTTGCCGGGTCAGGTCAGGTCAGGTCACCAGAGGCGGTTTGGTGACCTCACCTCACGAAAAGTTTGCAATCACGCCAGAGCTAGAGTTTTTGACGGATCAATTTCTTCTCTTCAGGTTCTAGTTAGGGTACCAGTATGTGCAATTTGTTTATCTCAGAATTTTTATATCTCTGACCTGAGGTCAGGCCAGACTCGTGACTTTTACATTGCAAACCTATGTATGGGAAAATATTGAAACGCCTCCTGCTTCGTGTAAACGAGTCAAAACCACCCAATTCTTTCAATATTATGGAAAATTATCTCATCGGTGATGATCCTGGTGCCGCTAATTGACAGGGGCACCGGGAAAGTTCATCTGAGGTCATGTGACGTCATAAATCGTTTTTCTATCAATAAATCACGACATGATGGTGCTTAAGACTTGTAAGTGGTACCAAACTGCTCGCCTGGTCAAGGCGCGTCGTTTGGTAGCAGCATGACCATACCCCACAGTCTCATTGATGTTGACCTGACCTTGACCTGGGATCAAATTTCAAATTGACCTGTGAAGGTCATCGCATACTTAATTCGCATCGCCTCGACGAGAGCAACAAAAAATGTATTAATTTTATGTCTCTTTGTTTCTTAGTTTAAAAGTTATATAGGTAACTAATTCCAAAACATTTTATCGTTGATGACCTCTGGTGACCTCAATATTGACCTGACCTGAAAATGTTTTATGTAAAAGCTGTAGATCTTTAAACGACCTATCAAACGCCGTTTGCCGTTTGTCGCTGCGATGTGTTGTTTTTTTAGATCTGAAGGGGCCGAAAAGGCCCCCCCCCCCCCGCCCAGAATCGAACCTTTCAGAGCCCGCCCGGAATAGGGTTAAATTTGTGACGTCAGCGGAGATCTACCGATTTTTAAATCTCAATACTAAACCATCGTTAACACGTGATGGTATATGCTGCTTTCCGCGCAACGTCTGCCGCACTAAAAGGATGTCATATTATTGCTTCCAAATGAAGTCGCTAGGAACAACGGAGATCCCAAAAAGTAAACAAAATTAAAATTATATTATCTTGAAAACCAGTGAATACTAATTGGTAAACATTCATTTTTGATCTTTCTGAACCCGAGGATATCGCTTTTATGGCAATACATTAGCCTTTTCAAAGATGGGAGGGTCCCTTTAATTCGTCAGCTCCGGGAAGAATTATTTTCAGTTCAAACTGAACAGGAACCCGGAGAAGTAGTCCGGAGCCAGTGTCAAAGCACCGCTACCACGACTTCCAATTCCTGCGGTGACCAATGGATACATCGCTTCGAGGCATGCTTACGGTCCCCAAGGCTGACAAAAGCTTGGAAACTAATGCGTCCAAACTTACAAGCTATAACGTGTCACATCGGCTGCGTGGGTCAGCGCTCCACGGGACAGAGCCGTCACCCTTCCTCGTCACACCTCGCGAAGGGGAACCGGTCCCCATCCAGCCCCCCTCCCCTCCTTCCCACGCCGAACCTCGACGGCGCTACAGGTGGTCAGGGATTAGCTGTACCCGCTACCCATCCTTCCCGGCTCCCAGGGATGATCAAGAAGCGGCGAGAGACTGCACGGCTCCAAGAAGGAATGACGAAACAGACGAAGCATAAACTAATATAGAACGCAGTACAAGGGACTATGCTCGAATACATTACGGGCTGAGGACAACTTGAGTATCCTGAGTCCAGGGTAACGACGGAACAGAGCAATCAGGATTCCTAGATCCACTGAGATCATGCATACCTTTCGTGATTCGGAGTTCGGACCCATGCACATTGCACGCGTCTGCATCCGAGTGGGAGTGCCTTATCTGTGATTTCGATTCCATTCCTGATGGATATCAAAGCATGCTGCATCTAAAATCTATAATCTATGATACCTTCGAATCGATTCATGGGCCACCGTAATTAGCTACACTCAGCTTAAGAAAACTTTAAGAGATGTTTCATCAAGACCCTACGCTGGAGACACTCTGAAGGGTACCTACATGCATGCACATTGTAATTCAGGGTTTTTGGAGTTGTGGTACATGCTGTTCCGAATCCGACTTCGACTCCGACTCCGGGCTCCTGACCGACTCCGACTCCGACTCCGGCTCCGACTCCTACTCCGGGTCTGATACAAAGGGCAATGGTGGCCGCCAAAATTCCACGTGTTAGATAACGTCCAAGGGGAGGTCGCTCCCACATTCCGCTTTCGTTCATGCGGTCACTATTTCTCCCATGTGGACGCAGCTGAATCCACAAGAGACCAGCGGCCAGCGGCCAGCTTGAAAACCCGCCGAGAAGCACGAGTGTGGCCGTATCATGACCACAAGCATCGCCATCATGTCGGTCTGTGTTTGTGATAGGCACTTTTTGGAGCGATAAAAGAAGAAAGTAAATACACAGTTGTCATTAGCCGTTTTCACGACGGGCTATCAGGCGAATGCGCCTTTTTGACCAAATCTGCACCTAATCTCTTTTACAGCAAATATCTTCATTTTATGAATTTATTTCAGTGTTTTAATCGATGATGCTCTCTGATAATATGACAAAGCAGGCATATAAGCAATTAGTGCAACCCTAGCTGATAGCTGCTAAGAGACACAATGAGCCTAATTTGACCAAATCTGCACCTAATCTCTACCAGATGTGCCCCAAATGTGTACCAGATGGCCGTCGTGAAAACGGCTATTAACCCTCGCCCGGCGAGGGGGGTTGATGCAACCCCCCTAAGGTTTTTCGCAAATACCGTAAAAACGGCGGCGCGTAGCGGCGCCAAATTTTGCATACCCTCTGGGGCAACCTTTTCGTACCTTTCCTGAAAATTTGAAGTCCCAGTATTTTCAGGTTAGGTCACCAGGTCACAAAACCGGTACAAGGTCAGGGGAAAATTGGACTAGCTTAGCGGCAACTGAATTCCAGAGTTCACTTAAATTTGTAATATAGTATATCATTCGATGTACACGGACGTCCTGAGTTCACTGGTGCTTTTATTTTTGCTCTATCTTTACTAGGTAAAAAGTTATAAGCGAAAAACGTTTGACATGTTTTAGTAAAGTTTTTGCATTCATACCCCTCAAATACCCTCTAAATATTGACTAAGAGTCACCACACTTTCACAGGGGCGAGATCTCCTATTGACCCACCTACCCTGTAAATTTGGCGTTTCTAAGTGCCATAGGAGCCAATCGCGAGGGGGTTCATTGACCTGACCTGGAAGTTCAACCAATGACCTAGGACCTCAAAATTGGGTATCATCGGCTTTGTCTCGTGACGGGCAGCATGCTCGTTTTTTTTTTCGCGAAGCATTAGCTCGATCAGGGGCCAAACGGAAAGGGGGATCCAACCGACCCCCCCCCCCCCCCCTGCACGTTAGAAGCTGGCAAACGCCGCACACATGCGAGGGTTAAAGTCCTTTAAGCTGCTGCTATACACCATACTAGTGATGTCAATTAAGGAAAATCGTGATACCGATACCAAAGCAAATACAAGCATAAGCCATGGGAAAATACCGAAACCAAACAAACTCGGGAAAATCAGGTAAGCACCAACTTTTTACCAAACTCACAGCCTTTTCATATAAGCGACGATTCAAAACAAAATCCTAAGGTGGGGGGGGGGGGGGGGGGGCACCTATAGACATCGCCTTGGTACATCGCTAGAGACCGGTTAGTAGGGTACTGACTACCGTCAACCGTGCACAAGTCAGTTGGAAGTAACATCCCCCTCGCAATTACGCAAATGCAAGGGCCACCCCCTCGCTGGCTCGTCTGTCGCCCCCCCCCCCCCAAGGTGTCTTACTGGCATTAACACTAAATACCAGTCTGAAGAGTGACCATTAGTGCGTAGGTATGCATATCATTAGAATCAGCACTGCTTTTGAAATCCAGCAATAGCAAAAACAAGTCGATCCCTTGCAAATTCTCAAACCCTGGGCCTGATAATTCCTTTAAAATCCGCGAGTAGCTGGGGAGGGGGGGCATAGGTACATCCCCACTTTTTCGCCGCGCTATCGCTAAAAATACGGCGCGCCGCAGCCGCACCAAATTGCAGCCGCACCAAATTTTGGTTACCTCTAGGGAATCGATTGAAGTTTATTGTTTCGTATATCGTTGAGAGCTTCTGCGAGGAGCATGATAAATGTAGGAAGTATCATCGTCGTGTTCTTTCGTTTGCCCTCTCGTGCGTTTCGCTGCGTCTATAGGTTCTCGAGTTATCGGCTGGGGGCGTTTACCCCCCCCCCCCCCCAGCAAATGGCGGGTGGCGAAATACCCCCACCAACTGCCGGGTGCTTAGTTACGAAGCAATTGTAGACTTTCGTCAACAAACCCTCCAGTAACTAGCAAGACTCCAATAAAAAACGCGAGCTGATGCTTCACCGCGTGTTTAGCCTGAGATGAGCACTGCGCAACCGTGCCACATCAGCTGCCTGCGTGGATCCGCGTTCCCCGGGACGGACGGTCACCCCTTCTCGTCACGCCTGGCTGGAGTCGGGACGCGGCTACCCTCCTGCCCTCCCTTTCCCACCCGATCGTCGCCAGCGCGGCATTCCGGAAAGGATTAGCCATATCCATCCCCGATCTACGATCAAAAAGCACCGAGAGACTGCATGGCTACAAGTCGGAATATATAACAGAGGCAAGGCTAGTAGCTTGCACTCCGTCATGTGCCTTCAATGACCTGAAACTCCTTCAATTGCAAGAATGACAGTAGTGAGCAGAATCAGATACTACTTGTTGCGAGCGAGGGACCGAAGCGGTCTTTTCAATATTACGGACAAATCTCGGTAGGAGCGGCCCGGCTCGGACCGGCCCGGCCTGTAACACTTTAAACCCTCGTCCTGTTGGGGGGAGCTATTTTTGTCCCCTCCAGTCTTTTCGCAATATCATTAAAACTGCTGCGCCGATCGTCGCGAAACTTTCACTACCCTCTCGTACATTCCTTTTACACATTGTGTTCAAAAATTGTTCAATTGCCTATGATAGGTTGGCCAGAAATGACGTCAGAGTGACGTCATTTTCATCGATTTAAAAGGCTAATATCTCAGCAACCGCTGCACAGTGTGGCCGAGCACCAATTTAGCGCGAATTTAATCCCAGCGCCGCTCAGATCCACTGAAAATGGCTCCCTGGTTCCAAAATTGACACCCTTATGTGAGACCTTTTGCGATACATTGTAAATGCTTGCTGGCACACAGCGACGTAATTTCGCAGAAAAAGTGAGGGGAACTAGGTCACGACGGGTGATGTATTTACCAGGGCCGGGCAGTCGATTGATCTTCGGGTACTCTGACTTCGACTCCGACTCAAGCTTCCAAAAATCAATTTCGACTCTGACTCCGGGCTGAACTGTCGATAGACTCTGACTCCGATTCCGCAGCCATGACAAGTCTGCGGAGTCGATGAATTTTGGTGACTCCGACCCCGAGTCTGGCTCCGGATTCCAAAATCGATTTTATTTCGACTCTAACTCCGGTCAGAACTTCCACCAGATATGGACTCAGACTCCGCAATCCTGGTATTTACCAGCAAGTAAGAGGCATAAAATTAAAGAACAAGTGCGTGGTGCTTCGTTCCCATTACTATTCCGCCAAAGGTCTGGTGCGACCCAGTTTCATCCAACGATACAGGGCTGCTATAAGGTCAAGGTCACATGAGAGTTTCCTTGCTAAAAGTTTTTTCACTGATTCAAGTCGGCCAAATGATGAAGACATTCTTGCCATGTTAAGGCTCTAAATAAATGCTTACAGCAAACTGGATGCCAGATTCGTGATCAGCGGTTACGAATCGTATATATAAGCTACCATTCATGTGTCTAGGCAAAAAGAAGGTCATTCGAGGTCACATGAGGTCAACATAAAACTTGAACTTTTCCATGCAAAATATATGTCATTCGACGCGTCTTGACAAGACGAATGCGATAGTACCACTACTGTAGCTCTCGGACCACTTTTGTTAGTTATTTGCGAAACACCAAAACCTCAGCTCAGAGTCGTTGACCTGACCTCTGACCTCAGGTCACCAAAACTATTTTCATACTTTTTTACCAGGGGTGCGGAGCCGGAGCCGGAGCTGGAGCCGGAGCCGCCGGAGCCGGCATATTTTGCCCGGAGCCGGAGCCGTCGAAAAAGGGGGCGACTCCGGCTCCTTTTTTTGAAGAGGAAAAATTATTGACCTAGTTCGGTTTGACAGTTCAAGGCAGTAAAACATGCGGTAGTCAAAATATGAAAATAGCCTTGTTATGCAAATACAGAAGCAGCGCGCACCAAACCCATCATCTTGTTTCTTCCACCCGTATTTAATTGCATAGGGGATGTACTGAGTATTGGAGCCGGAGCCGGAGCCGGAGCAGCCGGAGCCGGACCATTTTACTCGGAGCCGAAGCCGGAGCACAAATAGCCAAATAGCCTGATGAAATGCGACGGAGTCGCCATCGCATTTCACCCGGAGCCGGAGCCGGAGCCGATTTTTTTCTCTGGAGCCGGAGCCGTCTGAAATTTTCACGGCGCCGCATCCCTGCTTTTTACCCACATCAAACGCCACGCAACCGCTTCTGTTATTTGTCACAATCGTTTTGTCATAATTGTTTCACAATCGTTTTGTTCCATGATATATTATTTGGGCATTTTGGGTAGGGTGAGTCAGGTGACGTCAGGTATGGTCGATCATCAGGCTATTCTTATTTCGTCTTTACCAACACTGATAGCATCAGCCCGTGCCGCTGGTCACTACAGCGAAACTTGAGCAGCACACCCAGCGCTACTATCCACTCGCTCCTCGGCTAATTACTTCGACTGCCCGGCTCGGCCCGACCCTACCCGGCCACCCTACCCGGAACAAATTGGACTCTGCGGGAGGTCGCGGGAGGGACCACAGCTTCAATGGGCCGCCCGACCCTTCATTAGGGGGCGCCACCGGACAGAAGAGTGTATACGGCGGCCAATTTTCACACACATTTTACACACATATTGACAGAACACCGACTTAACAGGACCGACCTCAAAATGGCCCTAGGGCATGTTTAGAGGCCAAGGAACATGGCCCCGGTCTTGGAATTGTCAGGACCGGGTTTTCGGTCCTGACAGGGAAATCGGTCCTGTCGGGTCGGTGTGTATCCCGTCATCGGCCCTGACAAGTGAGTGCTTACACACGCACACACACACACACACACACACACACACACACACACACACACACACACACACACACACACACACACACACACACACACACACACACACATCTGCAGTAGGTGGTCGGCCAGCTTTCGGCGCAGTTTCCGTATATGTAGGTATACCTACTTAATTATAAGCAGGCAGTTTCCGCTTAACCACTTGGCGAGGGCAACTGCGGCGTCCACCCGGTCCTGGTTTGTATAACTGTTCCATTTTTTGGAACCATTTGGTCTAATGGTACGTACCTGAAAAGAGATTAATTGGTTTAATTTACAATTTACATTGCACGTTTGCTTTAAAAATAACTTATTGTTGCATTAATACTGTAAAAGCACTTCTGTAAATAATCAGACATGATTGAGTTTTATTCACGATCGATGGCAACACAAGTCAAATTCCTAAAACCAGACGTTTCGGCCACAGGGTGCCTTCGGCAGTGGACATTAGTGATTAAATTAAAAACACATAGTATCAAAAACAATCGGTATAAATCGTTCGAAGTCGACACATCGGGCACAGGTTTCGAAATGCATTCTTTGGTTCAACATTAAAAACCTAAATTGAGAACGGCATTCATCACGCTATTGTTCTTGTCGCGTTTTTTTGATATGCTGAAAATTAAACTATATAATGAATGTATCTACAGCCTACAGGTCACAATGTCAATGTCGGAACGTTTAATTCGCTCGCCTTTTCTCAGAGTCTTTCAAAGTTCGCCACACAAACGCGATGTCCGGAACCACAATAGATCGAACGCACTCGTCCTTCATATCGAAAAATGTCAAAATTTACCAAACTGGAACAGTGCTCAATGCTCATGTCATTGAAAAAGGCATGTCAAAATCGGTAAGAAAAGCTCTGGAAGCAGCTCATATCTGTTTCCAAGATACAGTGAACGAAAAACCTGGATTCTTTACCTGGGCAAAAGCGGCTGCAATGATGGCAATAGGAAACAAAACGTAAACGATTTCTAAACGAAGGGTGATTGGCGAACTTTGAAAGACTCTGAGAAAAGGCGAGCGAATTAAACGTTCCGACATTGACATTGTGACCTGTAGGTACATTCATTATATAGTTTAATTTTTAGCATATCAAAAGAACGCGACAAGAACAATGGCGTGATGAATGCCGTTCTCAATTTAGGTTTTTAATGTTGAACCAAAGAATGCATTTCGAAACCTGTGCCCGATGTGTCGACTTCGAACGATTTATACCGATTGTTTTTGATACTATGTGTTTTTAATTTAATCACTAGTGTCCACTGACGAAGGCACCCTGTGGCCGAAACGTCTGGTTTTAGGAATTTGACTTGTGTTGCCATCGATCGTGAATAAAACTCAAAAGCACTTCTCATTGATCCTTATAAAATGTTCATTCGATTTTCAACGCGGACAGAGAATGGGCGTGCTCGCGGTGATAAGTAGATAAATATTTGTGTTTTGTATTTCATTTTCCCGGTTCAGAAGTGCTGGTATTTCATAAAGATATAAAGGCACGGAATGCGGCTTTTCTGAGCGAGGGTATAAGTCGCCAGGCTGAACAGCTATTCAGCTTCATGTTTGATGGCGTGAAACTCAGTCAAAATCATGACGTTTACATACGATCAAGCGCACCATTCAATACACTTACCTTCTGTAAAACTCCATGCCAATTGCCAGTCCACTTGATAAGAGCAGTGAGCACTATCCCTTCTTCGCGCTGTCACACGCGCCCAAACATCAACCACCAAATGTCCCAACACCGGTGTGTCGTTTCGTCGCATAGCGCGCAGACTGTCACAAACGCTGCACATGATTGGCGCAGAACTGCGCATGCGCGAACAGCCGAACAAGTATGGCTAAGCTCCGGCTTTACTCCAGTTAGCCGAAGAACACAGCCAGCTTGATCAGCCCGCGCTCCGCCCAAGTTAGGCCTGTTTTGGATGCGCGGGCAGATGTCGGGCTGAGCTACTGCTATCCGCACGTGGGCATAGCTGCGGCATGCCCCAGCTCAGCCCTAGTAAAAAATACATTGGTTTTGATCAAAGTGGGCAAACTCAAGCTAAGCCCAAGCTGCCCGACGGTTGCCACAGTTCAGCCCAAGCGAATTGCTGGCTGGGTTGTAGCCTCAAATGACCTCGGATGACCTTTCTAGAGGCCATCAGCAAAAAAGACACCTTGTTCGTCACGGGTGGTCCAAATCATTGTGATTCTGAAATATTTGGACTGTTCCTATGCGTACACACGGATCTAGAGGCATTTTCATTTTCTCCATTGACTTATAATGGTAAGGTCACGCCACTGGCCTGACCTTGGGTCACAGATATAAAAAATCCGAGATATATAAATTATAGGCGCCCATAACATCATGCGATCCACCAAGTTTAAAACCTTTCTGACAAACACTGCAGGCTGGACATGATTGCAAACTTTTTTGGGTTTGGTCAGTTAACTTGACCTGGTGACCTGACCTGACATGACCTGAGGTCAAAAATTTCACACATTGTCCAAAATTGATGTGCAGAAAGCAACTCCAAACGGCGCGGCGCTACGCGCTACGGTTTTTAATCCACACGCAAAAAACGCGACAGGTCACCATCTAATGCTGTTTTCTGTCTCATTAGAGAAGCATCCTCGTCTCCTAAATCGCCGTCTCCATTATTCACCATCTAGTTCAACAGCATACGTAGATCTGCGGAGCCGTGTATGAACTGGTTGATCTTTTAAAAATGACTCACGCTGATACGTGACATCAACCAGAGAGGTCATTCGGCCGTGGGGTCACACTGCGACGTCTTTACCCAATGCGGGCTTACGCAATGTGGGCTAGTCATAACAGCCCGGCGCGTGCCAGATGAGAGTGGAAACTCGGCGGTGGAGTTTTGTCGTGGTGCAATCAGGACCACGAATTTCGGAAATACCCCGAGGAGTGGCCCGGACGTGGATTATGTTTTTATCTCACCAAGCGACCGCATCCTAATCTCTGTCATTGCGACGCCTAAATTCGTGCAGATTGTAAGGAGAGACGGCGCAAAACCGCTGCACCAAAAAGAACACAGATAATCAGCGTTTTGCCGCTTCACGGTGTCTTAAGAGCTAACCATTAAGCCAGTTCCATCACTTCACGACAGCCATAAAATAGCATTATGTCACCCCTCACATGTCAAGCTACGGCACGCTTCCTTGATGAGCAAAGCTATCAGCTAAATTAATGATGCTGGATTCATGGCGAACACGGCTTTCTTTCCTAAAATGCATACCATACTATAGTGACGACACCATTAAAAATGTGTACATGGGGCCTCTTATGGAGCTGTTAGATCACGCACGCTATTTTAGAGGGTTGAAAAACAATTGTAAATGTCTAAGGGAGGGCTGGAAGGGGGTTTTCTGCTTTTAACTCCGCGGCATGCCGCATACTAGAAATGCCATGTTTTCCGGAGCTTTTTTCATGACCCTGGCCCATAGGAACTTTTGGCTGTGAGTCACGGGTTGTGACCTCCTTTTCAAGACTACGCCAGGCCCGAATGGTAGTTCGCCGCATGTCAACGCACATTATATGTACATGTGGACTGATTACGGAGCGAGCGAAGCGAGCGGAGTCTCATACTGAATTAACCCTATTCCTGGCGGGCTCCGCCGGGACAAGAAACTGGCGGGGGGGGGCCGATTCGGCCCCCCCCCTGAGATCTCGAGAACGAAGCAAGATAGCGACAAGCGGTAAACGGCATCGGATACGCACGGCCAAGATCTACAATTTTTACTAAGGTCATTTTCAGGTCAGGTCAAAGATGACGTCACAGGGGTCGAAAAAGTCAAAATGGCGGCGCTAGATATGGAGAGAGTTTTTCTCGAATAACTTTCGAATTAGTCAAGATAGGAACAAACTAAGGGCATCATCGTGATCCTCTCGTCAATCCGCATCGAATGATATATATGTTGACCTCGAAAGGTCAAGGTCAAAGGTTGACCTCAGGTCACGTGACCTCGAGGTCATCATGTATATCATTCGATGCGTCTTGACGAGCTGAACACAATGAGACCATCCACGCGTCTGTATCTTGTTCCTGTACGGAGTTATTGGCCAAAAACCTTTGGTGACCTTTGATGACGTCACATGACCTCACAGCTGCCCAACAGCAAAACAGACCTCAAGGTAGTGAAGGTTGATCGTATATGAAGTCATGTATGGTATATGGGGCCATTCCGACCCGTTTTAGTGGTAAAAACAGGGAGTTGATTTTTCCCCCATTGACTTATAATGGGGAGGTCGCGAAATTGACCTGACCTTAGGTCACCGATATCAAAATTCCGAGATATAAAAATTGCACATACTGGTACCCTTACTAAACCCTGAAGAGAAGAAATTGATCGGTCAAAAACTCTAGCTCTGGCGTGATTGCAAACTTTTCTGAGGTAGGGTCACCAAACCGCCTCTGGTGACCTGACCTGAGGTCAGATCAACTCAAAATTTTCAGACATGTTGCGTAGAAGCCTTTTAGGAAAAGTCAGAAAATTTGAGCTTCCTAGCTCAACGCGTTTGGGAGAAATAACAAAAAAACCTCAGGGGGGGGGGCTCCTGAGGCCCCCCCCCGCCAGGAATAGGGTTAAGGGAAAATCCTGAGTATGAGCGGCCGGCCGGCCGGCCGTGGGGACGCTCTTCAAAAGCTAATATCTTAGGAACGGGACATCCGATTGACAAGCGGTCTTCTTTACTGAATGTCACTTGGACGTAAAAGTTATGTGGTGTGATGGCCACCATGCGTTCTTGCCAACCACCGCACGTGGCGCGTGGTAAAGTTGGACATTTTTTAAGAACCCCCAAATTTGCAACCTCAATAACGGCGCAGCGGTTGGGCCGATTGAATTGAAACTCGGTACACAGTTAGGTCTCCATCAGATAATTCATCTGCATGTGTTAAGGTTGGGGTGCTACAGCACGTGCGCACGTGCAGGGGGCGCTCCCAGATCTCGAGAACGGCTGGGCCGATTGCGCTCAAATTTGGTACACGGTTGGGGACCAGTTAGTAGGGTGCCGTGCAAAAGTCAGTTTGGACCCCGCTTGCACGTGCGCACGTGCAGTGTGCCGCTTCCAGATCTCGAGAACGGCTAGGCCGATTGCGCTGAAATTTGGCACATCGCTAAAGACCGGTGAGTAGGGTGCAGTGCACAAGTTAGTTGGAGGTACCCCCTCGCAATTTCGCACGTGCAAGGCCCGTCCTCTCGCTCGCTCCGTTGGTCGCCCAAAAGGCGTTTTACTGGTTACGGAGCGAGCGAAGCGAGCGTAGTCTTTCCTTAGATTAACGGAAATTTCTGAGTATGAGCGGCCGGCCGGCCGGCCGGCCGTGGTCACGATTCTGCGACGCTTATATCTCAGCAACCACTTGACCGATTTACACGCGGTAATTGTTGTAGGGTAGCTTCATTCCTTCTACCAAGTATTGGACTATTCCCGATGCATGTGGGTGACCTCTTATGCACGTGCCACGTGCAAAACGAAGAAGTGTCACTTTTGTAATTGTTGCATTATCTCGGTCAGGGGCGTCGCCGACGGGGGGGTCGGGGGGGGGGGGGTCGCGACCCCCCCACTCGTCAGAACCGGGGGGGTCGACCCCCTCACTTTTGGCGATGCTGAGTATGCTTTTTTTAGCTATCATGTCAGGGAAGCTGGCGTCAGCAACATCAACAAATACAACGTCAGATTCAGAATCGCTTCAAGAGCTCCCTAGTCCCTATTGCTTATAGGTCAATAAGCTGTGGGTTAGAACATCAGCATGACAATGTGATTTTAGTCCCTTTTTATCCCTCAAATGAGCGAGCGCGTCAAAACTGACCCAAGTGTTCGTCTGATTGTCAAAATAATGGTTGCAGTCGATTCGTCGGATGACGTAGGTATCAGTAACTACGAGGTACCTGGCTAGCCTCAGCCCTGCTACCCTCGGACCTGCCTGCATAGGGGAAGAGGGGTCAGATGGTGGATCCCTCCGGGGCTTTCCTAATAAGACGCGCAAAAAGGAGTATATTGCAACGAAACTTCCAGTGACCTCGAGTTAATGAATTTTACACCTATTCTAAAAAAAATTGGCCCTGATTCGAATATGAATGACCTTGGTTAACTTTTTTGAGTTTTATTTGCATCCACATACAAGTGTGGTTTTTGGGGCTGATTTCGAGTTTAGCGCCCGTTTGAACCGTTTGAAGTAGTTTTGATAAATGATGGTTAGGTAACATGTTACGAAGCTATCGTTGGTGGTTGTCAGTCACCCACTCTAGATGGCCGGCAGGAAGCCTGCTGGTCGACCTGACCTGACCCGACACGATCTACCCAAAATGCATGGAGTCATCATCTTTGTTCAAGACTAACATCGAACTCGTATTCGGGACCCCGATAACAGCTACGGCTCACTAAGTTCTAGCAGGCGGCCAGATTTTTCCTATGTACTTTTGGGCGTTGACCTAAGATGACCCGGCCAAGACCTTGAAATTGGGCATCATCGGCTTTCTCTCATCACGGGCAGCATTTTTGCTCTTTCGCGAAACTCTATCTCGATCAGGGGCCGAAAGCATGCCTTATGCGTTACGTTGGTAAACGTTTTACCTTAGCGACCCGCAAAATACGAATAAGAGCTACAGCAACATGCAGTAAGCGTATTCGATAGCTTTTTAAAACTCTTTCGCCAACTTCGCCTCAGATATGACTTCGGGTCTATGGCTTGTGTACCATAGAGTCCAAACAGCTAAACGGACGGATTTTGCCGAAACATTAGTTCTGTAACAACATATGGTTCAGTGAATGTGTATGATATTCATGTTATCACCATCGTTTTTGTTTCGTCGAAACCCGTCGCATGGCTTACAATTTGAACTTAAAAACTTCAATAGAAAACTTGACATTAGGTAAAGGTCATGACCTGACCAAAAAAGAACCTGCTGCATATAGATCGATCTGTGTTACTGAGCTGAACACACTCCAGGTGCTGTCATCGCTCTACAACGTCTCCATCAAAAGTTGTTGTCGAAAATGTGTTAGAGACCTTTGATGACCTAATGACTGACCATTTCAGTCACCACTGGTCATTAGCTGCACCTTATCTCTAAAATGAACAAGGTGCCATGGCTACAAAAGTATCTAGCGTTTTTAGCATATTCTTTCTAAGCAGAGGGCATCGTGCTTTTTCCCATATCTTATCATGATTGGTGAGGTCACACACCTATTTAACCTGACTTCGCTTCTCAGATGTAAAATCCCAGATTCATGAACTGTTTGCACTTATACTCCCATTCATTACACCAAATTTCAGACTTATAGGAGATCATCTATAGGAATGACAAGACTGCAGTTTTTAGAGGCATTAAAACTGAACTTGACATGATATTGTGACCTGACCTCAGGTGACCTGTGCTTGATTTTTATGCACGATGCAAAAATTGATGTACATTAAGATATACCGCTGCTTTCGCGGCGCTGCGCGCTGAGTTTTTCCTCCGGGCACACGAAAAAAACCGGGAGTGTGGCTAAAAACACCCCTACCCATCAAGACGAAGACCGGAAACCCGACCCCCCCCCCCCCACTCAAAAATCCGTGGCGACGCCCCTGATCTCGGTAACTACTTGGCCGATTGCGCTGAAAGTTGGCATGTGGGTAGGCACCACTAGGCACTGCATATTCATGTGCCAGAGTTGGGGTGCTGCTGCACGTGCGCACGTGCAGGGGTCGTTTCCAGATCTCGAGAACGGCTGGACCGATGGCGCTCAAATTTGGTACACGGTGAGGGACCAGTTAGTAGGGTGCCGTGCACAAGTCAGTTAGGACCCATTTTGCACGTGCGCACGTGCTGGGTGCCGCTTCCAGATCTCGAGAACGGCTGGGCCGATTGTGCTCAAATTTGGCACATCGCTAGAGACCGGTTAGTAGGGTGCCGTGCACAAGTCAGCTGGAGGTACCCCGTCGAAATTTCGCACGTGCAAGGCTCACCCTCTCGCTCGCTCCGTTAGTCGCCCCAAAAGGCGTTATACCTACTGGTCAATAGCGGGGGAACACCTTCAATTAACCCTAGAACGCCTAGGGGGGGGGGGGGTTGTATCAACCCCCCTTAGGTTTTTTCGAAGTGCACGCTAAACGGCTTGTCGTAGCGGGCTGAAATTTTCAATACCCTCTGGGGCAACCTTTGCGCATCTTTTGCCGAAAAAAAATTGATCGGGTCATGTCAGGTCACGGAGTTATGACGTCATAAGAGGTACAGCCTCCGGCCAGATTTTCACAAACTGAGTGCCAACGCCCGAGGTTTCCTGCCGGTGGTACAGACATCGGTTGATGGATCGTGATGAAACTTCCCATGCATGTTGGAGCAAGTATTGGCTATCATATGGTATAAGAAATTTGACCGGGTCAGGTCAGGTCACGGAGCTATGACGTCACAAGAGGAACAGCGTCCGGTACTATTTTTGAAAAGCGCCCGAACCACTATTTTGCTAATTCTTGTCACCTCAATGGGAATATGCAGCAATATTAGCTTCTATAGGGAGCAAATGGACCTCCCAAATCAAAAAATACAATCAGATTTCAAAAATTTAAATTTTGATTTTTCGAATTTCTGCCGCCGACTGTGACCTTGCCGACTTCCGGCGCTCCCAACGCGCCATTTTTAGAGCTAGGGAAACGAAATACATACCAAACGATAGAGAATTGATCAAGGAACACGATAGTGAAGGTTTCAAGTCGATATCTCTCACCCTTTTGCCGCAATCGCCGCCGAAAGTTGAAACAAGTCTATTTTTCCGAAAATTTGACCTTTGACCGGTCAAAAGTAGGTCAAATATTGAGCTAGGACCAAAAAATATACCACCAATCGCGAGATCTCGTTGAGAGCAATCCGTTGGTTTTTTCCGCTAAGCTCTACGACCTTCCGTTTCGAAACGCCAGGGGGGGGGTCGTAACAACCCCCCCTGGTCGTTCGTGTTATGAGAAATGGCCTGGTCGTGCGAGGGTTAAAGAGGGGCACTGCCGACTTTTGGTCCCATTCTTTCCATGCAACGCCCATAGGGCTAATGTTAACCCTCGCACGACCAGGCCATTTCTCATAACACGAACGACCAGGGGGGGGGGGGTTGTTACGACCCCCCCTGGCGTTTCGAAACGGAAGGTCGTAGAGCTTAGCGGAAAAAACCAACGGATTGCTCTCAACGAGATCTCGCGATTGGTGGTATATTTTTTGGTCCTAGGTCAACATTTGACCTACTTTTGACCGGTCAAAGGTCCAATTTTCGGAAAAATAGACTTTTTCAACTTTCGGCGGCGATTGCGGCAAAACGGTGGGAGATATCGACTTGAAACTTTCACTATCGTGTTCCTTGATCAATTTTCTATCGTTTGGTATGTATTTCGTTTCCCTAGCTCTAAAAATGGCGCGTTGGGAGCGCCGGAAGTCGGCAAGGTCACAGTCGGCGGCAGAAATTCGAAAAATCAAAGTTTAAATTTTTGAAATCTGATTGTATTTTTGGATTTGGGAGGTCCATTTGCTCCCTATAGAAGCTAATATTGCTGCATATTCCCATTGAGGTGACAAGAATTAGCAAAATAGTGGTTCGGGCGCTTTTCAAAAATAGTACCGGACGCTGTTCCTCTTGTGACGTCATAGCTCCGTGACCTGACCTGACCCGGTCAAATTTCTTATACCATATGATAGCCAATACTTGCCCCAACATGCATGGGAAGTTTCATCACGATCCATCAACCGATGTCCGTACCACCGGCAGGAAACCTCGGGCGTTGGCACTCAGTTTGTGAAAATCCGGCCGGAGGCTGTACCTCTTATGACGTCATAACTCCGTGACCTGACATGACCCGATCAATTTTTTTCCGGCAAAAGATGCGCAAAGGTTGCCCCAGAGGGTATTGAAAATTTCAGCCCGCTACGACAAGCCGTTTAGCGTGCACTTCGAAAAAACCTCAGGGGGGGGGGGTTGATACAACCCCCCCCCCCCCCTAGGCGTTCTAGGGTTAAAATGCCAGAATCAAAGAGGGACACGGTGCCCCGGTGCCCTCCCCGTTCCGCCGCCTATGGGACTGATGGTTGTCCGGTGGCTTATCCCGCGCCCTGATGGGAAGGGGGCAATCCCCTGTGACCTGACCTGGAATGTCAACCAATGACCTAAGACCTTACAATTGGGTATCACCGGCTTCCTCTCGTCACGGGCAACACACTCGCTTTTTTTCCGCGAAGCTCTTGCTCGATCAGGGGCCAAACGACAAGGGGGGAGGTCCAACCGAATCCCCCCCTTACCGTCCAACCGAACCCCCTTCGCGCTTTTTCCTCGAAGCTCTAGCTCAATCAGGGGCCAAACGGGAAAGGGGGTTCTTTCAACCGACCCCCCCCCATGTTAGAAGCTGGCAAACGCCGCACACATGCGAGGGTTAACCCTTGCCCGTATTAGTGTCTTGCCAGCTGCGAACATATGGGAAACATAGGAAGGCTAAGGAAGGCTGGACCCCTTGCAGTTCGGCCCCTGATCGAGCTTCGCCGAAAAATGAGTGTAGCCTGTAGGTATTGCGCCAGACGCAGGCAAACAACGTTCGGTCACAGTTCCGCCACGTCTAATCACAGACCACCGCATGTTCAGTCACAGACCACAGTCAGTCACAAACCATCAAACGGTCAGTCACAGACCACAGTCAGGCAGACCACCGCAGGGTCAGTCACAGACCACATTCAGTTGCAGACCACCAAACCCAAACGGTCAATCACGGACCACAGTCAGTCACAGACCAACAAACGGTCAGTGGCACAGACCATCGGTGACCACTGACCATTGCATCGGTGGCACCATAGGCGCGGGAGCCGGGGGGCAGTGGGGGCAGCTTGCCCCCCAACTCTGGGGCCGTGGGGGCGGTGCCCCCACAGCTTTGAGACGGAATACCACACTTTTTTTGCAAATGTTTTCTTTTTTTGTTGAAAAAGCCGAGGGGTGAAAAATAAGTGGCCTAAAACCGGGGAGAAAACTAGATTTGGGGTACCCTAGGTTAATCTCTATTATGGTGTGCCCCCCAAGTCGGAAAGTAGTTCCCGCGCCCTTGAGTGGCACAGACCTTGGGTGACAAGGTCACAACTCACATGCACAGTCAATTACTCAAGGCCATCACACAAATCACATACAGCGGCAGTCACAGACCACCGCACGGTCACAGAGCAACGCACCATCAGGCATCAGTCACAGACCAGTAGGCTGGCGCATCTCCTTGGACTAAGATCAGTAAGAATATGTGAAGGAAAAACTTTAAATGGATATGGCTGCTTGATTACTCCGTTTGGTAGCAATATTTGGGGCTCTTATTAGAAGACAAATATGTTTACTGTTGGTGTGCATCGCCGTTGCGAGGAGTGGGGCATTCTTTTCGATTTAATTACACTTATGGAGTGAGCTGCAAATTATTTAGGTAGTCAAGGGAATAATTGACATGTCTGGAGTGGTTTAGTGTTTAATATCTGTGTTTTGAATTCCAACATCAAGTTTAAAACAGGAAAGAAGGCCGTAGACACCTGTTGAACTGAAATGGAGCCTCCAACGGAGTTCACGGCGGATTCCGTCCGTGACTATATTCTGAGCAAGGGTGGAAAAGTAACAAACCATGAACTAGTGAAACATTTCAAGCCGTTTCTCACTGATCCAGTAATGAAAGGTAAGCCCGGCAGGTCTTGCTGACAATACAATATGAAATTTGTTGTTACGAATGTGGCGCATGTTGACGGGTGTGGTACTAAGGCTGCCTAGTTTGAAAATCATCAGGCTTGAGAAGCTTGTTTCTTTATGGAACCCTTTTCACCACAAAGAAACTACTTGGAAGAGCCAAGAATAACACCTGAATAATCAAATAATGATACCTTAATCTGTCGCGTCAATGTCATGTGAAGTTCGTGAAACTCAGGCTAGAATTGAAATATTTTTGTTAGCATTTGTTTATACATTTGTTTTTAAAGTACAGTAGTGTTGTGCTGCCATGTGCAACAGTATCATCCAGCCTGTAATAAAGCTCTACAAAAATGAAAAATCATTTTCTATTTGTGACTTGGTCTAAGCTGCAAACTGTTACAAAAGTCGTATAGTCTATGACCTGTACCACCGGGTTGGCAAATCAACACTGGCCCACACCAACCCATGCCGGAAATCCGCACCATCCCATGCTGATAAAGGCCTATATTTTTAACCAGTTTCTTGATATCTGCACTTTTGACTTGAAAAACTGCAATCAAAGGTATATTATTCCCTGGTTAACCCCTTGGTCATTGGTGTCTCCCATGTATCATTTACTCGGACAGCCATACACAGTTTAACACAGTGCCCTGTTGAAGTCTGCACTGCTCCACCCAAAATCCTCACCATGCCACTAGCAAGTCCGCACAGCACTTCACACCAGCCTCCGCACCAACATTACATCAATATTGCCGTGCTTTGTGGTCTTGACTTGCTGGATGAGACAAGCCAGGTGGCTAGAAAAACAACCTGCTAGACTCTGAAGCAAACATTCTGGATATGGCAGCAGAGCTGATAGCTGCAACAAGAATGGTAACAAATCCGCACCAGTCAGATTCTGGTCTGGAAATTGGCACCAGCCAACATCATCCTAGTCCTGGATTTGAAACTACTCATAACTACGAAGTTAGCACATCTGGGAAGTTAAAATGTTTGAAGGTCAATATTTTTTGTTTTTTTTTTGTCATATTTGGGCTTGCTTGATATTCCTTCTGCTTGCACATCCATTTCACATGACTTCAAGGACGACAGTTTGATCTGCAGTGTTATAGAGTCACTAATAGATATGATAGAATGTAGGTGTCATTGGGTTTTAGATGTTAGATGTTAGATTTTATTGCTATCATTAATGAACCTTCTCTAGCACTGGCAGTGGCAATTCTTCATCCTTGACAACACATTTTTAAAGGTGTGACCAGTGACTGCTTCGCTCTGGCCTCTGATCCGATAAGAGCTTTACAAAAAAACGAGAGTGCTATCTAATTTCAGCGTGAGGAAGCCATCGGTTCCCATTTTGACCAGTGTTTGTTAAGGGTCACAGCAAACCCCCTTGGTAACATTTTTTTTTGCTTGGAGAGATAGGTATAAAGAAAACGTAAAAAGTGATTGATAGCGCTCAACGAGTTTTCTGAAAATTTGCGAGGCCATTTTTATTTCAGGTCAGTACTGAGGTCATTTTACCTGCGCCCTGCAAGGGATGTTCGAAATGCAAGAAAATTTCGAACACCCCTGGTGATTTTTTCGCTGATGACTAAGAAAACTGCGGCTCGCCGGCTCATTGAGCTGCGTTTTTAGCACACCTTTTCATGTATCTTCTTTGATGCACATGCAGGTTGTTAAAATTTCAGACCCAGGCTTTCAAGTCAGGGCACATATACCTCATGTCACATAAAGTGACATTAGGTACCTACCTCAGAAAACGTGGTAATGCTCACGGTTCACCAGTCACCATAGCGCTACACCGACTGAGCGATCGCTTCGAAGCGTTCAGCAATTGATAAGGGCAATTTATTTATTTATTTATGGCAGCGCATCCGATCGTTCCACTATTATAAGGGCTATTCTGCGATCTTTGTCTGTACATGATTGCAACACATACCTAGTTAAAAATGGATAAAATGCAACACCTACGGATAAAATGCATATCTCATAAGTTTGACATCGATGACCATAAGCTACTCTATTGCATAAAATTTAGACTACTGACCTGACCAGGAGGCCTCACAAAATTTCAATTTTGTGCATGGGTGTCGATTTCCTCCGGGTCGGGGGTGCCCGAGCTCTCGAAATTCCTCGCCGGCTCGGACGGCTTGGCTTTGGAGCCCCAGCAGACGGCGCGGGTCAAGGTCACCGCTAGGGTTGCGGCGAATTTGCTACGCCCGGGCACCCCCCAACTCGGCAGAAATCGGCACCCATGACCTTTCTATTGCAAATAAATGGGAGAAATTGACCTGCGCTTTTTTGGACGAAATTCATACTGATTACTGAACACTCAAACATTGGATAACAGGTCAAGATGAAATATTAAAATGGGACATTTTCGCCTGTGACCCCTCACCATGCCCCTGGGCCCCGAGGTCAGTTCAGGTCATTTAAGGCCTACAGGAGTTATCGACATCTGATGATTAGCATGAGACATGCTAATCGATGAAAACATTCGCTAATCGATCATCGATGAAAACATTTTGGATGTGTTCCAGCTCAACGATACTGATCGACCGACATGCAACATGACCTCATCCGATCTGATCATGGTCTTCACCCTAGGTCAAATTTTCAAGTTGAGCTACAAGATCAAATTATAGCTTATTGGACACGTCTCGGTGAGAGGAACAGGATGACAGTGAAACTCATGTCCTGCAAGTGTTGTCGAAAATTATTGCAGATTTTTTTTTTTAACGTAAGAAGTAAATTGGACGCTCTCTGCCCTCTCTAGTATAAACCGTTGACGTTGAGTCAAAGCTGATAATTTTTTTTTTTCTGAAAGAGCACTGAAAGGGCTATCTAATGCGCCTTTCTGCGATGCTGTAGCTCTATTCGTTCCCTAATTATGCGTCGATTTTCCGAAAATTTCTCGAAACAGGCGAAGGTTAGCCTTTGATGAACTCTGTTGACCTTGCCTTTGACCTGACCTAAAAATGATTGAAGTACTTCTTTCATGATTTTTGGCGTTCTTTTGAATGCTGCTAATCGCTTGTCACCACGTGGCCCGAGCGCCGAGTTAGACAGGGGTGTTCATGTTCAACCCCGGCCCGCTTCGACCCCTCAACATAGGTTAACGAATTCTAGATGACAAACTTAAAAAAAACTAAAGCTGCTTGAGTTTACATTTGCTAAGGTAAGCAACATATTTTGGTGAGACGTACCTTCCGCTTTTGCCTCGGGTCGCCCGTGTCCTCAGAGGACCCGTGACCGGTCGGCGTGACTCATACCCGCCCAGTGTCCGACGCTCGTCTCCGGCTGTATAGGCGATATCTGGAGCCTAATCAACTTCAAAGAATGTACAAAACTGAAACATTCGTCCTTCCACGGAGCTGGCACACTCAGCGAATGACTGCGCCAATGATGCTGGGTTTCCAGGAATTGTAATTATTGGTTCCATTTATCTGAATTCTGGGTGTTTCTTACTAATCGGATGTTTTACTGCCCATCGCAGTTGATGTTCAAGTCTGTTTTTCGTAACACGATGCTTAATTTCTGTCATTCCTGATTGATCAAAAGCTGATTTAAGTGGGTATAAGCCGACTAAGACGTCATTCAGCATGATTCACTGGAAAACCAGATTTATCCAACCAGCTTGTTCACCGAACCATCTGTCCGTAGATTTGACAAACATTAGTCTAAAATTCTTGGGAAAAGATACACCAATTGCTTGGCAGTTATATCATTTCAGAATGATGTTGTGCAATATTTCGTCTGTGTGGAGTTTTGAAATTATTTACTTGTCAATTGCTATCCTGCTGCCCTAGACTACTGTATTACAGGATATAGAGTAGTCTGTGCTACTGCTAATTTCTTTCTTTCGGTTCGTCCGCACTATCCAGTTTGTCGCTCTACTCGGTAGCGTGTTCCCCACAGGAATGAGGGAGCGATGGACGTGCTTCCATACCTCCGTCGCCGTTTCATGTCCCCTGTCCAGTCCATCTTGTAGACACCTGCCGTTGTGGTGGGCGGCGGTCTGGGCGACAGCACAGCCTGACATCCATTAGCAGCACATTTGTCACACACTTTTCAGCTGCGTGTGACAGCGACACTTTGCGCCGGTGGTCCTCCTTGTACCCCGTTTTCCCGTGGTGGTGGACCCATCCGGTGACCGCCCGCCCGTCAGGCCATTCTCGCGTGCCCCGCTGTCGTACGGCGCTATGCCGCCCGTCCTGCAGATACGTATCACTAGTCGAGGTGGTAGGCACGCGCGCAGACGATTTGCGCGATACACATCGCTAAAACTGGCGTCTGTCGTGTATTGTTTGGGGAGAATGACAGGCCCCCAAAGCGTGTAGCCGTACTATCAAATGTGTCGGCTTGGCCAGCGTTTGTCATGACAATTATTGCCTATAAAATTTATGATTGGATGATAGCTATTCATTCACTGTTCGGAACTTGTGCCATTCTATGCTATCATTTCCGGTAGCATTCTCACATGCTCTCTAGTGGGATGCTTTCCAGTGATACTCGGTACCGAAATTCTGTTGCGGTGGATTTCCGCTGCTAATGGATTGATTTGACCGCAGCGGTGGTCGTCGCGTGCTGTTTAGACATGCCGTCACCCGGCTGGGGCCCCACCACACAGCTCAGCATACGGCGCAGCACTGCCGCCGTTAACGATCACTAATGCAACCACAGACGACCGGCGGCGATCACGATGCAGTCAGTTCTGTACATTTTCGCCAAGGTCGCAATGCCTGGTGACATTTACGTGCTGTTTGCCCACTTGACTACCGGCTCGGTAGTCATGCTGTGTCGTGAAGACATTTCGAAGCTGTTTCTTGTGTTCGCTGCCAGTAAGATTGACAGACAACGTGCAAATGAAAGAGCTTGCAAATATCCAGCGAAAGATGTCGAGCATGTTTTGGTTGTCTTTCTGCCCCGGTGCACATGTCACACGGTGTCGACATGAACACCAGCCAGCTGACCACGGTCGTCTCGCCAGTCAGCTGACTCGTACTCGGCTGACAGAGGTATGACACGCTCTTTACTAGACCGGACAACTGGCGGCCACCGTGGCCAAGTGAAACAGCTCGCGTGCTGCTGTAGACTGGGACAGGGTGTGATGTCCCTCGCTAAACGGCAGGTGCTGTCCGCGTGTGTCTGTCACCGGCGTCACCGCCTGTCTGACAGAGTCGCTCTGTCGTTTCAGACACGGCGCGCACCCAGTTCAAGGAGTACGTCAACATGTTGGCCAGCATCAAACTAGAGGACGGCGAGAAGTACCTGGTGCTGAAGAAGAAGTACCGCCAGGGCCTGCTGGCGGAGGTGCTGAGCGACGTCGGCTCCGAGTACAGTTACGTGTCGCAGAGCACGACAGGCAGCACGCCCGACCCGCCCGACCTGGGCCTGCCGCCGCCGCGCGCCCCGCCGCCGTACCGGCCGCCGCCGCCGGCGCCCGTGCCGGCTCCGTTCCCCGGGCCGGCGCCCTACCAGCCGCCGGGCGCGTACAGTCCGACGTACCGGGCCGTGCCGGCACCGGGCGGGCCCCCGCCGGGACTACCGGGCCCCTACGGCGGTCCCCCGCCGGGGCCGTACGTCGGACCGCCCAGCCCGGCCGCCTCGCGCAACTCCATGACCATGGAGCGGAGTCCTGCGCTGGATGAGTACTACCACGTCCCGGAGAGCCGCCCGCTGGCCGACCCGCAGCCGGTCGGCCTGCCGCCGGCACCGCCGCCCGAGCTGTGGGCCCGCTCTGCGCCGCGCCGGCCCGCCGAGCAGCCGCCGACACGCCGCCAGGCCCCGCTGCCGACACCGCCTCCGCCGCCCGCCGAGTCGGCCGAGTGGCGGCCGACGCCCCCGGTGGACCGACCGACACCCCCGATGGAACGACCGACGCCCCCGATGGAGAGAGCGGCGCCCCCGACGGATCTCCCCGTGGAGCGGCGACCGCCTCCGGCCGCCGAGCCGAGCCCCGACCGACCGTCACCAATGGACGGCGAGCCGGCGCCGCCTGTACCTCCGCGCCGCCGCTCCATGGGCAAAGAGAACCAGACACCGCCGCCGGCGGACGCTGCCTCCTCAGCAGAGGCCGAGGCTGCCAGAGAGGTGAGGACGCCGACCACTGAGCAGGGCTCGCACGGCTGCGGGAAGGGTGCTCTACAGGTGCTCTGCCGCGCTGACCGCTCCCCTGGGTGGGCCGGGAATGGCTCTCACAGCGGTGCACGCCTCAGGGGTCTGCCGTGTGTGGGTCACGTGTGAGTGTGTGTGTGTGAGTGGGCTGCTGCCGATGGGATGCACCGTGTGTGTGGGCCGTGGTGAGCGGCAGGGGTGAGCACCAGCGACCCAACCCCTGATCTGCTGGTAGAGTGCTGCCGAGGAGGAGCGACAGAAAAAGATCAGCGTCAAGGAGCAAACGCAGAAGTTCAACCGGATCGCCTCAGAGTCTCAGATCCTGCAGCCGAAGCAGCTCAACAAACGGCGCGACAGAGGCGACAAGGTGGGTTTTGGTGTGACGATGGGCAACGGCGAGGGTCAGACTGGGACGTTAGGTTATAGTCGGCACATTGCTGATGCACGTTGGGAGAGTCATTGTTGCAGCATGCAAAAGTCAAGTCAAAAGTCATGACATCGGTAATATAACCTAACTTGCTTATGCCGTCATTCAGTCTGGTGCGGACTTATTTACCCGATCTATCGTGCCACTAACATAATCAGATTGTAAATCACCCACTTACAGGGCAATATCTAATTTTACCCCATCTATCTGGATTGTAGAGAGCTCGTGCCGTTTCTGTTGGGCGTGTGTACTTCCACGCGCCTCCGATAAGCGTTATCTGCAGAGATAAACTCCAGACGCTGCGTGCCCGTTCTCTATCTACCCGGACCTCACCCCGAGGCGTGCAGTCTGACGGTCGTGATTAGGCTAATCACCAGCCACTTAGCCACTTGATGAGGTTGAAGGGAATCAAACCGGGCTCTGGGGCAGTGAGGGACGGTTTGCCACTGCAGCTGATCTCGATGTATAATGGGTCGTTTCAAGCCGTACTTTGTGCAACTACTGCTGTATGTGGATCTGCCTACTAGTTAGCTGGGTGTATGACCCGCCGCTGCTGATGTGTTGGTATGTGGACCGAGTCTCCACTGTTGTGTGACGACCTGTCTCTATTACAGACTCCAGTGGATGACGAGGATACATCCTCTACAGCCACGGTAAGTAGCTAGACAACGTGGAACCGTGTGCGGCCGGCACTAACAGACGACTGCGTCGGAAAACCGTGATAGACTCCCACTGCCGGTCTTTAGACAAGAACCAGCAGACAGGGGCCTTTTGTTAGAACTGAGGGACTGTCTGCTGTGATACGGGTCTACTGCGTGCACTGGACTCTGGTATTGATGGCTGAATCTTCGGCTTTGGGACGGGAGTGAGCGCTATGGAATGGCTGTGCGACTTTATCAGTGCCCACCAGTCTCCCGCGCAACATTGAACTACCAGTGTTGTCATGCGGACTGCGGCTGTAGGTAATTTCCACTGATATTGTTTGATACCTGCCTAACTCACCCGACACTCCCTGTAGCCTCTGAACGCTGTATCGTGCTACTCCTGAAGTCTGTATCCTCTGTATGCTTCCTGCATCTTCTAACCCGTATTTCAAATTTCAGGACCTCTTTGTCCCGCCCTGACCTGTAAAACCACATCCCATGACCTCGTAACGCCGTTGCGTTCATTTACCTAGATTTCATGTTCTCTGACTTTCAAAGTCAATATCCTGATCTCTTTGAGAATTATCTGACATGACCTGACCTAACCTTGACCTGACATTGACCCGTTCACCCCGGCGCAGTTCGAGGGCATCAACAAAGACTGGCTCCTGGTGAGCAGCTCCTGCAAGTACATGGAGATTGTGCGCATGCTGAAGGACAATCCGAAGCTGGCCAAACACAAGGTAAGTCCCGCCGAGGCGGTGTATGGCGTTGGCTGTATTTGTGACCATTGGGTGTTAATGGTGTCTACTTGGTGATCTCCTGTGCCTTGGCCTCGCCTATTGGTGCGGACTGGTGAACTCAGAAGGTAAACAGGCCTCGTGGCCAAATCTTGAAGACACTGGCTCTCTACACACGTAAGACACTGGCACACAGCTGCGCTTTACACTAGGTCACATATTCACACGGGCGACGCCTCTCTCAGTGCCATCCACACTTGTTCGTACTTACCGTCACCTACTTGATGCGACATCCTTCGAGGCGGCGCATGTGTGACCTACCGCTCGTCGTTGATCCCCTGGCTCCGGTGCAGTGACCTCTGCACCGCTCAACTGTCCCCGTTCTGCTGCCAATCCGTCTATCTGTCCGGCGAGGGGTCCTGATCGGACGGTTGATACCTTCGGAAGGAGGCTGAGCGGCCCACGGGTGGAGAATTGTGCTGGACTGGGGGTGCTCGAGCTCTCCCAATTCCACGCCGGCCACGCCGGCTTGGCTTTGGAGCCGCGGCCGGGCGGCGCGGGTCAAGGTCACCGCTAGGCGGCGGCGGATTTGCTGCGCCCGAGCACCCCCAGCTGGTCACAATTCTCCACCTATGGGCCTGAGCCGATATCTTCGGAAGGAGGGGCTGAGCTGATAGACGGATGGGCTGAGCCGATGATCTTCAGCCACGGAGCCGCCGGCTGGGTATCAGCTCACCCTTCCCGGGTGACCGCTCAAATGGACGGCACGGCAAAAACAGCATCGGTGGTCGGCTTATTCTGGTCATACCCGCTTCGTTCTGGGTAGACGCTTTCTTTTCCTTTTTCTGTCACATACAGAGGGACCTTTCTGAGGCAGGCGATCACGAGCGTATTTGAAAAAGCTGGGGATGTAGGAAGCTTGCTCAGTAGGCACCTTTCCTATCAAACATACAAATAAGATGGGTGTAAAACAATATCTATGCCAAACTCAATAAGTATATGATCGATCGTGGCTGCTCCCACCTTCTGCTGAAGTCCCATGCTCAAAACATGTCTATGCACAACAAGCACACATATTTTTTGAGGAATTCAGATATAATCCGAGCTCATTCCAGAATTCAGATATTGTCACAAGAAGTTCAAAGTTTTATTATGCGCCAAAATGGGCTGTAGTCGCGCTTGTCTTTGTATTTTCTTGACACCGTCATCATTTGGAAATAGCTTCATGTAGGGGATTTAGGCACTCGATCTCTCGAACTGCAAGATGACACCTTAAAATACAGCTATCGTAACTCTCTGGTGAGATAAACTGATTTCTGAGTCACTGAGTGGATTTACTCCTTGACGAGTTATTATCCTTGACAGCAATCTGCTTTGCGATTTAAATGAAGTCTTGAGCATAATCTGGTCGTGGCTGTGGTCTTCTGGTGTGATGATATTAACAGTGATGTCATACTCGTGTTAGCTGTCATGACCTGCTTGTACTGTTTCGTATCTGAGGAGCCTTGTCGAGACAATCTCCTCGTTGGCTCATGGCGAGGTGGAACTGGATTCGAAGTTGTTTGTTGATCTGCCTAAATATGCGCTGAAAGTGAGCGTTTACTGTTCCACGAATGTAGTTGCGAGAGTATCTGTGCTGAGAAAGATTTGCATTTATTCAGGTTTAGTTTTTAGTTATTTTCTGTCGGTCTCATAATCCTAATTTATTTAATGACTTAACTTTAAGTTTCTCGAACATTTTCTCTGACTACCCTTTGCCGATGGCCTATTCTTAAAACGGCCAACAGTTTCATCAGCTGACTACGGGCTGGACTGGCTCCTCAATCCTCACCCACGCGGTCGAGTTTGAACTGGTGACCGCTGGTGTCCCCTCACCACTGTCTGGTTCTGGTGTCCGCTGCCGGCCGTACCACCACTGTCTGGCGTCCACTGCCGGTCAGCCCTGAGCGGACGCCAGTGCAGCATGTCGCACCGGCCGGCCCGTCCTCGGCCCGGCCGGTGGAATACGCTTACCATGAGTGATGGGCGCCGGACGGCCGGCCGGTGCGGCGGCTCTCACGCTGTCCGGCCCTGCATTCTGCACCCTGCACACCTCGGCCCTGCTCCGGCTGCCGACGGTGATGCATTGTGTCGATGCATGGCGGTGATATATTGAGTTGACGGATGGCCGCCGACCGCTGCATTTGTAACCGGGCCTGGCTCAGAGATGGTCCGATCTGTCCTGGCCAAACTGCCAAAATGCTGCAGTGCTGCACCGGGGCCAGGCAGACGAGTCTGTTGTCCTTTTTTGATAAATTTGCATGCAAAATAATCGATGAGTGAGGGTGATATCTCGTGGAATGTGGATGTTAACTTGACGTGGCCTTGCACCAGTGCAAAATGAAAAAGTGGTGTGAGGAACAATGCACAGTGAAGTCTTTTGTGTACTGACCATACGTATTTGGCCATACGTGAAGATGGGCTGTCGTTTGTCGTTTTTCGTTTGTCGGATTTATCACAAAACGCTGTTTAGTTTGAACATTTTTTCTTCTTATTTCGTTACTTGTCAAGGGACGACTAAAACCAGGAGCATGTCCGGCCGGCTCGCCGCTGGGTGGCTGAAACGATCCCTCATCGCTGCTTGATCGGTCCGCTCCAGCCTGATCGCGACGCCCCTTACTGCCACACCGGCTCTGACCTCTGCTGGGCGGCTGTCTGTACGATGGACTGCTATCGCCACCCGTCCGCCGTCCCGCATCTGAACCGCCATCCGTCACCAGGAGCTCCCACTCGGTATTCCAGTGCCGTCCGTCCGTCCGTCCACTCGTCATTTCCTCACCTGACCGGACACCGGTCACAGCCCGGCCCAGGTGTCTGTCTGTCCGTGCAGCCCCGATCGGGGTTCCAGATGAGCCGCAGAGCGCCGGTCCGCTGCGCTGCGTGGCGAGTGGCTATCGCCGGCCGGCCGGCGGTAAATAATGTATGATGGTGTCGACAGGGGTGATCCGTCGCCCTCGCGCTGCCGTCGAGGTGACACCGCGGATAGGCCGTCAGTCAGCGCAGGGCGGTGGGGTGTCACCACGCGAGACACTGGACTGGTGGAGGGATGGTGCATCGCCGGGTCCGTACCGGTGGGGAGGGGCACCAGATTGAGATCGGAGGAGCGTTGTGGGGTCGAGGGGGGAGGGGGCATCTGAGTCGGAACTGGTGGGTTAGGACCTGAAGAGTTCTGTGCTTAGGTGGAGAGGACTTTCAGCTGCTCCCGCTCTTCTACGCGAAGATGACTGTCAGCAGAGTGACATGAGTGGCATCCCTGACCAGTGCTGGCCGAGATCTCACGGCAGTGACCCGCGTCATCAGAGAACCAGCGTCTCTGTCAATACTCAACCGAGGCCCTGTCGGTGTCACTCCCGCCAGCTGAAATTGGCAGCACGTGCGAGTGAATTTCGCCGGATTTAGGGGCCGCGGTGCCAAACGTTATTTCGGTTCTGTATATGAAAGGTGGTAGACACGTTTCAGTCTGGATCGAAGTTGTTGGGGCTCTTGCGTTTTTACACACCGCTGTGGCTGGTATGTAATTGGCGAAGCAGTAGGTATGCTACATGAAAATACTGTTAAGGACTTGCCTCAAGATAAAAATATGAATACCCTTTATGCGTATTTTTGAAACATTTATTGATAATGATATTCTATGTATCATAAAGGTACCTACATATATTATGATATGCGTGACTTCTCATGTATTCATGAGGATATATATTGATTCCTGTTGTAATACGTGGCAGGCGGCGGCTCCCGCGGTCCTCCGGAGTTCGTTGCGCATCCTCCCGGCGACTCCCGCGGCTCCTGAAGCGCGTCGCGTATCTTCCCGGTGGCGGTAGCCGGCCGGGACCATGTTCTCCGGGTCGGCTGCACGGTTCCCAGCGCCTCCGCATCCTGGCGGGACAGTACCTCCGAGCCGAGAACATATCGGCGCGCCGGCCAGTTCCTTCCCGGATGTGTCCCGATTGCACCCGGCACAGCTGCCCCTCTGTGAGACTCATCACCCTGCTATCGGAATTGGTGTCTCCCCGACCTCGCGACTTCCGCCGTCCCTCTCCGGCGTGCGACGGCCGCTGCAACCCCTTCTCCTCCGATCACCCGGTCCGATACTGTCTCGCGTGGTTTGTTCTCACCCGTTTGCAGTATTTGCGAAACGGCGACTCTGTGCGCCCGGAGTCGGCTTCCCGACGCTCGCGTATTTTTCACGATGATTTGCGAGCTCCACAGATTGAAAGCCAGTGTGGCTTTGAGTGGGTCGTTTCGTCAGATCAAACTGTCTGATATGGCTGTATTACATCGCGGGCGAGTCGAGACTTTCGTGCTAATACCGAATGGGGCACTCTTGTCGACATCGACATATGTCACTACAGTCGTTCCCTCGCTAACTTTTATGATTCGACCGGTCCGGCGATGCGTGCTGGGGCGGCGGACTGACAGCTGGAATGGAGTTTTGCACGTCTGATTGAGTTCCAATTATAGGCCGACTTTATTGCCGCTAATTTGCCTCCTTAGCGGGCTATTCGAGGAGTCTGCGGGGACCTGTGCCGACAGTCTCGCTGTTTCACCGTGCGCCGTGCCGTCCTCCGTCCGCACCCCGTTCTCTATCGCTCGCCGCCTGTTCATCTCCACGGCCCCCACAGCTGCCACCCGAGTCTCCTCGCTCCTCAACCTGCCGTGTTCGCTGATAAGTCGACACACTGACGCAGTAGCGACAAATGTTACGCGTTTACGACAAAGCCGGCGCGGTGTCGACAGCTGTCACGGCGCGGCCCGCCTACCGCCCCCGGTATCTGTGTTCTGGCGTGTCAGCCCGTTTCTGCGCCTGTGTCGCAGCGTGTCACGACCAGTGTCGATGCTGAGCCTCATATGTCAGACCGGCCGCCGACGGTTTCCGTCGATCTCGACGGGTGCTGTCGTTGTCGACGATGTTTGGGTGGGCGTTATCGACGTTGACTTGTTTGCCGGTGACAGGCGGGCGGTGGTCTGCGGTTGGGGCCACGGTAACCGCAGATCAGGGGGCTGCCGCTGACCGCTAATGTCGGCCTTTTAATGGGGCCGTATGGAGGTGTGGGCGTTTAGGACAGGTGGAAAATAACAGGTGAACAGCTGTGTTCTTTTACAAACACCACAAACACGGCCTGTTTGCCTACGTGCCAAAGAAGATCGGTACAGAAATGACTGCATCAAGGACGGAATGCATGCCGGACGTTGCAATTAAGTATTGAGATAAGCATGAACAAGCGGATGTAGAAGAAGCAATGTTGGTGCATCATCAAGCCAGTCTAATCAGGGAACTCAGGTATTGGCACAGGTGCTGCCTGCTGCCTGATGGCTAATACGCCGGGATGTGGTTCATAGGTAGCGTGCTATTTCCAACTTTACCTGCTTGCAATTAGTGATGGAAGCACACGTTTCTGAAAGTTTGTTTTAACTTGTGCTAGTTTGTAACCCCATCGCTATTTTAGTGAACTGAATGACTGTTTTATGAAATGCTACTGTTTTACCGAATACCTGTTAGGCTACTTATGGCTCATTTTTACGATTTTTGACTCCTCCCGATTCTCTGAAGCCGAGCGGCTGCCTCAGACCGCATGTTTAGGGCGCTTTTTCCCGGACACAGTGGCGTTTCGCGCGGCGCCGCCTGCCGGAGGGCCGGGCCGGAGACGGCGCTGCCAGTCGACGGGGAGGTGTCCGTGTCAGCGTCGACAGAGGCGCGCTAATGAGAACAGCCGGCGGTAATTTCCCTGGGGACGTGTCGCCCCGCAGGCCCTCCTTCCGCCGTGCTGCGCTGCAATGCAGCGATGCCGCAGTGGTACCGCGATGCCGGGACGTCGTGAATCGTGATGCTGGAGTATCGTGATGCCGTGGGTACCGCGATGCCGTGCTTGTATGATGTGGTACTGCACTGCGATGCCACGTTGTCATTATGCCCCAGTACCGCGATGCCGTTCTCTCACGATGCCCTTCTACCGCAGTGCCGTACCACCTGATTGTCGTACCGCCGTACTGCTGTCGTGTCAGGTGTCAGCCCACTGACGAGCCGTCCCTGCCGTCATGGCAGCCCTGCTCCCCCGTTCCGAGAAGCGCCGGCTGAATGCGGTCGGGTTGTTTTTCCGGGCGGCCGAACCTCGAGGTCCGTGACAGGTCGGCCGGCAGCGGCGGCGCTACTGAATCCCCTCACGCGACGCCGCAGCCGTGGACAGGACCGAACGGTGGTGGCCAAACGATGTTTGGACGTTGGCTGAACGGTGGGCGAACGATGGCTGACCATTGGCCAAAAGATGGCCGAGTGGTAGCTGAATGGTGGGCAAACGGTGGACAAACGTCGAAGCCGAAAGAGACGCTGTTTGTCGGAGGCTTTCTTTTCCACTTCCACTGAAAATTGGAGCCCACAGAAAATAGCAACTTCCGGACAAATAGATGTGCCTTGCACAAGATGGGACGAGAGCTGCGAGAGTGGTTGCCAACTTTGTTAGCGGAGCTGATTGTAGCCAGGTATATCGACAGGTTCATTGCGGACTGAATTATTTTCAGATCACAAGCTGCTCGGACCTTAGGGACCGCTTTTTTACATGTTCTTCAGACTTCAAATTAAAAACCAATCCACGACATACATCTCCAGCCTCGACCACAATATCTGTACTTTTCACACCGAGATCATTGTGCTAAGCCCCGCTCCGGACTCTGCGGTCCGCCGAGCCCCTCTGACTCAGCGCCGACCGTCGTCTCTCTGTGGGTGAGGCCATGTCGACGCCACTTTCACGCGTGCCTGACTCTGTGACGGACAGTGTCGGGCCGCACCTGACAGCGCTCTGTGGACATCTCCGGCGCTGGGGCAGTGTGGTCCGGCTCGGCGGACAGGGCTCGAGCCTAGGAAACTTCCATATAGCGATCTGATGAGATGTCCGGTACTTCGGAGTTGCCGACGAGCTATGTTTGGGGTGGCCAAAGCCCCGAACCATGATTGAGATGCTCGGTACCTTCGGTACGAATGTTTTTTTTTGGGGGGGAGGAGGGGGAGTCGATAGTTTGTGTCTCCCGCGATCCGCCTACGCATCAACTCTTCCGTTGGTTCATGCTGTTGCCGTGGTAGATGCGATGGCGGATCGGCTGATGCCTCGGTCCTTTCAACTGCTCCATGATGCTGATCGGCTATTGGGGAGCGCTTGCGGCGGCGTTGAGCAGCTTTACCATGCCATACTGTCGAAAGTATGAGAATTGACAAAGGCATGAAGACCATTATTTACACAGCCAATGGACAGGGGTAACTGACAGAGGCAATTGACAAAAGCATGAAGTTGACCGCGTTCATTTGTGCGATTAAGCTGTCATAGAGAGCTGAGTCAGTTAGGGAAACCATTGATAACTACAGCCACACCATGTAGGCGAACTAGTCGGCACCCTGGATCATAATTCATAAGACGGGCGTATAGCCGCAAGGCACACTGCTGCACGAAATATTTTCTGGCTGCAATTTTTCAAGCAACTGGTGAACGCTCTACTCCGTGTTCTTAAAAGTTAAAATTGAAAGCCAATCCACGGCATGCGTCTCCTGCCTCACCACAACATGTGCCTTTTCACTCCAGCTCAAACCTTGATATGAAACATGTGCAACAGTGACGTTGGATAAATATATCTGGTTCCATGTAATGTTGAAATAATTTCCTGTACGCATTTAGACACAAGTCTAAGAAAATGAGTGATTAGGTTAATCTTGGACCATCTTATAAACCAGCCTAAAATACGAAATGGAGGAGACACCTCACAAACGTCGCTTTGGGTGCATATCCAGGCTCCACAATCCACATTTTAAATGTCTCTGAATGCATAATAGTTGTTTGGACATAAGCCACTGCAGGGCATAGTTTTTTCTTCTATTTCCGCGTATCATGAGCAGCCTGTTGAGCAACTATCGAACAACTAGATTGGTATTGCGGCTACCATTTTTATCTTACAAATGCTGTTTGCTTTTTCTTATCCGATCACATAAGTCTGCCCCATAAGTCGGCAGCTCCGTTCTCTGAGGCGCAGCTATTTGTTTTCCCTCAACGTTGCAAACTGTTGTCGAGCATTGCAACGGAACAACTACATACAACAGCCGGGTGGGGTCGTTGGAATGATCGGCATTTCACCACGCCCACTGGGAGTGGATGGGAAGACGCCTGCACTCTGAAAACAGTAAAGGGCCAGTCAAGCATGGCACAGTGTCACTAGAATCGACCGCGCCCGCATTGGTGTGCACAAATTGCTCATTAGCGCCTCGGCTAAACGATTCTGCCTGTTTGGCCTTTCGGACTTATATAATAGGTGCGGCTAGAATATATTATCATTTTATCTAGCTTTTACGCTGCTCAGCAGTGTCCTTAAAACATTTTTTTTTGACGTCACCCATTCCTAAGCGCATTGCATTTCGCTTTTTAAATTTGGCTCACGATGATATCATTAGGAGCTGCGTTTAACGGGTCCCGTTTATGCGCTGTACTCGGTCGGCTTTGGGGGCCGCTCTGGGCGTTAGGTGTCGGTTATTCCGGGCCGGACCGGCGCTATCTGCCACCATCTCCACCGCTCGCCGTGTGCCGGCCGGGGGTGCGGGGACCGAGATGACGACCCGATCAGATCCCACGTGCAGCTGTCAGCCGGCCGGCCGGTCATCCCGACCGAGACGGACATCTTGATCACCCGATTGCCGAGGCCCGCTAAGCTGGTTTAATTACCGGCTGTAGATGGCATTCTTGCCTGATTACTCACTTTTTAAACGGTCGCGGTTTGTAACTAAAGGTTTTATGGCTGTCACATCTGCATATCGTGCGCACTACGATGGATGCGGTGGGTGCACATGCTAATGGTTTCGTTCCTGGGTTCCCATCCGAGCTCATGTGCTGCGTTAACAAGGGCTAATTGAGAGTAAATTGATTGAATGGAGATCAAAGCTATTTTACAAATTACCTATTGCTTCAGAACCTTTGTTTGGATTACGCCCTGCATACATTTATTGCACTGTGCTACGTTTTGTGGGAAACAGCAGAACTTTTTCATTGTCTCCCAATGTGAACCTGGCTGTCATATGCTGACGTGTGCTAAATAGGAATGGCACATGGGGCCACCCACACCGAGCACCCGCCGTATCTGTCCCCGGCCGTTTGTTTTTTTTTGGCTCTGTCGGCCAGCACGGCCCTGTTGGGCCAGGTCAAACAGTGCGTGGTGGGCGGAGCCGTGCTCGGCGGCCGCGCGGCGCCGGACACCGCGGCGCAAATCGCCATTGTTGGCTGGCGGACACTAGGAAATAAGCTGTGACGGCGGACCGCACGGCCGCCACGGCGCTGGCTACCGTCGGCGGACGTCGCTGCTTTATCGGCGTGCAAAATGGCGCCGCCGGTCCGGGGCGGCGTGCTGCACGGCCCGCCGGCCGTACCCGGACGTACCCGGCCGTACCGGGGCGTATCGTGTCCGCTGCCCCGCCGGAGACTTGGTTGGTCCGCCCGCAGCGGCCGGACGCTGGCCCAGGACTCCGGGTACGGGGAGAGCGGTGCAGGGAGCGGGCTGGTGTGGGTGGAGTTGCGCGGCTGCTCAGTCAACTCTGCAGGGACTCACCAGAGCAGGGTGGGGTAATAACCCCACCAGCTCGCTCTCACGCCCACTGTCGCCCTTATTCGGGCATCCGGCAGCCCGCCATTGCAGCGGTCTAGCTCGTGTTTGTGCTGGGTGGTGCGCCAGTCAGTGACGCCTGCTGTGAAGCTGTGGCCATTTAGCAGCATTAACAACTTAATAAAACCTGAGCTGCTGTGTTACTGTCGTGGCCCGGGGGATAAATATTGAAGGGTTTTAACCATGATTAGATAGGTCTCGTCTCGCAACCTGACTGAAGAACATACATGTGAATTTTAAGCCGCTCCGAGATGTTTTCTTATCAGGTAAGGGAGCTTTATTTGCTCTCGGGTCTCGAAAGGAGCATTGGAAAATCCTATTTTAGTGTTTTCGGTCTCATCGTCTTGCCTAAAACTCAGAAGATCAAAATGATCGTGGTGGGCGGGCTATTTTTAACTATCTACACTTTTGGCTGAATTCCACGCGATTAGCCGTAATGTTTTATTCTTATTTTTCTAATTGTTTACTGTTTAACTCATTTTGCTCAGAATTACACTTATCGGTGTTCAATTATAAAAAAGTTGGAGGTCTGTTATTGGAACAGATGGATCAATTGAACCATTGGCTATACCGTCCGTCACTGCTGAAACTCTGTTCCGAGTGGCTGTGAGCCGTGGGTCCGAGGGTCCGAATTCAGCCGCTCCAAACCCAGAGCGTGCCTGTGGGCTCTGTGGCAGCGTAACACTGCATTTGGGGCCGGCCAACTTGGCCCAATGGTTCCGGGAGAGCCAGACCGAATGGAGGCCGGTCCCCACTACCGAATGGTCCTCCAACGACCACCTCCAAATGAAACGGACTGCATAAATGCGTGCTTGGAAAGCGAACACCCAGACCGTCTGCTGTTTTATTGGGCTAATTATTCTGCATCGCGAACTGTAGACACGCAACGCTCACATGGTCTGCAACTGACGCTCCCGGCTCGGCGCAGCTGAGAGGGACTGTTGGACTCGACTGTGTAGTGGGTATCTCCCCTGCTCGCCCGGCGCCGACCCGACCGGGCCGTGCCGGATCGCACCGCCTCTCGAGCGACACTGCGCAGCCGACAGACCGGCCTTGGGTGGGCCGAACCCGCTCTTCGTCTCCTCTGCGCCCAATTAGTCTCTGGTCGGCCCACCCGATCGCGGCGGTTTTTGTCTAATCGGTGTCGACACAATCTGAGGGCGGTCCGTGTCGTCGCCTCTCGGTGACGTGTGACATATGTCGCGGATCGGAGCCGCCGGCCACGACTGCCGGACCGGTGGGGCGCGGCGGGGTGACCGACCTGTCTGCGGATCACGGCGCAGTCACGGTGATTGGGTGTTGCGCCCGTGTCGCTAACGACGGCAGACGATCACGGACACCCGAGTTAACACGGGATTATGGCGCGCTGCCGACAAATTGGCCGAAAGTAAGACAATTACGCTCCGATAAGACATCGAACAAAAACTTGTTTTGTACCCGATGTCTGTCCCTTGTTATTTCGCCATGCTTGAAGTGAGCTTAATCCGGTGGGCGATACCAAAACAGGCCAAACTCCACTGTATTGTAATTTTTCTGATGGATAACAACTATCGATTTTACCACGCTACAGTGTACGTCGACATTGCGGTACACTTCGGTACGTGCCATGTTCTCAGCATTTTGACGTGTCGGCGCTTTAGGGTTACGGAACCGCTCGTCTCGCCCATGCGACTCCGCAGCATGAGCATGGCTTGTGTTGAGACTGCCGCCCAGCCTGCCTGTCTTGCTGCTGCAGAAGGAAAATTGTGCGGCGATTGGGAACGGCGGCAGTCGCTACCGATACTTGTTCACAAACTGACCGGAGGATAACAAAATAGGATATTCTGATCTTACATCGACAGAGACGGGGCCCGAACTTCCGCTCAAGGTTGTAAACATGAACGCTGTGCTTATGCCGGTGTTTAGTGGTGTGAACCGCCGTTTATTATAGGTATCGTGATGTGAACCTTGCCCACGTTTGTCTGTGTGAACCACGACCGCGTTTGCCGGTGTGAACTGTAGACGATATCAGATAAAGCAACGCCTTTGTCCGCCAAATCGCTGAACATTCATAATGTTCCATACTCTTCACTTTTGTTCACTAATGTTCACTCTAATGTTTAATTTTTGTCACAAATAGGCTTCTTCACCGTCATCCACAGTTTCCCAGTTCCATTACTTGTGTGACCGCCAAAACTGTCCTGTCGCCCGTCTCGCGAGCAAGGTGGCGGGCGGCCGGTGGGTCAGCCGAGCGGGCCGCCGCGCCGTCCCCCCCCGCCCCAGTGGGGGTGTTTTGCGCGCACCTGTGTGTGCCGGACCTGACCCCTCTCGCGGCGACGCCCGTCGATAGCTTTGTTCACGGGGAACGTGGTCGGCGCGGCGGGCCCGGTTACGTTTGTTTAGCGCGCTGCGTCCGTCCCGGCGGCCGCTGGCGCGCTGCGTCGCGCCCTATCTCTTTCTTTATCTCCGGTTCGTCGCGTCCAGTTAGTTTGCCTAATACCGTTTGCTTTGCTCCCTCGCTATCTCCCCTGTGTGTGACCCCATTGCCAGTCATATTTAAACCTGCTGTAAACACCTCCCGCACTCTGTTCTCTCTCAGTCTTCGCGCCGTGCGGTTGTTCGCTCCGCTCGGCGCAGCCTCCACGCAGTGTGGTGGTTTCTGCCGGCTCTTTGCTCATCGCAATATAGACTGTGAATAAGTGCAGTGGTGTGTCCAAGGAAGTGGTCACCTGGAGCGATTGAGCAAAAGACTTTAAGTTAGCGGCACAGTATACTCAAGTTACTCTCTGTTCTCTACCAGTCGTCGAGCCGGGCGGTTGTTTCGTTCCGCTCGTCGCAGCCTTCAAGCAGTGTAATTGGTTTGCCGGATCTTGCTCTTTGCAATACAGACTGTGAAATCAGTGCAGTGGTGTGACAAAGGAAGTGATCACCGAGAGCGAGGAGTGAGAGAATCAAGATAGCGGCACAGTATACATTCCAGTTACACTTCACTTCACTTACACTTCAAACGCAGAATTACCCTCCTCCCTATACCTCGCCCGATCGTGCCATCACGGTCTCTATTCCTCACCTCTGTTCACGCCATCGTGGACTCTGTCCTTACTAGCCCCTGTTGCGCCAGCGCGACTCTTTAACCTTCCCTCGTGTCACGCCATCGTGGCCTCTATCCTTATCTCTCTTAAAGGTAGGTCGGCACAGCCCAAACCTCGCCCGATCGTGCCATCACGGTCTCTATTCCTCCCCTCTGTCCACGCCATCGTGGACTCTGTCCTTACTAGCCCCTGTTGCGCCAGCGCGACTCTTTAACCTTCCCCGTGTCACGCCATCGTGGCCTCTATCCTTATCTCTTTTAAAGGTAGGCCGGCACAGCCCCAACCTCGCCCGATCGTGCCATCACGGTCTCTATTCCTCACCTCTGTTCACGCCATCGTGGACTCTGTCCTACGAACCCCCGTTGCGCCAGCGCGACTCTTTAACCTCCCCTCGAGTCACGCCATCGTGGCCTCTATCCCTACTCATCCTTGTACCTGTTATGAGGGTCTGCGTTTCAGTCACCTAAATGCCATGGACCAGTAGCCAAGCCCAGTCACACAGAAACAAGATACAGTCCATTATAGAGCGCTCGTGACGCACAGGCACAAACGTCACCGAGTCGGCGCCGGCTGCTGCGTCTGCGACAACTTGTGTTCCTTTCAGGGCAGGTTCAACGGCAGTTGGTTTCTCAATAACAGGCATTTGTAAATCGTAGCTTTTCTCTCAATCATAGCTCCCCGCCATTCTTGCCCCAGGCTGTTGCTCCCTCAATTGATGCTCGCACCAGCTGCCCTCTCCCCCGCCGCGTCGGAGCTCGTCGTTCCTGCTCCCTCAACGAAAGGTCGTCGCAGTCGTTCCCTCAATGTTAGCCCGCTGCAGGTGATTTCTCAGCTGCACGTTGCCGCAGCTGCTCACTCAGTGGAAGCTCCCGCAGTTGTTTCCTTCTACCGAAGCGCGGCGCCACCCGATGGAACCGGGTGCCGACCGGCCCGTCCAGTCCTGTCTCCCCGGCTCCCCGGCTGCCCGTCCGCGGCGGCAGGCCGGTGCCGTGTCTGTTCAACACTCGTTTTTCGTCTCCAACTGTTAATGATGTGGGAAACGGAAATCGTGCATTGCACTTTGCGGTAAAGACACCCGTCTCTGCCGCCGTGGCGAAAAAGTCGCCAATCCGCCGCCGAGAAATCACCAGCCATGGACAAACCCGCAACTTTTATCAACAAGAATGACCACCTTCCCGTTTGTTTGCACGATTTACAGGAAATGCCTCAATGCAAGTGCTAAACCACGCTTTAATCCGAATGTATGAAAAAGATTGTCGTGTCAAATCGTGAAGTTAAGGTTAAATATTTATGAGAACCTGGACACATAATCCCGTCTGCGAGATGTATGAGCGACATCATGCATCGAGATTTACGATGTCAATATGTAAATCAACCGAATATTTGTCTATGCAAACAGACGTTTCCAAATGTGCATTTTAGCGATGATTCCTATCACAATGGTTCTAATTCCTTTGAAATGTGATTTACCAGGCCATCCGTATGCTTCATTCGGAAATTAACACTATCGTGCTATCGCTGCCACTGGTTGACAAATCCCAATTTGTGACCAGGAATCTTGTCGATAGATAGCAGATCTGTCGGGCGATTTGTTGACGGCGTTTTCATGTTGCCGCCGCCGCTGTTCGTTGTCACGGACAGCCCCAAAATTGGTCTCGGCAGTCATGCGAGGCCGCCGAACTGACTGGCTTGGTATAGCGACAGCAGTAAGGTCGGCTATCGGCCCTGTGATCGCCGCCACCGACATGCCCGCTGTCCCGCCGTCCCGTTATTCCGCCTACCCGTTGTTCCGCTGTCCCGTTATGCCGCCTACCCGTAGTTCCGCTCTCTCGCCGTCCCGGTGGCGCGTTTTTTTTCGGTAGTCCTTGACTCCTTAGCATCTATGGTCGGCATCTGTGAACAGTGTTCTAACTATAAATTAGCTAAGTCTTTTCTTCAATGCATCACATGATCGCAACAAATATGAAAAGGACATAATCAAGGACTTTTCGAAGTTGCCGTCCTATGAGCTAGCTCGATTCAACAGAGAAACGATTGAAAGTGTTAACCCTATTAGTGGCAGGGGGGGGGGGTTGTTTTTATCCACCCCTCAGGTTTTTCGGGAATATCTCCGAAACCGCTGAAGCTACGATGCTGAAATTTTCTGACTTTTCCTAAAACTAAATTGGGCACATTCCCTGAAAATTTCAAGTTCATAACTTTACCAGGGCCGGCTCCAGAGCACTGGGAATTGGGGGGTCCTATTCGTGAAGCGAGTCATTTGGGCGAAGATCACGATGCTGCACCAGTTTTACGAACAGTGAATAAAAGGTATCATGTGATAACATATACAGTTATTGTGCATCCTCTTTTGACACGTTTTTGCTATAATAGGCGGATCCAGGCGTCCAAAAAGGGGGGTTATGTTTTACCTCCCAACATAGGTGCCCTTACACCGCCTATGCATTACCAATACAATTTTAGTCGTTCTCTCATAAGAAAATTATAACATAACAAGACCATTACCACCCTTTTTTGAAACAGTACCAACAAAAACCTTATTTACTATACTTTTTGTGTACCCCCAATCTCAATGATCTGTATCCGCCTATGATTTTTGAAAATGCATATTTTTAGGATCCATGTGAATTCCTGGTTCATTCTCTATCGATCGGCAAAAGTTGCGTTAAGATTGGTTCAGAAACCTGGCCGTGATAAACAGTCTAAAATGTATCTGCAATTTGCCCGTTTTTACCCCCCTCTACCCCCCTATTGACATTTCTTAATTTTTATTTTTTAGAAATGTAGATCACGTTGAGCGAAATCGAATGCCGTTTGAATTTTGAAAATCGGCCCGTTAGATCTCGAGATATCAAGGGGGGGTCGTAAACAGCCCCCCCCCTGCCACTAATAGGGGGTAGCCAGGAGCCTGCCACTAATAGGGTTAAGGATAGCCAACCGGGTTTCATCGTTCGAGAGAGTGCTACTTGGGCTCTTAGGCCTTGTTGTGGGCCACAATCAGCAGTCCAGCGCCGGCCGTGAGGACGCAGTACTCTGCCGCGCCGGCCTCCACGTGAGGAGCCCGGCCTGACCTATCGGTGACACCAGCAGCCACGACCAGGTGCCGATACTGGCAACTCTCCAGAGCCGGAGGAAGTATTTAATCCCTGCGACACTGTTTATGGAAATGAGCTGGAGCCGCTGATGGCATAATTAGCCCGCCGCAAACGGGCACTGCGAATCAGTGACAGGTGGTGGACAGGGCGCAGTTGTCGATGGTTTATCGGTATCCGGTACCCCGTCCCTGTCAATTCAACTGACGGAGAACATTGCGCACTTCTTGATTGCAATATTCCAGAGGTGGGCGAGCGTTTGCCTGATCTGCATGCTTTGTCTGATGGAAGTGGTTTTAATAGCGCTGGGCTAGGGAGGAGAGACGCTTGATGAGTTTGCTGCTTTTCTGGGTAGAGAGCCTTGCATCCGTAATGGTTTGTGGTATAGAGTGTCAAACTGTAGCGAACACGTTCTTATGAAGGTGAAGTGTCGTTTCTTTGGTGCGCGGTAGCACATCCCGGCCCAGCTGAGACAACACATCCGCAGTTCGACTGAGGATACCCGTGTGTGTGCTACTGTGGCTCGTGGCAGCCCCTCTCGGTCCGACTGAGGAGGAGCTCGTGTGTGCCACTGTGGCTCGCGGCAGCCCCTCCCTCACCGACTGCCGCTCGCTGGCCGCCGTCCCGCGGCGCGTGTTCACCCGTCGGTCGGTCGTCGCGCCTTCGGCAGCTGTGTTATCGTAGCTCCGCGTCGACAGGCCGCCCGGGCCCGTCCGCGCGCCGGGACGTCCGCCTGCTCACGGAGCTGATTGAGCTGTTAAGACACGTGTCACCAGTGTGTCACAGAGGTCGGCATCGGGAATGTTTGGGTCAAGTGAAGCGTGCAATCCTTTGTGCCGCTGAGTGGCCTGCAGCGCGACGGGACGGGCGTGCTACATGCACCGGCGACAGTGTTCAGATGGCTTCTAATCGCTACGTGCTTGTCTTGGATGGAGTACAAGCACAACCGTACCAGCTGTTGGTCGTATGTTTGCCAATGACTGGCAAATGCCGACTTGTTCACTATTAGGATCCTACGCGCCACTGATTACGAATATAGGTAATGATACAAAATGCTGTTAGACCGTAGACGGTATGGGCATGTTCGAGCCTCGGGATTGATAGCCTCTACCCTCCGTTTTTTTTTGCATCAATTCTTTTGAACATATTATTTTGTTTGGTGTACTTAACGTCATCACTATTTGCCAGGCTATGATTTTTGAATAGTAGAATACTAGGGTGACCCGCGTGCTCCGCAACGCGAAAAGGGATATTTTCGATCGGCGGGTGTTCGGTTGTTCTTGTGTCGGTCGGGTTATCTATCCATTTCGGTCGATTGCTTTTTGACGGCTAAACGTTTTGGTTTGTGGAAAAAATATCCACCGCATCGAGGTGCCCGTGTCTGATAAGCATGCTTTCCACTTCAGAATCTGTCAAATGTGCTTTATAATTTAGGCGCGTAGTTTCATGACAAATTAAAGGCGTAGATAATTTTCACTAAAAATCGTTTTGCAGAGGTTTGAAACATTTATATTTTTAAGAATACTGTTGCTTGTCATGCAAACGTGATATTTGGATCTTGGAGAGAATTGAATGCTCTTTCCAATGATAGCATTTTCAATTGTCAAACGTATCAGGTTAAGCAGCAAAATCCGTGTAATTATTTAGTGGCACATTTTGGACAACTACCATTTAATTCAGCGATTTTTTCCACATTGTTTTTGATCAATTAGCTTTTCACAATTTTTCCATGAGAGACGGTACATTTTTATTGCTAATAGGCGCTGCTTCAACTCATTCCGTCTGACGATCACCTGAAATTAATATAAATTCCAAAATCCGTCCAAAACGTCCATTTTTCAAAAGAAAGTGCCCTCCCCGGTGCACGTGGCGCGTGCCAACCCCTGCACCGCACACCATTCGATAGGCCGTTCGATTCTCTACACGATGCTGTTTTCCCCGTACCGGTCGGGCCCACGGTTACCGAGATATTGCACCGGGACCGGACCCGTGTCGGGCAAATTTAGCCATTTTCGCCCGTTTTTGCAAGCCGATTTATACATGTAAAGTCTATGACGCGAATTTGCACTTTTCGGGCCCGCGCCACGCGCTCGCTATCGATCCGACCGAGCCGAGACCGCTCAAAGGCACGTTGTCCATCCTTGTTCTATAACTTGCGCAAATTTCAGTGCGGTAGGTGCAACGGTGTGATCTGTAACCCGCGCTACGTAGCACCATGTCGCGACCTCGGTTACAGACAGAAACTACGTCACCTCAAATAGTAATATAGACAAGCGGCTGCGCCACTTGCTTTGCTGCGTGGTAGGAAAAAATTGCGGCACCAGCCAATTTGCTTTCGAATGGTGTTCGATTCAAATCGATGTGTCGTCTAGAAGCATAGATATCGACGGAAATGTGAAGAGATTTAAAAAAGAACTGTTCTGAGGGCTTTGTTGGATGAAATTTGGCTGATACGGGGTCAAGGGGTCAGCCCCGGTCACTTTGGGTCAGGCCAGGTCACATAGGTCACCTCTTGTCCGATGGGATCAGCACGGGCCACTATTCTACTTTTGCCTCCACTACTACCTACCCCTACCCTTACCACTACCACTACCACTACCACTACCCCTACCACTACCCCTACCCCTACCACTACCACTACCACTACCCTTACCACTACCCCTACCCCTACCCCTACCACTACATCTACCCCTACCCCTATCACTACTACTACCCATACTCCTACCCCTACCACTACCCCTACTACTACCCCTACCCCTACTACTACCCCTACCACTACCACTACCCCTACCCCTACCACTACACTACCCCTACCACTACCCCTACCACTACCCCTACCCCTACCAACACCGCTGGGTCATGTCAGGTCACAGAATAATTCGTGCCATTCCATTGCCCTTACTCAATTTTGTCGGAAATGGCGCTTTGTGGCAAATGTGGCGCATTGCGGCAAATGCGGCGCATCTGTACCTATTGTTTGAGCATGCATCTTGGCACCAAATTGCACCCATATCGGACCATATTTGACAAAACTGTGCGAGTTGCGGCAAAAATGGCGCGTTGTGACCAATGTGACGCATTGCGGCAAACGCGGTGCATTTGTAAACTCGTATCACAAACTGTTCCCATCGAACGAAAATCAACACATTCTCTCGCCACTTTTTATTCAAATTAAAAACTTGCCTATCCGCCAATGCGAGGCACTCGCCACCGATCGGCATGCATTTAGCTCACAAAGTTTGTCGACCCCGGCTCTCAATGAAGATCTACGAACCGATCAAAATTTCATTGGCGCTCTTCCAGCGCGTCCCACGCGCGAACCGTGCACCCCAGCGAGTCGGAACCTAGAAAAGGCACTGACCCGCTCTGTCACCTATAAGGTGTGCAAATTTCAACCCCCTACGATATACCGTCTGCCCTGTAGGCCGGCTAAATTGAACCCACTACATGGCGTGGCGGACAGACAAACAAACAAACAGATGGATCCTGTTCAAATAGTAAGATAGATGCAACAATAATTGCCCGAAATCAATGCGTGCTTTCCGGTAATAAAGCTTCCCGCTCATTTCTAAAATTAGGGTAGCCTGGGGGCAAGACGCCCAGATAATTCATTTTCCTAAATAACTTTTGTCCCACGTCACCTGGAAGGCTAAATTTGTGCTCAGGATCAACTCGCCGGCGGGATCACCGTGAGCAGCGGCCTCCCGTCTGAGCCGACTGGGTCCCTCCACCTGATCCTGTTGTCTGTTCTCGGGCCAGCCCCGTGTGACGGTCCGTGACGGTCTGACGCCGTCGGCACGTCCCTATCAGCGCGGCTGACCGGGGTGACGGCCACTGACAGTCAGCGGGTCCATCAACCTCGCCTGTGCCCCTGTCATCTGTACCCCTGTCAGCCGCGCCTGCACCCCTGTCACCTGTCGTGTTCAACCGCCTGGACATGGGAGCAGCTCCAGCAACTACAGTTCGGCCGACAGCCAACCTCTGATCTTACTATCGACACCTAATTATTCGTTTATATTTTCCTTCAATAGTGATCGTCACCATTAGAAGGCTGAATGTGCCCCTAGACTAGTGCAATTGGGAGCGGCACAGCAAATAAAATGATACACAATAGAATATGTGTATTGTTACAATGTGTCACGTCGGTGGTTTTGTCCTGTGTTTTTCTACACGGCCCAGTGGCTGTCACGGCTACCGTCCCCGCCGTATGACCCTCATACAGCGGACATACCCTGCACGTCGAAGGCGGCGCGGCGGCGGCGGCGGCGGTGGGGGCGTGGCCTGGCGCGCGCGCCGCCGCCATTGGCTGCCGGCCCGCCGCGGGCGGGGTCGTGCACGACACTGTGCAATCGGTCACCGTCCGTGCACGCCGCGTCCGCATCCGTCACCGGGCAGCTCCGACGGACCGGGAGAGACGCGGGACCGCGCCGGCCGGCCGGCCCATGTTCCGATAGGGAGAGGAGTGGGCGCCCTCCTTCGCATGATAAGACCTTCTCCTGTACCCACGAGGGGAGCCACTGTCCGTTTCTTCACATGGGGGATCGCATTGTTTAGACGTTTCCCTTCTCTATGCAGAAATACAGCTCTTGGGTTACTCCATCTCTACATTGAAACGCGACGGCCTACGGTACACACTTGAGGATCACGCTGCCCCGTGCACCAACGACTGCATTGCGTCTTCTCTTTGAAACACGATTCGACATCACGGAAAGATAGACTTCTGCGCACATAATCTTTTCCGAAGTGCCTCTGTTCATAGCCATTGCTTTTAGTAATTTCATTGAAGAGTTCCACGCCGATGACCTCTGATGCACGGCCACCCTAAAATCATTTCGCAGATCACGTGCATGTAATTTTCGATTTGATACTGCCCTTGTCACACTGTACACATACTGCAGCCATGGACATGCTTCTATCCTTCCATCCAACGTTTACATCAAGCAAAAATGTAAACCTGAGTCAGGTTGCACCTTGCAGTGTCACGTAAAACTGCAGTCTGCAGAGATGAATGAGACTGCATTTTGTGTGTTGCAGTGCACAAACCATTTTAGGACGATGGGATTAGTTTGACCCGAAAACTTCTCTGACTTTTATTCGTAAGTGTGCCTTGGCTTGTCAGTTATTATCCTACAAACATTTCAATTTATGTGTGTTTAAATTATAGCTATTGCTGCTCTTTTCTGAAGTTGCCATTATCTCGCTTAATGTGTATTTTTCCCTCACAAATAATGCTGAATTGTCGCCAATTGACCAGCATGTGCTACTCGCATGCTGGTGATCGTGCTCGTCCGCTATTCCACGCCAGTGAGAGGAACAGTAACTGACGTTTGTTTTCTCTCTTTTCATGTGCTGTGCAGGACTTCATCACGGTGAGTACCTCACGCTGTCACGAGAGCTCCCTGCACGAGAGCTCCCTGCACGAGAGCTCCCTGCACGAGAGCTCCCTGCACGAGAGCTCCCTGCACGAGAGCTCCCTGACACACTTTGCCTCGTGTTGTCAGGAGAGTGCCTCATGCACACCGGCTCACGGTGTCGCAGGGTACCCCGCACGCAACTTCCTACCTGGCTCCAGCGGCGGGAAGCGTCTCGTTGGGTCCATCTTTATTTATTTGTAAATGTATCATGTCTTGTTGTTGCTATTCCATCTCTTGTGGATATCCAGTTTCACACATTGTCGGTATTGGTCCCACGTTCGACGTTCTGCTGGGTGCCCCGCTCCTAACGGATAACTATCTTCCCGTCACCGGTGTCACGGTTGCTATCTAACTACATACAATATTGCCATTTGTTCCCAATACTTTATGCTGCGCCACCGATGGTGACAATGCTGTTGTCCGTCTTTTCTCTTCATGATTGTTCTGTTTCCCAATGGTTGACTCACTTTCTCGGTCTCAATGGCTATATTCATTATCATTACCCAATACTCAATGCTCATTCACCGAGCGAGATTTCTTGGAAGATTTCTTCCCTTCTCCTTTAAAATATACCATTTGTTTCCTTCATTTGTTTTGGGAAATTTATAATTGTGTGGAAATATATCTTGCGCTTACATTGCTAAACGATACATTTAATTTTTAAGAAACTAAATGGGGTCACTAAGTCAGATCTGAACGCGTTCTCTAAAAAAATGTAAAAGACGCCCCGAAACACGCTCCAAAGCCGCTCCATCTTTTTTTATAATTACGGTGCAAGCGAAGCGAGCGGAGTCACGTAGAATAACGGAAATTTCTGAGTATGAGCGGCCGGCCGGCCGGCCAGCTATGGTCACGCTTTTACGAGGCTTATATCTCAGCAACCACTTGACCGATTTGCATGCGGTAATTTTTATAGGGTAGCTTCATTCCTTCTTAAAAGTATTGAACTATTCCCGATGCATGTGGGTGACTCCTTATGCACGTGCCACTTGCAAAACGAAGAGGTGTCAGTTTTGTAATCGTTGCAATATCTCGGTAACTACTTGGCCGATTACGCTGGAATTTGGCATGTAGCTGGCACCTACTAGGCAATGCATTGATATCCATGTGCCAGAGTTAGGGTGCTGCTGCACGTGTGCACGTGCAGGGGTCGTTTCCAGATCTCGAGAACGGCTGGACTGATGGCGCTCAAATTTGGTACACGATTAGGGAGCAGTTAGTAGGGTGCCGTGCACAAGTCAGTTGGGACCCATTTTGCACGTGCGCACGTGCAAGGTGCCGCTTCCAGATCTCGAGAACGGCTGGGCCGATTGTGCTCAAAGTTGGCACATCGCTAGAGACCGGTTAGTAGGGTGCCGTGCACAAGTCAGTTGGAGATACCCCCTCGAAATTTCGCACGTGCATGGCTTACCCTCTCGCTCGCTCCGTTAGTCGCCCCAAAAGGCGTTTTACTGGTGAATAGAAGACATCATTTTAGAAGACAGCATTTTTTGGATGTTTAAAGTTCATATGACCAACGTCACATTTAATGGAAATAGGAAGCCTGATAGTGGTTTGCTTCCTGACGTTTTTCGTCTTCGATTTCTTGATGCGTTGAAAATAGCAGTTGTAGGTTATTTATCCGTTCTGCTGAGATTACTCCTGTTTACGTGTAATGACAATTGATTTAATCTAGCGAATTCAAATTAATTTTTGGGCTTTGGCTCATGAGAATGGGGTAAAAATTTGTCGGAAATCAGCAATTATATTTTTTTGTGCCGATTGTTTTCTATCATCGCAGAAAATTAGGAGGTGGTTGTGGAAGGATCCAGTGGCGCAGCCAGGATTTCGTTTCGGGGGGGTCATCGCCTCCAAAGCGGGCCCCCTAGTGTACGGGCCCCCCACCCATTTTTCAGAATCTCTCCATATTTCATACGCATTCTGCTGAGCGGGCCCCCTTTACCTGCACGATAACCCTGAGCGAGTTTGAATCAGAAAATTTGGATAGAACAATAGCTCGGTAGTTAATCACCCGGTGTTCAATTTTTACGCAAATTGACCACCACAGAAATATGTTACTATGACGTATGTATTCGTATCTTTCGAGGCCGAAATGTGCCCTTTCCGCAATATGTATAGCATATAATGCAATCAGAACTGTTGCCTGCTTCTGTCGGACAAAGCATTGTGCCTTTATTCTTCTTCATTACGTGAATTCGCTCACAAGAAGTTTTAACCCTCGCCGGCACATGGGGAGGGGTTGATGCAACCCCCCTAAGGTTTTTTTTTTCGCGAATAACTCGCGTTAAAAGCGGCTGGTCGCGACGTAACTTTCAGTACCCTCGCGTTCATCAATTTTACACCTACCCTAGAAATTTAATGACCCTTACCCAAATGAACTTTGAGCTGTGACCTACTTTCCGAGACCATGTTTGGCCAGAATCGCGGTTCGGCATATGCCGGCTCGCATTAGCCGCGCATTTGCAGTCCTTTCGTGGATTCCAGCGTTCAAACATGTGATTTGATGATGCTCCCATGCATAAGGGTGGATGTCAACGTCACCTGAAGGTCAGGTCAGGTCACTGACCTATGATGACCTCGGTACACTTTTTTCAATTTATGCATGTTTCTAGGCTAGCTTTTTTGGAACTGAATTCCAATTTAACAACCATTTGAACATTTAAGAAGTAGTTCTGGTGCCTTCGTAACATGTTACAAAGCTGTCAGAGGCGGTTGACACGTAGGTAGGTACTACGAATACCCGGCGGGACCACTACTGGTTGACCTGACCTGACCTGACCCGACCTGGCCTAACTGCATAAAGACATCATCTGTGATCAAAACTGACATAATATTCGTGATCAGCACCCCGACAAAAAACCTATAGCAGCCACATTTTACGACGTTCTAACAGGTCCCGATTTTCCCGACATTTGGGTCATTGACCTGACCTGGAAGGTCAACCAGTGACCTAGGACCTTGGAATTGGGTATTATCGGCTTCCTCTCGTCACGGGCAACACGCTCGTTTTTTTTTCCGCGAAGCTCTAGCTCGATCATACGCCAAACGCGAGGAAGGGGGTCGTACCCTCCCTCCCTTGTGCCGTCGAAGGACGCAAAATGGCCTGAGCCGGCGAGGGTTAACGTGCTCACATGGGTCATGTATTGCCTTGGGCCAGGTTTGAATTGTGGTGTGGTGATGTGGTGACGTAGATTCTGTCTGTCACCGTGGTCCCGGCATGGTGTTACTTATCCCGGGGTAGGTACAGGCCAGACCGTTGCACCTACGTTAGTGCGCTGAACTTTGCGCAACTTATAGAACAAGGATGGGGAACGTGCCTGTGAGGGGTCTCAGCTCGATCGGGCTGGTGGTGAGCACATGGCGCGTGCTCAATAAGTGCAAACTCGCGTCATAGACTTTACAGGCTTGCAAAATTGGGCGAAAATGGCTAAATTTGACCGACACGGGTCCGGTCCCCGTGCAGTATCTCGGTAACCGTGGGTCCGATCGGCATGGGGAACAATGAGGATCGAACGGGCTATCGAATGGTGAGCGGTGCAGGGATGGCACGCGCCACGTGCACCCGTGAGGGCACTTATGCTTGAAAAATTGACGTTTCGGACGGATTTTGGACTTAATGCTATTTTCGGGTGACTGTCAGACGGAGCGGGTTTATTAACCCGCTTTGATTAAACCCGCATTGATTAAAACACCGCATTGATTAAAAACAATGTGGAACAAATCGCTGGAGAAAATGGTTTTTGTTCATGACTTACTTAATTACACGGCATTTGCTGCATAACCTGATACGTTTGACAATTAAAAATGGCATCGTTGGAAAGAGCATTCAATTTTTTCCAAGATCCAATCATCGCTTTTGCAAGACGAGCAACAGTATTCTTAAAAAGATAAATTTTCAAACCTCTACATGACAATTCATCTATGGCTCTCATTTTTCAATGACCTACGTCAACCTATGCTATAAAATACACTTGACAAGTTCTGTAGTAGACGTATGGTTATCAGACACGAGCATCTCGATGCGATGGATGTTTTTTTCCAAACCAAAATGCTTAGCCGTCAAAAGACAACCGACCGAAATGTATACATGACCCACGGACACAAGACCAACCAAACGCCCACCGATCGAAAATATCCCTTATTCGCGTTGCGGAGCAAGCGGGTCACCCCATCCACCCGGAGGGCCCGGGCCCCATCCACAGGGGGCTGGTTCCCGTCCACACGAGGGCCCGGGCTCCGTTCACCCGGGGCTCCGGGCCCCGTCCACCCGGGGCTCCGGGGCCCGTCCATCAGAGGGCCCGGGCCCCGTTCTCCCGGGGCCCGGGTCCAATCCACCCGGGGCCCGGGCCCCGTTCTCCCGGGGGTCCGGGCCCCGTCCACCCGGGCCCCGACCCCATCCACCTGGGGCCCGGGCCCCGTCCACCCGAGGGTCCGGGCCCCGTTCTCCCGGGGCCCGGGTCCAATCCACCCGGGGCCCGGGCCCCGTCCACCCAGGGCCGGACCCCATCCACCCGGGGCCCGGGCCCCGTTCTCCCGGGGACCCGGCCCCATCCACCCGGGGGCCCGGGCCCCATTCACCCGAGGGCCCGGGCCCTATCCCCACGGGGGCCCGGGCCACGTCCACCTGGGCTCCGAGTCCGGGCCCCGTTCTCCCGGGGGCCCGGGCCCCGTCCACCCGGGGCCCGTACTCCCGGGGCCCGAACCCATCCACCGGGGGCCCGGGCCCCGTCCACCCGGGGGTCCGGGCCCCATCCACCCGCAGTCTGGGCCCCGTCCACCCGGGGCCCGGGCCCGTTCTCCCGAGGGCCTGGGCCCCATCCACCGGGGGGTCCGGGCCCCGTCCACCCGGGGCTCGGGGCCCGTTCTCCCGGGGGCCCGGGCTCCGTCCACCCGGGGCTCCGGGGCCCGTTCTCCCGGGGGCCCGGGCTCCGTCCACCCGGGGCTCCGGGGCCCGTTCTCCCGGGGGCCCGGACCCATCCACCGGGGCCCTCAGGCCTACCCCTCACCCGTGATGTCCCAGTACCTAGGCACTTTACTTTTCGAAGCGGACCCGTCCGATTATGTAGATTAGGATCTCTCTCTCTCTCTCTCTCTCTCTCTCTCTCTCTCTCTCTCTCTCTCTCTCTCTCCTCTCTCTCTCTCTCTCTCTCTCTCTCCTCTCTCTCTCTCTCTCTCTCTCTCTCTCTCTCTCTCTCTCTCTCTCTCTCTCTCTCTCTCTCTCTCTCTCTCTCCTCTCTCTCTCTCTCTCTCTCCTCTCTCTCTCTCCTTTCTCGAGCGGGCCCCTGACAGAAATTTCGGGGGGGTCAGCTGACCCTCTGACCCCCCCCCCCCCTGGCTGCGCCACTGGAAGGATCATAATGCAGCATTTCACCTTAAAGCGACTTCAATGGCCTATAGGCATTGAAGCCGCTATTTGTGAACTATAGTTCACAATAGCGACCACGTGTTCCCTCGCCGTTCACCGTTAAATCCATGTCCGCTTCAGTCTTCCGTTTTCTTCGGTGTGATTAATTTCCGTGTATTCCAATACTGGCACATGACTAAACCAACAAACCGTGTGTTCAGTACCATGTTTCTTCCGATTCACGCCTGATGCCTGAGGTGCAGCTTACAATGTTAACAACCCGTGTCGTCCGTTATCATTGATGGCTGCAGGCTCTTAGCATGCATATTTAGGATCCTGGACGGTTGTAACCCGTGTCATTGTGCATTATTTCGCCGTTTGGCCACTCTATCGCAGTCCCACTGGGCTTCTTTGCATTGCAGCTTGAAGCATTGTCATTATGTCATAATGGTGTGCCATTGCAATCACAAAAGACGGGCGAAAGTCGTGACTGTGGTGCTAGAAAAATCGGCGTGAAAATCGCTGTCACTCGACCCGTAATGGCCGGCGTACCAGCCAGCTGCAGAGGGGTCCGCTGCATAGATCTCAGCGGGAACAAAGGACCGTCGTTACGATCTGCTCGGCTGTGATAGTGCGATCTACCGATATGGAATGATCACCGCTCAGCCCAGCCAGTTGTACAGAACGTGATTTATACCGGCTGCCTCGGAGCACGCGTTCTGTGAAGTGATACTGACTGCGCTGAGGATTGATGAGCATCTCATCTTACTTTTGTTATAGTATTTGTCAAAATTGATGTTTTTTTTTTTGTTCAATGAAACTTTATTGTTTATTTATAGACGTTTATTGACTGAAAGTGAAGGAAAGACTCCGAAGCAGTTGCCCTCGGGCCTTATGGACAACGAAACATTGCATTGCACAATGCACAGTAAGGTGAATATGAGTTACAACGTAAACGTGCCGAGGTGTTCAAACTGACACAAAGTAATATGGTGTCCCCTCCCCAACTATGGTTGAACTGTGTCGTTCCCAGTCAGCCACCCAGGACTCCGAACCCATCATCGCGCGAGTCCGGCGTCTTCTCTGCAATCTCGATCTGTCTGCATTCTTCAACAGGCAACGACGGGATCAGCGTCAGCATGTTCCGCACCTTCTTTTGGGGCATGGGTCACGTCCTGTTGGACATAGTCAACTCCAGCCTGACGACCAGCAACGTGCCCGGCCCCTGGAAACATGCAATGGTAACGCCAATCCCAAAAGGACAAGGACCATCGGAGCCAGCAAACACTCGCCCGATCTCCATCCTGCCGGCGATAATGAAGGTTGTTGAGCGGGTCGTCCAGCGCCAGCTGGTGCAGTACTTGGAGGCCAACCAGCTCCTGTCAACCACCCAACATGGCTACCGCAGCGGCCGCAGCACCGAGACGGCACTCAGCGTCATCACCGACCGTGCGCTGGAGGCGATGGACGCTGGAGAGGTGTCGATCCTGGTGCTGTTGGACCTCTCCAAATGTTTTGACGTTGTGCCGCACGGGAGACTGCTGGATAAGCTCGCACTGTATGGGGTAGATACCGAGTGGTTCGGCAACTACCTAAGCGGACACACTCAGCAGGTGCAGATGGCCAGTGGTGACGGTGGATACGTGCGGTCGAGTGTCAAGTCAAACACAATTGGCGTGTTCCAAGGCGGATCGTTAAGTTGTATGTTGTATTCGGTGTTTGCAAACGAAATGTGTCTGTACCTGCCTGACGGTGTCACAATCGTGCAATATGCAGACGATACTCAACTTCTTGTGAGCGGTAAAAAGCGTGACTTGGCACAGGTCATCCAACGCATGGAGCAGGCGCTAGAGTGTCTCTTCCAGTGGTTCTGCGCAAACACTATGAAGCTAAACACCGCTAAGACGCAGGTCCTTGTACTAGGAACCCCCGCTATGCTGCGAGGACTGCCGCCTGTCACACTGACTGCCATGGGTGCTGTTATTCCGGACTCTAGAGTTGTCAAAAATCTCGGAGTGGTCATGGACAATCATCTCAGCTTCAGGTCGCACATCGATTATGTGACAGCTAAGTGTACTGGTGTCCTAATCGGTCTGATGCACGCCAAGCACGTTATACCGAAGGCCTCTCTGCCTGTGGTAGTAGAAGCGCTCGTGAACTCCGTTATCAGATATTGCTTCTCGCTATACGGTACGTGCACCGCTACTCAGATTCATCGTGTGCAGAAACTGCTGAACTTCGGTGCTCGAGTTATTAGCGGCCGTCGTAAATACGACCACATCAGTGACGTTCTGTGCGACTTGGAGTGGTTGAATGCCCCTAACCTTGCTAAGTACCATCGCATCAGTTTGGTGCACAGGGTCACTACGACTGGAAAGCCGGAAGCGATCGCACAAACCATCGGTGACACCCTGCGTCACTCGTACGAGACGCGCAGAGCTGCCGACCACGCGCTGCCGAGAATCCGCACGGAAGCCGGTCGCCGGCGGCTCTGTTATAGCGCAGTGCGTGAGTACGACTCTCTGCCGTTTGACGTCACCGTGCGAAACTTTCGGCGCCAGCTCAAAAAGCATCTATTGAAAGAACAGTGTGAGGCGCATGGTTAGCTCAGGTCGAGTGGTTGAGTGCTGCTTTTTATGCCTGGTCTTTTACTTGTGTTGTAAATGTTTGACGTGTGCCAATGAAAAACCATGCACCATGGATTTGTCATGAATATATTATCTGTATCTGTATCTGTATCTGCCCCCTCTCTGCAATCTGCTCCGCTCGCCCAGACGCGCTGTTTACTGCCCCGTTAGCGCCGCGCCGGGCCCCCGGCCGACCGCCGTCTTCGGGGCCCGTGCAGCGACGCGCGCCCTGCACTGGCGTCTGCAAGATTAATGCCCGAGATGCGGCGCCGGAGCGGGGACACGGTTTTCGCATTTGGCCGGCCGGGCCCGGATTAGGCTACCGTCTCGGCGCCGGACTGTTTTTCCCACTCGGCGGTGGGGACGCGCCGATGCTCTCTGACTCCGCTCTGGTCCCGCTGCCCGCTCTGAATCCGCTCCGACTCCGCTCTGACTCTTCTGACTCTGCTCTGGTCCCGCTGCCCCGCTCTGCAATGCCGCTCTGACCCCGCTATGATGCCGCTGCTCCGCTCTGACTCCGCTTTGGTCCCGCTGCCCCGCTCTTGTACCGCACTGACTCTAATATGGTTCGCTCTGAGCCTCTGCCGGTTGTGCCCGCTCACCGGACTGGATGCTGGTTCCGCTCTGTGGCCTTCCTCCGTCGCTGCCCCCGCAGCTACAAAGTACTCTTGCATTGCACTTCCTCGGCGGTCACTAGCGATTTTCTCACACCACATCCACGTACTGTAAATTCAATTTTCATCATACCTGATACCAGATATCATATTTTGCATTACAAAGATATCCCAAACCTCCTTAATGCAAAAAAAGATGAAATTGCGAAGCAAGGAAGTCCTGCAAATCAGCTAAAGTTATTTGGACAAAACGCCCATTTGTGGGGCAAAATGGCAACAGGCCCCACCAACTGTATAAGAAGCTCCGCCCCTGCCAGTGCCCATCCTGCCCAGTGATATGTCATCTTCCTGTTCCGTTTCCTTCCCCGCCGGTTTCTCTGCGTAGTTTCTGCAGTCTCCTTTCAGCCCGACTTGGTTCGTCCTGCCGAGATTAGCCAGTACGAACACGTGCTCGTGGCGTCGTGACGCCGGTCTTTGGCGACAAAAGGCCAGATTTCGTAGTTAACTGTACCAGTACATGTCGCCCGTCCCCTTCCGGCGACATTTGGACGGATTTGTCCGGCCGCGCGCGGCTAAAGCGGAGGACTACACGTCCCGTACGGCCCACTCCTGGAAAGGCGTGTCCGACCGGTATGAGCCGATCCGGCCATTGTCTGCCGGCGCTGGCCCCCAAATCCAAACATTTACATAGGGCTGAGCCTCCGCCGGGCGCTGTGACGTGACTGGCGACAACATGGCAGCGGGGTCGTTACTCGTCGTTACATCGTTACGGGCCGACAGGCAAGCCCCGCCCCTGCACGCGACTGGGACCAACATGGCAGCGTGGCAGACCGTCGGACTGGCCGGCAGCGACCCTCGGGGAGGGACGGTGGTACTGTTCGGACTTCCGTCCATACCAGTCACTTCAGAAACAGACCTAGTTGGAAGGGTGGATGAAGTGCATTATTTCTTCCCAGTCACAGCCCCAGGAGCACTCATTGGAACTCAGTTGCGTGCCAGGGGTCAGTTGTCCATTTATGCCTTTCCCACGGGCCACGGGGTCATGGGCTTATTATAAGCTGTGATGGCACTAGCTGATATAATAGCTCTGCAGAAGTGCAACGTCTCTTTTGTATTACATGGAAACACGGATTTGACTATGATCTGTTGTCTTGCTGAGCTGTCGCATCTCAGACTCAGAAAATGTCTGAATTTGGGGACGCTGGAGTGAGTTGGTGTTTGTTTGTTTTTTGTCTTTTAGTTCCCTGAAATTCGCATCCAGAATATGCGTTTGTGCCCTCGATAACTCGCAAGCAGTAAGGGTTGAATGGTATACTCATTAGCTGTGAAAAATTAACGTCCGGCTGCCTAAGAATGCATACGTCTACTCTCTATCATGTATTTGGCTCGTGTCAATTTACGCAATCATTACTCGTTCCATTGATAACTTTTCTTTCTAAATAAAACAGCCGAGTTACCTATTGCAGTATCACGTTTACAAACGGCCTGCCACTTACGGCCTATCGTGCGGCGATCGATCCATCTTCACGGTGCTGTCACGGCGACACGGCGCTGCGGACGGCGGCGTTCCGTGATGGGCGCCGTTATCGTCTCACGATGCCCGGATTATCGCCGGACCGCGGCCGGCCGTGTAGGTCATGCATTATTGCCGCGCCGAGGCTCGGCAGTGTGCCGTGCACGAGAGGTCAGCGCGTCGTGTCGCCGTCCGCCCCCTGTCCGTGCGGCCCGCCTGGGCTGTCCCGATGTCTCGCTGTCCGCCCGCCCGCCTTGTCCGGCTGTCTGCCCGCCTGTCCTGCCCGCCCCGCTGTCAGTCGCTGGCTGTCCGCTGAGGGCCGTCAGTGACCATTCAGCGGCTATGTTCGGTATTTGGTGCTACCAACCATCACCTGGCTACTGATGGCAGATCGGTGTCGGTTTCATCGCGACCACATTCCGTTTACGGCCCAATGAAACTGGCACGTGTGCCGTGCGGCGGCGCCCCCGGCACGCGGCGCTCGTCGAATGCGACCGTTCATGACGCTCGGGGACTCGTCAGGTGACAGCGCCGCTCTTGTATGTGTTTAATTGAACGATGTCAAACTGAGTGCCGGCGGAAGGTATTTGATAAGGGCGGGGCGCTTTGATGGCTGGTGATGGGTAATAAGGCCTCGGACAATGCCATTAGGCGGAGCCGCCCACTACTCGCCCAATAGGCGTTACATTTAATGAAACAAGCGTCTGAATACGCGGCTCTAATGGCCATGCCTCATATTAATGATGTTGTCTCCCTTTTTGTTCCATGTTGCACGTGGCTGTCATCTGACCGTCATCTGACCGTCTTCATCGCCGTCATCTCATCGTCATCGGGTGCCTTTCGACCGTCATTCTGCTGCCATCATTAGGGCGTGAGTATACATTACAAGTGTGTCTGCAATGAAACACTATTGATTGAAAACTAGCCGCTGAACCACTATTGAAAATTGTTGATAGTTTTAGTGAAGCCACATACCTACCATCTGCCGCATAGTTTTTACTTTCTGAATAACTGCGTTGGTAACATGAAATGTAATCTCCTATCTACCTATTGTCTTTTCTAATTACCGATACCGTGACCGTTACGTTTGTGTATGTTTTACGTCTGTATGTTGTCCTTACGGTGACACAGCACACGTTTTGTTCTGAATTGTTTGTGTATCTCGCCGGCCTCTGGTGGGCCGGTCCCGTGCCCACCAGCCCCCCGTCCTCGGCCGGTATCCGTCTGTTCTCTGATAAAGTGGGCCGTCTGTACAAAGGCCCCGACCGACCGACAGGGTTCCGCCGTCTCTGGACGGGCCCTTCCGACAAAGCAGGCCGTTTTTCTCAGAACACACGCGGTTTTTCTTGGACTCTGAAGGGTAGTGCGTCATGTCATGTCATGGTCGCTGACTCTACTGTGTCCTCTTTTTCATGTGGTGTGGCCGCTCTCCTCCAGTATGTAAGTACACTTCGTGTCATATTATCTCTCTACTCCAGAACCCTGTATTCTTATGTTCCGGTACAGTATGTCTGGAGGCACGGTGCCTGTCATGCTGTTTTGTAGCCTTTGTGTTTATCATGTTGATGAATACCTTGGTGCCTTCTTCTTTTTTTTTCGGGCAATGGTGTTCCGTGCAGAGCAATCTTGATTTGGATCATTTATGGTTTTCACAACCGTTGACACTAAAGGAGCAATTTTATGTACGTAACTATCCAACATTCGTTTGTCATTCTTAGCTCAGCTTAACCCGGACAGATGCATTTGACATTCGACCTCTCTCCTAATGTTCACGTTCCCAGCAGCTGTAGTGCTGGTTTTGTCCCACGCGCAGTTGTCCCACAACTACTCTGACAGTTATTAGACACCTGTCACATCGCGGCACATACTCGGGGCGCGGAGTGGTGTGTTCTCACCCTGTCAGCTGTCAGGGGTGACAGTTGTGTTGACAGGACGTCTGTCAGGCGCGGCGACTGTCGGCAGGTCTGTTTCGCGGCCATGCGCCGTGCTGGTGACAGTTGAGCCATGCGCGGGTGCCATCAGAAAGACGGCCATAAGAACATCATCAGGACAGCTAGTAACGTCCTTGCTCCTTAGAGCTTCCTGCAACAATGCACTCTGATCAGATTCGCTGGTAGATTGTCGAGAACACGATAATAGCACTTGGACATTGCACAGTGCACATATAAATCGTCGCTAGCGGCCGGACGTTTTGTTCTATTACCCAGATTAGCATTGTAACGCGACGTTTACGTGAATTTACGGTCGCTGTTAGTTTGCATAGTTGCACGCCTGTGCAGTGAGTTTGCACAGAGCTCGGTTTTCTGTGATCGCGGTTTGAGGGAGCAGCTCTGGAGTTGATCGGCTCTGTCGCTACCGGCACGGCTGACCGCCGGCGCACACGCAGTGCGGCGCGCAGGGGGCTATTTACGGCTGGCGCGCCGCCCTGCCGGCGCCGGGTGTCATGTCGGCCGCCCCCGCCCCCGCCCCCGCCCCCGTCCCGGGAGGGTGTGTTAATTTGCTCGAGAGGCGGGGGTGTCGGCTGCAACGAGTCTCGTTGTCGACGGGTCACAATTAGCGCCCTTCATCGATGCCGTCGGCGGCGGCGGCGGCGTGGCGAGACGGCGGGCCCGTCGGTGGCGGCGCCAGACTGGAGCGACGCCAGACCCGGCGGCGGCGGCCGAGCTGGTCTAAGGCAGACAGTGTCAGACTGATGCAGGCTTGCCCAACCCTTGCCTGGTCGACAGGGAGGCGATTGCGTTGAGGCCAGCGGAGTCATAGTCGCGGAGTCCCTCCGATTAGCGAGCTTCTCCCGGGATCTTCTCATCTCCAGCAGTGATTCAGTTAGGGATGGCCGCAGGACCGTCCAATGTCCATAAGCCTGTGACAGACGATACGATTGTTAGAGGTTTGTCGGCTTTGATCATTTGACGGACGAATCTCTAGCCTGTTTTTAGACCGGGCGGGGGGGGGGGGGGAGGATCGGTGGCCGCCCTAGACCGAAAGTGACCAAAGGAATCGAAATTAATGGCAATAGCCATGCAGTCCTGGTTGTGCCTTTCTCGTTTTATGTGGGCAAGATGCACAAGAAGCACACTTAGGATAACGAACACTTGGTGCTACCTGGCGTCTTATCTCTAGGTATCAGTAACTACATGTAACATGCAATTGCACTTTTCATTTGCGTAGGTCGCAAACGCAATACAAAAACCGTTTGCACACAAAAGCAAACGGTCATCGGACACTGTGATGTAGGCATGATAGTCAACGCCGCCGGTGGCACACGTCATGCTGGACTGGACACAATAACTAATATGCAGATAGTAACATTACTGCTTGTAAGTTTTCTCGCCTGTGTTGTGCTTTCTATGCTTGGAATGAGTGCAGCTTTCCGTCCTTGAAATGCGTCCCTATTTATGCAGTAAGACATTTCGATCAATGTTTCGTCCAGTGCTCGGCATTTACAACTGAGTGGGAGTGGGTGTGTTACGGAGTGCAGAAGTAAGAAGATGTGGTGGGTCGGTAGCTGTAGTGGCCCGCTGTCCGTGAAAAATGGTCGCGACATGGCAGGAACATCGCTCAACTTGTAGAGGAAACCACCGCGTTCTAGCAGCTATCCCGGGGCAAAAATAAAACCGTCGATGTTGTAAAGCAATTGATTGCTGTCGTGTTCCTTACAGGCATTTTGTGATGTGAGAGTCTAGAAATGGTGCAGCTTGCAGTTGCTATGTTGTACCATTTTTGCTCGATATTTCCGTTTCGTATAATTTCCTCGGCCGAAATCCCAACGCAGGCTTTGCGCGCCTGATGGAACCAGCAAAAATCCAAATCGGCTTACGGGAAAAGTATGCGACATTTTGGCGTAAATCTGCAAGTGACAATCGCTATCTACCTTAAATAGGTGGTCCCCTTATCAATCTTTCGGCGCTGACGAGGCGGACGGAGTGGGGACATGACAGATGGCTTCACGGTCTGTCGACTCTGCGCTATCCGTGACGGACCGGGCGGCCGGCGCCGAGTCAGGGCTCCGGGCGGCACAGAGTCATGAGCCAGACTTGTAAACGATTCAAAAAAATTCAATCAATTCAATCACGACTCACTTGATGAAATGACCGATTCAATCATAACTCAATCAAACAGTCTGATTTTCCAAGCGATTCAATCACGACTCATGGACCCTGTGATTCAACTCAATCACGACTCATCCCATTATCAGCGATTCAGGGAATGACTCAACTCATGATTTAACTCAACGCGATTCAATCAAGATGTTATCTAAAATTTATACATATGTGATATCAATTTAAGTCATTTTTGGAAACTGATACCAAACAGATACCAACCAAATACACTAAGAAAATACCAAAAATCATAGAAAAGTACTAAATCTATAGGTACTGAACTCAACAAAGTTGTAGATATTTATATAAATACGGTGTTAAGATGATAATTTAAGTACAGAAAAGACAAGCTCTGTTACAAATGAAGCTACCAGAGACTTATAAAAATTCATTTATCTGCTTGGCGCTTGCAAAAGGAAACATGCAAAATTGCACAGGACATATATTATCAGCATCATCGAAAAGGAACAAAATTTGCAAATCAATTGTGATACCAAACTTAAATAGCTGGTGATCAGCCATTCAAAAAAAAAATATTGATTGATACTTTATGAAGCAGTGGTAAAGCCAGTAAAGCATTACACAGGACTAGACATTTTCGGCGTGCTACAAGTTTTCTTTACTATCAAGAATACGGAATATCGACACATACGAAGTTATTCAATAGTTACATAATAGAAACTGAATGCTCTCATGATAAAACTACCTCAACCATCCATATTTTCAATGACAAAACAACAATTCCAAGCCCGCCCCACGTAAAGGCCTGGCTACCAGGACGCGTTTTCTGCGTGCGTTTTTTGCTTTTGCGAGTTTGCGTGATTTGCATAATACGGTTCTAGAAAGGAACAATATTATGTTTTGTTTTTGTTATATTTTTTACAAAAATTTTAATTATTAAATTATCATAAAAGGTTTTATTAACGTGTATATAATATACGCAAAACATGCAAGCTCGCAAAAAACGCACGCAGAACACGCATAGTGTAGCCAGGCCTTTAGTACTGAAGTACGCATGCGCTAAGTGGGCAGCCATCTTTAATTTAGCAGCAGACTGCAGAACCATGGATTACTTAACTATATAAAATACATAGTTTATATTTTTAGATTCAATTAAGCATATTTATGCATGCGTGTAAAACAGCTTTTTATCCTGTCCAATTCATTAAAGAAAAAATATCCAACAGTAGAAATCTAAATTGGTTTGGCAATATGTATTTAGCCCAGCACTAGGTAGTTGCAGCGTATATTGACGCAGCTGCGACATGAAAGCGTATTTTGCGTGGTTTGCATGTGGCAAATATTGCGAGCAGTCTGGCAAATCTCTAATCCGAATTTAGCATCGAATGCAAAACTGTTAGCGGTCCTCGAAACTAGAAGGTGAAGAACACCAAACGGATAAAGATTGTTTGTTGAGCTATGAAAACAATAGTTTTTGGGTGATGGTGGACGTGATGGGAAGGTGGTTGTTTTTAATACCTAGTAGGGTATGTATCTACTTTTGTGTAATTGGGAGCCACCACGGCAATATGTGACAGATCCATCAATGCTCATAAGCCAAGGTATTCCAATTATTTACGGTGGTAGGTAAACGCTGATTCTGCTGGGAAATGTAAAGTGAGTGAGAAGACCATGGGTTAGATCAAGCAATTTATGACCCTTAGCCCAAAATCAAATCAGTAACTAAGGTTACCAAATTATAATGTAAACATGCATTGTGTATTCATCAATATGTTTTGCTTACTCACAAATGTCCTGATGAAACAGGGTATTGAAATTATAAAGATTAACATGATATCTAAAACATGTGTGTTGAGCAATGTGCGCCTGCTTACTGCTACTGTTAACTTGATTACTATACTGATTTTAGGGCAATGGAAAGAAACATTACATTCATTTTTTTTCATCTACATGCACTGACATTTATGTATAATTTGTGTTTACAGTTTGATTAAAAACTTAAAACAAAATTTTTATGTTTTTTTTTCAATAATGATAGCTGTGCGCATTTATAATACTGACAAAATACCTAAAAAATTTGCAGTGCATTGTGTGTGACTATGATGCAAATGCCACATATATTTGTACATAATATAGTACTAAATATGGTCATAACTTAAATTTCCAGCACATGGTGATTGAATCATTTTGTTAATTCAATCAACTTGAATCGATGAGTTGCCGATTCAATCACTTGCAGTTGCCATGTGTGACCGATTCAATCAGGATTCATATGGTGACAAGAGGTGATTCAACCGACTCAATCACAGTGAGTCGGCATTTTCAAGCGATTCATGAGAATCGATTCAATCAGAGTTGAATCGCTTACAAGTCTGGTCATGACTCCTGGCAGCAGCGAGTCGTCACTGAGGCTGGACTCGGTGCTAAACCCGTCTGAGGGGAGCTATGGCTCAGAATCCATTGATTCCGACTGCCTAATCATGACTTCGTCTGGACCTTGTCAATGGTCGTGAATCTTGCAGACGCCGGGTCATGACTCAGGATGAACCCAGTTACGACTCCATTGACGGTGACCGCAGCTGGACCAGGTCATAACCTCGGTTGAACTCGGTTTCGACTCGGTTGGACATCTTGTTGACTGCCACAGCCCCTCGTTACATCGTTTTGACTTTGATCTAACAAACTGGTCGTGTCGAGTCCAATAATCGGACGTGTCCTGCCATTATTGTTGACACTGGATAATTACGGGTCCCGTCATGTTCTCTCTGTCAGCCATCGAGTCGTGACTCACGGCTGATACTCGTGACGCGGCTGCTCTAAACGCTCCACCTCGGGGCGCACGAGAGACATCAGTGGCTCTCAGTTCGTTCTCAGTTCTGATTAGGACTGCGGATTTAGAGTCGAAATCAGAGTCGTTTTTTGGAAGCCGCATTCAGAATCAGAGTCGGGGTCACCGAAAATCTATCGACTTTGCAGTCCCGGTTTTGGCTGCAGCTCGGACGTGCGAGGTCGATATGCTGCGACTTGTATCCGCCTTCTGTCCCGTATTGCGTTCTTGTTCAGGCGGCGCCCCGAAGTGGAAGCCACTTTCACTTTCCGATGCATGTATCTCTGCGAATAAAAGGCCGTTTACAGCAGCGATCATCCACATTGGACGGGACTCGGCTTGGGCGGTGTTTCTGGAAGGCTTTGGTTTGTCGTACAATTCCAAATCTGGGGTAGGACCAGAGGGTGACATTTCCGTAATGGCTGTCGCTGCAGGGTTTTACGGTGAACCCCAGTTGGGTTACTATTGCATGAACTCTGCTGCTGCACGGCCTGCGACTCAATTTAGGCGTAAGTACCGCTAATTACTCATTTATTGTTTTCTTTATTTCATTCTTCATTCTTCGTTTCTATAGTCGAACAGGCTGGGTTTCTATATTTTCTTTATAGCATCTAAATATGCATACATTTTTTCATTATTTTGCAAAAATGAAATGAGGTCGGGCCACCTTCGCTACAAACTATCGTCGAAGGCCATGTACTTTTTGATGCTTAAGTATATTGACTGCCTGTATTTTTTATTCTTACCCTTATTGAATATAGTCGTCATCGTTTGCCCTTTTGTATTTGTAGGACAAAGTTACTTATCATTTGTTGCATCAACTTCCTGTCGGTACATTCAGCATTGCTGGAAAATTAAAGGAAACACTTTTCTCCATCATCTTTGTATCACATACCAGGGCTCGAAATGCCCTATACATATGTTACAGGCACACGATGCCCTTTGGCGTGCGAGTTATGTTCTTCGGTCCCATTAGTTACCTAATGTGATGACTATTAGGAACTATCCTCTCGCTGCTATGCTGGGTGATGGACAGCAATCTGCTATATAGCACTAAGAAGCGAGAAAGTGTTACAGCTCACCCCGCGGAAGAGCGCTCCCCAAATAGCTGACCCGGTTCACCGCGTAACGGCGGCGATTTACAGGCGATAAATAACGCTAATCGCCGCTCTCAGGTGACAGGAACCAGAGTACCCCGGTCATCACCGCTGTCTGTCCGTCCGATCCCAACTGGTTTCCGAGTTTGCTCCTCTCTCCATATCGCTACAGAGCTGCTGTATGTAGCTGCCGCCTGCGCTCCGTTTATTGATAAAAAGGTGCCCACCGGCCGTGTGATTGATAATGGAGAGTCTGGGCACAGTTCTAATCCTAGCTTAGAGCACCGTTTTTTGTGAGACGGTGCGTGGTCAGGTTGGAACAGTGTTAGTGTCGGATGATCCTCATCTGCCGCCGAGAATGCCAAAAATCGTCGAGCGTCGCGGCTGAGTGCCGCCGCCACGGATTAGGGCGGTGTTCTCTGGGAAACACCCGTCATCAGCTCGTTCTGCGAACACCCCCCTCGTGTACTCGTGTCGTCATCTCATCTCTGAGCGGGGGGGGGGGGGGGGTGCTGTCAACATAGTGAGGCGGCCAGGCGACTAGGGGAAGCGCAGTAGCGAATCAGGGGCGGCGGCCAATTGTCAAAGATGGTTGCAATGCTTGACCATTCTCGAGACAAGTCCGTTATGAAGTAAACTGCCTAGTGCCTATGGTATCGGTGCACGTTGATGCGACGTTGTTGGTGACTTGTGGGTGCTCCTATGGAAAGACCCAGTGCGCTGCATTAAATTATTGTTACAGACACAGCTTCAAATATATCTCAGGTGACCAGTTGGTACCGGCCGGCGTCACTCGGCTGGCGTGGTGGCGCTGTGGAGAGTGGAGACTCGGACGGCCGTGTTGCATCAGCCGAACATTATCAGCTGCATTCCCTCCATCACCCACACAGCGCTGCCCGGGCTCTGATGCCTTATTCAGTCGCCACTCTCCGGTCCAGTCCTACCATGTGTGCAATTTGTGGTCGGTTCGCCGTGGAGCGATGGCCCACAGCCTGCCTTTGGTGCCCGGTCGCGTCGAGACAATCAATTGCTCACCGCCGCCTGTTCCAACGAACACCGCATTTCCATGTCGATTGGGCGGCTGTGCGGGCGACCCATTGCTCGGTATCAGTGAATGTAATTGGTCGCCGGCCGGCGGCACTCCCCGGGTCTCGGACAGTCGGCACACGACCCCGGCTACGGCCCGCCGGCTAGCAGAGCGAACGGAAACCGCACCGCTGCAAATGATATGCGTAATGGCTCCTCAGTTCTATGCAGCAGCTGTGTATTGCTTTGTGCCCGGTCGGGTGGGCGGTCGGGCTCAATTACACAGCGGCTCATCACCGGTTACCGCCCCATCCGGGCCCGGAAACCGGCGGCCGTGCCCGCTGATAATTGGGCCACATTCGCATACGGAGCTGCCGAATGGGTAGCAGGTGAGCTGCGCTCGGCACGGCGATTTTTTCGTGTTGTGACCGATTGAGTCGGCGTGACTGGTACCGCTGCAGGTAATGAAGGAAGACGCTGCGCTGGCTCCGACCTGAGGGCGGTCATCCTGCGGGTTGTCAAGTTGGTAGCACGGTTAGGGCTTGGAGTTTGGCTGCTCTAATCCTATCCCCTATGACCTACGCACACTGAACGTCTGAATTCCAATACCCTCCGCTTACTACACTCATAATAACTCATGAGTAATCTCTGATCATCGCACACAAGCTCCTAGATTCAAAATCCAGATCGTAGGTCGCCCTGCCCCAGTTGTTGTTTAGGCCCTCCATGTGTCTTTCTTGGAGTCAAGGATGACACTTGACTCCAAGAATTCGTCCATAGAGTCCACACTTTCAGCTGCTCAAAAAAAAACTTGAGCTTATGTGGGTGTTGAGCCCTTCAACTTTGTAAATCCGCTGGCTTCATTGGGCTGTTCACAGTGCACTGTAGGCGATCCATGCATTCTAGCGCTTCAGGGGCCCGAAAAAAAAAATGATGGCAAATATGAATAAATACTGGCGTATTTTGTAGCTAAATATCCCAGCATCTGAAATGTGACACTCTTTTTTACACCAAACCACACACTTTAAAACCACAAACGTCCAAACACCAACTTGTTGGAGAAGCTGAGCTACGGTGCCTGGTCGTGATTTGACCTTAGTTACAATGAGGGCTGTAAATCAAGACAAGAGTTAATTATCTTGAAAACCGTAATTTTATTTGAAGCCACATTCCTTGTAAGCAGTATGCATCACACATATTTTACTTTTGAAACTTATCTATATTTTTGATAATTTTTCGCAGCACACCTTTTAACTGCATCAGATCAATACTGATAACCATGTTTGGCAATGCGCATTTTTTGCCATCCAGGAGATTCGGTAACAAAAATACCATTAGGTACATAGGGTTTGTTCCCGTCGCTCCTCTAACCTCCTCCAAGCTCCTCTAACCTCCTCTCGTTTCAAAAAATCGTTCCCGTCGCTCCTCCAAGCTCCTCCAAGCTCATCTTGATTTCACATCTCACCACCACTATTTGCCTCCTCCCTCATCCCAAACGAGAGTTGGTTTTTTGGAGGAGGCTCTTGCGTAGACATATTTGGCGCACGTAATACAAATGTGAATTGTTTATAAATGAGATTTGAGGGAAGTGGAAATGATTTTAGTGATTGATGGCGATTGGATATCTTTAAATAGTAATGTTTGATATTAATCTAAGGTTATTTTATTAGAAAGCAATTGTTATCTCTTGATTTATGTTTGCGCGCCATAAATCGCCGACCGTTACAGCCCGCAAACAGCTGATTTCCTCGCGAAAATGTTCCCGTGGCTCCTCTGAAACGGCTCTCCTCCAAGCTCATCCAACCTCATCCGAGTTTTTTTGGGAGGAGCGACGGGAACAGACCCATAGTAGCCTGGTGTTTGGTCTCAATATCCTGCAAAAATCGGCTGCCACTTTTTGCGATTCACGGAGTTATGGACGTTTTGCTCAACCCTTACCTACCGTAAAAGGTGGGGGCAGGGCCGAGGGGAGGGGCGAAGTACCGCCGCCCAACCGAAGATTCTGTTCGCGACAGCTCCGAACTCACCAGCGATAGAAAGCTGAAACTTGGCATACCTGACTTTTGACTCAAGTCGAATCTTGTGACACCAACTACATTTTTAGGTCAGGTCAGTTCACGGACCAATGACGTCATAAGTGAACCTCTGCACGATCCTCAGATGTCGCAACTTCGCAAAGCCCTCAATGCCAGAGCAGCTTTCACATGGAGATGAAACTTACAGAACCTAATATCCTCCAGAGGGTTCACAGTTTGTATGTCTCGGATTTTCCCTAAAGGTCACATGAGGTCAGGTCGATCACATGACCTCACCATTGCGATTTGCGAGTCAATGTTGTAAAATGAACACTGCTATTTTGGCGCCGGGAACGATATCAAACTAGTTCAAGCTTTACTTTTGCAAGGTCCGATGCTTTACTTTTGCATTGTTGAACTTGCGTGACGTCATTTATGACGTCACTGTGATCTGATCATTATAGTTTTTGGTCCATAACTCCCCAACAAATTGAGCTAGCGTTTCAGGCAAGCCACTAATGAACTCAGGAAGACCTGCCGAATTGAATGGTATGCAATTTGACCTCCTTCGACCATTTTCGTGACCTGGGAACTCTGACCTAAAAAACTTACAATCGGGTAAGGTAGAAATGGCTTCCGTTCGGGGAGAGCAGCATGCCCATGCGTTGCACCGAAGTTCTAACTCATTTAGAGGCCAAACGGAAAACGAAATTCCTACTCCTTCCTTTAACTCCGTTAGCGTACATTCATTTCGCAACTTTGAATCCCAATCACCAAACATAAGCGTTACGTTGTAGGTAGACACGATACTAGGCACTAGCTAAAGCTATAGTCTGTTCCATATCAAGCTTGCAGTCGGAGTTTCTTTGGCAGATCGCTCCTCCGCTCAAGAATTTGCGTCTTCAAATGCAAGAGATATATCTACAGAAATCACGCACTGCCTTCAGCAGGGCACTTCGGCTGCAAACTTGAAACGGAACAGAGCATAGTTACTTGTAGAACATGTGATCGGAACGTTCAAACAACCACGATTTTTCGCAAATCATGGTCTCCTCTTTTTTGCTTTGCAATTGCAAAAAAGCTTTGCTTACATGCAATTTCAGCGCTAAACCATTTCCATTTCACCGATAATTACCTTCTTCCTAAAACACGATAATTTGCGATCTCCTGAAATGTGGTAGTCTGTTGGTACTATTTTCCCCCAAACAGACCAGTCTGAAAGCGCCTTTGCAACAATGTTTTCTTTGCAAAACCAGCTCACGTGGTTTGCGATCAAGTGGTTCATCCGTAACTGACGCTAGTTGAGAAGTAAGTCATAACACAGACAACACTGTATATGTTTTTGTTAAGCATCTTCTGTCCTGTGTTAAGCCTATGGGGAAAAGGCATTGCTCGCTCTCTTGCACGTTGCAAAGAAAACCTGATTACTTCTGATGCAAACACTTATATCAGTTGAAGCGCAATGAAACTAGGCACAAAATAAGGGGTTTAAAGATGACTGGTTTTGAGTCTAACTCAAGATATAACTCATGAAGTGCTAGGATAGCGAAATCGCCTACTGTGCAGTGTTTTTTTTTTTTTTACATAACATGTTTTCTTTTATTTTGCCTGGAAGCAATACCCTGGTCTTTTTCGCTTGCCTTTTTGTTCTGAAGTGAGTTTTAAATTGCTTGTTTATTTGCTTCCAATCGTCATATCATCGGCCAAACACTAAGATGGCATTCCGAATTCCGTGTAACTAGTTTCATAGATTGATGATATCACAAACAAGTCGAGGTGTTGAAGGTGGCACTGTCTTTTAATAAGCCAGTGTCGGTTTGGCTAATGATGTTCCCTTGTAAGGCATCACAAGCTGCTTATTAAAACGCGATCGTAGTATCGCAGCTGGGCTGGTGGGCGCTCATTTTTGCTGGTGGTCTCCTTGTTCGAAGCCTTGTTTAAGTTGTTTGAGAGATCAAATGGGCGGAGAACGGCGCTCGTGACATTCCTGTCTATTTCTCACAGTTGATTGGTGAGTAACTCGTGGAAATAGTCCGCCGTTGATGTCTTGATGTACTGCTCCAGTCACGCTTAACATCTGGCTGACATGCCAACCCCTTGCATGCTATTACAGTTGTATCCACAGAAGTTGTTTCATTTATTGATCGTAAGCTGAATTCAGGCCCTCGTCTGCTCTAATGAATGTTTCGCAAATTGCTATAGATTAAGCAGTTGGCGGAGCTCCATTTGAATGCCTGTTTATGAAATGCTGATTGCTGGCGAAGGTTAAACATCTGGCTGTCATTAGCGCTTGTCTGGAAATTGTATCGCTCTAAACGGTGCGTCATACCTTCGTTCGCTCTCATTGCTGAATAGCCCCGCGCCGAACAGTGCACATGATCTACCTGGATATGGTTTGCCATCGTGCATCCTGGGACGAACGCCATGCTGCGTTTGTCAGTTCTTCCTGTCTCTAAGTTCAGTTTTTCCTTCCGGCCATCATCAAGGCAGTGAACTGGCGATGCATGAAATTGTACTGCGAATATCGCTAAAACTGGTGTGTCACGCCGGACGGGAGCTGATGCCAGACAGGCTGAATTGCCGGCCGTTGATTTGGCAGTGCCGATTGGCAGTTTGGTCACACCGCGCTGGATCGGTGAGATGTTTTACCTGGACTGGGCCCAGCTCTGGTACACATAGTTTGGCTGAGACCTGACTGACCGGCCGGGCGCATCTACCGTGTGGTGTCCGCGGTGACGGGTTAGATGGGTACAGCGACATGGCTGCGCCGGGGAAGCTCTGGTTATAGCGACACGGCAAGGACAGTACGAAACTTGGCCGGGTTACGGAAGGAAGCCGAGAGCGACCCCTGTCCAACTTGTGACGGGAGGTTGGCTCGGTTTTGTCAGTTCTGGGCTCCGGCAACCCCGGTCCCAGCTTCAGCTCTTGCTCTAGACATGTCTGAAGCTACAGACCAAGCTCCCATCACTCGGTCGGGCGCACCAAAGTGGCATGCATGTACCGCAGAGCGCTGTCGGCTGGCGGTCGTTTCCACACTTGTCGCCTTCGATCCTATTCTGTCAGCCACACTTTCTGTAGTGCGGCTGAATGGCGCCGGCTAGCGTGACCATGTTTGTTTGTGATGTTATCTCTGCTGTCAACACTGGCGCCGTCATGTGGACACGTTTCTTGCATCGTTCGTGAGCTGTGAATGGACGTCATGTACGGTTTGGATGTTCCCCACGGAGTATATTGCCGAAAGCCTGTCGCTGACGGTAACGACATAGTGAGCCGCTTTGGAGCGATACAACACTGCTGCCAGAACGGCATCTCAATGGTGTAGCAGATTATCACGTAACTGTTCGAGCTGCTAAGCACTCGATTTATGCTACCTCACTAGCTGTATTTCGGTGGGAGAACATTGTAACCGAAGGTTTGTTGTCAATAGTTAAAAGTAGTAAACACTATTCTTTAGAATTGTGTTTTTCTATTGAAAAAACAAATCTGAGTTCCCTGACAATTTGGCAAATAAGCTTTGAGGAATTGCGTGAGCGACGTTTATGTGCTCAGAATCGACTGAAACATTCTCTTTGAGTTTATTTGAGTTAATTGTACCCAAAGTTTGGTTATGGCTCGTTTAAGAAGTGCAATAAAACTGGCCATAAAAGTGGGTACTTGAAGTAACGGTTGAACTGACTGGACAGCTTTGTTTCCCTGCCCTGTTTGCCAGATGTCAGGCATGTTGACTCACGGTCCTTTTTACTTACTGAAAATAGCAGTATTTGAATAAGATAAGGAAATGGTCGGCGCCGCACATTACCGTGATATGACGTTAACAAAAATGTCAACATCAAGTACGAGCGAAGCAAATTTGACGATCAAATGATTGAAAACTGCGATTGATCCATGAACTTTTGCTCTTTGCCCTTTTGCTTACATTGAACGTTTTGTGGGAGAGGCCCAGACTGCTTTTTATTCTGTTTGTCCTTCCATCTAACGGCGACGTCCGAAACATAGCTTCTTCTTGAGAGCTAATGGGTAGCTCGTTATGCATTTATTTTTAACCACCTTGCACCTGCCTCCGCATAAGCTTCAACTAATGACCCACGCATTGTATTCAAGAGGTCATTAGTGCTGTACTTGTATAAAATATGATAAAGTGTGCATGTTATTGGCACAGCTCTGGCTTACAACAAACCAGTTACAAGAAGCCGAGGAAAGCAGCTAAAAGCGTCCATGGTCGATAGGGAAGAATACGAGATGTTTGCACGAAGTAGCCGTCACTGCTCGAAAACAACCCGCAGTTTTTGCGTTTGAATCCAGGATATTATTGCTATTTCGGTTCACTATCCTGAAATGTGGCCATGTTTTGTCATTTTTCCTGTCTTAGTTTAGATGTTTAAAAGGAGTTTCGTCCTTGATGGTCGCCTGCGATTTATATAACGATTTATTTCACAATTCGGATGACTCACAGAGTCCCACAGATGACACGTTACTTCCTGGCTGCTACTGAGGTAGCCGAGACTGGGCTGTTGTTTGCGAGGCTTCTATAAGGAATCTGTGAGACAGAACGACCACTCGCTAATAGCGAAGACGCACAAGCAGGTTATCGACTGACCTTAGGAACATCTTTTGCTGACTCTGAGCTGAGGTTAAGACGGAGAATGAATGCTTCAGCCGCAAGCAACGAACATGCGCCGGGTGTGTGACCGTTCTGGTGTCGCTAGGTGTCGAGAGGCATACAAAGTCAAAGTTACCTGACTTGACTTGACCTGACCTGACCTACCTGACCTGACCTGACCTGACCTGACCTGACCTGACCTGACGGGACGTGTTGCAGTGGACGTCGCACTGTTCTGACCTGCCCTGCCCTGCCCAGACCCTGCCCTGACCTGACCTGTTGCAGGCTGCAGACGGCGTTACACTGTTCTGACCTGCCCTGACCTGACCTGACCTGTTGCAGACGGCGCTACACTGGGCGGCCAAAAACGGTAACCTGGACGTCATCAAGCTGATCGCCGGTACCCACGGTGTAGACGTCGACTCGGCGTCGGTGAGTTCCTCCGGTCGGCGCCGAGCAGCACATCCGTAAGATGCGGTCTAGTCCATGCCCGTTCTACTCATGATCAACTGCTTCCTCCCCAGTCACAGCGCATAACATGCAGTATGGTTCCCCGTCGCCACGGACAACACAGCACAGCACAACCTCTGCATCGCGACGCATGGTAGGTACTTACAACATGGAACATAGCTTCCCACCACGAGAAATGGGCGCAATACGGCACAGTACAGCTTCCCTCCGCCATAGCGCACATCACATCTCAGTAATCTTCTCCCTGCACATACACCACGCACCACGTGGTTCGATTCGACCGTCGCTTGCGGGACACGCGACTCGCCGTCCGCCCGGCCGATATGTTATTCAGACGCCGGCCTTTCCAAGTCAAATGGGCTGCGGACGGAGCGTGGCTGGCCGCGCGGCCCACTGCTATTATCACCTGCACTGCATCGGCTTGCATAGAGAGCGGCCTGGCGGGCTGTCGGGACAGCCGGCCGGGGGTGTCGGGACGGCGACCGCTCTCCCGGGGATACCGCACTGATGTCCAGACGGGTTTTGCGGTAAGGGCCGCACGGTGTCGAGCGCTATCTCGCTGTACCAGATTGACGCGTTGGCCTCGACTGTAAACAGAGAGTTGAACGCTGGCGGAAGTGAATAGGGGGTTAATGGCAGTTGTTTCGTACTTGTTCTGTCATAGGGTTTTTATGAAATGAACGGAGTGAGAGCTACGACCCCGTGTTCCTCCCCCCTCGCAGCCTGCGCTTCGTGGATGCCTCACGCCGAATTGTTTCTCTGTTCCATGCGCCGCCGCTGCTGTTCTCATTGCTGCTGCTGGTACTGCTGCTGCCGTCGATTTTGCCGTCGCTGCTGCCGCTGCTATCTTCAGCACGGGGTAAGTGTGACTCGTCGCCCTCTTCTGACTGGGTTTGACGTTTGTCTTGTCTGTGACCTGTCCGCTGTGTGTGGTTTGTTCGGTGTCACACTCGACGACCGCTGCCGAACCCGACGGGGCTGTGGGTAAGGCAGAAGGCTCGTGAAACATAGAGCTGGTTTGTGACGGCCATAAGTTACACCCACGGATAACAGGGCCAGGAATCCATCGGCACTGAGCGGCCGTCCCTACCGGCCCTGGCCGTCCAGACCACAGTACTGTACCGCCCCTGCCATCTTTTGGCCGCCCGCCGAACTAGTCTGAACCTCTACTCGTAGAGGCACGTGATTCGGCTGGATGATATACGGTGTCGTGCCGTAAATGGCCGACGGCGTGTCTCATTGAATAGGAGACGATAGGACGACGGGTCGTACTGTTTTGTCTCTCTTGAATCGCTGTGGAATGGCTGCCAAAGGCATGCGCGAGACTTCTTGCTCTGTCGAATTGGGCGAGGAGTGATGAATGAGTAGGTAATTGACATCATTTGGAGCTAAGAAAGACGATGCCGAACCAGTGCCAACAAGAACATTATTTGAAAATACCAACACAAAAGTGATTTTCTTTCGATATTGTTGCATGTACCTTTTAGCGAAGATGACTATTATCATTAGTTGATGAGGTGGGTCCCTCGAGCGTTGCTCAAGTGCTCATTTTTAAAGTACTGGACTTATCGGGTTACTGGCAAAGTCTGATAGTCTGTTTTCTTTTATTTGCATCTATGCATTGCATTCTTGTTCTGCTTTTAAACTGATAACTGAAAAGCCTGGAACAGCACTAAAGTAACAAGCGATCTTTCTTCGAGTTTTCATTTATTTACAGGACGCTGGCATTGACGATATCAAAGTAGCCAAACCGTACACTTTTCGGTAAAGCTGACCGCCTTGCGCTACGGTTTGGTTATGCTATCGTTACTTTTGGAGGTGTTTACGTTTAATTTCGGACAATGGATTGACAGTCGGTCATAACATGTTCCGGTGCGATGGAAAAGGGTCAGACGGGGTCCTCTGCAACTGTGTTTATTCCTGCGGTTTTTGCATAAACTTCCTCGTTTTGCGCTGCGCGGTGCTGTCAGGGGTGTGAGTGACGGATCTTCACGGCGCTAGAACGGCTGACGACAGCGCCGCTGGTGGCGTCAGCACCGGGAGCTGCGCGCTGACACTGACTCACGGATGGAACTCACGGACGCCGACTCACGGACGGCCTCATAGATGGGCATCACGGACTGACCAGCGACCGTACAAACAGGACCTTACGGACGGTGTCTCACGACCGGACTTAACGGACAAATCTCACGGATGGAGAGTCTCGGACTGACGAGTCGCCATACGAACAGGACCTCATGGACCGTGTCTTACGACCGAACCTCACCGACAAGTTTCTGGGACTGACTTCACAGACTAGTTCCCGGACAGAGGGTCACTACTGGACCTCACGAACAAATATCACGGACGGTGGGGCACGGATGGAAGGTCTGTCACGGTAACAGGCTCGCTGTGTAGTCTGTAGACGCTAGTTTAGGTGTCCTTTAGTCTCCAGTGGAAGAGGTGACGCAGTTTAGGTATCTAGCTCTGCTTTTTTCTGTTCGCGATGACCTGACTACAAGAAACCCGCTAGGCTGGTATGTACTGGATGGCGCCGGACTGGGCAGACTTGCCTCTACATTTGTATCCCTGGCAGCGTTTCAATCACTATCTCACCCTCTCTTTCTCTTTCTCTCCGTCTCTGTTTGTGCCTCTCTCAGTGTCTCCTCACGTCAGTCGCGATTCCCGATAACATTGTCTCCCGTCGCGGGCACGTGCCGTATGTACGCGCACTGCATCTGCAAAGGTGCGAGGTCCACTCGTCGCCAGTACCAAGCTGTCCGTCTGTCTGTTTGCCTGTCTTTGGCCTCTTGCACCCTCTTCCTCCCCATCAGAGCCGTCTTCTGTCTGTGTTATCGCCGTCTACCGTTCATATTAGCGCCTCCCGATATTTCCATAGCAATGATTCCATTGGCTGATAGCTCGGCTAACTAGGTGCCGCTACACGTCTGACGATGGAGATGACACTAACGCTCACCATCGCTCGTCATAGCAATTCCGCTGTTCTCGCTCGCTTTTTTAAAGTGGATCTCCCGGTATGAAGTCTGTCCTCCGCCCTGTCTTAATTCTCCCCCTCTCACAGTCCGAAGTATGTCCCCTCCCCGTCCCTATCTGTGATGTTCTTCTTGCTTGCGGTCTGAAGTCTGACGTTCCAGCTCCCATTGTGTGCCCCAGGGTTACACCCCGCTGACCCTGCTCAGTACTGCAGTCTGGCAGAGTAGTCTGACCCCGCTCAGTTCTGCAGTCTGGCAGAGCAGTCTGACCCCGCTCAGTTCTGCAGTCTGACAGAGCAGTCTGACCCCACTCCCTCTCTGTACCCCAGGGCTACACCCCGCTGACCCTGCTCAATTCTGCAGTCTGACAGGGCAGTCTGACCCTGCTCAGTTTGCAGTCTGACAGAGCAGTCTGACCCCGCTGCCCTCTCTGTGCTGTAAGGCTACACCCCGCTGACCCTGCTCAGTTCTGCAGTCTGACCCCGCTCCCTCTCTGTGCCGCAGGGCTACACTCCGCTGCATGTCGCCATGCAGTACGGCCACGAGGATGTGTTTGACCTACTGGTGCACACTTACGGTGAGTAGGCTTATGATGTACTCGGCCCACGGGTGTACAGTACACTGTACACAATATACATTACACATACGGTGAGTGAATGCGTTTTTGTTCGACCTACTGGTGCACACATACGATGAGTGTAGGCGTTTGACCTACTGACGCACACTTATGGTGTGTTTGAGACTATCGACGGCGCTCAGTGAGCACCAGCCGGGAGGGGACCTTGGTCTGACGGTGGCGCCCCATGAGGATCCCTACGCATCTGCCGGGAGGAAACCGCCCTTCGGTCTAGGGGACTGTCAGCTGCTGCCCCTGTGGGTCAATAAGCCCATTCGCACGTGATATGTATGTTCGCGGCAGTCCATTGACCCCTACATTCGACTGCGGCTGATCTGAGCTGTGGCTTGACTGACAGGTCTGTGTGCCTGGATATATGGCGGGACAGGTGATGGCCGAATTTATCTGGGACGCTCGCAGTCGTTGGGTCTCGGTCAGCAGTGTTCCATGGACCCTCGTAACGACCGTGCAGTGCTCGGCACTGACTCCATCCGCATTACCTCGTGATGCCATGTGTCCAGTCTGTCTGTCATCGGAATGTGTCAGATGACCTGTCAAAACACCCGGCCGACGTCTGGCGTATGTCGTAGCGCGGCTGGTCGGCCTGGTGGGCACGAGCCAGACCCGCCTCCGGCCGTGCGGCTTCCTCTCACAGACTATGAGCTATAGGTCACCAGGTCACCGCCCCCGGGGATCTCATCCTGACCTCCAGGTGTCGGCTTCGTCCAGAGAATCAGGGTTTCGTCTGTATTCTCCCTTAGGTCTCTCCGTGGTCCTGTATGGTGTGGTGTGTTTAGCTCCTATGGCTTGTATTCAAGCCACTGTTCAAAGCTCAGTCTACAGTATCTGTCGACGAGATCGGTCAGTGACTACATATCAGAAGGTCTGTTGGAACCAGCGTTAGATGCCAGTAGATCCCACCAGAGGCTCGCCCATGCATTTCGATACTATCTGTCGTCGATGCATCATGCATTTCGCTACTTGTCTGTCGCCGTCTGTGACCGGACCTTTCGCGACCCTCCGTGGCCCTCTGTGACTCGATGAGGCGCTGGTCCCGGCGTCCCGGTACGGCTGGGTGGTCCCGCCCCGCAGTGGTTCCGCTGGTGGTCCCGCCCCGCAGCGGTTCCGCCGGTGGTTCCGCCGGTGGTCCGCTGGTGGTCCGTCGTTCCGGTTGTCCTGCCACGCTCCACTGGCCCTCTGCACGGACCAGGGACCGCTGTCGCCGCCGGCGCCGACCGACGGGGGCCGATGCTGATCTCAGCCTCCCCAGTGACCCAATCCATGTCCTCCTCTGGCTGCGCCCCCTTCGACCCGCGCCCCCTTCGGTCGACTCATCGTAAAGGGACAAGCTCTAACTCAAAGCTCGACGCACAGTAGAAACGACGACGTGTCCTGCCAGACGCTTCTCCTTTTCAAGCTGAAATGGAGGTTTGTTCAATCGCTGGAGTCTGGTGTGTTTTAGGGGGTTTGGGCTGCCGGACGGATGTCGAGCCGAGTTTATTTAGCGCCGCGTCGCGCCACCCAGCGTCGCCGCCGTGGAGACCGGCGTGTCCATAAACTGTGACCGTTGGCGGCGGGCGCGCGCCACGCGACAAACAGTCGCCGGCGCCGACGGCCGGTGATAAGGAGCCCGTCACTGGGGGACGCTCTGGAAACGCCCGCTGACCACGCGGCGCTCCGTTTACATGCAGCTGTCACCGGCTGTATATTGGGACTCCTCATCCATTGAAAACCAGCCTCCGTCAGGAGCTGGCCGGAAAATAACAGAACTGATGACTGAATGAATGATTTCCGCCTTCGGAAGCCACCTCTGTTCGTGTACGAACACATTTGACATTGCCGATTTCATTTTATGTTGATGAACATTATGGACCGGTTACCGTGGTGTCATTTTTCAACACAGTGATATTACTAATGATGCTCAAGCATGCCTTTGCTTACATCCAACGACCAAGTGTATCCTGACCAATATTGTGATTTTTTGTAGATGAATATCGTCAATGTTGTAAGTACCCTTGACTGTGTGAGTCCTTCACATGTGTACGAAAAGGTCTTATGTCATCGCTCCCCCCCCCCCCCCCCTCCCTCCCTCCAACTCTATCCGCTTTGTTTGCGGCTCATCCATCCACCTGTTAGAGACATGCAGTGACCGCCCGTCCCCTCTCCGTCAGGCGCCGACCCAAACGTGCGCGACCACAGCGGCAAGAAGCCGCGCCAGTACATGATTCGCGAGGAGACCACGCTGTCATCAGAGGCGTTTAGGAGTAAGTACGGCGCGCCGCCCTCTCCGCTGGTACCTCCGACCCCTCCGCCGGCGCTCAGCAGCCCCGCACTGCCGCCGGTGCTGCCGCCGGTGCTGCGTCCGGTGCCGCGTCCCGCGCCGGTCCCGTACCGGCAGCCGGGCCCGCAGCCGCTGCCGGCGCCGCCGCCGCCCGGCTACCTGGAGGCTCGCCGGCGGAGGCACCAGGGCGGTGGTGTGGTGCTGCTCGCTCGGCCGCGCCGTCTGGAGCGAGACGGTCGCGACGAGCAGTCGGCAGAGCTGGAGCCGGCGCCGCGGCCCCGCTCCAGCAGTGCCGGGGGGAAGGCGGCGCTCGGCTGGAAGGGGAGACTCCGGGAGAGTTTCCGCGGCGGCTCGCGGGCCCGCACGGCGCCGCAGAGGGCCTCGCTGCCGCCGCCTGATGAGCTAGTCGAGATGCAGGAGTGAGGGGCGGGGGATGTATCTGGGGTCTGACAGGGAGCTCTGGCCTGTATGTTAGGGTTAGAGATTGTTATCCTACCTTCGGTGGGCTTGATAGGGTTTGGGTACCCAGTGTCTTCTGGGTATGACTACTTTTGGGCTGCTAATCACTCCCTACGATGCGTCTAAAACACTGCTGGCTTCTCGCTCATCTCCAGCTGCATTGGAAGTGCAGGACGTTGATCTCTAAATAGTTCGAGTTTAATCTGCTTATCATAAGTGTGCGTGTACCGCGTCTCTTGGACATTTGGCCTTACTGGGTTATTTTATCGAGCTTGTTTAATCTTGTGTCTATTCAACTTGTTTATGTTTTACCAATTAGCGCTAGTCTTGTTTTGAGTCCAGTGTTAGGGGATGCATAATCAATGGCCATTGGCCAATGGCCATGGCGTTATATCATTCGATTAGACATTGCCAACGACCAACAGTGCCTATCGGTATTAAGTATATACTATATAGTGTGACGTCGACGTTTTAATGCCTGCTATCTTAACATCAATATGCCAATTACCTTGCTGGCTTTACGATTCCCTATGGACTTTCAACGAATGTGTTCTTACCTGATTTGAGTGTAGATTGTAGGTTATTTTGTGTTACCAGATATAATCAGTATTAGATGCTAGCGAACTCAATTACCAAGTTGGTCTAACATTGCATGCGGTTGATCATAGACTTCTTAGCCATATGGTGGTGGGCTAGCGTACTCAGTGATTATAACAATGTACGAATTTGATACAGCCAATGTTGTGACTCGAGTGTTCTGTACCTTTATCTGTGTACTATGCCTGTGTCAGCGGTATAAGTCGCTGCGTGTCTGCGGTACTGGTTGACTTCGCTGTTAGTAATCAGTTGTTAGGTGACCGATCCGTGTTCACTGCTCTGCTAACGGCCGGGCTCCCTTACCTGTAACATTGCGCCCTGCAATGCTGCCGATGTGCACTGCATGCTGCTGGGGTCAGGGCGAGGGACGGGCACCCACACTGACAGACGGACGGACGGATGGACTGATGGTTCGCGGGCTTCTTTTCTTTTTGATTTGCCAATGGACTGGCTGGGTTACAATCTAAGCTGACTGACTGAAGCTAATTGGCCTAACCGGGTGACTGATGGAGTAACTGACTGGCTGATGGGCTGAGTGACTGATAAAATGTGACGGCTCTCTCGACTGGGCTGCGGTGCGGGTCTCCATGGCTGAGTGTGGTGGGACTGTGCGGGTACTGAACGCACCCGGTACCACACGCTCTGGTACATCCCACAAGCGGTGGACGCCGCAGCTGCACCGGCCCCAAGCCCCTGTACCATTGATGCCCGCACTGCAGTGCCAGCCCCCTGCCGGTCACCCCGCACGGGCCTGTCTGCCTCCCATACTCTGTTCCCTTGTATATTATGCACTAATACATGTTGACTGGCCTAACTAGCTCGCTGACTGGGTGATGGTCGGTGCTGGCTGCACGTAGTGCTCTGCATGCTCGGTAGAGGCACTGCCCTGCACGGGAGGAGGGCGGGACGCCCTGGCCAGGTAGGTGGCTCTGTCGGAGATCCGACAAGTGGCAACACAATGCAGTGTGCTATAGCGCTGGCCAGCGTTAACGCTGTGTTCTTGTATAGCACAGCTCTGCTGTATCATAGCACCGCGAGTTTTTTGTTCATTATGTTTTTATTTGAGCCTGCCCTTAACAACTTATTTTGTATTTGTAGCCCTTGCATTGCTTGCAGTGCGTGCTTTGTATCTTGGCTGCCGGTAGTTTAACAGCAGTGGCACGGCCACGGGTATCAACTAACCTCACAACAAGACTGCCACTCTTTTCAGGGCACTCTACTGGCGTTTATATCGATAGCTCGTCTAATATTTCAAACTTTTTTTTGATGTGATGCTCTGCTAATTTTAAAATTGATTCTCGTGATGCTCTAACCTCTTTGTTTCTATTCCAGAAATTAAGAAGAAACGCCATGGTAGTAAGATGCACCTGGGTAAGTGCTCTTTCAACTTAGAAGCTAGAAACGTAATTTGCATTTAGTTGATGGTCATTGAGTTATATTTGATTTTTCAAAAATGTTATCACGTTGACGTTTTTTTGTAACACTACGTAGACTGTTGATAAAATATTGTATTTGTTTCCCTAGCTGGCCTGGTGCAGTACAACTGTGTGTATTTCGGTGACGGCCCGCTTTCCCTCCCCCCTCCCCGAACTGCACCCGCTCTGTCACGTGACCCATCACCTGCGTCTCCGTCCCTCAGGCGACAAGGACAACAGCTTCCTGCGGATCGGCTCTCTGAACGTGCGGGTCAAGAAGACGACCGAGGCGTTCAACAGTCTCATCAGCACCGGCCTGCAGATGGGCGACCGGCTGCACGGCCGATTCGGCTCCTCAGACAGCGTCAATGACGTGAGTGGGTAGGATAGAGTCGTCAGATACCGACCGTAGTTAGTCGTTCGCGCGGTAGTCCCTTTTGCTCACCGCTGTCCCGACAGCGAACTGGGGAGGCTAGGTATAGGCGGTATACCGTATGGAGAGGTCCAGAATGAGTAAGTCGTGCTACCTCTTGCATTTATTACTGCGAACAAAATCTGGAATTAGTCCGATTTTATTCCAGTCGCTGTTCCGTTGAACTGACATGCTCTGACCGGATCTTACTTTTCCACAGGCGGAGCGCGAGTTGATGCCACCACCCAAGTTCAGCATCAAGAAGCGCAAGTCCAAGAAGCCGCAGGACTTCCAGAACCTCAAGTCGCGGATCTCGGCTCCGATTCTGCAGCCGGGCGGCGGCCTGCCGATGGACGGCGGCGGCGGCGGCAGTCCGGGCCTGGGGCTGAGTCCCGGCCTGCCCGGCGCCCACCCGCTACCGCCCGACGCGCGCAGACACTCGGAGGCCGACCTGTCGCGCATCTCGGCCGCCGAGGACGCCATCAGCCAGGGCGGCTCGCTGCGCGGCGACGACTCCGACTCCGACTACGGCTTCGGCTCCGGCTGGGCCGGCTAGGCTCGCCTCTGGCTGGGCCGCCTGGGACTGCGCCGGCCGCGACCCGACCCGGCGAGCGGCAGCCGCGCTCGGCGGTAGGCGGCGCTGCAGTCGGACATAGGTGGCGCTGGTGTGCCACGCGGCGAGACTGCCGGGCTGGCGATACGGCGGCAGAGGCAGGGCAAGGCCATCTCTGTGAGGTGATCTATTGCTAGCTGTGCGAAATGGAGCCCCGGACCTGGCAATCGGCGGAAAACTACATAACTTGCCTCTGACAGGTGCATCAGACGAGAATAAGATACGCAACGAATGGATGTGAAGTACTTTACGGTTGTATTGTTAACTTATTGTGTGGGAGCGTGTCATTGTTATGCACGTTTATGGTTGTTTTTAGGTTGTATTAATGGCGCACTCGCACTGTTGCTCTCAGCGCCCAATGCTGGTTGCTGCCAGGCATGGTTAAGGATGTGATGTATTGAGAGATTTAGATGATATGTGATGAATCGCGTGGATTGTATCGGTGCAATTTCAATGAGCGCCGCTTCCCTTCAGTGTTGCATTCCTCATTTTACACGCATTTTGCTGCGCTCTGATATTGGGATGCCTCTTGGTAAATCACCTCAAAGCTCGCCGGCTGATTGCCCAACACTAAACAGCCGAACTGACGCGAGACGAACGCCTCACTGGGCGTGTGTATCGGTCCTTTTTATTGCTCTGTCCCGGGAGGCTGATGAAATCCCCGCCTTTGTGCTCTGATTTGATCACTTGGCTGGTGCCATTTCTTCACAAGATAATAATCGCATCCTGGCCTTTGAATGCGTGTATGAATGTATCGCTTCTTTTGTTGCAATGAAACTAGATGAATGCTTGAAGGTTATGTGCACTTTTTCGTAAGGGTACTTTTTGTAATAACGCTCGCTTGGTACATCGATATATGCCGGCTATTGAAAACCGCTTTCAAAGGCGAACATGTCTTTAGAACGCGTATTACATTTTCCAAACGGCGCCGGATCTTAAGTCCGCTGCAACCAGCCACAAGCTAACTTGGGCTGCGATGCTGTTTTTCCCATGGGGTATTTCCCTTAATTTCATAGTGCAGTCGCCTGTTCCAGGGAGGTCAATCTGCTCTGCTGGTGATCGCCTTTTCTAGAAACACCCGACCACCTAGCTGCTAGGGTTTCAATAGATTCTCCCCAATTCCCAGAGACGCCGGGGCTTTGTAATTCGCTGATTGAATGTCCGTCCAGTGCAATGTCAATCTATGCTCCTTCAGAAAATGTATTATAAAACGAATAGCATCGCGTTTAGTTCGCTTTGGTAAAGTAGGTACAAATGAAGTAGCAGGAACGCATTAGTTTGCCTTTGCATCGATAACATGATCACTGATCATATGTTCTCGAGTGAATTGTCTGCCTTTGAAGCGCGATGTGCCTTGCTATATGTGTCGTCCGGAACACACCGACAACTGGGGGCTAGCTGACCCACTATATATTTGTCGTCGGGAGCATACCCGGCTACTGGGGGCTGGTAGCTACCTGCTCAGACACACTGCTGCAGCGCTGTGCTGAGGGTAGCACCGGTCGGTCGGGACTGCCCCTGTGACCGCTCCTCCGTCATACTCCGCCCGGCCAACCAGTGGCCTGTGTTCGGAATGGACGGGTCTCTGCGAGAGGGCGTAGGGGGCTGGTGTCTTCGTATCACTCTCTCTCTCTCTCTCTCTCTCTCTCTCTCTCTCTCTCTCTCTCTCTCTCTCTCTCTCTCTCTCTCTCTCTCTCTCTCTCTCTCTCTCTCTCTCTCTCTCTCTCTCTCTCTCCCTCTCCCTCTCCCTCTCCTCCCTCTCCCTCTCCTCTCCCTCTCCCTCTCCCTCTCCCTCTCCCTCTCCCTCTCCCTCTCCCTCTCCCTCTCCCTCTCCCTCTCCCTCTCCCTCTCCCTCTCCCTCTCCTCTCCCTCTCCCTCTCCCTCTCCCTCTCCCTCTCCCTCTCCCTCTCCCTCTCCCTCTCCCTCTCCCTCTCTCTCTCTCTCTCTCTCTCTCTCTCTCTCCCTCTCCCTCTCCCTCTCCTCTCTCTCTCTCTCTCTCTCTCCCCCCCCCTCTCTCTCTCTCTCTCTCTCTCTCTCTCTCTCTCTCTCTTCATCGCCACATTCCTCTCCCGTTTCCCTTCCTCTAACTCTACCTTCACTCTCTCTCCCCTCACTCAGTCACTCACTCATTCACCATCTGCATCTTCCATTCCCAGAGAGTCTCCATGCCTTCCGTCCATGGTTGTGTAGAAGTGCTGGTAGACGCCTTTCACATAGTGTTTCCTGTATGAATTGTCCGATGTACTATATGTGAATCTCTCGAGTCACTTAGTGACGTGTTAATACAACGTACACACACTGTCACTGTGGTATGGAATGATCGGATTGGAGAGCGTCACTGAACCCTTGAGCAGTGTTTATATGGATAAGCCTGTTGGTTTGTTAGGTAATGAGCGGCCCGAGGGAAGAGTTCGTCGCTGATTTGTTCAAATGACAGGTGTTGGCTGGGGTGACGGCACCGGCTTACGGCTACGGTTAGTCGATTTGCCTAGGGAAAAGACCCGCGGTGTCACCAGACGCCAACTGATGATTGCTACGAACTCAGGGGGGGGGGGGGCATTTCCCCGCGGTGGACGCGCTGGAACAATTGGATGGTTAATGTCGACAGCGGAGCCGGCGGTGGCCGTCCGAGGCTGCGTGCTGGTTGTCTGAGTGTTACTCGCAACAGTGTGGGATTGCTGGGTGAATGTTCCGCAGCAGACGGCTGAGGCACTGGCTTATGCGTCAGTATCTACTTACTGATGGAATGATCGCAGCCACAGATGCAGCGCCCATCCTGTTAATTATCCTAACGACCTTGCGGTGTCGTTAACCGTCGCTGAGGAGCCTCTGTCGTGTCCGTCGCCGCAGGATTTGTCCCGTCCCATCTCCGGCGGTGGAAAGACGGCTCGCCGGGCCTGTTACTGCCCGCAGAACCGCTCCACTCAGCGCCGAGGGCGCTTGTCGCTCCCAACCTGCGGCCCTCAGCGGAATCTGACTCGCCGCTGCTGAAACGGCATCAGATTTTTTTCCTTTGTAAATTGAAATAGTCACGATCCGTCGCCGTTGTTGCTTCAAGAAACGATTTGAAGACGTGCAGTTTAGACGGCCTGCGGCGGGGATGGCGCTTCTCCGTTGGGATAAATGGGGCATTAGGCGGTAAATGAGATGCGCCAGAGGGTTTATGACCTCGCATTACTACCGTCATTGATGGGAGCGGCAGTTCATTTTCGTTTGAAGCTAATGAGCTGCGTTATGACTTAAAGATCAATATATTATCGTAACGTCGGTGTCATAAATTTATTGTAGCCCATTTTAGCGTCAATGGTGTCAGCGGGAGCAGAAACAACCACGAATGGGCAGCGATTTTTCAATGTCTGGGAACCAGGAGCCGATGCTGAAAAAAGGCATTGCAAGCTCTGTACGTATTGCAAGCTTTGTAAACAAGAATATGTTTTAAAAGATAAAAGGAATGCACTGGCGTTTTCCCAGCCGCCGACGCATAGCTGGAGGGGTCCGGTACTCCCCCCCCCCTCCTCCCCAGCCGTTCGGCCCCTGGTGGAGCTAGAGGCTAGAGCTTCGCGAAAAAAAAAAAACGGAACGTGCTACCTGTGACGAAGTGAAGCCGATGGCACGCAGTTTTTAGGTCTTAGCTCTTTTTTTACCTTCTAGGTTAGGTCAATGAACCAAAAGTAAAAAAGAAAAAAACGGGACTTGCCAGAACTTCTCAAGGTGATGTCATGTTTCTTTTTTAGTTCGGATTTTGAATTACATATTCGTTTTGAGCAAAGATGATATATTCATGCTTTTGGGATAGGTCGGGTCAGGTCAGGTCAACCAGTAGGCGTCCAGCCGGCTACGGTGTTAAGCACCACTGACAGCTTTGTAATATGTTTCATGGGCGCCCAAACCACTTGTTGAATGTTTACTAAGGTGCTGTAAATTAGAAATAGGCTTCAAAGTTCCCAAAAATTGGAACGGCTTTTCGGGAAAAGGGACCGAAGGGACAAACCTTGCCCAGTGCCTAGTGCCCACCCAATGCCTCTCGGACGCCGACAGTCGCCGCTTGGAACTCATTTCGTCCCCGTCAGCGGGGACCAGCGGTCATTTTGAGAGACGGGACAGGCGACTGTCACAGACGGCCGCTACGTCATACTGATAAATCCTCCACAGCGCCGACCGCTCCTCTAATTGACTGACAGTAAATTTATCGGACCTGCAAGGCCATCGAAGTGATCTCCGACATTGCCGAGAAGGGCATCCAACCCGGAGTGAACTATGAGTCATACGTCAAATGCTATAACAATGTCATAAAGCTGATCGGGTCAGGAGACATCCTAATATCATTGCCCTTGTAGCTCTAGCTATAAATAACTGTCATTGGCCGTGGGGATGGAGCTGACCAGGGCTGCGGAGTCGGAGTCGGAGTCGGAGTCGGTCGGAGTCGACAGTTGTGACCGGAGTCGGAGTCGGAGTCACCGAAAATCTGTCGACTCCGCAGCCCTGCTAGGTCTGCGGAGTCGGAGTCGGGAGTTGGAGTCGGTCGGAGTCGACAATTCTGCCCAGAGTCGGAGTCGGAGTCGGAGCTGGTTTTTGAAAGCCGGAGTCGGAGTCGGAGTGGGAGTCGCCGAAAATCCATCACGAAGCTATCATTTTTATCTCGCGGCTTCGCGACGACGCTCCCACTTTTTAGATAAAATCTGTTTTGTTTTTTCATTGCAACGTTTTTTTTAGAGCCGGCGGTACTGAGGATCGAGCCCGGGTTCTCCCGATTTCCAAAGTGTTGTATTTACTACATAACAACCAGTAGACAGTAGTGTTAACCCTCGCCCGCACATGGGGGTTGGGTGGTTGCCACCCCCCCCCCCCCCCAGGTAGTCTTTCTGCTCTGCACTCGACATTTTTAGAGCTAGAAGGCTGATTTTTCGTATAACTGCTCCTCTATCCTTTCTTGATGTCCACTGAAAATTTCAAGTTTCTGAGATTTTTGGTTTCGGAGATATGACCTTGTTTTTCAGGTCATGTCATGACCCAAATGGCCAATTCTCAACATCTTGCGTTTGCTATGGGCCTTGTGAGCTTTTGACACCTTGATTTCGGCCTTTTTTGCCAGTGTTGCCTCCCACCTATCATGGAACATGTTGTTCGACGATGTATTGGTGTCAAGGTCAGGGTCAAGGTCAACCTAGGTCATCTAAGATAATTGCGTTTTAGGCAAGCTTAATTTACTTTTTGTGGAGTTTTTTGACTTTATTTTTTGTAAAAGCTTCTCAGATCATGATTTCATGTAATATGGACACATAAACAGTCGGTGCACACATCAGAATACACACAGACACACACAGACATACAAACACATGTAATTGACCTTGACCTAGCTTGACCTGAAATGACCTCAGCAGCAAAAATCTGGTCGGGTAGTGTGACAACGAGGTTCTAGCTGGCTTGGCACCAGAAAACGGCATCGTCATCGGTATATGATAAGCAGCGCACTTGATATCCAACGGTGACCCAAAACAGCAACATTTTTTAGTTTGACCTGACCCGGAAGGTCAATGACTGACCTGAGAAGGTAAAACTGGGTATCATTGGATTCTTCTCTTCCCAAAGAATCTTTTTGGTCTTTACCGCTAAGCTCTATCTCCAACAGGAACGAAATGACGCGGGGGGGGGGTGTGGCAACCACCCCCCCCCCCCCCATGTGCGCTCTAGGATGGGAAAATGGCATGTGCGGGCGAGGGTTAAGTGTAACAATATAGGTATGTGCGAGTTGGCACCCTTAAATACCTTTGCTGTGTATAGGCATTGGATTCCAGTGCTGATTGTTCTATGTATATTGTATTCGTCATCGTTTTTGCCTGAATTACTCGTCTATCATATGAAATGTGAAAGACAGGCTTTAAATGTAAAGAAGTGCTTGTTTTTTATTCACTCCTACAAATAAGATGTATCACAGATAACAGTAGTAGGTACCTACTTCTGTTATCTGTGGATGTATCTTTCACGAAAAACGTCCGCGGTAGTCGGTACCTACCGTATTTTTCAATTGCACTTTGGTTACATCGCCTGATGTTTATCCCTCCGCGGCTTGTGTAAGAGGATTCTGGTGACGGTAGTTTGCGTCGCTGGGTTTTGAGATGCCGAGCGCACACCGGCAGCGGCGTGCCTGAGCTGCTTTATATCCGCCGCATCCGCGACCATCACTGCGCGCATAGAGCCGGAGAGCCCACTAGCTGTATAGGCTGTGCCGCCGGGCTCCAGAGCGCTGCGGCACAGTCTACCTTTCAGTCAGTCAGCCGGCCGTGGGAAGGTGAGCGTGTTTACATTCGGGATTTAGCAATAGCGTGCAGTAAGTACGCTGAGTAATTCTAAGTTGCTTGGATTGGTGGATGCGCTTGGTGGTTAGCTTCAAGCGTCGGTTAGCTCTTACATGGCTGAGGACCCGAATTGCTTTTCCCGGACAATAGGGATTTGGGACTAGAGACACCAAAAGTAAATGTTTCACCAGCATTTGTGATTATCCCATGGCTTTCATAAGATGTGTTCCATTGCCCATTAGTGTACTACTGTATCCGGTTTCTTTGATCATAGGCTTCATTATGTGCCGAGCCGGACAATCGATGGCGGCTTTCTGAGTGGCCGGCTAGCCTCCCACACACGGCGCTAAGGGGACAGTCGAGTTCCGATGCACCTCGATAGGACTGGTCGTCCAGCCCTGCCACCGGCCAAACCATGGAAAAGCCGCACCTCACCAAAGCGCTGCTACAGTTAAGCACACAACACGCATCGGCCCGCTCGATAAAGTAGATAAGTACTGTTTTTGTTCTCCAATATGTCGACTCCTGAGAGACAAATCACGAAAGTGGATAATTCCGTAAACATTGGGTGGATTCCCCGTGTCAGCTTAATTGCAATGTCCATCAAGTACAACTGGATAATCGACGACAAGAAGACGATAGGTTGTGTGCCAGCTCCGATCCACGACAATGCGGTGCACAGATGCTTCGACTGAGAGTGTTTTTTGTCCGCTTGGCCCACAGCTTAACCTTCGCCCCAGTGGGGGGGGGGGCATATGTTACCACCCTGTCGCGTTTTTCGTGTGTGAATAAAAAACCGCGGCGCGTAGCGCCGCGCCGCTTGGGGTAGCTTTTGGTACATCAATTTTGCACAATGTGTGAAATTTTTGACCCGAGGTCATGTCAGGTCAGGTCACCAGGTCAAGTTAACTGACCAAGCCTTAAAAAAAGTTTGCAATCATGTCCAGCCTGCAGTGTTTGTTAGAAAGGTTTTAAACTTGGTGGATTGCATGCTGTTATAGGAGCCTACAATTTGTATATCTCGGATTTTTTATATCCGTGACCTAAGGTCAGGTCAGTGGCATGACCTTTCCATTACAAGTCAATGGAGAAAAATGAAAATGCCTCTAGATCCGTGTGTACGCATAGGAACAGTCCAAATATTTCAGAATCACAATGATTTAGTCCACTCGTGATGACCAAGGTGTCATTTTTGCTGATAGCATCTAGAAAGGTCATCCGACCGAGGTCATTTGAGGCTACCAACAGTTTTTTTTTTACAATAACTCGCGATTGGAAAGAGATAGAACGCTGGGGATGGTCTCATTGTGTTTGTCTTGTTGAGACGCATCGACTGATATGCAACATGACCTTTTCCGGTCAGGTCATGACCAATTGACCTGAGGTCAAATTTTTAAGTTGACCTTTTAAGGTCAAATTATAGTTCATTCGACGCGTCTCGGTGAGGGGAACACGATTCTGGCAATAGAAATGTCGTGGCTTTTTGTAGTCGAAAGTTATTGTCGAAAAACACTTTTCGTAAAAACAGCTATTTTTGGAGTTTTTGCCCTCTGGAGGCTAAACCGTTGACCTGAGGACAATATTGATAATGATCTTTTCAAAAGAAGAGTTCAAAAGCTGTCGATAGCTTTTCCATGCGTTTTTCTAGCTACTATAGTTCCTGAGATAGCGGCATGTTTTCTGAAAAATATAATGACAATTGGCAAATTTTGACCTTTGATGACCTCTGGTGACCCCAATATTGCTCTAAGGTGAAAAATGACCGAAATACTTTCAAACGTACGTATTGAGAGCTATCGACTGCTTTTTACCGCGTCTTTCTAGCCCTCTTAGTATTTGAGTTAGAGGTGGGTGGTAACATATGCCCCCCCCCCCCTCACTAGGGCGAAGTTGGCCGAGACCGCCACTGGGGCGCGGGTTAAAGAAGCTTTCTGTTGCGGATAAGATACAAAGCAATAGCTAGAAGTGCTGATTATGTTTCTTGCTGCGTCTATGTCAAAAGCGACAATCATCTGAGGATTTAATAGTATCACATGCTGTTATAGAAAATAGAAGTGAATGACTGCCTTCAATTGAATGACACTTGAATTAAATGGCGCTTACTTCAATTGACGTCATCAGACTTACAGTTGATTTACTGGCGTTTGTTGAAGTCCTGGCCTGTGGGAGAATAACATTCGGAAAATAGAAAGTTCGGAGAATAACGGTTGTGGGCTTTACGAGTCCCGGGAGGCATTACGCAATACGCAGCCGGCTGAAGCTGGCTTTAGCTTTATACAACGCTTAGCTCCGCCTCGCTTCTCGGATTTGAGACCGATCTGAATGAATAGGCGGCTCAAAGTTAAAAATCTTCAGACTGTCAGGTTCCAGATCCGACACATTTAGTGCAGTCACTTCAAGCTGAAGAAGATGATTGTGAGTTTCATTGAACGAGAGCTTACGGAAGATAACTGTACAGAGTTTCCGTACCGGTGGTCTAATGAATGACATATGGCCAACATATATATGTGGCCATGTGGCCCGATGTGGCCAACATATGTATTTGTGTACCTCACCGATCGTCAGGCTAGCCCACGCCGATCATCAAGTTAGCCCACGCCGGACCGGTCAGTGTTTTGCACACACCTGGCCCAGTGTGGTAACTACTGTATAATTTATGCATTTATTTATTTCACGCAATAATGAACCCCAACTACACAAATGTGGCTAATTGACTATTGTGACTAACATGACGAATATTTTGCAGAAGTTTAAAGCGTCATTAAAGCGTTCATCGTGGAATATAAAGCCGTCCTCTCCCGGATTCCGATCTGCTGGTGGGGACATTCAGCTTTCCATTCTGTCGCGCGTTATGTTGATGAACATACCGTCTCTGCATGAGGCTGGCGGAGAACGACTCAGACTGGGCAGTAAATAGCATCCACTCCAACAATATCAGCGAGCGAAAAAGATGCAAATTGCGCACTGCAAGCCACCATGCAGCTCGGTAACTTCGTAGCAGACCTCACTCAGCAGTCAGCACGGTCAAATTTTTTGCATCCCTGAGATGACACGTGCGGCGAAAGTCAACAGAGACGTCCGGTTTGTGTGGCGTTGCATGTTTCACAGACACTAATACAGCAAAGGATGAATGATATTTTGTGTAGAGTCTGGACCAGAATTGTGATTTCGGTGATTTGCAGAAAGATAGTTACGTAATTGATCTCTTGCAGTTCTTTTTATGAGCTATGTTGAAATTTCCGGAGCAATGCTAGTGAGTGGGCGATAAGCATTCCTAATCAAAGAGTGAATAAGGGACACATTGTGCTACCTAATAACTCTATATATTCAATTAATTACTACCTACTTTCCGCACAAGTTTGCTGCATCCTCCCTGTTCTAGCGTCATTTACGGAGCCCCAACTGTTGATATCACAGCACCTGTCTACTCTCCTCCGCGTGTATTGGCAGCCGGCGGTCGTTAGTGGCGCTCCCCTCTCTCTCTCTCTCTCTCTCTCTCTCTCTCTCTCTCTCTCTCTCTCTCTCTCTCTCTCTCTCTCTCTCTCTCTCTCTCTCTCTCTCTCTCTCTCTCTCTCTCTCTCTCTCTCTCGCTCTCTCGGCACAGTGCAGTGCGCGGCCCGCGGTCCATACGTTACGCTGATCGATCGGTCGTTGATAGCCGATGGCGGAACGGCTCTGCGGTCGCTGCAAGCTCGGCACGGCCGCCGGCGCGAGTGGCGTCTTCATTTATTTCCACCTCGTCCGGGCCCGACAGCAGCCCACGGCTAGTAAACTGTCAGACGGTGTATAAATTCGGCTCCCGGACGGAAACCAGCCTCAGGCGGGACACGAACGAAAATAGGCAGAAACCAACCAACGCTGAAAACCGTGCATATGAATACCTTTAGTTTATTCAATACGCGCTCCCACTATCCGTGAGGATGCTAGACTATTTCAAACATATCTTTGTTGAAAGGTTAGTTATGCTAGCTTGAGCGGTTATAATGACATGCTAAGTCACAAAAAGGAGTAAGGCCATAAAGATGCAGGAATAATAACCTATATGATCAGCATTATATTGAATGGTGATGACTGTCGGGAACGATTGCTTCAATTCGATGACTTCTACAATCGATCGCCGCTGGTCGCCGAAACCAGCACGAAGTGTCCGTATCTGACCTCAGAGTAAGAAATGCGTTAGGCAGGTCGGGGGCACTCACAGGGGCACCCATCGCGGGTCACTCTCCGACACACCCATCTCATCGGCGTTGGGCGGCGGCGGCGGCCGATTGCTCTGATGATGCGGTGCCGTTCCGGGCCAGTGAGTCGGCGAGGGCCTCTCTCGTCACAGAGATAACGCCGGCAGCACACAATCGCCACCGCTTGTCAGCGATAAAGTGCATTAGACGGATCTCGCAGAGTTACGTCTCGACAGAGAGCTACCTGGTGACATTGGCAGAGTATGAGGGCAATTCAGTGTCGTAACAGGTGGAGCGTCGTTGCATTAGCTGTCTTGCATTTTCTACCTGATGCTCCTGCCATCCCATACAGGCATTCCAGCATCATCAGTCTATCACTGAGTAGTCAGATACATATTTTTTTGTGAGGGAAGTAAATGTATTCTGATTGCCATTGTGTTTAAAAATGGAAGCCGACTTTTGTACAGTCCACAGCAGAAGTAATGTTCGGTTTCAGTCATGGGTATGTTCTGCTTCTGAAGCTTAGGAACGATTAACCAGACTACAATGAAACTTTGAATGAAGCTTATATGTATCGTCACCCTTGCAGCTGCAACTTTAGCTATTGACATCTTCTTTTCGATCACTCCGCATTAAACAATCGCCAGTCAAAGCCAACCGTTGAGATTGGTAAAACCCTACATTACTTTAGCGGTGGGCTGTACAACCCCACTGAAGTGTGTTTTTTTTTTTACTTGAATTTGTCTTCATGTTTTTTTTTTTGCAATGTAGGTACGCTGAAGTGTATATATTTGACTTTGTTTTTCACATTAATTGATGTTTGAAAGCAAATTAATAGAAAAATACCCAAACCCCTGAGCCTTATCCCGCGCCCTGCTGGGGGTCCTGGATTTCCACGCCCTGCTGGGGGGGGGTGTTTGAACACCCCCCCTTCTAACTCGGCTCCTGGGCCACGTAGCGATACGCGGAAGGCGGCGTTCGAAAGAGCGTACAAAATAATGACGAAATCACTTCGGTCAATTTTTTGGTCAGGTCAAAGGTCAGGTCACCAGAGGTCATTGAAGGCAAAATTTCGCCGATTTCCAGGTCGAATGTCGAAAATTTCCAAGAAGCCAACGCATAACTCGGGAACCAATAGAGCTACAGCGCCGCGGAAAAACGCATTCGATAGCCCTATTAACGCCCTTTCTGAGTAATTCTCTCAGATTTGACCTAACGTCAACGGTTTTGCCTGCAGGGGGCAAAAACTGCAAAAATAGCCGATTTTTTCGAAAACAGTTTTTCTGTAATAACTTTTGACCCAAGCCTTGTACGAGCTTACTTTTACCGGCATCGTGTTCCTCTCGTCAAGACGCATCGAATGAACTATGACTTGACCTTGAAAGGTCAACTTGAAAATTTGACCTCAGGTCAAGGTCATGACCTGACCGGAAAGGGTCATGTTGCATATCAGTCGATCCGTATCGTCGAGCTGAACACATCTAAGGCGTTTTCATCGCTCTAGCATGCCTCTATCAAAAGTTATTTGCGAAAAACTGTTACATACCATTCGTGACCTAAGATGACCTCAGGGCATAAACAAGGGTCACGGACACCATTTTCAAGCTCAGTGTGTCTAAACCACTTGTAATTCGGTGTTTGGGAGTGTTTATAATGTCTTTCATCCAAAAGAGGCGCATTTCAATTTTCTCCCATTGACTTATAATGGGGAGGTCGCAAAATTGACCTGACCTTAGGTCATCGATATCAAAATTCTGAGATATACATTTTGTACATGCTATTGCTCTAAGCAATCGCTGAAAGTTTCAAAGCGATCGGTCATTCGGTGTAGCTATGACAGACATTGAAAGTTTTTATGAGGTGAGGTCACTTCAAGTGACCTGGTGACCTGACCTTGAATGACCTTGGTCTGAAATTTTCACAACATGTGTAGAATTGATGTATGATAAGGTGTACCAATAACGGCGGCGCTCCGCGCCGCCGTTTTTGAGATATTCGCGAAAAACCACAAGGGGGGGTGTTCAAACACCCCCCCCCCAGCAGGGCGCGGGTTATTTTATATGTATTTTCAGTCGCATCTCTGTCGACTTTGGTGCCTAATGGTAGCTGTTACATGCATATGCTGGCACGCTGGTTCTGCGATGTCGAACACTCACTGATCGTGTTTAAGTGCGCACGCTGACTGCACTTGAACGCAGATTGGTTTGTGGGACTCAGCCTGATGTTTATCGTTGGCGGAAGCGGGCACGCAGGCGCGCCGAAATGTCTGGGATAATGACGTTAGCAATTTTCTCGTCCACTTCAAACGTGAAGACAGCGTCTGGTTAACCTTCTCCCGGGTTGTGGAGTGTTTTTCTTTTGCCAAACTTCAGTTTTTGCGTGTGTAAAGAAAGCCACGGCGCTCAGCGCCGCGAAACATGGTAGCTACATACATATAGCTTATTTACAACTAAGTCAATTTTTTGTCTTGTGTAAAAATTTTGACTCTAAGTCACCTAAGATCCGGTCCACAGGTTAAGTAAAGTATCCATGCCTCTAAAAAATGCGGGCTCGTCCACAGGGTTCAGAATTCAGGGCAAGTCCAAGAAGAGCTTGCTGCAAATCCTGATCTCTTCCGCCCGATTGGGACAATGCGTTCACAGGGATGAGCTTAGAGTCGAGCTTTCATCGCACACCATGGCGGAGGTAAGGCATTTTTTTTGCGAATAATCAAACAACTTCTAAAACTCCATGGCCGAGGAGGACTGGTCGCACCCCTGAGTCCTGACGGTTTTCCCACGGCTGTTCACAAAGTCTTAGCAAATAACGACAACTGTTGACACACAGCCCCTCCAGATTCTTTGTTCATACCGCACCGGAAGTCCAGGTCACTAAATCACCCTGGAGAGCGGCATCTCTCAGATCCGGTCAGTGGCGGGTCCATTGGACGGCCGGCCGCTCCGCACGCGCCACTTGTGTCACAATGGAAGGCGGCGCCGGCTGATGGCGGCCGGCCGGGCCTGGATGGGCTGGCGGCGGCCGAGCGTGAGAGCGCCAGTGCCGCACCAGCTGGGAGGCCGATAATGGACGGTATTGTCCGGCCGGTTGGACGGCCGAGAGCTGCCGGTGTTGCTGTCGGCGGCACAAACATTCCCCGGTCCGACCTGACCTGGCTCCGGCCGGCCGCCCCGCCGGTGGCCGCCCGCCCGTACAGAAGTGCCCTGGTGGCTACCAGTCAGGCCACTTAATCACAGGGGTCATAACGTACCACAACAGCCGCGGTGCATGACCGGTTGCCAAGCCTACCGCGCCAGGTGATATGCCTACCATGGAGAGGCGAACCCCGTGACCCTATGGGCGGGATGTTGACTCCCAGCCAGATTGGCCGGTGACCGACTCAACCTGCTCTTGCCGGGTCCTCGTTTACCTCGGTATGCTTAGCAATGACTTTAGTGAGACTTCGATGGACTGAAAGCTCACATCTTGCCTCTAGCACTGTGGGGTGCCTAGTGCTTGGCGCTAGTCTTCCTGCAATGCGATGCCAAATGAGGTATAGGACCCTAGCGCTCGGCCCCTAAATAAGCAAGTCTGAGACGGAAGCCAAAACTACCTGCAAGGTTTTCGGGAGGTTTGCGTTACACCAATGACTTGATAAATCCGCCCAAACGTTGTTAGTGGGCCTGGTTGGAAATGTTTCATAGTTGAATGTGCTATAAAGCCGACCGTATACTGTGCATAAATCGTCGATGAAATAGGCTAACACATTATAAACTACTTAAGCATTGTACTTCGGAGCTGAGGCCGAACTGCGTTATTCAGTCTGAGCGTGATCGTTCACAGCAGCTTTAACGCTATGAACCGGAAGATGAACATTGACCTTGACTATGTTTAATCCATGTGATCTCGTAAATCCATGTGACTGGCTTATGAACAATACGGAGGATCGACAGGCACCTCTGTCTTTTTATGAGTTATATTTTTCCTTTGCTTGGATAGTAACAGGGAAGGAAGGGCACTATTCGCACTTAACTGGACATTAGGAACATTTTTGGCTAGTCAGTAGCTCAGTCACACCGAATGCCCGTTCCCCAGGGCCGATAAATTGGTTCCGTTCGTTTGGCTGAGGGAAGGAGCTCGACAAAAGACAGCTGAAGGGGAGGTTGGTGTGAGGCACTTTGGGTGTAGGATCAGTGCTCAGCACCAGCAGACAGCATAGGCGTCACATAAGGCATGTTCATTGTTCAGTATTCAGTAAGCATGAATCATCATAACGCTACTTATAGCGTGTAAATTTTCTGAAAAGAGCAATACACGATCGCAAATCTGGTTTCAATAAGAGGCCAGCATTCATAGCGTTTCACTTTTAGAGAAGAAACTAAATCGATCACGAAGAAATTGTCAGATTCCATGCTGTTCTTGTTTCACAAGCTGACCTATGATGACATAGCCAAAATCACATCACAAGTCCGTTTCCTGCCAATCTAGAGTACTCCTTTGTAAAAATACGTCAAAGAAGACCTAGGTCCCCTAAGGCCACCTCCCTTCTGTCGTTCCTCGATCGGCAGTCAGCCGTGACACTGCGACCTGAAGCGTGTCCGGATTTAGGTGATTATGTGCGGACAGTTCCGCTGAGCGTGTCCGGATTTTCCCGAGTGTCTGCGCCCTGCGGACAGTCCCGCTGTTCCACGTTCCTTCGATGGCGGTCACGCAGCCTAGATAGCCGGTCACGCCTCGACGAATTCTCGACGACGTGCCGCCCCTGAGGGCGTTTTTCCAGCGACGCGGCGCAAATTGAGATAAATCGTGGACGGATTGCCACTGGTCACAGGAGGAATGTCTGCGCTGCCGAAAACACGCACTGGAGACGGGCGGCAGCCGGGAATAAAATCACCCAGATGACAACCGATATAGTGACGGTGTGCCGCCGCTAGAATTTCGAGCAACAGCCGAAATTCGAAGCTTATTCGAGATGGGCTCGGTGAGTGGACAGGCGTTGCTAGAAAACAATGTTTGCGACTATTTTTAGCATTGGAATGAAATATGGACAAAGATTGGCTGTTTGTTTACCTTTAGGAAAGGAAATCAATTTTTTGGATCGGTATTTTTTTTTTTCGATTTCCTATTTCATCTCCATCTCTAGTTAGCGCTGGATTATGAAAAGACACGAAACTAATTATCAAACTTTTTAATGTTCCCTTAGTGAACTTTTGACACCCGTGGGATAGAATTGGAACGCATTTGGTACGTTCTGTCGTGGCACAGATATTTTGCTCGCAAGTCGAGGGACAGCTCCTGCCAAACACAGCATTTATCAATTATATCAGACAGAGTCACGCCTGGTCCAGTAAGCGTTTATCGTTCCCACTATCGAACGCTATCGAATAGGATGCCCACCTTTCAAAACAACAGGTTCGTACTTCCCAACGAAATGAAAAGATCTGCTCGTAGTAAGATCCTGCTATACAGCGGAAGATTTAAAACTTTAGCTCTTTTTGCCCTTCTCGACGCATTCCCCAAGCTATTTAAAACCTCATGTAAGTCACAAGTAGTGTGTAATGTGGTAAGTAATGTAGTAAGGTTGTGATTACTAATTCAAGTAAACTAATGTAATCGTTTTGGACTCAATGATAGGTATTAAAGGGACTATCCCACCTTTAACATGGGGTTTGAGTTGAGATAGCCAAGTTTGCGGCGAGGTTCAGAAACCACTATCTATCTAGGTTGCAACCCCCGCGGCCTCTTGGTGTTGAAGAAATTCGTTCCCTTCATTTGAAAATGGGCCTTGTACAAGGCCCTATCTTCAACATGGAGCGACCGTTAGTGTGACGTCACCTCGTTTAGTCGTTCTGATTTAAATGGGTTTGTTCGTTGAAAAATCGCTTAAAACTTGGTCTGAACTTTGCTGTGGTGCCTACAGAGTAAAAAGAATCAGCTTTATGACAGTAATGTGGCCTGGGGAATGAGGTAATTTTGGGCTGTGACGTCACATATTTGAAAGTTTGTGTTTGGAATATGGGAAGCCTAAGATGTTTAATGAAAAATGAATGCCAGAACCGTGTTCCTGGTCATCCGATCTATAAAGTCGGGCACAATTTAACTGGTTTTAACAACATTTTAGAAGGTGGGATAGTCCCTTTAATAGATGCCTATCATGAACTACCCAACGATTGCTATTGAAAAAAAAATCAGACAGATCCGATGGAATGTCGACAATCTGGTAAGCAGCAAATGTTTCCGCCGTGCTGATTTTCTAATGCAATTGACGGACAGATACGAAGGGATCAATGTGCGGCAAAACCGGCTCTGGTCGGCGCGGAGCTGATATGATTCCGCCGTTCACCCGGAGGCAGCCTTCATCTCGCTCCAGTGGCGCCGAAGCGCTGCCGATGTGCCAACGGCTGACGGATCGACGTCGTATCCACAAGTGATTGATTTTGATTGCCGTCTTTTCGGCCTGCATCAGGCGCCTCCCGCTGGGAATTCGACCTCAGAGGGCTTCCAGAGTCTATCCCGCCGCGCCGTCGGGCCAGTGACGTCACTAATGGTGCGGCCAGAACGAGCCGCGAGGCACCCTTACCGCTACCGTTCGGTCGGCCGCCCCGGACACCATCGATCCCCAGCTGCCGAATTTCTCTGCGCCGGCCTTGGCCCTACTCGGCAGCACTCCAGACATTCATATTCAGATGACAGTTTGGCCAGAAGGAAATGCGCCCATGATAAATGGCGCTCACGCTCACTGTTGGGGCTGCATGCTGTCAACTACTTTGTGTTATCTTAAGTCGATGTTCTGCATCCATACTTTATTTATCCCCCACTGAAATGTTTCCTCCGCGAATGTCAACAAACAGCATGGTGTGCCGTTTTGGGAAATAATGGTGCGCGGCCGGGGGCCGCGGAGAGGTCTCCAACATAAAGTTTTGGGGCTGATGAAAATAGACAGGTTGACTGTATAAACGCAGCAAAGAAATTTCGACGTTACTCTAAATCGTCATTTATTGTACATTGTTAATCGTTAATCGTTAAATCGTTATCAAGTTGTGTCTACATAATGTGTCTAATTTTAACTTGATAACGATTTGACGTTTAACGATGTACGAGTACGATTTACGATAAATGACGATTTAGAGTAACGATTAACGAAAGGTCTTTGCTGCATTTATACATTTTTGGGGCTATTTTCTTACGTTTCAGACTGAATCATGAAGACTAATGGCATTTACAAATATGTTCCCTGCAGTTTCTGTATTTTCAGCTCGCGTGTAGTGCGACAAAGCAGGAGTGATGTTTTGCACTGTAACACCAAATCTGTGCCCGTTTTTTTTGGTCAAAGTAAAATGTTTGGTGAATCCTGAAAGAAACATATAACAATTAACAAGTGCTTTGAGCCTAATGAGAATAAGCATACACTAAACAAGCACGTACTGGTATTTTTACCTAAAATGTTTTTACCTAAAATGTATATTTTTGGGGAAATATATAACATTCTCAGCTTCTATAAGCCTCGGCAAGCAGTTTGTTCCACTCACGGATAGCTCGAGAAAAATAAGAGTTATGATATAACTAGTCGTGATTGAGTTCTTCTGACATTTTTGTTGTTATCATTCCTACCTACATATATGATCAGATTGGAGAAGAATGCCGCTGACATCTACTCCGTCAATGCCTATTCAGGACAGGAAATGTTGAATGTTTATGCAGGCGTTCAGTGCGCTGTTTTCTGAAACTTTGCCCGAGTCGTCATCCAAGCTAATGGCCTGTTTCCCTGCGTCACTCCTGAACTCACAAAGTTTGTCGCCTACGCTAATACCATTACCCGCTGTGGGGGGATGCCGTCGCCCGTTAGAGATCGATGTGTTGCCCTCACTCCCCGCGCCCATCATATAGTGCACCACGTCCCTTGCTGGTGTGACCTCGCATATATTGGCGGTGGAGATGGCGGCCGATGATGGTCGACGATAGCTCTTCGTCGATCGGTCGGCGGCTGTCGCTCTATTTTAGACACCGCATTAGTTTGAAAAAATGTAACTGTTCACTTATCAGTTTACTGCGTTTATGACCCCGTTTCCATGGGCATCACTGATCCGGATCAGCAAACTTAAATCGTATTATATTTCTCGAACTATTCGTTACAGGATATAATTCAAAGTGGATTAGGCTTATACACAGACTTCTCTATATATGGACTGTGCGCTGATTTGGGAAATCAGCATTGGAGGCCCAAATTTCTGAAGCCGTAATATGAACCCATATGTTGTAACACAATACCCTTTTATTGTTTCCTGTCGACAGGCTGAATTTTATGTACTATATTTTGTTTTTGTACTATCTATTGCTCGTATCTCAGAATAAGAAAGGCTTCTGGTCGATATGAATCTGTATTGGAACATCATTTCACGTTCATCGACACCCATTGATGTCCTCATGTCAAGTTCATCTCACACTGCACCAGTGGGCTTGAAAATGGCGTTAGTCCATTTTCACCGCGGGATCCAGCGAGAAAGGGTGGCTATTATCCCTTTCTTCTTTCCCCGTGTGCTGGATTGTTCACATCTCTGACATGGCTGGCTACAAACTCGCGCGACAGTGCACCGACCGCGCTGGTGGTAAAGGTTGGCGGTAATGCCGATGGGGGACTTAACGGGAAAATGTGTGTCTGCTGCAACGGTGTCTTCACTGTTCTTCTCTGCTACCCACTTTTTCGCACCACGCATCTACACATAGTCGCACTTTCACACATTCGCACATGCGCATCACCAATTGCAACGTATCCCTCCGTCTGCTCGTTTTCCACTCGCTGCTGAATGATAAGGCGATAGCTCTTGTGACGGTCGTTCCCATCACGTTGTCATGCTGTAGCTATTGTTGCTTTTATTGTGTCCCTTCGTCCCATGGAGACGTAGCCGAGCAGCTCTGAAGGGACCTGTGGGCGGCCCCCAGAGCCACCACGATGCTGCCGCTCCGCACCTCCTCCATGTTGAGGTTGATGGTCGCCATCAGGCGATGTCGGGTGCCCATCAGAGCCGGGCACCGCAGGAGGACATGCTTGGGCTGTCCGCCTCCTCTCAGACGGGTAGAGTGCGGCTCTGCATTGTCGGTCGTCGCACTGGTTGCACCCCGACAGCCAGGAGGGCGCCAACCCGACTCTGTGGCGCCATTGGGAGGAGCTTGTCCAGTGGCCGGCGCGGAGCTGGTGGATGTCCACCGCCGCTGGCCGGTCGCCGCCGGCAACGGTAGGCGGGAGTCGATCCCCGTCAGCTGGCGGAACCAGCCGGCTGGATAGGCCCCGACGGTGCGAGCCCTCGCCACTCTGGCGGCGGCCCAGTGGGCCTTCTGGACGTCTATAAGGATTTGTTTTTAGTCGAGTATGTTTGCCTTCTTGGCGATGGTGTCGGCCCTCTCGTTGCCTTCCAACCTGCATTGTGAGGGCACCCACTGTAGGTAGACCAACAGGCCTCCAGCTGTCAGTCCCCAGGGGGCTCTCCAGATGTCCACTCCGAGCGAGGAGTGCTGGGCAGCCCAGCCACCTCGGATGGCGGCGAGGGCGGACTGCGAGTCGGTGCAGGCTACGATGGTGTCTTCGGCGTGCGGCGGGTTCTCCAGCAGCTAGGAGAGAGCAGCTCGGAGGGCGACCATCTCAGCTCGGAAGCTGGAGCTCAGGTAACCTGCCGGGGCGCGGATCGAGTGCTCTTCCCCGTTCGGCCAAACGATTAGTGCCCCCGGCGCCTCCGTCATATTCTGTAGCTCGTTAGTTACAGTATGCTCTTCGCCCTTGGCACATTTCTTGGCTTCTCCATCAAAAATGTCCACAGCTGGCCTAGAAATGGTGACCTGCCAGTTTCCTGAGATATCCAAAGTAGAAGTTCCTGTAATAACAGGCCACCACCGGCACAGATGTTTGTCCCAGCTACTTATACTCCAATCAGTCCTATGCATCTTGTTTCTGCTCCACCGCCATTTTTCCGTCCGTTCTTCGCAGACTGGCGTATTCTTGAGCTTCCCGATCCCGATGCAAGTTTTGCGGCAACATTTAAGAGCGGCAACCTTCATCGTTTAACATTGATGCGAAGGGTACGAATTCCATCATTTCATCGAGCATTCTTCCGAGATGATTTGATCCAGACCATAACGAACTACAACCCCATACGACACACTGGATGAACTTCATTGTTTGATTGAATAAGCTTACTTCTTTTCGATGTAGTGGCGTATCACTGCCATGGGTATGGCATTATTTAGCGCGGCGTAGCTTCGAACTGCGATGGCGAGTTGTTCTTTTCACATTAACTGCTGGTCAAGTTAAGTCTTTGTAGCTCCTTTCAGTGAGTCTTTTTTTTTCTCCAGAATAAAATAAGGCACTAGGCATTATAGGAAGCATGCTGAGACTGGCGCCGTCGATAGCGTCCTGTTTTTCTTCTTGCTGTGTGAGTCTCACAGGAGTCAGTGTTTGCAAAAGTAAACTTGCAAATCTGATTGTCCTCAGCGTTATCTCTTATCTCGATTGATGGTTTCGTCTGTGAACATTTTTTCCTTTTAGTTGTACGGGAGGCTAAAAAGTTGCCTTTTTGCTAGAAATTATGTTTCGTTTCACATTTTTCTTGCCCTGACTCTGGCTTGATACCCGGAATGACATCTTCGCACCACACGTTTTCTGATCCGGTCGTGATGAGGTAGTGATCGATAATATTCTTTCCTTTTTTGACCATTTTTTCGAGCTATTTCTTACTTATTTTTACTGCTTCTTGTGGCCCTATATAATGTATCGCTATTTCTCAAAACCCTTTTCAAAACCAACGTAAATGACTAGCTCCGACAAATTAGCAACGACAACCAACAATGCAACCAACATTCAAAAGCAAGAAAATGCGCGCAAAGTACGGCTGCATTTGTGAAGTATATACCTCCAGCGTGAACAAATGGCTAACTGAACGAGAAAACATGTTCTCATTTATATACATTTATTTCTTATTTATTTTGAATTCAACAAAAAAATGTAATCCGACAGGTAGATAAAAGTATGGGCTATCCTATATCCAAATTTGTAAATATTCTGACACCCTTTCCATTGTAAAAAGGTGGATAAAAGTGCACTTATTTTTGGGCCTCCAATGCTGCTTTCCTCGGATCAGCGCACAGTCCATATATAGAGAAGTCTGTGGCTTATATAATCAGTTAATCCCTTACTTTCATTTTCATATAGTGTCTAACTAATACTGGATTAGCTAATCCATTTTTACTGATCCGGATCAGTGTGCCCATGGAAACGTGGTCTATGTATTTGTTCGTGCAAATTAATGCAATTTTCATCAAACGTCGTATGTATGCAACGTTTATTTCATGATTTTTTAAAAATATATTTCCAGTGCTTATTTACATACATTTAACTATATGCGCAGTGCAATCAGTTTTCACCCATTAGTTCTGATTTCAAACTACATTTTGTTGCGACATTGTATATAAACATTATTACGAGTACATCTATAACCAGACGAGTTCTATAACTGTTTAACAAGCTGCCGAGTCCGAATACTTGATGTAATAAAGTCAAATCTGGGCAAAGTTACAAGTTGGCATGCACCACGCAATTTTTGACAGGATCGTTCAACTTCCGATGGGACCGACAGCTGCCACAGGTTTATTGCTTCCATAAGTAATCCTTCGCGAGAATTGAGTCGACGCACGTGCCATCACCGCCTACAGAGGGCAGCAATTATTCGCAGACTTTGAAGACTTGTGCCTTTGATTGCACCAAAGTCTTTTGCTGAGAACCTCCCTTACCGCAAGTTTAAAAATACTCTAATGCTTACCTTGCATCGCTTACTCACTAGCATCGCTCAAACGTCAAAGAAGCGTTGCTACCGAGCTACGATTGGAAATGCTGTAGTTTCGGACAGGTGGGAACAGAGAATCTGAATTGGTAGACTCCACTTGTGTTGTTCTCTTTAGACCTATCGACCCAAACCGCCCACAAGGCCATCGGTCCAGTGGAATGATATAGCCACAGAACGGTTGGGGAGGAGGACCGGATTGTGAGTCAGTTTTGACCACATTACATGTAGGTATTGACAGAGGCTCGTCACTAGCGCTGCCGGCAAACAGTGCAGCTCGTCCATATCACGGCCGGCAAATAGTGTAGCTCGTCCATATCACGGCCAGCAACGGCCATGTCCCATTTCTCACACATAAAACATCAAATGCTTGTTTGATATCAAATATGATATGCACATGAGGATATGTTCTCAGGTGGACCAAATGGATGTCCATCAAGACAGCCCGGATTCAGCCCAGATTCAGCCCATGCTCGAAATGTCGAGTATGGCATACTGGTGCCGACTGCCGAGGACTGCGGACCTCGGTGTGGGGTGAAAGGCCTTTTTGGAGCTTCAACCGTCACCCCCACCAGAATGACATGCCCGGCATTTCAATTGATTTATCATTTGTGACTATCAATGCACTGTTTTACTGCATGATTTGAAATTACAATATGGTCTTCAATACTTTGTCATGGCTTTATAATAACAGCGCAATTGGTGATATAAAGTAATGATAACTGTAACAACTGCGATCACTATTGGTGTGGTGGAAACACAAGAAATGCACGCACTGCAAAATGCTAGTCAAATTACGCCGCCAGTAGGCCCAATACCTTCCGCGTCACATTTAACACGCGCAGTGGAAGGGGGGGGGGGCGGATTTCGCCCACCCCTCCTGTTTTTCGCCAATAACTCGCGCTGCAAGCATAATATCAATGTGAAATTTTGGCTACCTGTCTAGAATTGAATTGCGGATCTTCTCGTGCAGGAAGTAAGAAAATCGGTTCACAACTTTTCTAGTAATAGCGGTGTAAAGTCAAACATCCTGCCGCCGCGGCGGCGCGGCGGCGCGGCGGCCGGCGCTATCCGTTACGCGCCGCCTGAATTGTAGACTGTGCCGGGGCGGGACGGTTCCGTCTTTACATCGCGCTCCTTACCGCTGATTATATTAGATTCGCGTCAAATTCGGTGAGAAGACTGAGAAACGTACACGCAATCATATGGTCAAAGAATTTTGAAAATCGGCCGGTAACAACTTGAGTTATGAGTGTGTAAACACAAAATTGTGATTGCCGCGTTTCCCGCGTCGGCCGATGCCGGTTCAGCCGGCGACATCTTACCCTTAGCAGGCTTCTAACTGCCATATTTATTGTTGGATTATCTAGAAATTCACCATACGTACTCACAAATGTTTGCTCTTTCGTATAGTGAAAAATTTTAAAAAATCGGCCGGTAACTTTTTGAGTTATCGGCGTGTAAACGCAAAAAAGTCGCTAGGCCGATTTGACCACATTTGACCTCATTTGACCTTGAAGATATTGACCTAGGGTCATGAAATTCACACACAACATAGTTCCCCATGGCCCTCACCTACCCTCCAAATTTTGTCTTTCTAGCTCCAGTGGGAGCTGAGATCTTAGGGGGGGGGGCGACATCCGCCCCCCCCCCCCCCTTCCACTGGGCGTAGTACTCGCAACCCTTCCACTGCGCGTGTTAAACGCAGCAGCGCAGCAGCGCAGCAGCTGGGACCATCTTCGTGTGATATGCGGTGGCCACTCCCCGTAGTACTTCCTCTCTCCAGAGCTAGGAAGACAAATGCAGCGCTATAATCAAGAACTGGATTACGGAAGACCTTCATAGTGTCGGGGACTATTCGGGACAGTTTCATTAGCGTATCACGTATCGGCTCCTGATTCTGCTCAACCGATTAAACAGGAAGTGGGAAGTGTAATACTATGAAATATGTAACTTCAGAGTAACAGGAAAAGATCTGGGAAATATTCATTACTGTAAATACTATGGTTGTATTGGCACTTCGATTGGCTCAATCCGTTTCAGATCGATCGGCAAACATAATGGAATGTAGTCTGAAGCCATTGTAATAGGGAATGGCCATCCGTCCTGACGGTTTTAGGTAACTTCTGACGTCGCGTAGGTAATGAAATAGGGAGCTGAAAATTGACCCACCTAGGCATCAAAATTAGCATTACCTTGTCAATCCAATTTACCTCGCCATTGAAATAAATGGGAAAATAGTGATTCTGCATAGTTCAGACACGCGCATGGATCCGACAAATTGATGTCAGATCTGATCCCACGTGTCCTGGTCTCGGATGCGATGGGATCGTAGATCCACCTCTGTGATTTGTGGAGATAGGCATAAATTGCGATCATAGACCTGAGCCTGATTGTTGTCAAAAGATCTCTGGAATTCATACATCCTTTATCACTTTTGTCGACATGCAAAATCCGCAAGGAAAGTCTGCTGTAGTGCTGATTTGGGGTCTTATGTGCTCATACATCATAATTCACAGTTTTGTGGTAGTAATGAATATAGAAACACCTGAAGCATGGTTTTATAGGATGCGTGTGTTGGAACCCACTCAGTTCATAAGTCCTTGGGCAGCAATATTTTAATTGGAAAAAATACAAGGCAAGTGAATAGAGTCTCGATAGAGCCCTATTCACTATCTCCAAAACCACTTTTAACTCCAATTTTCGAACTGCATTTCAAATGGCTAGAATTCAAAGGTCTCGGTCACGGCCAGGGTCTGCTAACCTGCATAATAAGTAATCCCACAGGATTCTATATCAAACAAGTTTTATGGATATAGGTAGATTCTCGGCTGTTTCCGCACGTCATTTGCTCCAGAGCCCGCGGACATATATGAAATCATGATTTGACGGAGTTGACTCAACGTCAACAAAGTCGCGCTCCTGTGCCGTCCATCGTGCACCTCCGGCCTCACCATGAGGGTCGCTGGCAGCTCCCTAAGTTGTGCTGTTATAAGGCGGCGGTGCCCGTTTGCCAGCAGAGAAAGATCAACAAAGACGGGGGATTAGTTTAGCAACTCGTGAAAAAAGTTTGCCGCCATCAGCGATGCATGATGTAAGGAAGTTGTAAAATAAATAGTCCGCTTTTAGTGACGTTTTCAAAGCCGCGCTGCTCGGAATAACTACGTAATTTCAGCGTTATATTTTTTTTTTAGGAAAACTGAAAGCCTGGCTGCTCAGCTGAGAGACAGTGTCAGCTGGTGACAGTGCTCACACCGTCATTGTGCCACAAAAATGGAAGGAAGCATTAACCCGCGCACCGACGGGGGTCTGCGCCAACTTAGTACCGACGGGGGGGGGGGGGCGGATGACCGCCCCCCCCTGAGATCTCGAGAACGAAGCAAGATAGCGACAAGCGGTAAACGGCATCGGATACGCACGGTCAAGACCTACAATTTTTACTAAGGTCATTTTCAGGTCAGGTCAAATATGACGTCACAGGGGTCGAAAAAGCCAAAATGGCGGCGCTAGATATGGAGAGAGTTTTTCTCGAATAACTTTCGAATTAGTCAAGATAGGAACAAACTAAGGGCATCATCGTGATCCTCTCGTCAATCCGCATCGAATGATATATATGTTGACCTCGAAAGGTCAAGGTCAAAGGTTGACCTCAGGTCACGTGACCTCGAGGTCATCATGTATATCATTCGATGCGTCTTGACGAGCTGAACACAATGAGACCATCCACGCGTCTGTATCTTGTTCCTGTACGGAGTTATTGGCCAAAAACCTTTGGTGACCTTTGATGACGTCACATGACCTCACAGCTGCCCAACAGCAAAACAGACCTCAAGGTAGTGAAGGTTGATCGTATATGAAGTCATGTATGGTATATGGGGCCATTCCGACCCGTTTTAGTGGTAAAAACAGGGAGTTGATTTTTCCCCCATTGACTTATAATGGGGAGGTCGCGAAATTGACCTGACCTTAGGTCACCGATATCAAAATTCCGAGATATACAAATTGTAGCTACTAATGACCTAATAACATCCTGCGACTTTCAAAGGCCTCCGACATCTACTGTAGCTCTGGCACGGTGACAAAGTTGCAAAAAAGTGACTTGAGGTTGGGTCATTCAAAGTGACCTGGTGACCTGACCTTGAAAGGTAGGAGGTTCAAACTTGCACGCCATGTGTAAAATTGATAAGGGAATAGTCATACCAAATTTCGCGGCGCTACGCGCCGCGGTTTTCCCGCTATTCGCGAAAAACCTCAGGGGGGGGGGGCGGATATCCGCCCCCCCGTCGGTGCGCGGGTTAAACAAATATCATGAAAGAGGTTGCATTCAATAATTCTTCGCGACCTTTTAATGTCATGCGTAACTTTCTTTTCATTTATTCTGGGCTCTTCGTCCAAGAATAAACGTATTGTTTCAGTATATAATTTTAGCAAGTAAGGTCGCACACCTAAAAAATCGAAGTCGCTTACATACACATTGACGCACACACACATTCATAGTCGGATCATTAATAAATATAGTCAATAATTTTGGCAGTTGACGCATGTGCCCAAATGATCTATTCATTGGACTACAAATGTGTAGGTATTCGTGCTTCTTGCAGCGAAGTGCCGAACAATAACCCCATTCTATGAGCGCGTGAGCCGGCTCTGCTCTGGATGCGTCCGCCGGACGGCAGCCCCTCCAAGTGTCAGCGGCTGTCGGCAGCGACTGGCACCCCCATTACCCGACTGCTGCGTTTTCTCGTCCCGCCTCGAACCGGCGCCTAACCCAGTTGTCCGCTCCGCCAACTTCCGAGACGTGTTCTTCACGCCAACGCCTCTGCTGCGGGACTCGAGGCCTGCCGCGACACATTATCGATTCTGTAAAACCTGTTTGTGAAAGGCAAATAGACTGCAGAGCGTCACGATGTTTCCCACTTTGATTTACGAGGCCCCCGGATCTCCGAGATAGCTGGGCGGCTTCAGTTTGAAAGCTCCTGTGGAATGCGACAACGCGATTTAGCTCATAAATGGTCGGTGAAGTGCCATCCAGTCTGTCCCCATGCAAAGGTTGCCGATGGTACGCGGCACAGGCACTCTGACAATATTGATGAGACTATAGTAACTAGTAAGGCACCATGACACCAAATTTGATGCCAGATTAATTAATGTCAATGGATCAGCGATAAGAATTAATGAATGCATGCATATTTGACACAACCTATCCCTGTGACCGTAGCATTTCACACAAGAGAAAGCAGTTTGAAACACTTTTGTTCTAGAAAAGTGAACAAGAAATCTGGTATGTAGGTAGTTTGCCTCGTTGGTATGTTCATTAATTTACTCGATATAATTTTATTGTTGAGGAAAAATCAGCGTCATTGGGAAACTATGCTTTTGCGAGACAAGCACCTAGTACATACATCAACTAGCAGCACCAAGAAACTTGCATCCCCACCCGGAATAAACCTTCCCCAAACTCTCAAAACCAGCCCCCAACTGTCCACGCCATGAAAAAATGTCGTCCTCTCACGGGGCTAGCAAATGCTCACTGACTGCTAAGGATACTGTCAATGTTACTATTATGCCGTCTTCTCAGTGCACCGCAGACCAATGAAAGGCTGCGCTGTCTAGACGTGTTGCGGATCCTTACAAGAGCTCAATTGTTTCATTCACACTATGCCACAAGTGAACCGCCTTTCAGTGATAAAAAATCACCACACAAAGGAAGAATCACTTTGAAGCAGCAACTGGCACACGGATCTTTTCCTGAAATCTCCCCTGAACCGTTTTACAACGCTTTATGGCTCTTTTATTACACCGAAGAGTCCCGCAGAGTTTAGTCTGAAGCGATGTCTAATGGGATCTACACGCTGGCTCCTGGCCATAAGCAGGTGAATAGAGCTAGTGGATAATACTTGCCTTGCAAATGTCTTTAATGGGTGCGGCGTCTTATGCACGTACTGATTGCCGAGCAGCATTCACGGGCAATGTCGACGACCATATACTTTATAGGGTTTTCGTTCGCGCAGCTGCCTTGAGCCCAACGCACACGAACGAACACATATGTACGCTCTTGTGGAGGTACACAGTCAATTTTTGGTGAAATCGGCCCCAGGTCAAAACAGCCCAAGTTACAGAAGCTGCTTTGCGATAGTGGGTTGTATTCCCCGATCGCGTCTTCTTGCCCACCGCATGTCCTTGCCTTTTCCCGCCCTATTTCGCTTTTTTTTGTTCCACCCGCTTCAAAATTATCTCTAACCGACCTGATCATATGACCGGTCCCCACATTTTGTAATGGTTTTGATTTGGTCGATTGGTAAGGAGAAGACATCTCTTGTTTCAGTTATCTACATTCACATACCCTACCCATCTGTAGTGAAGCCCACCCTGGCGCTCCAGGATGTGCCGGTCAGTGGAAGCCACTCACGGGAATGAAGTGGAGCATCTCCAATCAGACTTAACTCACCCGGTGTGGCCGTTATAACCTTGCTTGGTGGCCTGTTACTCGGGAGAAGTGCAGAGAGGATGGCAGAGCACCAGCGGCAGGTCGCCAGCTAGGCCACGCGTCTCCATTGGTCATGGCCCTGAATTGATATTAAATCGAATTATCGAAATTATTAAATCGAACAAAGAATCTTATCATAAATAATCCCTGGCTGAACGGTTTCCCAATTATCTCGATTTGCTTCCAGTCACTGGCCGTCCAGCGCATGCCTGTGAAGTAGACTGTACCGCAGCACAGCCGTGCCTTGCGGGACGGTCTACCCGGTCAGGCAGGCGGCAGCGGCTCTCCGCCCGTCCGCCGTGAAATCGTCGCCCGCCGCGCTGCTTGCCAGCTCTGCCGTTCCATCCTATCCTACCCAATGGCAGCCTCATACCCAATTAGGAAAAGTACGCACTTCAGCCTTGCCTAGTGCGTGAAGCATGACACGAAGACTGTGGTCTACCTCTGTTGATTCTCTGCGGTGCCTGTCAGGTCAGGAACTGGCCGGCAGTTGGAAGTCCGAACAGCCGTCTGGCAGCCTGTTTGGGCAACATTCGTGTGCTGGTGGCGTGGCTGGCCGGCGGCCGCGGTGGCCGTTGGTCGCAGCCGGTGGGCATCGGACACCGGTTTATTATTCGGCTGCTCGGTCGCGACGGGTCGCCGGCGGCATACGACCTCCTCATCGTGCGGCGCCCATCAGGAATTATGGTCGATGGCCGGCCGGCGGCGCTGGCCACCTGGGTAGTGACGGCTGCCGACGGTCCGGTCAAGGCGGTCACGGGCGGCGGTCAGCCTGGTATCGGCGTAAACTGTGCGCCGAATCGACCACCGCGCGTGTCTGGTCATGTGGATGGGTTGGCATGTAGCGGCAACGTGGTGAGCACGGCGAGACTCTCTTCAAATCACTGTGTGTATTCCAACTTAGCCCTGACCTGAAATCACATACCTGATGGTTCCACGCTTATATGACTGCTGTTTTCCTCGCCTAAGCCAACATATTCCCAACTCCAATATTCTTAAAAATTCCACCCTCAAAGTGATAGTAACATATTTCATGTGATTGGAACTTTGATTTTCATAAGCTTAACTCATTAGTTGAATTGCAACTCTTCTACTTTTTGAGATATCGATGTGCAATTCGCAGTGGGGATGGTCATCCTTGTTCTGGCTTATGGCGCGGACGCAACAGAGACGAGCCAGAGTCGTCTGATTCTGCTCGCAATAATTAGCTGGGTTTGCATTTAAATTTGCCCATTATTTCTCAGGACACACACAGTGGTGATAAGACTGTCGCCTCCAGAAGCTTTATTGAGGAGAGGAATGGTATGCCTTAATCATGTGGCGTAAAATATATTTATAATTGGGACCCATATTTGCATACTTTTGCATCGGTAATGCATCGCAGGAGCTGGTATTTTACTTGTTCTTGAACATCTGTATTTATCTCATATGAATGTATCGGCATCCTGTTATTACATCACTCGCTATAAATGATAGAAATCAAAAGCGTCATGGGTGAAAATCAAACATTTTTGTTGTCGGTGCTCTAACTCAAACGTATAAAAAGCCGCCCACAACAGTAAATGCATTACCGAAAATATCCACCGCTGCGAACTCTTGCATTCCGCCATTCCTTCACTTAGAAGTGTCTTGAAATACTTATGTTACCTTTTCTGCATATTTGGAGGATTGTGTTGGTCTTGTGAACAGCTATCGTAATCCGTTTTTTAATAAGATCAAAGCAGCATGCGAGTATTATCAGTATCTTACGAGTATCATACAACATATCGAGTAGCACACGAGCATCAAAATCGCACGCAGAACTCAATTCATTGATAATGCATCCCCTCTTCAAACTGCAGCTGCAAACTATGTAGTTGATGAGTGAGAACGTTATCCAAACTCCGAGCGCTCACAGGGACAGTGCGCATTGAAAACGCAGGCTATGGAAGGGAGGGATGTGCCTGAGGTGTTCTGATGGGTGCTGAAGGAGCAGCTCGTGTATTGGAAAAAAAAACAGTACATTGGCGGGCGTGCTTTGGTATCGGAGGCACGACTGGGCTAAGATTGACATTGTTAGGTGCATGATATTGTTATGGAGGAGGCCAGTCCACGTCGCAGTATAGCTACAGCAGCTGAATGGTATCCATAAAGCTACTCATGCTTTCAAGGGTTGACGGTGACCGATTTCGTTATATTGTGCCCTGCATTTATGTCACATGAGGAATAGAGGCACCGGCTATGTATGAGCCTTCCCCAAAAGGCGTTCCGTGAAAAGCTTTCCTTCGACGGATTCAGACTGACAAATGACATTTCATGGCGACAAGATATGAGCGTCCGCTGCATCAAAGCGAAGGAAGTGAAAAAACAGACATGTTTAGATGCATTCAAAGCGAGACGGCAACACCATAATCCTTGATAGTTCAAACGTTTAGACCACAGGGTCTTACTGCCTGAGGATGATGTGAATTATAGATATAGCATAATGTATATGTATGTATGAATATACAAATAAAATACACAAATCGAGTACTGGTATCACAACTCAGAACACTTAAAATTGATTTCACCTCGTCTTTCTTCGCTCGAATACATCAAAGAAAGACGCCAGCCCGGAGAAATAGCTGGCACTTCTACTTTTAAAGCCCACCAGTGTCAAAGTCTGAATGTTTCCCATTCAAATGTACATGCAAAATGGCACCTGTTTGTGAACTAGTCGGCGACAGGCGCCTTATTGAGCGCTGCAGACTGATCAATCGCTGCTATAATGTCTGCTCTGGGTCATTCAGGACGATAAAGCGTCAATGGGCTGCTTCTATATCGGTCGACGAAGTAATCGACTCACGTCGGTAATAAATGGATATTCAGATGAATCGGGTCGGTTTCAGACAGAGTCTCACGCCAAGGGTAGAGAGGAAGCCCACCAGATGAGATACATCAGAGCAATGTCGTACACTAAAGGTCACTCTAGAGAGCAGCCTTGCTGATCAATTTCTCCAGAACAGTGTGCTGCTGTCTGTGAGCGCCTTATTAGTGATCGGTGGAGGTTGAAAAATGGCTGACAGACGAGGTAATGACAGGGCACGCTCGACAGCACATAGTTAGGTACACAGCGCAGGCGAAATCTTCAGCCTCGATTCATCAACAAAATAGGCATCACAACTCAGTGGCGAGCAAAGTTATTTTTCCGCAATTTACTTATGTAGGTATACGTATAGTCGAATGTAAAAACCAGTTTATCATATAAAGAAATCAAAATAAGGGTGAACAATAGACCCTAGAATCTATAGTCAAGTCTTGACCTAGAAATAATATGTATGGCACTGATAAGATTGATTGATGATTTTCATTTGTTTATATTTGTCTGAACAGCCTTTAGTGCAATTGGTTGATGCCAAATGACTTTTCCTCAAGAACCATTTCGTTTTTTTCTGGTGAGTTCCACTTGGTAAGCGACACACCGACGGAAACACTGTGTTGCAATCGCGTATGCAACTACCGGACGAAGCGTCCCTTCTGCTGCAGTCTGATATTCGACCTGATAGGCTATCATGATTTATATCATGGTTTACGACTATCACTAAACGTGATGTACCCAGGGGGGATCCAGTTTTGAGCTCTTTGTATACCATATACTCGTACACTTATAAAAGCTTGTTGAAGAGCTGGAGTGGCCTCGCAGAGTGGCGCGGTCGTTTTGACTGTCAACAATTATCGCGTGCAGTGGCAGGCTCACTGACGTCATCTCCCGTATGTAGAGGCACGCACCCGTTTTCATTGACACGTGTGGCCAAAATTACATTGAAAATATCCATTATACATAATGTAATTTTCTAACTGCTTGTAACATGCAATGGTCTAATTAGGGCAGACTAAAAGATGTGGATTCTGCAAGTTTCTACGGTATCGGCCTTGCAACGTAGTTGCCCAAGAATGTAGTTTAGTTACACAGCTTATTATTAGCTAAGGGCCTTATCATTTGTTCCTATTTTCCTGCAAGAATGAATATTATGTTCTTATGAGTTGACGAACATTTTTTTATCCATACATGATCTTCGCAGCTTGTTCACAAATATTGGGCCTTCAGTGAAATCGGACAAGTTTCAGTCCAAAATTACATTTGAAATCATAAATGTGAAACCCACAATGTCCTAGAGAGGTATAGGGCTACTTGATAATGATGAAGGAACACTGGCTGGTTCAAATATCACTTCAAAGTGCAAAAGCACATTGACAAATATTATTACAGAGTGCTATGGTCACCATCGTGGTCCATCGGCAAACTTTTTATTCAATTTATTTGTTTATTCCAAGACAATAAATTCCATTCAGAGGCACGGCTCTGATCGGCATTTCATGATGTGAATCGAACCGGCTCTGATCTGATTCGGCCCACTCTTCAGCCCAAGGCATTGTCTATGTGAAACTCAGGGCATTGTCCCCATCTACATCACAGGCAAACCCATCTCGTATGTCTCAGCTCATCGTTCCACATCTCAGTTCTGTGACCATCGCAGCCGGAACTGCCAGAGACCTACCCGAGCCTACCCGTCTCTGTCTGTTTTTCTCCGCAGCAGTTTTCGACGCCCCGCACCACCCGTCTCCGCCAGGCGAGAGCATCAAATGAGCCATGGATTATACAAAATCGGCTCTCAATCATGGTCCTGACCCGGCGAGGCGGGACGGAGCACAGTCCGCCCTCCTCACATTCGTTAGCTGGGACAGCCGAGTGGTGAACGATCATGGAATCGCGTCGGGCTGACATTTCCCTGGCTGCTAGAAATGTTGAAATATTGTGCCCACTACCAATGGACGAGGCAGCGAAGTGGAAACACCAACAAAACCATACCACGTCTATGTCAGTCTATGTAACATATATTTAATATTCAGAGGCTATGCTAAAATATCAACGACCACTTCGCAACTACTTTGCCTCGCGTTCGATGTTGTAGACGGTGCTGTCGAACTCGTGATTTTATTCACTGTATGAAACTGAAAATTTACCAAAGGCGCTTGCTATATGTGAGATAAACCTTTTATTTATGATCATGAAGGAGGTTGTCAATCGATTATGGCAGAATGTAAGGGGATTAAGGATTGCCACTGCAGGGTTTCCAAACAGAACCCAGTATACGAATAGACCCAGAATGACAGCAGCAACACGTGAGGGAATAAACTGCTCCCTGCCTCTAGCCGGCCACAGCCCAATGCACTAACTCCTTCTTCACTCACCATGGGACCATTTCAATTTTATCACCAAGGTCATGGCATTCAATCTACTCAGCAATCGGCTAAGCACGATAATTTATTTGACGCGCATAGTGCAATATCTGTAAGACTATCCTAATCATAAATGTATCTTGTTATATCTTATTATATCTTGCTCTAATTTCCTATGAATTTGTGTAGACGTGCATTTCGTTCTAAATTAAAACAAGTCAACATATCAATTAAGCTAGTTGAGGCAGAATTAGTCATTTCTGCGTCGGAAGGCAATCCCTCGGCGACCGTCACCGATCACCGAGCGACGGTCGTCTCCAATTTATCGCCTGGGCGCTCAGCCGGTGGTGGTGCGGCGCAAAAAACGGCCGTCTGCACCGCCGCCCGGCTGCCCGGCGGCGGCGGCGGCGGCACAGCGGGCGCTGTTCGGGCCGGCCGCGGCCGGGAAGGCCAGTGGTAACTACACAGAACGGAACGGCGGTAACTACTGCCCCTGCGGTATACACGTAGTTACACAGAATGGTCTACGGTAACTACACCCAATCCAACGGTATCTACACAGAACGGAACAGCGGTAACTACAGCCAGCGGTATACACGTAGTTACACAGAATGGTCTACGGTAACTACAGCCAGCGTTATCTACACAGAATGGAACGGCGGTAACTACAGCTAGCGGTATAATCGTAGTTACACAGAATGGTCGGCGGTAACTACAGCCGGCGTACTGGCAGTAGCTACACAGAACGGCTGGCGGTAGCTATACAAGCCGTTTTCACGACGGGCTATCTGACGAATGCACCTAATTTGACCAAATCTGTACCAAATCTCTTTTACAATAAATATCTTCGTATCATGACTTTCTTTCAGTGTTTTAACCCGCGCCGGGCCGGTGCTCTGAGATTCCGCGCCGGGCCGGGGGGGGGTCTGAACATCCCCCCTTCTAACTTGGCTCCTGGGCCACGTAGCGACACGCGGTAAGCGGCAATCCAAAGAACGTCCAAAATAAGGACGAAAAAACTTCGGTCATTTTTTGGGTCAGGTCAAAGGTCAGGTCACCAGAGGTCACCAAAAGTCAAATGTCCACTACAGGGTGATTTTTTTTTAACTGTTAAAAAGTAAATGTCAATGGTGGTCCCTAAATCGAAAATCGCGTGCAAAAAAGCATTGCACGTGATAGATAAATCTGGGACATTTTGTATGGTGTCATAATTTGTCCCTTTTTACCGAAGGCCTCGGCCCCAATGGTGCCTGAAAATGTCCCACCAATCGGGCATGCATGGTCCACCGCCGTTCAGTAAGGAACGACACAAAACGATGATTTTGAAGCATTGAGGCAGTTCGAAGCATGCGATCATCGAGGAGATATCCCAGAAAGACGTTAAATAATGCACGAACAAGCTTGTAGTTATAAATAACCTTCAAACGGTCCATCTGGCGTATGTGCAGCCTCTGAAGAATCAGTCTTCAGGGAGAAAGAAAAACAGCGAATCAGACACCACCAGGGCCGCCAGTATCGAAATCCTCGACCTGCCCTTCATAGACTTCTAGTTTTTGGACCCAGCTATGGCAGATATAACAAGAAAACATTGGAAATATCTGGCAGAGCTAAAAATGGGTGATAGGAGCCTTTTCAGTCCGCCTAAAGGGTCTAGGAGTCCACGGTGCTGTTCAACACGTGCTCAGGCGAGCTGATTCGTGTCGGTGAGAGAGGGGGCAACTTCAAGCACAAGTGAAATACACGATGGACTTTCCTTCACATCGTGTCTGCATGAAATCAAAATGTCCCAGAATGCTTGTCATCCTGGTATATAATTTTGCAATATATATTTATATTTTAATGCCACTAGACCTCATTACTTTTTAACAAGTAAAAAAAAATCACCCTGTATTTCAACATTTTGGAAACTGCTAACGGCTATCTCGGGAACCGATAGAGCTACAGCGCCGCGGAAAAGCGCATTCGATAGCCCTTTTACAGACCTTTCTGAATAATGCTCTCAGATTTGACCTCAGGTCAACGGTTTAGCCTCCAGAGGGCAAAAACTCCAAAAATAGCCGTTCTTACGAAAAACGCTTCTTTGGCAATAACTTTTGACTCAAAAGAGCCACGACATTACTTTTGCCACCATCGTGTTCCTCTTGTTGAGACGCGTCGATTGAACTATATTTTGAAATTGAAAGGTCAACTTGAAAATTTGACCTCAGGTCAAGGTCATGACCTGACCGGAAAAGGTCATGTTGCATATCAGTCGATCTGCAACGTCGAGACGAACACATCTAAGGCGTTTTCAGCGCTCTAGCACGTCTCTATCAGAAGTTATTAGCGAAAAACTGTTAGATTCTGTTCGTGACCTGAGATGACCCCGTGGACATAACGAGGGGTCACAGTTGCCATTTTCCGGTTCAGTGTGTCCATTTTACCTACATCTCGATGTTTGAGAGTGTCTAGAATAGCGTTCGTGCAAAACAGACGCTTTTCAATTTTTTCCCATTGACTTATAACGGAGAGGTCGCAAAATTGACCTGACCTTAGGTCACCGATATCAAAATTCCGAGACATACATTTTATGGATAATGCTGCTCTTATCAATCACTGAAAGTTTCAAGGCAATCCATCAATCGGTGTAGCTATGACGAGTATTCTTATTTTTTTCTGAGGTGAGGTCACTTGGCGTGACCTGGTGACCTGACCTAAGGTGACCTGGGTCTGAAATTTTCACAACATGTGCGGAAAAGATGCACAAACAGGTGTGCCAAAAACGGCGGCGCTCCGCGCCGTCGTTTTTTAGATATCTGCGAAAAACTGCAGGGGGGTGTTCAAACACCCCCGGCCCGGCGCGGGTTAATTGAAGATAATGTTTGATAATTGAAAAATGAGGCATATAAGCATATGTGCAGCCACAACTGATAACTTTTATAAGAAATACAATGAACCTAATTTGACCAAATATGCACCAAATCTGCACCTAATTTACACCAAATGTGTTCCAGATGGCCGTCGTGAAAACGGCTACAGCCACTACCGCCTCAGGTTACACCGGAATTCATAATTACATTTTTTTAGGAACAGAGCAATTAACTCAAGGACCACACTGATACCGGGCAAAGTATTAGACCGCATATAGGTATGTGCCTATAGTTATAATTTTCCCAAGTTACTGTGAAATAGGCTGCAAGGCATTGTAAATAAAAAGTTACAGGTGTATCTAATTGACCAAATCTGGCAGATGCACAAAATAAGGGCAGTGGTTGCATATGATATGAGGTACTCATATCTTGTTATGCAATTTAAAATATTGACTTTTCAAGGAACACTTTATAATTCAAACTACCACTACCCACAATGATGGCACAATGATATGATATTGAAGCACATAGATTGGCGCATAAGCAGCAAGTTCTGCTTAGCGTGAGTTTCGGCGTTATTTTGTCCATTCAATTAGGTAATAGGTACATTTAGAACTAAATACAAAGAGATAAAATACTCAGAGTCAGCGTATGTGAATATTTATAACTACACACAAAACGTTGCATAACCCAACCACTGTCTGCACCATAAAACGTTTCCCTGCATATACCACGAGATGCTCCGCCACCAGTGTTGTCTAATCACACCAGATCACGCGGTCGTTGTGTTTCTATAGCGGCAGCAATATCGGTTCACCGGAGCTAAGAGCAGGCCTATTGATAATCTCCAATCGGGCTTGGTATTAGGTTCGTGACCACCACTGCGCTCAGACCGTCTTTGATGACACGGAGCTCCGATTCTAGATGACCCGTCTGATGTCAGTCGTTTAGAGGCCATTCAACCGACCGGAGACTGTACGTACAGAGCGATTAATCACGTTTCAATTAACCATATGCCGGCTGGTGCAGCTGGGTTTTAGCCCTAATTTCTGGGGAATTATAAGCTACGGATTGCCTTATCATTCCTACTGCATAACTTGACCTTTGTCACACCATGGACTACTATATATTGGGCACATTTACGCTTACGCCACTGCCAAGGAAGATTTTGAGGCCCATTGGCCAGTTGGTCCCTAATTACACACCGGCCAGCTTGAAATACCAGTTAACGGTACCAGTCATCCTTGCGCACATCACTCGCGATCTCCCTTTGAAGATGCTCACTAGTCGGTGCCGGAGCAGGGGGAACGGGGAGTCACCTGACCTGACCTCATCGGAGGGGCTTGATCGTCACTCGAGAACATCTGTATCGCGAGAGATCGGGGATCACCAGCAGACAGTACAAAAGAGCAGGTTGGATAAGGATAGCTGCAGCAAAGGTGACCACAACACTGCGAGGGTGCTCGTCCACCCTATACCCTCCCGACAAGGCCAGCAGTCTGTCACACATGGAACTGATGGCGTGGCTGTGGACGTGGTATGCCTGACAGATAACATCAGTTAAGTACAGAGCGAGGAATCCCGTGGGGCTTTCAAGCTGCCGAGTCCTGATCCCTCCAGTAATGTGTGGAATTAACCTTTTGGTGCTCCAAAACGAATCCGTTATAGTCAGTACCTCGTACACAATTTTACTGCTCGAAACATGTTTTGACTTCGTTTCACTGGTACTATGCACATATGGATTGGTCTGTGGTTGAGAAGTCGTGCACTGTACCTTTAGTGATGCTCAACGAACTAGCTTACTGTTGGCTGTTTTCAATAAACGGGCCCTGCTTGAAAGTCACAGTTCCGTCAGGTACAGGGACGATGAGCATATATGAGAGCAAATATGTTCTGCATATCGTTCACAACACAAATACATACCAATTCATTATATTATTGATTGTTTATCGATACTTGTTACCAATTGTTATCGATACTTTATAACGCATATTCTTTATATCTCATCGCCCCACACCACACCTCTCTGACGTCCCGAGCCGGCCGAACAATGTCTTCCAACACCCCGCGAGGAGCCGCGGCGGCACCAGCCAAATCGGCAACTTTTTCAACACGGCCCGGCAGATTGATTGGGCGGCTAACCATTGTGGAGGGCGTCACAACGCGTTCCGGGCCAGCCTGCTATCGGTCAGCCGGAGAGCCGCGCCACGCGGCGGGCGCCGGGCTAAAAAGGTCAGCCGGGACCGATAGATCACAGCACGACACGCCGTCAATCCGTGACGACGCTCCGGAGTTCACAGCACCGCCGCGACTCGAGGGGTCATGGCGCGTGGCTGCTGCTGAGGATGATAGAGGCAGAAGTTACCACGGGGAGGGGTAGGAAGCTAAAATAGAATGCGGAGATTGAGGAAATCAGCTGTTGCAGTAGTAGATGGGAGGAAGTATGTGTGGCTGCCTGTTTGTTGGTAAGTCCACGTGAAGCTTAGCAAGCTTTTAACATCAAATAACATGCTAACAGGTATAAGTTTTAGCAACATTCTCTTACTATTCTTCAAAGTGTTTAAAGTCAAGAAAGCAGCTACCTGCGTATTCTACAGCATATCCTTCATAACGGAGAAAAGAGCAATGAATGAAACCAGTATAGCGCCTTTTGGGGCGACTAACGGAGCGAGCGAGGGGGTGGGTCTTGCACGTGCACGTGCGAAATTTCGAGGGGGTTCCTCCAACTGACTAGTGCACGGCAACCTACTGACCGGTTTCTAGCGATGTGCCAAATTTGAGCACAATCGGCCCAGCCGTTCTCGAGATCTGGGAGCGGCACTCTGCACGTGCGCACGTGCAACATGGGTCCCAACTGACTTTTGCACGGCACCCTACTAACTGGTCCCTAACTGTGTGCCAAATTTGAGCGCAATCGGTCCAGCCGTTCTCGAGATCTGGAAACGACCCCTGCACGTGCGCACGTGCAGCAGCACCCCAACTCTGGCACATGGATATGCAGTGCCTAGTGGGTGCCTACCTACATGCCAACTTTCAGCGCAATCGGCCAAGTAGTTACCGAGATATTGCAACAATTACAAAACTGACACCTCTTCGTTTTGCACGTGGCACGTGCATAAGGGGTCACCCACATGCATCGGGAATAGTCCAATACTTGGTAGAAGGAATGAAGCTACCCTACAAAAATTACCGCGTGTAAATCGGTCAAGTGGTTGCTGAGATATAAGCCTCGCAAAAGCGTCCGCACGGCCGGCCGGCCGGCCGGCCGCTCATACTCAGAAATTTCCGTTATTCTACGTAAGACTCCGCTCGCTTCGCTCGCTCCGTAATTAAATTCTACGCAACGTCTCTATAATAGTAACGGGATACCAGGCAGCATTACTAAGATATGCCGCACCTCGTACCCGTAGATTACACCCTGTCCTGTGGTATAAGTAACACGCCTTCAGCCGCACACTGGCCTGCACCTGCCCCCCCCCCCCCCAGAAGCGCTGGCTAATGAGCTGTGGGTGCTTAGATGGCTCCTGGGATGAGCCCGATTCGTCTAAAATTAAATGCTCCCCATAGTCGCCTTTGTCCTGGCGTTCCTCAGTCCGGTACCGCGGCGTGCTGCTGCTTCGTAGTAGTCATTATTTCTCGATATACATATATATTATTATTATATGCCTGTTGGCTGTCGCGCCTTCATTTTGCTCTTGAACAGCATCTAACAATTGGGCAGTCTCCAGAAGTGGCTTATTATTAATTATCTTTTTCTCGAAATAATATTGCATTATCGTAGTTTTATTTGGTAATATGTCTTGAAGTGTGTAGCTGAGTGTTACGAGAAAACGCGATGAGATGACTGCTCTGAAATAATATGCCAATCCATGTTAGCATGTATGTATGTGGCTTGTGTAAATAAGCATTCATCCATGGATGACATGTCATAATCTGACATAGACATCTGTCAATAATTTTAAATCGCTAAAAATGCCTAGCTGTCCTGCCACCTATCAAAAGATATTGAATTTCTTTCGAAGTTTTATGCTTCAAGATAATTTTGTCAGTATATTCAGAGATTGTAAAAGATTGCATATTTATGTGCAACGATACAGGAAGTACCTATGTTTTTTTCTTTTTAGAAAATGTACATTGTTCATCGCTGAACCTTTTATTTTCCTCAATCTTTTTTTCACAAAAGTATGTGCTAAATTTAAAACTCACTAGAGCAATGCACAATTGCTTGTCTGATAAGAGCAAGGTTCTCAGTGGCCTTCTATTTTCAGTTCCTCGCTTTTCCTATGAAATCATTTTCCGCTACACGATACTGCCATTAGGAGGCGGATATCGGTAATGGTCGCATTCATATCTGCAACCGTGTATTCATAGCGCCCGACGCCCGTATGCCAGCAATACACAGTCATCGATGATAATCAAACTAATACCGTCTAGCCAGCAAATCCCCACTGCGATTCAGTTCCTTATCTCCGCGCCGGTGCAGACAAATAGCGCCAAAAGTCTCCTTCACAGCATCCTACCTGTCGATTACTGTTCCGCTCAGCAGGATAGCTGCAGTTTGGGCTGCAGTCTCACCCTGCAGAGCGTCATGTTTAGCGTCTCGTCACGATTCTCGGCGTCAGATTACTCGGTGATCTACGAGCCGGAAAGGATGCTTTATTGGCACCATATGGCTGATAGTTTGGCCCCAATTCCTCAGAGCGGCTGATTTCGTCATGGCAAGCCCTCAAATCTGGCACCCAATGTATGTATGTCGTGGTGATATTCATGCTAAATTGGATCTGATTATGTTGATTATTGTTAGCTCAGATTATTAACTTCGCCATGGCTCTTCTCGCACGTGGTGGCACGAGTCTGCGCTGCTTGCAGTCTCTTTGCTGTGCAATGTCGGTAATGGGACTAAGCCCACTGCATCCGTACTCAACTGTCGCCTTACTGCACATTATCACTTGAAAACGTTACCATAGAATGTCGCACTGTCGCAGTCTCTGCTCGCTATCACCGTTCATGTTTATCAAAACCGTAACTTGCCATTTGCGATCTTTGTTGCCTTGGTCGGATCTTTAGGGTGCAGTGTCACAGTTGTCGCCATATCCGGTTATCATTGACTAAAGTTGGGATAAACGCTGTGAAAAAGTCGCCGACACCTGCTGACGTGATAATTTGCTGTGAATAGTCAATGTGAGATGTCCCTCCCACGCAATTGACGATTTTCAGCATCATATTCATAATTCACATACGAGCACACAAGCACTGCCATCAAAAGCATGCTGACTGTCTAGTTTAGGAGCGACGCTCTTGATAATGTGTCTGGTGTTTCATCTGTCCCTTTTAATAAGAGCTTGCGTTCTGTAGGTGTCAGACACTGATTACGAGAAGCAATAATGGTGGCCATCGGCTGACGTCCAACGTTTGATGAAAAGGCCGGCAGACGCCCAATTAGCTTATGAGATCCAGAGAAGCTGAAATGCCGCACGCAGCTCGCTTCCATTGGAAATTCCGCAGATTGCTTTTCATCGGTGACCCGAGAGGAAGCTGTGCTCGCCTACTCCATAGAGTTCGAGGCTGGAGCCCTACAGCTGTTGCGCAGTGATTCGTTTTTGTGATTCAACATATATTGTATGTATATGTCAGCAACATTCTCATCTGATATTTAGGTGCTCACCAACTCACACAATTCTGTTTATGGTCCCAAGCAAAGCGAGGTCAAAGTACACTCACCTTTCAAAAGTAATTAGGGAATGTGTGTTATATGCGAACGGATACTTGGTTCTGTCTTTGACTACTACTATGTTTTGATGAGTCTTTTCATGACGCGTGATTTCATGTCACTGCAAAAGATGACAGCTGGAAGGTTGGCAGAAAGGCCATGGTCTTCGAAATTAAACGTTTTACGTTGTGCGTTTGATTCACCCTTGTGTTCTTGGACGTTTGATCTGTCCATAGAACGATCTTATCATTGATGCCATTCGAATAACGATCAGGATGCAAAAAGGGCACTGACGAGTTTTCGCCCCGGTCGCACTCCAGTGACCAATGAGGCTCGTTTTTCAGTTACTCGACACTGAATAAGGAGCAATGAGGCGTTGGACTGGACGTTTCCGCGGATGCGGACCATCGCAGGGGTCTGACTCGTCGAATCTCTCTCTCTCTCTCTCTCTCTCTCTCTCTCTCTCTCTCTCTCTCTCTCTCTCTCTCTCTCTCTCTCTCTCTCTCTCTCTCTCTCTCTCTCTCTCTCTCTCTCTCTCTCTCTCTCTCTCTCTCTCTCTCTCTCTCTCTCTCTCTCTCTCTCTCTCTCTCTCTCTCTCTCTCTCTCTCTCTCTCTCTCTCTCTTCCAAATTTATGAAAAGATGAGGCGGTGCCGTTTCAAACAATTTCCTTCAGCTGCACATATTTTCCACTTGGGAAGAGACTGCTCGCCATTCATCGCTCCATTGTCTGATACAGTACAGCATTTATTGTTGATCATTTATTTCATTAATTTCCTTATAAATAGCCAGGATACGCTTTCCGTCAGATAGCTGGGTTGAGGAGACCATGAGAACAATACAAAAACATTTTCTGGGCTCATTGGAAAATGAGTCTCTTTCTTTCAACTTTATGCCTACATATAAGAGCATACAAGTACGAGCATACTCGTACGCATGCATACACACACGTACACACAAATATGCTAGAATGTATGTGCTCTCTGACTGTTTTGGCTTTGCAAGTTCGGTGCTCAGCCTCTTTCACGTTGTGGTGTCATGAGGTGTAACATTTTACATGAAAAGTGGAGCACTTCAATCGCATAACATGTTAGTGTCCGTTTCGTAACAACTGCGAACAAAGAGAGTTGGGCGCGATGGGTTTCAAAACTGATGCGCACAACTGTACACGTATTTCGAAGTTAATTTTACACCTCGGTTCCAATTAAAAACACAAAGAAGCAGGGCATCGCACATCAATCACTTTGAGCAGGACATACAGAGGTGACAGTCCCACCCGCACACCAGTACCTAAGTACAACCCTTAGAAGTTGTACCAATAGAAATGGATCGCCGTATAAGCTATGGAGTAACATGTACCGAACACTATTTTAGTATAGTTCCTTACGCCAGCACCATCAACACTTGCCAACACATCGAACGTCAAAGCGCCCATATAACACCGAACAGTGACACAGTTCGCCCGCGGCGGAGAGTCACGTGAGCGCGTGACCTTGGAGGGTCGCGCTCTGATTGGCTGAGGCTCCGGCCGGCCTCGGGTGCCTCAGATGCCCTCTGTGGTTCCGAGACCGCGACGCCTCGTGGTTCGGGTGGCTTGTCGGGGAACGGTGGTCATCTCTACTCCGTCGTAGCGCAGCGGTGGCTTACCTGGAACCCAAGGGCCGGCGTTCAGCCGCACGTAACAGCAGAGAACACTCGCCGACTTGAATGAAGTTAGTCGTAAAAAGTAGCATAATTTTTGGGCGTCATTCAATGGTAGACGGTGCCATGTGTTTGTCCTTGACGTAAGTACAATAAATATATTATCGCTTGTGTTTGCTTGTGACAGTTACACTACTCGGAACGACATGGAACGATTCTCTTGTTACAGAGGTCACGTCCCACAGCCGAGAAAGTGACGAGTGACAGTCACACTTCTCACCGGTTGCTTGCGCTCTTCCAATGACCAATGACAGCCAACAACAGTCACAATCACACTACTCACAGTACAGACAATGGCAAGGGGTCACAGCCGTATCATTCACAATAGTCAGCGACAGGGGGTCACAGTCACACACAGCAGGGTCGGTGAGAGGATTCACGACATGGGCCACAGTCAGCCGCATTGCTCACAGTATGAGTAAGTAGAGGCCACATTCACGTCATACTCACAGCAGTCTGTGACAGGATTCACAACATGGGGCACAGTCACAGCCGTACTACTCACAGTGTAGGTCCCGTCACAGTCACGTCATACTCACAGCAGAGTCTGCGGAAGGCCTGTCGGAACGCGCGGCGGAACTTGGCCGACATGGCGTTGTACAGGATCGGATTGATCGCGCTGAAACATTGAGGCCACGTCAGTCAGTGCCAATCACTGCCTGAATAAATTATAGTGGGTCGGGTCAAGTGTGAGGTGACGTGCGGCCGAGGCGGTTCGCAAGTGACCGGAACACATACTAGCCGATGCCTCCATCGCTGAATGTTTTTGGATTCAAATGCACTACGCGCCTACGCGTGTTCGCACTTCGCGAGCTTAAAGTGAAACTATTTTCCAGGTATCAAGGGAGGTATTATGATAATTCAGAATCCAAACATCCTGATATATCTTGTCAGCACTAGCAACCGATAACTCAAACACAACTTTGTCCGATTGCTTTCCGGAGTGTAAACACGGATACAAAAGACGATTGCGTCCAAGGATTTGCATTCTTTATGTTTCTGGATGCTTCACATTCAGGTAAACATGCATTCTGGTAGGCGCTTATTATTGAACTTCACTAGCATAAGATTACGGCAGCACCAGTGGCATGTTGTAAGGGGGCCGGCAACAAGCACTATTCTCCGTCACCTCGGTCCTTGTTTCTCATTATCAGGTGGGATTACCGGCACCTTCCCAGGTCTCCAGGTCAATATGTCTCATTCAACACTTTTTTAATGCTTATTATAGTATGATATGAAGTCGATGTGAAGCTCTACCAAGCTAAATCAAACAAATGTGTTGGTGTTACTTTGATTGTGTACGCAAGAAGTGAAAGTTAATACTACGGTCTACGAGGGCATCCATATCTCTTAACCCTATTAGTGGCAGGCTCCTGGCTACCCCCTATTAGTGGCAGGGGGGCTGTTTACGACCCCCCCCCTTGATATCTCGAGATCTAACGGGCCGATTTTCAAAATTCAAACGGCATTCGATTTCGCTCAACGTGATCTACATTTCTAAAAAATAAAAATTCAAAAATGTCAATAGGGGGGTAGAGGGGGGTGAAAACGGGCAAATTGCAGATACATTTTAGACTGTTTATCACGGCCAGGTTTCTGAACCAATCTTAACGCAACTTTTGCCGATCGATAGAGAATGAACCAGGAATTCACATGGATCCTAAAAATATGCATTTTCAAAAATCATAGGCGGATACAGATCATTGAGATTGGGGGTACACAAAAAGTATAGTAAATAAGGTTTTTGTTGGTACTGTTTCTAAAAAGGGTGGTAATGGTCTTGTTATGTTATAATTTTCTTATGAGAGAACGACTAAAATTGTATTGGTAATGCATAGGCGGTGTCAGGGCACCTATGTTGGGAGGTAAAACATAACCCCCCTTTTTGGACGCCTGGATCCGCCTATTATAGCAAAAACGTGTCAAAAGAGGATGCACAATAACTGTATATGTTATCACATGATACCTTTTATTCACTGTTCGTAAAACTGGTGCAGCATCGTGACCTTCGCCTAAATGACTCGCTTCACGAATAGGACCCCCCAATTCCCAGTGCTCTGCAGCCGCCCCTGGTAAAGTTATGAACTTGAAATTTTCAGGGAATGTGCCCAATTTAGTTTTAGGAAAAGTTAGAAAATTTCAGCATCGTAGCTTCAGCGGTTTCGGAGATATTCCCGAAAAACCTGAGGGGTGGATAAAAACAACCCCCCCTGCCACTAATAGGGTTAACCCTCGCACGACCAGGCCATTTCTCATAACACGAACGACCAGGGGGGGTTGTTACGACCCCCCCTGGCGTTTCGAAACGGAAGGTCGTAGAGCTTAGCGGAAAAAACCAACGGATTGCTCTCAACGAGATCTCGCGATTGGTGGTATATTTTTTGGTCCTAGGTTAACATTTGACCTACTTTTGACCGGTCAAAGGTCAAATTTTCGGAAAAATAGACTTTTTTCAACTTTCGGCGGCGATTGCGGCAAAACGGTGGGAGATATCGACTTGAAACCTTCACTATCGTGTTCCTTGATCAATTCTCTATCGTTTGGTATGTATTTCGTTTCCCTAGCTCTAACAATGGCGCGTTGGGAGCGCCGGAAGTCGGCAAGGTCACAGTCGGCGGCAGAAATTCGAAAAATCAAAATTTAAATTTTTGAAATCTGATTGTATTTTTGGATTTGGGAGGTCCATTGGTCCCTATAGAAGCTAATATTGCTGCATATTCCCATTGAGGTGACAAGAATTAGCAAAATAGTGGTTCGGGCGCTTTTCAAAAATAGTACCGGACGCTGTTCCTCTTGTGACGTCATAGCTCCGTGACCTGACCTGACCCGGTCAAATTTATTATACCATATGATAGCCAATACTTGCCCCAACATGCATGGGAAGTTTCATCACGATCCATCAACCGATGTCCGTACCACCGGCAGGAAACCTCGGGCGTTGGCACTCAGTTTGTGAAAATCTGGCCGGAGGCTGTACCTCTTATGACGTCATAACTCCGTGACCTGACATGACCCGATCAATTTTTTTCGGCAAAAGATGCGCAAAGGTTGCCCCAGAGGGTATTGAAAATTTCAGCCCGCTACGACAAGCCGTTTAGCGTGCACTTCGAAAAAAACCTCAGGGGGGGGGGGTTGATACAACCCCCCCCCCCCCTAGGCGTTCTAGGGTTAAATTATTAGACTATTTTAATTGGCTGATAAAATGTCAAAATGACCTAAAGCTGTGAACTATATTTCAGTTGCTTCGCTCTCATGCATGGTAGCATTTCTTCTAATGAAAAGAACGCATAAAACTTTCATCCAAGTCATTGTCCATTGCCGTCGGTATCGGGAAGCCCACAGCATATGGTATCCGAGTATTTTTCAGTTCCTATACTCATCTCAATCCATAATTTCAAGTGGCTTGAGTCCACAGTTCGGTTGCCATGGAAACTGGGGAGGGCTGCATGGCCAGTCATTAGCGGTCGCCGGGCTGGTGACGTTTAACAGCCCTGGTGCACTGTCGAGGGACACTGCCAGGGCCATTTATAGAGACACTGATGTCTCCGGTCGCTCGCGCTCTCCCTGGGAGACGTTTTCACTGATACAGGCAGCTCTGAGCGCGACTAAGGAGGCGGCGCCGGGGTGGACCGTAATGCGTGGCGCTTACCACTCAGTGTCTGTCGCAAAGGTATAGCTAACGCAGTACTGCCCCTGGGAGGATCAGTTGCAAGTGATCTCAAGTCTCAACGAACCACCCGAGCGTCATCCCCATACCTGTTGATGTAGACGCATGTTTTGGCGAACATGAGGAACCACAGGTCCATGTACTTGTCTTCGTCCGTCTGGGCGAAGGAGTTGTAGACCAGGTAGCTCCGGTAGGGCAGCCAGAGCAGCGCGAATAGGGACACCACAGTGAGCAGCATCTTGATCACCTGTGGACACGGAGGCCAAGTCCTAAGTCCCGTCATCAACATTCAACACGTCTGTGTGCTGAAGGCGCATCCAGCTCGCCGGTGCTCCAGGCACTTTTAGCCCACTGTTTGTGTTTGTAAGGGGCAGGGCTACGTCCAGCTCAATGTCTATGGGCTGAATGAGCGATAATGTGTCGTAGTTCACGCCCTAGCTTACACAATCTGCAAAGGCCCACAGAATCGGGACGTTACCAAATGGCTTACCAATACACTGATCTCAGCATATCTATGCAGGCTGCCAGTATGCACACGAGCGGTTGATGGCGTACGGAAGCGGTGGAATGGGCGGCGGGGCCGGTGGAATGGTGGGGGGCGGGGCCGGTCCCGTCAGCTGCACCTGCGAGCATATAAACGGCACTGCCTCTTCGGCCCGCGACCACCACGTCAGCAGCCGTGCTATTCCGGTACCGCCGGTGGCTACATTTTCATACATCATCAATTCGACAACCTGGGTTAGACGGGTGCTGCTAATGAACAAATTGATTTGTTTAGTTTTTATGCAACCGCAAGCCTAAGGTTTCGGTAGCTGCAACGTAAGGATTGATTTGGTACGGTACTCACATCAGCATCATTTATATTGGAGGATTGTGAGGTGAATATGTGTTACAATAAGCAGCAGCCACCACAATTTTGCGACATGTTTCCAGTAGCGGCGAAACACCTTCGGGCACTGCCGACTTTTGGTCCCATTCTTTCCATGCAACGCCCATAGAACTAATGTTAAAATGCCCAAATCAAGGGGGCACAGTTCCCCCCCCCCGCCTATGCATATTTCAGCAGTGGCGTGCTCCCCGCCTTCTTTTAGACTGTTTTCATGGATTAGCGAAGTCGAAGTGCTTTCTGTTTTCATAGCCATGTAAAATGGCTAGCAAAGCAATACGTCTTCTCTATAATCATTGAAACGGACGATTATGTTGATAACCGAGGCATTCACACGCTTATATACAAACTATAGTTTGTATATAAGCTTTTTATCTTTTTTATCTTTTTTACTTTTTATCAAAATCTCTGCGCACGCTTCAGTTTATCAGCAGCTGATTCATATTCAAAACAAGTTCAACTGTCATTGCTTGAACGGCCAATCGTAAATTCACCGTCAATGCCAACCAAATAATAGTTTTCAGTTGTGCGACGCCAATTTAGTACAGCGACAAATAATGAATGCCGTTTTACTCTGAGTCACAGGAGTCACAGCAGCTTGTTTAAAACAGTGGCAATTTTCTCTGCTCTGCTCTCTAAAATTACTCAAACTGACACGCGTATAAATGTGAGTCGATTGCAGGAAGGGAAAAACTATGCTAAACAACATGCAGACGGGTTTCTGTTGTAGTTTCTTTTTAGAATATCTCACGGATATTATTATTATTATTATTATTACGGAGCGAGCGAAGCGAGCGGAGTCTTTCCTTAGTTTAACGGAAATTTCTGAGTATGAGCGGCCGGCCGGCCGGCCGGCCGGCCGTGCGGACGCTTTTGCGAGGCTTATATCTCAGCAACCACTTGACTGATTTACATGCGGTAATTTTTGTAGGGTAGCTTCATTCCTTCTACCAAGTATTGGACTATTCCCGATGCATTTGGGTGACCCCTTATGCACGTGCCACGTGCAAAACGAAGAGGTGTCAGTTTTGTAATTGTTGCAATATCTCGGTAACTACTTGGCCGATTGCGCTGAAATTTGGCATGTAGGTAGGCACCCACTAGGCACTGCATATCCATGTGCCAGAGTTGGGGTGCTGCTGCACGTGCGCACGTGCGGGGGTCGTTTCCAGATCTCGAGAACGGCTCGACCGATTGCGCTCAAATTTGGTACACAGTTAGGGACCGGTTAGTAGGGTGCCGTGCAAAAGTCAGTCGGGACCCATTTTGCACGTGCCCACGTGCAGGATGCCGCTTCCAGATCTCGAGAACGGCTGGGCCGATTGTGCTCAAATTTGGCACATTGCTAGAGACCGGTTAGTAAGGTGCCGTGCACAAGTCAGTTGGAGGTACCCCCTGGAAATTTCGCACGTGCAAGGCCCACCCTCTCGCTCGCTCCGTTAGTCGCCCCAAAAGGCGTTATACTGGTTTCATTTATTTTCACCAACCACAGAAACGTGGGCGTTACGGTGAAAATAGGCACGAGGTAGGTACATACATACAGTTCGCAGTTCACCAAGTACACAACACACTTTACATGATCCACGTATGAACATACCTATGCATGTTACCTACAGGCTACATGCACGTTACATGAACAGACTCAAACTGCCACCATATCAATATTCTCCTGATACAAAGAAGTAGTCCTCAAACGTATAGTGCAGTGACTGGCGAGTGACATCAAATGAAACACTGGCAATTGCACACGTTGAAACGATACATTGTATAAGTACGAGCATATGACCGATAATCATGGCTTGTCAATGTCTGCCTTAGTTAGAATGTACTTTATTACTTCATTCTTTGAGGCGTTCCTCACTTGAGGGGGGCAAGCTGTTCCAAAGCTTAGAGCCTTGGTAAGAAAGAGAATTTTTCATGAATTCCGTTCTTGGGGCAACAAGATCAAGGTTCTCTGATTGTCTTGTGTTACGTTCAGATTGTCGTGTCATAAAAAGCGTCGAAACGAGAGGCGTTGTACTTTCAGGAAAAAGCAAATACGCATGAAGTGGGTGCCTAATCTTTTATTCATTAATTTTTTGAAAGCTAAAAACGAAGACGACTGATGCTTTCAGTCGCTCTTAAAACTGGCCCATGCCATCGTGTTTTCTTGTAATTTGATAAGCATGGCTTGGAAAAGCATTGTGCCATCTTTTTGTTCTGAACACAACATATCCAAGAAAAACAAAAGTAAGTAAAATTTCTTCTGAAATACCTAGGTATGCTATGTAGTTGACGGATTACCCTCGCGCCGGGCCGGTGCTCCGAGACTTCCGCGCCGGGCCGGGGGGGGGGGGGGGGGAGGGTGTCTGAACACCCCTCCCCCTCTAACTCGGCTCCTGGGCCACGTAGCGACACGCGGTAAGCGGCAATCGAAAGAACGTCCAAAATAAAGACGAAAACGCTCGGTCATTTTTGGGTCAGGTCAACGGTCAGGTCACCAGAGGTCACCAAAGGTAAAATGTCGGCTATTTCAACATTTTGGAAACTGCCAACGGCTAACTCGGGAGCCGATAGAGCTACAGCGCATCGTGGGGACTTTTGCGATCCTAGCACGACATAAGTGGCAAATACGAGTATTTTGATTTACACTTTCTTTATATTCTTTCTACGCAGAATTGTCCAGTGTATCCGAATTCGACCTTAAATCGCTTTAAAAATGATGACTTATACATCAAAATACGTCACAAAGTGAAGGGTTGACCTCACTAACACCGTGCTCCTAGCCCGCGCCCCGGTGGGGTCTGTTTATAACGCGACCTGGTGGGGGGGGGGGGTTATTTTTTGCCCCCCCCCCCCCTCGTATCTCCGAAACTACTGGACGGATCCGCAAAATTCAAACGGCGTTCGAAAGGCCTGTCAAATTTGTCGAAGGAAACCAAATTTCATTGACCTCGGGGTCACCGATGACGTCACAGGTCAGGTCAAAGATGAAATGTTTCACCGTTCAAGGGTCTTCTAGGGAATGCGCTATAACACTGAGGAAAACGCATTTTGTCGAGAATCAGCGATAGGGCGTCAGTTGCCTAGTAGATATGTTGCTATTAGAGGTCACTGACAATACCAGGTCGCGTCACAGGTCAGGTCACCAAGGGTCACAGGTCAGGTCACATGAGCCCAACTTTACTAAAGTTGTTTGATGCATGTTTTATGGCCAATTTTTCATTTCCAACTCAATGGTGTTGGTTATAAGACTATCAGGTAGGCTTAGGTCACTTTCTGGTGAAGTTCAGGTCAAGGTCAGGTCAAGGTCAGGCCAAAAAAAGTCAAATTTTAAAGTTGATAGTTTTGCATAAAATGGGTATTGATTCGATGCAGCTCGTCACGGGGAGTCTAATGGTGGTCTTTGTTTTGCGCTACGGGGTCTAGAATTGCTAAAAATTGAGTTTGAAAATTTGACGTCATCAATTTTGAACAGTTTTTTCGCTATAACTTCGCCAAAAAAAAGAGGTATCAATCTCAAATTTGGTATGTGGATGGAAGGTGGTAAGGACTATCACATATATCCCGGTGTTTGCGAAATTCAAAAAACTTTTTTTGGATTTTTCGATCATTATATCAAAAAAAAAAATACTTTTTTTAATTTTTGGGGGTCAAAATCCAAAACTTTCAAAAATCCGAGATAGCAGTTTTGTAGCCCTGTCAATTCTACAGCTTTTATGTCCTTATCATTTTTCTGTATTTGCAAAGCTATAGGCCTGACAGCTCTTCCCGTAAAACCCTTTTTTGGGTCGAAAACGGCAGAACATGACGTCACTCTGACGTCATTTCCGGCCAACCTATCATAGCCTTTGGAAAAAGTTTTGGTCACCATGTGTAAAATTGATGTCCGAGAGGGAACTGAAAGTTTGGTGACGATCGGCGCAGCGGTTCTGGAGATGTATCGAAAAGTCTGGAGGGGGGGGGGGGCAAAAAATAGCCCCCCCCACCAGGTCGCTGGCTAGGATAAGGCAAAAATAACATGACAACGGAACGCCTGCTCACTCGTTTAATCAAGCACCAATTCGATGTTGCGACATGTTTTTATAATCTGTATTTAATGAGGAATACGAGCATATGCATAAAAAGTTCGAAAAATAATCCAAAGGTATGATTTTTGAATGAAATACAAAAAATGTTAATATGCCACTCGTCTCGGAGATTTGACTCGGCAAATCATAGCCTTACAAAGTGAGTACGCGGTGTTACGTGTGGAAACACATGTCAAAATATTCTCCCATAAATTCTGCATTGGAATCAACTCTTATCTTTTGCCCAATTTTGCCCAAACAGCTACTACGACTACGAGACATCAAAGCAGAAGATGTCGCGTGGCTTCCAGCGCTCCGCCGCGCTGCCCGGCGCCGCGGCGGTCAGCTGACTGCGGTGTACCGCCGCAGGGGTTACGTGTGGAAACGCCTCAAAATATTCTCCCATAAATTCTGCATTGGAATCAACTCTTATCTTTTGCTCAACTTTGCCCAAACAGCTACTACGAGACATAAAAGCAGATGTCGGCGGTCGCCAGGGCATATTTTAAGGCACTTACTGCGTCCCATTTTGGGACGCAGCCCCCTCGCCTTGGGACGTTGCCCCTGCTAATTTGACCCACTGCGTCCCTGCCCTGTCCGGTTCCCTGACCTGTGCCCTGCTGTCTGCCCTGTCCTGTACCCAGCCTTCCCTCTAAAATGTCCTGTGCCATGCCCTGCAGCCTGCCATGCCCTACTTTCTGCCCTCCTCAGTGCCCCACTCTGTTCCTTGTCCTGTGCCCTTAGTCGTAGCAGTGCCCTCTGCTCAACTTGGGGACGCAGTAAAAATTTGTTAAAATATGCCCTGGCGGTCGCGTGGCTCCCAGTGCTCCGCCGCGCTGCCCGGCACCGCGGCGGTCAGCTGACTGCGGCGTACCGCCGCGGGAGTTAAGTCGTGCTAGGAGGGGCAAAGTCCCCACAGTGCAGCGCCACGGAAAAGCGCATTCGATAGCTCCTTGAACGATATGTCGCCAACATCCCCTGAGATTTGACCTCAGGTCAGTGGTTTAGCCTCCAAAGGGAAAAAACTCTAAAAATAGCCGTTTTTGACGAAAAGTGTTTTTTCGGCAATAACTTTTGACTCCAAAGAGCCACGGCATTACTTTTGCCAGCATCGTGCTCTTCTCGTCGAGACGCTTCGAACGAACTGTAGTTTGACATTGAAAGATCAACTTGAAAATTTGACCTCAGGTCAAGGCCATGACCTGACCGGAAAAGGTCATGTTGCATATCAGTCGATCTGCATCGTCGAGCCGAACACATCTAAGGCGTTTTCATCGCTCTAGCATGCCTCTAGCAGAAGTTATTAACGAAAAACTGTTAGATACTATTCGTGACCTGAGATGACCTCGAGGACATTACGAGGGGTCACATGTGCCATTTTCCGGTTCAGTTTGTCAATTTGACCTGCATCCCGATGCTTGAAAGTTTCTAGAATGGCGTTCGTGCAAAAGAGACGCTTTTCAATTTTCTCCCGTTTACTTACCTATAATGGAGAGGCCGCAAAATTGACCTGACCTTAGGTCACCGATATCAAAATTCCGAGATATACGTTTTATAGATACTGCTACTCTTATCAATCGCTGAAAGTTTAAAGACAATCGCTCAGTCGGTGTAGCTATGACAAGCATTCTATTTTTTCTGAGGTGAGGTCACTGGGCGTGACCTGGTGACCTGACCTTGAGCGACCTGGGTCTGAAATCTTCACAACATGTGCGAAAAAGATGCACCAACAGGTGTGCCAAAAACGGCGGCGCATCCGCGAAAAACCGCAGGGGGGGGGGGTTCAAACACCCCCGGCCCGGCGCGGGTTAAGCGTGCTTTGGTTTTGTGGTTGGCAAAGGATGGCGACCAACGCCACCGAACAAGACGCGTGGGACACGACCGGCGAGAGTATCCAGCTCCTCATTTCCTTTTAAGCTTCTAATTTCCTTATCATGATAGAAATCAGCATATCAACCTCCCACACTAACTTCTCGGATCCCATATGATTCCCATTTCAAACTTTTGAGCGAACTAAGCCGCACCTTTTTAGCTCTATCCGGCTAAATCCTGTTAAATACGAGTTGCGGTATCGAAGCACTTAGCTGCAGTGCCTCCGTCGACGGCGCGCTGTCTGCGGGATTATCTACGACTCATCAATCATCCCACGCTTAGTGCAGGGAGGCTGCTGAGCTGGAGGCCGGATAGTGGGCAAGCGGCGCCTTCTCGACTCCTTTACGACCTGGGGGAGGCCGGCGCCGGTCGATGACTGTTCGCACCCAGCGTCAGCCGTCCGTGCGAGCGACGACGTGTTGTATGCAGGGCCGGGACCCTCCAGTCGCCACTCACTGCCAGTGACAGTGAACGATACCAGTGGTCTCCCGTCACTGCACTGCCCGCGCTGTCTAACCAGGTGACGGCGCTGCCGATGGAATCATCTTTCGCCGGTGGGGGTGTCGCTACTGCGGCGTTGCGTTTCTCCTGTATTAGTTTCAAATTTCATTTGTCACTGCTTATAGACTCGCCGATGGTCAATTGCCATGTAGTAGCAAGGCTGCAGTTTGTAATGCAGTCGCAGCCTCACATGCATGATACATTTAAGTGTGTCGATGAGGTCAAGGAACTCATTTATGGATCCAGAAAGGTGGTAGACATTGGAAGTTGTATGGCGGGTCATACTCCCAAAAAGTTTTTTTTTAGTTCCCAAACTCCTTAGATTTCGAATCCCCGTAAACGTTATGCAAATTAAAGACAAACGTCAAACTTTTCTGATAAAAGTTCCTTCCTTTTCTTCCTTTACGACGATAACAACAAACTTCCGTCGATTCCGACGCTGTGAAAGAGGCGACTGTTCTAAATGCCACCTTGGACCGGCCAGTGAATAAAATTTATGAAACGGGCCAAGTGAGCCGATGCCGCAGCCATTGCTAGTGCATAGCTTGCAGTTAACTCTAGTGCGTTACACAACGAAGATACTGCTGACCGCATAAGATCTAGGCACATTTAGTTTAATGTGCATCCACCGAAGATGGAGACTAATTTGGCCTCACTGGAATAGCATTCATTAGTCGGCTGTCGCATAAAGAGTTCTCCTCTCCGACCCAAACGTGGGCCGTTTTCCTGACGAGGGCACGGCGACTGCCAGTTACAGCCCGCGCCATGGCCATCGGGGCAGAACGGCTGTCTGATACGGGCTCGGTTCGCCGGGGTCACTGAGTGGCTTGGTTTCCCTGACTGTCTAGACGCCAGAAACTACATCACGAGAGGCAATATGAAGGCTGGATATCAGTCATTCCAGTTCGAGAGATCTGGTCAGCGGTGGGACACCAGCGACTTAGGAAAGAATGGTCGGGTCCGGAGGCTAGAAATCAGATCGCTATCTAAGAGCCAGGTTAGGCAATTTCGCACTGCGGAAACTACAGCATGGATATCATCCGCAAGTAATGAATGAGTTGATTTACGAGGTCAGATCTTGCAATAAGCAAGACTTGCTGCGTTCCCCGTGAAAGAAGAAAAAAACGCTGATCATCCCTGTTTGAGGCTAAAAGGAGCGCCAAATCAGCCGTAAATAAAGGTCAAACTGTCGCCGCCACCCCTCGCCATAGCGCGTCGACTCAGTCAGCAGTTCGATTCTCGTTCTGATGAGCTAGTTAGTGTGAGGCATTGGTCGAATTCAAGTTGAAATTTCAGCATTTTTCTTCAGACTGAAAGAATACTAAAGCCGTCATGTGGGTAAACTTTTGCGGAGCGTCTTTTCTAACCCAATCTGGAATCATAACGTTGCATCGCTTCCTTCATAAGCCGCCACAAACGCTGCCGCGGACACAAATCCGGTCTGACGGACGGCCGGGCGCCGTGTGGGGCTGATGCCGTCTGGAGCAGTCGGTCCCTGACTGGCGGGCCGCCAGCCGGTGGCGGCGAATGAGATCATTACGCGTCGGCCGGCAGCTGGGCGCCGTCAGGACGGCACGGTCGCCAGTTCGACACCCGCCGACAGCGCGCGCTTACACAGTCGGTCGAACACGCGCGGCGTCGACAGCCGGCCAGTTACTCTGTCTTTGCTGTGTCGCCGCGACGACAGCCGGCTCGTCACAGAGCGGCTCGTGTTGTCTCTGTTGGCAGGCGACAGCTGGCCCGTGACCCTGTTACGGAGGCGACGTGTCGCGGCCGGCGACGGTGACGGAAACCCAGGGGCGAGCGAGTCTCGGCCCGGCCTGGCCCAGTGTGTGGAGACATGAAACCCCTCCGCCTCTTCCCGCCTGGGCGGAGGCACGAGCCGGACCGGACCGGAGGAACGGGCGCGCTCCAGCGGTCCGCCCTCGGGCAGCATCCTGCTGTTGACCGAGTCTCGGCGCGACAGAACGAAAAACTCTTCCATATTCACGACCCTATTCGTCTCTTACTAATGCAAATTTCTCTTTCTTGAAAGAAACTAATGACTGAAATTACAAGACTTCATCAACGACGTCTAAGCTCGTAAACCATAATGCGGCAGTTGGTTGCATAATCACAGCAGTTCAGAATTGTAGGGATATCACCAAGCAAGAAATAATAAACATGACAGTTGTATGTTGCAGACGATGAAAAGTTTGAGCCATTTATGTACTATTACCTCTTTACCAACAAATCAAAAAACTTCCTGTTCAATATAACAGTAATATGATGGTAAATTTACTTTAGTCTTCAATCAACCAGCAAATGGCCTGTTTTACGCGTGTTTAGATCACAAACTGTTCAATTTCCGTCACAGTCTGGTCACCGACCGCTAGCTGATAGACGAGAGCACTGCAGCCCAGAGACCGTCTGTCTAGAAACATCAGTTTCTGTCCGAGACAGCGCTATCTCATACTTCCTCAGAAGTTGTGAAGTCGCCAATCAGTTGCACTACAAAAGGGAGCTAAAACGAAACGATTCTTCTGAAAAGGAACAAGCTATGATGGCAATTATTTCAACAGAGTGAAACTGAAAGGTTGAAGATAGATAACAGATAGGTGAATTACACCAAAGAATGTCGTAGCCATCGAGCTAGAAAAGGCGTTCTATAGCTGTATCATAAAACAGTTTGAACTGTCCCTGCAACAGCGGCCTGTACCGGCCGCTGTTGCTGCTGCCAACCTGTGCCCGATCACCTACTGTTTCTAGCCTGTATTCGGCCGCTGTTGCCGAGTGCCGTCACTGAGCTGTGCCCGGCGGCTGTTATTATAACTGACCCATGCCCGGACGCTGTTGCTGCTACTGATCTGTTCCTGGCCACTGTTGCAGCAGCAGTGGTCAGGTACAGATCACTAGCAACATCAGCAACGCTAGCAACAACAGCAACACTGCAACAGCCAACAGAACACTGAGTGTTGCTGTCACTGACCTGTGCCGACGCTGTTTACTGACTGCCGTTACTGACCTGCTGCCGGCCTTCCGGCTGTTAGTTCTGTCACTGACCTGCGCTGTGCCGCTGACAGCCGTTACTGACCTGTGCCGGGCCGCTATTACTGACCTGCGCCCTCCGGCTGCTATTTCTGTTACTGACCTGCGCTCTGCCGCTGTTGCTGCCGCCGGCGTCCTGCGCGCCGCCGGTGGTCGAGGAGCCCATCTGTTTGAGCGCCTGGGGCGGTCGGAAGACCACCACGGCAATCATGGTGTACAGCACGCTACTGATGAGCAGAGGAACCACGTAGAACAGCACGATGTCGGCGAAGAAGTAGCCCAGGTAGGCCTGGCGGGACAGCTTGAAGGTGCACTGCTGCACGTCGCTGACGCCGATGTAGCGGACGGGGCTGACCTTGGTGAGGAACATCCAGGGGATGCAGTAGAGGAAGGCGAACACCCACACAGCCAGGATGATGCGCTTGGCGCGGCTGACGGTACAGATGGTGCGCGCCTTCAGCGGCAGGCAGATGGCAATGAAGCGCTCCACCGTGAACGCCGTCACGCTCAGCGCGGACGCGTTGATGCCCATGTTCTGCAGAAAGATGAGGATGGCACAGCCGGCGTTGCCCCAGATCCAGGCCTGCGCCACCAGGAAGTACATGAAGACCTCGTTGGGTACTGCGGCGATGAGTACCGTGATGTCCGCCACTGCCAGGCTGACCAGGTAGCAGTTGGTGGGGGTGTGCATGGCGCGCGACCGGCGTACCACCACCACCACCAGCAGGTTGCCCAGGAAGCCGACTAGGAAGACGGTGCCCTGAAAGAATGCCCCCACGGCGCGGTACGGGTACGAGTAGTAGAGCGGAAACTTGGCCTCCAGCCGCATGAAGGTGGTGTAGTACATGGTGCAGTTGTAGGCGTGCACCAGCGCGGTGCGACTGCGCAGCACCTGCTCGGTGACGCTGCTCTCGAACGTCACCCCGCTCTCCTCGAGGCACGAGCAGAAGTAGGCCTCGCCTACGTCGGTGGTGTTGTGTGTGCAGTTGGACGGGATCAGGGAGAGGATGTCGCCGGCGTGCGCTGGCCGGGCTGACAGCGCCACCACCGTCAACACCAGCAGCGGCATCCGAGTGGCGCCCGGTACACACCGGGCAGCGGCGGCGGCGAGACTCATCGTGTCGACACTTCAGCAGCGCAGTCTCCGAGCCGTTTGTTTCAGGTCGCAGTCTCTGACCTGAAACAAACGTTGGCATCGTTACATCTTCAAGGCATGTTGACTTCTGACAGAATAGTCAGAAGACGGTTACATAGGCGGCGGAACGGGGAGGGCACCGGGGCACCGTGCCCCCTTTGATTTAGGCATTTTAACATTAGCCCTATGGCCGTTGCATGGCCGTATGCTGCGACTAGACCAGTTGGACGTCAAATCATTTTGACACGCGACATATTCATGCCGTGTAGATAATAGCCGTTTTCACGACGACCATCTGGTACACATTTGGTGCACATCTGGTACAGATTAGGTGCAGTTTTGGTAAAATCAGGTTCAGTGTGTTTCTTAGCAGCTATCAGCTAGGGTTGCACTAATTGCTTATATTCCTGCTTTGTCGTATCATCAGAGAACATCATCGATTAAAGGTAGTGTGCCAGCTTTCCTGGACCGTATGGAGTTAATGGCCCAGATAAGGAGAACCGGATTTTTAGAACTTATCCATACCTTCAAAACTCATGGAAACGTCTTAAATTCTTCAAATTTTGAGTACCCCAGTGCGAAATTCGCCCCGACGGGTTGTCGGTCGTACCCCAACCACATTTCACACCACTATGAACAATAAATGCACACACTGAAATCGCTATTACCGATATGCTCATCCAATCAAGTTTCGATAAACCCGTTCATCATCAGCTCCTGCGGTTTCGAACACGCCTGTTAGGTGGTGCGGTAGACTGCGCCCAAAGCCAGGGCCCCGGTAACGTGAGGTAGCCGAGTCAGGGCAGCGTGCGCTGACCCAAGCCGGAGCCGCGCGTCCTCCCGGTGTCATGTGATAGCCCGGGGCTGCCCGGGGGGATGCGGTAGACCGCGCCCAAAGCTGCGGCCCCGGCTTGGGTCAGCGCACGCTGCCCCGACTCGGCTACCTCACGTTACCGGGGCCCTGGCTTTGGGCGCGGCTTCTGCTCATACTTTGTGGTGCGGTGGTGGTGCGTCGGGCTGCGCGCTCTGACTTCGGCCAAGAAAAATGCGTCAGCTGATCATTGTCATTTCTGCCACTTGCGTGTGGTGAAATGGGTTCATAACTTATGAGACGGCTTTTTCATATCAATTATTTTACATAAAATCATATTTCAAACCATAAATAATGTTCGACAGCCAAATAAAAGAAACAATACCAATACAGGCTTACAGTTTAAGGCTCGACATTATGTTGTCTACGATTAGACAGCTGATAACTCATTCCCGTACGTCGTATGGTCGTAACACTATAATGGCCTTTGCTTATTGTCACATGTGCGCCGCATTCGCGATTGTTGCCGACGCCTGTTTGCAGGTGAGTCCACTACAGTTGTTATACATATCTAAGAACCGATAAACTTTTAGGCGAAAAAGGCACTATTCCAGGCCCATTTTTGATTTTTTTTTGCGATATTAGGTAAAAACAGAAGCTTCTTATCCTAGGAAAAATAAAATGGGAAATCTTTCAAAGGTGGCACACTACCTTTAAAACACTGAACTTAATTCATAAAATGAAGATATTTGCCGTAAAGATAGAGTTGCCCACTCAAAACTTTTCACAAATTCTTTCTGATCGGGGGATTCCCTCATCTTACCTCAGGCTTCTAATGCAATGGTACAAGTCTCAAAAGATGTGTGTGAAGTGGTCCGATAGCACATCGTATGAATTTCCAATTGCTAATGGTGCTCGACAGGGTGGAAATCTCTCACCTTTGTTATTCAATGTGTATATAGATGACCTCCTTCGCAGCATTCAATCAGATCCTGTTGGGTGTCAAATTAGAGGTCGAGCTCTGAATATTTTGGCTTACGCCGATGATATTGTTCTTTTGTCACCGTCTAGAGCAGGCCTTCAAAGACTAGTTGATAAGTGTGAGGCATATGCTGTGTCAAGGGATTTGAAGTTCAATGTGAAGAAAACTGTATGTATGGTTTTTAATCCACAACGCTATCATAGCCATCTGTCTGAATCACGGTCCCCAGTTATCATATTAGATGGTAGCAAACTGGCATGTGTCAATGAGTTTAACTACCTAGGACATGTGATACAATGTAATCTTAGTGACAGCGGGGACATGCGCAGAATGAAGCGTTCACTGTACTTCAGTGTAAATATGTTGAGTGCTTTAATAGGTCACGCGAGTAAAGACATTCTGGTCAAGTTGTTCCGTACATATTGTACAGGTTTTTACGGTTGTGAGCTATGGGACACTGTGAGAGATAAGAAGGCTTTCCGCGAGTTGTGCGTGGCTTATCACTCATGTTTAAAAAAGTTACTAAGGTTGCCAACATCATTCAGAAATCATCCACTATGCCATGCTAACAGGTTGTTGACGTGTCAAATGCTGGTAGCAAGTAGACAACTCTTATTCTATAGACGACTGACATCGAGTGAAAATACGGTTATCAAAACTGTGCTTGATAGTGACGTTGGTCAGAATGGAACACTGGTCAGAGTTCATCGTGCGGTACGGCGTGAATATGGGCTGATGGAACTTGATTTGCCCTCTGCTAGCCAGGCGAGCATCGTTAACATATTCGCTGCTCATTTAAAGCGTGTTGTATTGAGACGGAGACCTACAGATTAGCGAATGACCAGCGAACGATCGGAAACCGAACAATGTAAATAATTATGGTACTACGGAATGTGGTTGTCTGGTGGTGAGTGTATGGTGGATGTAGGATGTGATGTACTTGTGATTGTGATGTATGTACCTCTGATGGTGCGAAATATATGGCATTATTATTATTATTAAAAGAGATTAGGTGCGGATTTGGTCAAATCAGGTGCATTCGCCGGATAGCCCGTCGTAAAAACGGCTAATGTTCAAGCACGTTTAAAAAAGATTCGGAGAAAAAGATTATGAAGAGGCACAATATTCCCTTATCTTTACACCGAAAATGATCCAAGCAGCATTCACCCGGAAAAGCGAGGAGTGGGTATCATCTCTCTGTTGTGGCATGGCGTAACGGATATTGCTGTCTAGCATCAGTAACAATGCATTTAATGATGCGCGAATTTCTGACAGTGGGCTATAGCGATAAGGGAACTTGTGATTCGTTGTGTTTTTTTTTATGTCTAATGGAATCGCCCACACACAAATGCATCCAGCATTATCTGGGCAGACTGGCATGGTAGCGGGAGCAGACGTTGGGGCGGTCTCATTAGATTGATGATACCAGGGAATATTCAGAGGTTTCTTACGTTGCATAGCACTGATATGATGACGCTGGTTATCACGAAGGAAACAAATCTGCACAAAAAATGAAGCAATCTTGAATCTGAATCACTTAATACTCGCCAGGCCAGGGCCTTTTTCATAACGCGGACGGCCAGGGAGGGGAGGGGTTGATGCGACCCCTCCCCTGGCTCCTATGACACTTAGAAACACCAAATTTACAGGGTAGTTGGGTCCATAAGAAATCTCACCCCTGTGAAAAATTGGTTACACTACCTCAATATTTAGGGTGTTTTTTTTTGGAGGGGGGGGGGGCATAAATGTAAAAAAAACTTCGCTAAAATAGGTCAAAGGTTTCTCGTTTATAACTTTTAATCTAGTTTAGCTAAAGCTAAAAAAAAAAGCACCAGTGAACTCAGCATGTCCGTGCGCATCGAATGATACCTATACTTTGTTACCAGTTTAAGTAAACTTAAAATTTTCCCAACTTTTAACCCTCGCCCGCACATGGGGGGGGGGGTGGTTGCCACCCCCCCCCCCCCCAGGTAGTCTTTCTGCTCTGCACTCAACATTTTTAGAGTTAGAAGGCTGATTTTTCGTATAGCTGCTCGTCTATCCTTTCTTGATGTCCACTGAAAATTTCAAGTTTCTGTGATTTTTGGTTTCGGAGATATGACCTTGTTTGTCAGGTCATGTCATGACCCAAATGGCCAATTCTCAACATATTGCGTTTGCATGGGCCTTATGAGCTTTTGACACCCTGATTTCGGCCTTTTTTGCCAGTCTTACCTCCCACCTATCATGGAACATGTTGCTCGACGATGTACAGGGGTCAAGGTCAGGGTCAAGGTCAACCTAGGTCATCTAAGATAATTGCGTTTTAGGCAAGCTGAATTTACTTTTTTGAAGTTTTTTGACTGCATTTTTGGTAAAAGCTTCTCAGATCATGATTTTATGTAATATGGACCCAAAAACAATCGGTGCACACATCAGTATACACACAGACACACACAGACATACAAACACATATAATTGACCTTGACCTAACTTGACCTGAAATGACCTCAGCAGCAAAATTCTGGTCGGGTAGTGTGACAAAGAGGTTCTAGCTGGCTTGGCACCAGAAAACAGCATCGTCATCGGTATTTGATAAGCAGCACACTTGATATCCAACGGTGACCCAAAACAGCAACATTTTTTAGTTTGACCTGACCTGGAAGGTCAATGACTGACCTGAGAAGGTAAAACTGGGTATCATTGGATTCGTCTCTTCCCAAAGAATCTTTTTGGTCCTTACCGCTAAGCTCTATCTCCAACAGGAACGAAATGGCGCGGGGGGGGGGTGGCAACCACCCCCCCATGTGCGTTCTAGGATGAGAAAATGGCATGTGCGGGCGAGGGTTAAGTGAGCTTAAATTAATTACTTAAGTTCAAGTTAACCACATTGCATCATATCGCATATCATTCGATTCGGTTAATCAATAAGAGCACAATGACACCATTTTTGAAGCTCTAGCATCATTGTGTGCCCAGTTATTGGCAAAAGCGTAGTTTGACCTCATTTGACCTCAAGTTTCGTCGCTCTGTATAACACATATTGTAGCATGAATATGACGCTATTACACTTGCGAGACGTCCAGGAGGCGCCTGTTTGCGTTGGACTTCCTGATCTCGTATTATGTATGATTGGAAAGTATTCGAATATTTCCTTTCCATAAGGTATTTCTTTTATCTGCTTAGTTCATGGCGAAAGGACCACAGGTGTTTCAAACACTGCTTAACCCGCGCCCTGGTGGGGTCTGTTTATAACGCGACCTGGTGGGGGGGGGGGCTATTTTTTGCCCCCCCTCGTATCTCCGAAACTACTGGACGGATCCGCAAAATTCAAACGGCGTTCGAAAGGCCTGTCAAATTTGTCGAGAGAAACCAAATTTCATTGACCTCGGAGTCACCGATGACGTCACAGGTCAGGTCAAAGATGAAATGTTTCACCGTTCACGGGTCATCTAGGGAATGCGCTATAACACCGAAGAAAACGCATTTTGTCGAGAATCAGCGATAGGGCGTCGGTTGCTGTAGTTTATAGTTATGTGTAGCTCTGTGTGACCGGCTGAGACGCCGCGTGGCCCAGACGCGCCTGGGGGACGCCGTCTAGCCGACACTGACAAATGTGTCCAAGGGGGTGTCCTGTTACATGTGTGGCGACGGGGGCGCCGAGTCGCGGTGGTAGCGGCGCCGGGTCGTGCGAGAGGGTTGGCAGTGTGGTTGGAACGGTCGCAGGAGAAGCACCCAATACACTCGACTACAAGCTATTTCGGCACCATGCCTAAAGTGAAGGCATCTGCGAGTGCTAGTGCTGGTGTGACGCCGACGGCAGCAGAGTCCGGCGGAAGGGCCACTTTCGACCCTCGGCTAATACCCGAGTTCAGTGGCGAAGGGACCGGTGCGGACATAGTGGAATGGTTCACCCGTGCCGAGGTGTTGAGCAGGCACCATGGGGTGAATCTGGCGCTCGTGCTGCCAGCACGACTGACTGGCGGTGCCTTCGCGGTCTGGCTGCAGATGTCAGAGGAGAGCCGCCGCTCCGTGGACAGCGTCAGGGACGCGCTGTACGACGCCTTCGCCATGGACCCGCTGGCGGCCTACGACGCGTATGCCAGCCGCCGTCTCCAGCCGGGCGAGTCGGCCGACGTTTATCTGGCGGACCTGCGCCGTTTGGCCACGCTGTACGGTGGAGTATCGGAAAAGGCCCTCGCTTGTGCCTTCATCGCTGGACTGCCGGACACCGTCCGCAGCGCGATTCGAGCCGGCACTCGAGCAGAGGCGCTGGACCTGGCCAGCATTCTGACGAGGGCGCGGGCAGTGCTCAGCGACGAGCGCACCTCCACGGTGGCGGCGGCGACCCGTGAGCGGGCCGACGGAACGAGCCGCCGTAAACCGATGGAGCGCAGAGCCAGCCGCCCCCCGCCGCGCTGTTGGGCATGTGACCAGGTGGGTCACATCGCAAGAAGGTGCCCAAACGGTCGGGAGACCGCGTCAGCGCCAGCGCCGTCTCCCAATCAGTAGCGCGCACACTTCCGGTCGTGTGGATCAGCGTGGACGGGCGTAAGTGCCGTGCTCTAGTGGACACGGGCTGCACGGACACACTCGTTCATGCTGGAGCCTGCTCGGACTGGTCACCGCGCCCGGTCAACATGATGACCGTGAACGGCGGGACGCTGCGCTGTCTGGGCATCGCTGAGATCACCGTGCAGCACCGGGAGAACCGGGCGAGCCTGACGGCCCTGGTCGTACCCGATCGGCCGTTGGGCATGGACGTGGTGCTCGGTATGTCTGGTATTGTGGCACTGGGCGGAGTGTGTGTGAAGATGCCCAATGGCGTGGAATTTGGTGCGGCAGTGGTGCCGGCAGCGGCAGCGGCGGTGGCGCCGACAGTGGTGACGGGGGCGGTGCCGGCTGTGAAAGCGGCGGCACCGGCGGTGACGGCGGTGGCGCCGGCGGTGCCGACGGTGGTGACAGGAGCGGCGCCAGCAGCGACGGCGGCGGTGGCGGTGCCGCCGCTGGTGACAGGGGCGAGGCCAGCTGCTGGGACAGCGGTGCCAACGGAGACGGCGCCGCCAGCAGCGACGGCGGCGGTGGCGGTGGCGACGCCAGCTGTGCGTACGGTGACCCCTAAAGTCGTGGGAACGGCGGCCGCGGTGCAGGGCGAGACGGCGGCGGCAGGGCCGGTGACAAATGGGGCAGTGGTGGCGGCCAATGCCAAGGCCGCGGTAGGGACGGCGCCCGTGACGGGGGCGGGTCCGGTGAGAGGGGCGGCGCCGGCCGCCAGTGTGGACCGTGGGGACCTGTCAGTGGACGCCGTGGATTTTACGGCCCGGTTTTCGGCGGACAGTGGCGAGTGGACGGTGGCCTGGAAGTGGACAGACGGAGAGAGCCCGGACCGCCTCCACAATACTGTCGCCCAGTACAAAGTGCCGGACGCGGCACGGCCAGCCTATGACGAGGAGCTGGAACTGTGGGCTCGAGAGGGGTGGCTGCAGCCATATGACGAGCGAGCGGACGGCCCAGCGCGCGGTCTGATACCTCTGATGGCGGTTGAACAGCCCAACAAGGACAAGGTGCGGCCGGTATTGGATTATCGCGAACTCAACAGGCACGTCACCGCCCATACAGCAGACGCAGAGGTGTGCGCAGAGCAACTCCGTCGCTGGCGGCGGCACGGCTCACGATTGGCAGTGCTCGATCTGAGAAAGGCCTACATGCAGCTCCGGCTGGACAGACGGCTTTGGCCATACCACACCGTACGAGTGCGCGGTCAGCTTCACTGCCTGCAGCGCATGTCATATGGGCTGAATGTAGCTCCGAACATCATGAGATCTGTGGTGCGGACTATACTTGAGCAGAACGAGGCGGTCAGCCGGGGCGTTCTCCCGTACGTTGACGACCTTCTCGTGAATGAGGACGTCATCTCCGCGGAGCAGGTTGCAGAGCACTTCTCCCGGTACGGCCTTGTCTGCAAGCCACCGCAGCGCCCGGCTGACGGCGCTCGAATGCTGGGGCTGCAGGTGAGCTGTTCGCGCTCGGGAGAGCTGCAGTGGCGCCGGGACAACCCCGTCGGCGCACCGCCAGAGGTGATGACGCGCAGGGCGCTGTTTGCATGGTGCGGCCAGCTGGTTTCCCACCTTCCAGTGGCCGGCTGGCTGCGTCCAGCTGCGGCCTGGCTAAAGAGACGGGCTAATACTCTCAGTCAGGGCTGGGATGACCCCATCGATGACCCGGACCTGTGCGCTCAAGTCAGCCAAGTGGCTGAAAGGGTGACCTCCAATGACCCGGCCCGTGGACCCTGGAGGCTGACGGGTGAAAAGCTGACCGTATGGACAGACGCCAGCAGCCTCGCCTCGGGCGTCGTCCTGGAGGATCCGGAAGGCGGCGTAGTGGAGGACGGGAGCTGGCTGCGGCCGGAGACAAAGGCAGCCATGCATATAAATATGGCTGAGCTGGACGCGGCGCTCAGCGGCGTCAACATGGCGATCGCGTGGGGGATCAAAGCCATCGATCTCCGCACGGACTCGGCGACCGTGTACAAGTGGGTCGGTGACGCGCTGAGCGGCCGGTCGCGTCTCCGGACAAAAGCTCATGCCGAGATGTTGATTCGCCGACGGGTGGACATCATCCGTGAGCTGGTGGCTGAGTTCCAGTTGACGATCACCATCAAGCTGGTCAAGTCAGATGAAAATCCGGCGGACGAAATGACACGCGTGCCCAAGGAATGGCTTCGAGCCTGCAGGGCAGAGGAGGAGACGGCAACGGCGACAGGCGCGGTGCCGGTGGCGGCTGCAGTGGCGCCGGACGGAGAGTCCACACACCCCGACACGGCTGCAAAAATTCGAGCGGTGCACGAGAACATTGGACACCAGGGTGTCAGGCGCACGCTCTGGTATTTGCGGCGTGACGGAGAGCAGTGGGCCACTAAGCCAGCGGTGCGCGCAGTGATTCGGACGTGTGACGTGTGCCAGTCAATCGACCCGGCACCGACCCGCTGGCGACACGGGTCACTGGGCGTTCAACTGACCTGGGAGCGTCTCGCCATCGATGTCACACACTACCGTGGCGATCACTATCTGACCGTGGTCGACTGTGGTCCGTCCCGCTATGGAATATGGCGGCGATTGCGCCGGTCAGATGCGGCCGAGATCACTGCTCATCTCGAAACCGTCTTTCTGGAGCACGGGGCGCCAGCAGAACTGCTTCTGGATAACGCCACTGAGTTCCGTGGTCGCCGCATGGGAGCGTTCGCGGCGAGGTGGGGCGTGACCCTTCGGTTCAGGGCGGTGCACGAGGCAGGTGGGAACGGCATCGTGGAGCGTCATCACCGGACGATTAAAGTGATGTCAGCCCGCAAAGGATGTACCATCGCGGAATCACTTCACCGCTACAACATGACGCCCCGAGATGGCTCGCAGCCTGAGAGCGCTCCCGCCGCCGGCGTGTTCCGTCGTGTCGGGCGTGACCTGCCGGTGACCGGCGCTGGCGAACACGATGACCGGCCGCCGCCGGCTCTCCCTGCAGACTCTGAGCGGGGAGCCGGCTTTAGGGAGGGCGACCTGGTGTGGGTGCGGCGCCGCGGGCCAGCGACCCGCTGTACTGACGTTTCCCGGCCTGGCACCGTCACACGCATCGTGACCGACCAGCTTATCGAAGTTGACGGTGCTCCGTGGCACGTTAGGTGCGTGCGCCACCGACACACGGGGCAGCTGACGGCGGCCGATCCCCCAATCGAAGACGACAGTGAGCCGGCTTTGTCGCTCGGTGCGTCAGAGCATTCATCGGCAGTCGGCGAGACTGATCCCTCTTTAGAGGTGGAGCTGCCGCGGCCGACCTCTGATGAGCCACCGGCTCAGAACAGTGCTGAACCGCGACGTAGCGCGAGAGTGGGGGCTCCGCCAGAATGCTTCGGGGTAGTAGTACCGAATAATATCGGCTAACTGCTGTAATGTATTTTGTCTTTCGCGTTGATTGTGTCGCATTTTGTGTCTCAAGTGTCTGATGTAGGTGTCCTAGTGTCCTAGTGCATTGTGTCATATTGTGTGTATGCATTGAGATGTGATCTTAAAGATCAGGGGGACGTGTAGTTTATAGTTATGTGTAGCTCTGTGTGACCGGCTGAGACGCCGCGTGGCCCAGACGCGCCTGGGGGACGCCGTCTAGCCGACACTGACAAATGTGTCCAAGGGGGTGTCCTGTTACATGTGTGGCGACGGGGGCGCCGAGTCGCGGTGGTAGCGGCGCCGGGTCGTGCGAGAGGGTTGGCAGTGTGGTTGGAACGGTCGCAGGAGAAGCACCCAATACACTCGACTACAGTTGCCTAGTACATATGTTGCTATAAGAGGTCACTGACATTACCAGGTCAGGTCACAGGTCAGGTCACCAAGGGTCACAGGTCAGGTCACATGAACCTAACTTTAGATACTAAGGTTGTGCGATGCATGTTTTATGGCCAATTTTTCATTTCCAACTCAATGGTGTTGGTTATAAGACTATCAGGTACGGCTTAGGTCACTTTCTGGTGGAGGTCAGGTCAAGGTCAGGTCAAAAAAGGTCAAATTTCAAAGTTGATATTTTTGCATAAAATGGGTATTGATTCGATGCAGCTCGTCACGGGGAGTCTAATCGTGGTCTTTGTTTTGCGCTACGAGGTCTACAATTGCTAAAAATTGAGTTTGAAAATTTGACGTCATCAATTTTGAACAGTTTTTTCGCTATAACTTGGCCAAAAAAGAGGTATCGATCTCAAATTTGGTATGTAGATAGAGGGCGGTAGGGACTATCACATATATTCCGGTTTTTTCGAAATTCAATTTTTTTTTGGATTTTTCGGTTATAATAATCAAAAAAGCTATTTTTTGATTTTTGGGGCTCAAAATCCAAAAATTTCAAAAATCCGAGATAGCAGTTTTGTAGCCCTGTTAATTCTACAGCTTTTATTTCTTTATCGTTTTTCTGTATTTGCGAAGCTATAGGCCTGACAGCTCTTCCCGCGAAACCCTTTTTTGGGTCGAAAACGGCAGAACATGACGTCACTCTGACGTCATTTCCGGCCAACCTATCAAAGCCTTTGGAAAAATTTTTGGTCACAATGTGTGAAATTGATGTCCGGGAGGGTACTCAAAGTTTGGTGACGATCGGCGCAGCGGTTCTGGAGATATATCGAAAAATATGGAGGGGGGGCAAAAAATAGCCCCCCCCCCACCAGGGCGCGGGTTAAGTTCAACAAAACTGGAATGCAAAACAGCGGCTCATTAAATAGTTGGATACTGTTATGAGCCCATTAGACGGTCATGTTATGTTCTGAGTATTCCCAGCATTGCCCGGTAATTGTCAGCCTGTCACTCTGCTGTCTGACCTTATCGAGTCCAGGAATACCTGACAGGCGCTGTCGAACAAGTTCACTCTGGGTCGATGCTACAGGCACAACTGACCCGGGCTCACAAGGCACAAATTCCACAAAGTCGCTGCGCAGTGCTCTCTCGTAGCAGAATGGGTTGCAAATGTGCCGTTTCGTTGAAAGACAATGAATAATTTATCAATGATATATTTATTTATGTGGGTTCGATACATCTCACTTCTTACGAGAAGCAGAGCGTAGCGTGCTATGACCAGTGACCACCAAAGTTTAGAGACACAAAATGAGTACAGATTTGCACAATGCACAACATACCCACATTAATGATTAAAATGAGTTTATTGGTATGCCAAACATATTTTCCTGTGAAAACAGAAATGCGCGAATGTAGGGGAGAGTGGGGCAAAGCGGCCACCCTAACGCTTCTCACGATGCCAACGCTTGATTTTTAAACTTGAAAAGATTCTTTTTATACCAATGTGATCCCTATTAAGTTGCCTTTTATTTCAACTGCGTTTTATTTCCAAAGGCGTTCACATATGAAAAATATTGACAAAACTTTAAACCTATGCATATTGGCCACTTTGCCCCATACCCTGGGGCAAAGCGGCCACCGGCGTCTTCTCAAGTCCCGATATGAGAAACAAAATAGTTGCCTCGTGTACGACTAGGGTGTTTGATGGTGACATAAGAGGTACAGGCCATTTCTCATAACACGAACGACCAGGGGGGGGGGGTTGTTACGACCCCCCCCTGGCGTTTCGAAACGGAAGGTCGTAGAGCTTAGCGGAAAAAACCAACGGATTGTTCTCAACGAGATCTCGCGATTGGTGGTATATTTTTTGGTCCTAGGTCAACATTTGACCTACTTTTGACCGGTCAAAGGTCAAATTTTCGGAAAAAATATACTTTTTTCAACTTTCCGCGGCGATTGCGGCAAAACGGTGGGAGATATCGACTTGAAACCTTCACTATCGTGTTCCTTGATCAATTCTCTATCGTTTGGTATGTATTTCGTTTCCCTAGCTCTAAAAATGGCGCGTTGGGAGCGCCGGAAGTCGGCAAGGTCACAGTCGGCGGCAGAAATTCGAAAAATCAAAATTTAAATTTTTGAAATCTGATTGTATTTTGGATTTGGGAGGTCCATTTGCTCCGTATAGAAGCTAATATTGCTGCATATTCCCATTGAGGTGACAAGAATTAGCAAAATAGTGGTTCGGGCGCTTTTCAAAAATAGTACCGGACGCTGTTCCTCTTATGACGTCATAACTCCGTGACCTGACCTGACCCGGTCAATTTTCTTGCACCACACGATAGCCAATGCTTGCCCCAACATGCATGGGAAGTTTCATCATGATCCATCAAACAATGTGGGTATCACCGGCAGAAAACCTAGGGATTCGGCGCACACGTTTGGTAATTGTCGGCCGGAGGCTGTACCTCTTATGACGTCATAACTCCGTGACCTGACATGACCCGATCAATTTTTTTCGGCAAAAGATGCGCAAAGGTTGCCCCAGAGGGTATTGAAAATTTCAGCCCGCTACGACAAGCCGTTTAGCGTGCACTTCGAAAAAACCTCAGGGGGGGTTGATACAACCCCCCCCCCCCTAGGCGTTCTAGGGTTAAGCGAGGATGGATGTTTACTTTATGATCTTTCACCTGTAGGTAAACAAAGAAAGGCTTTTCATGAAAATAAACATTTAATTGCATTATATGGTAACTCATGCAACTGAAAAGTGGCCAAAATGAATGCATGACGACACATGTGAATATAAATAATGTTATTTATCCAGATGGAAGCAGCTTATGGCCAATTGGGGGGTGGCCACTTTGCCCCGCGCATACCGTCCGAGACAAAAATATTCCAGCTTAGCTATTAGTGGGGTAAAAAACATTAAAATTGTTAGAATACATGTACGATAACCATGCAATGCATGGGCAAGAACGCTTATAAAAATTCCAAACAGTTATGGAATAACATAACATTTAAAAATTGTAAACATAGTTGGTAACCTGGCAAGAAATGCTTTTCCGTGTTTCACAGAACAATGGTGATGGGCCTGAAACCCCGGTCTGGCTCATTCGAACGACCGTGAAGAGAAGTATAATTGGAATCCATAAATTGGAACTGACGTCAGCTATGAAGGGCTAAAACGATGGGTGGCCGCTTTGCCCCGGGTGGCCGCTTTGCCCCACTCTCCCCTACCTATAATATATATAATATAAATATGCCTATGAATGTGCAGTATATTGGAGCTACTGTCGACAGACTCAGGTGTAACTAGTTAGCCCGGCATTCTGTATGTGATACAAGTTATTAAACATGTGCAATCATTGTAAAGGCGACGGAAAGGTAACGAGAGATTAGAGAGGGAGGAGAGCAAGAGAGAGAGAGAGAGAGAGAGAGAGAGAGAGAGAGAGAGAGAGAGAGAGAGAGAGAGAGAGAGAGAGAGAGAGAGAGAGAGAGAGAGAGAGGGAGCAAGTCGAAGTTAAGTTTTGGTGGTGAATTACAATAAAGCTGTAGCGAGAAACTCAAATTCATCCCGTACCTAAATCATTTGATAATGCATGGATGTCGTAAAAGACAAGATGTATATGGGCACCGTGATGCCCAGGGGCGTAACTATGCCGGTCCCGTTGCCTAATGCCTTGAATATAAAGGTGAAGCCTCGTTCGCGGATTATACGCAGACCTCCCGAATTTCGTCCGCTCATTAATAGCTGTTTGTCGCCGTCGCTATTCAAACAAAGCCGATACTTTAGGCTGTTTTGTAAGCGGTGTGAAAAGGTTTTGTCGTCGCACGAAAGCCGAACGTTCAGAGCAAAACAAGCAGAAACTGCGGCACATAGGGGCGCAGTGGCCGTTCTTTGTTTATCTAACGCTGTTTGTCATAAGGTGACTAGCCTAGTAATTGCAGCGCGTGTCGGCGATGTCTTTACGTAGGACCTTGCTGAAGGACCCCTTTGCCAACACCCATTGCACTCGGTCGGCGCGATGGTCGGGTCGGCGAGCGCCCTAGGCTCCCGTTCCACTTCGATGATTTTTTTATCTCCGTCAGCGCTAGATGCTGACTGGTTGACGGATTGCTTGTGTCAGTCGCCGGCGAAATGTGCTGTGTGCACTGTGCACCGCAATCGGACCTCTTCACGGGGCTGTGGAGACCGCTGCACCAATCTTCCGTCTGTCCGCGTGTTTGTCTGTCCGTCTGTCCGTCTGTCCGTCTGTCCGTCTGTCCGTCTGTCCGTCTGTCCGTCTGTCCGTCTGTCTGTCTGTCTGTCTGTCCGTCTGTCCGTCTGTCCGTCTGTCCGTCTGTCCGTCTGTCCGTCTGTCCGTCCGTCCGTCCGTCTACCTTTTCGTCTCTCCGTCTGTCCATCTGTCCGTCGGTCCGAAGGTCCAGTCTGTCCGTCTGTACGTCTGTCCGTCCGTCCGTCTGTCTGTCTGTCTGTCTGTCTGTCTGTCTGTCTGTCTGTCTGTCTGTCTGTCTGTCTGTCTGTCCGTCTGTCCGCCTGTCTTCTGTGCCGTCAGTCCGTCCGTCCTTACGTAAGTACGTCGGTCCGTCAGTCGGCCAGTCCGTCGGTTTGTCGTTCCTTCGGTCTGTTTTTCTCTTCCGTCGACGCGCCGTTACCATTTCGGTCACGCCTCGCAGCGCAGCGCAAATGAAAAGTGAGTGACCGAAGTAATTCGGCCATGTCCCAAATAAAAACGACAGGTCCCACCTTCGACAACTGAGCTGAACCGACGGCTATATCTGGCGAGCAGAGGAACTCTTAGCACGGGTGTAGCTCGTGAAATAATCACTATTTGAAATGAAACTGCCTCCAAAATGGAGCCCGTCATCAAACGTCAAAGACGAATCGATATCAGATAGGGAACAATCAATTGATGTTCACTTTTATTAGGAAGCTGATCGTCCATGGGGTCATCCAAGTCGATATCATTCGGGTTATTGGTCCATAATTCTACTTACAAGCTCCAATAGACTCCCTTTGGGCTTCGCCCATGAGCCCCATGGCTCGGAGCCATAGCTTCAATGATATACGTGTAGGATACGGCAAGATGATGGGAAAAGAGATTTTATTCACGCGCACAATTCATGTAAGGTTCAACTCTTATCACATTTTTAAATTTTCAAGCCTTATCAAATTATACCTAATCTAATATAACTAATTTAGTATTGTTATAAGAAGACGCCGGTCATTACCAACTTCTTTATCACCAAGAAAATAGTAACATATAGACGATGGAACACACCGATATTGGTGCAACACCAAATTATTAGTTCCAAACAGGCAACTCCATTGTTTTGTTCTATCCATTATCAATACCTATAGGTATAACGCTGATGACGAACAATCTTTCGTTATACTCGAGAGCTTTCGGGAAACACTGAAATTTGTTTGGAGCTGTTTTATAAAAGTGCCTCCCGTTCGCTTCATTTCTCTCAGAAATATCGAAAGGGGAAGCTTCAATTTGAGCTAGTGTTCTCTCCAGGGCACTGTAAGATACCGATCTAAGTCCGCTGTTCGTTAATCCAATCTTAGATCGCTCACTGAGCATTACACGCGTTCAACTGCAACTGTTTGCGACTGCCGCTGTCGTTTTGCATTTCTCCCCCGCTCTGCATTTAAATTAATTCCAATGAGACTCTCCAAACAAGTTAGTTGAACGCCCATTGACAGAGCTTCCAACTAGCTCGGAGTTTCATTCTAATTGCTTACAATTATTCAACCTGTCGAAAACTAGCCAATGAACATTAATGACCACACATTGAGCGATTGTGGCAGTTTAACCCGGCGGCCGCTGGGCCTCCGCGCCACCCGCCGGCCGCTGGGGGGGGGGGGGCATATAGTTGCCCCCCCTTTACTTCTGCGACGATATCGTCGCAACGCGAAGAGATAGAAAAGCGAAACTTTGCACACATCTTCCTGAATACCTAGCCGAGGTTGTGTCCAAATTTGGTGTCGATCCCATTTGAAATGACGTCACAGTGACGTCATAAGTGAAATTATAGATTTGCGACTCTTATATTCCTCACGATACATCAGATATATGGGACCGAATATAAAGGGTCGATTATTGGTCAGAAACTAGATGGAAGTGTAGTTAGATATCTTAGGATGACAGCAGGTGCTGTCTAGTTCATTTACAGTTGAGTTTCATGCTCAGCGTCATCAGAAACGGTCCATATCGGAAAACGACAAAACTTTATGACGTCACTGTGACGTCATCTTAGGTGCTACAACCACCAAACTTTCCTCAAACATTGCCTAGGTATTCATTTGAAGCTATGCCAAGTTTCACGTTCGTAGCTCATCAGGTTTCGGAGATATTTCACAAAACGTAAAGGGGGGCAACTTTATGCCCCCCCCCCCCCCCAGCGGCTCGTGGGTTAATAGTTTGCTGAAGCTCTTCATCTTTTCTATGTTATTTTATGCATCTGTAGTAAAATCGGCTTGCATAATGAATGTGTTTCTGTCTATTTAGTTCTCCATAAAACACGCGTTTACCTCATTATTACGTGCGCGCCGCGAGGGCGCCGAAGGGGTACAGCAAACGCAGCTTGTTCTTAGGTGTTGTTTTTATCCGCTGGGACTGAGAGCGTGAGATGATGTTTTTCGTTAACTGATGTCATCACTAATGTCATCATAGTGACATCATAGATAACTGATGTCATCACTGTCAACCGTGGAAGCCGTATGGCTACCCATCTACGCTGGAGTACGAAAAACATCATCTCACAAACGCAGCTTGCAAAGAGGTGTTATCCACTTCTGGCAGCTCATGGTTTAGGCGTGACAGCAGGCAGCAGCCCGCAATGTGGGCATGCTACCAGCTAGTCTAAACATTCGGCGTAAGCGTAAAATGTGGCGCCAGAGGAGGTTGGTGAGCACAGGATAGCACAACAGCAGGTGAAGAGTTGTGGTAGTGTGATACAGAGCTGCTAGCATCTCCCATAGGCATGATGCCGCTATCAGCAACTGACGTAGGTGTGATAGATACAATCTCCAGCAGCCATTGCAGCTGGGGTGCAATACGTTGCCGCATCAGCCAGCAAGGGTTTGGTGCCGTTATGACGCTCGCTGCCGCCGGCGCATCACCCGTCCCCCCCCCCCCTACTGAGGGAGGGGGATGACGAGCCGCCGGCCATTGAGGCTGCACACGAAATGGCGTTTCTTGTGAGCGCGCTGCCCCGAGCGAAATGGGGCGTCATCACTGAACTGATGTGAGGCGAAAGGATGCAGAGCGAGACGTCAACGGGTACATCGGAGTCCAACTCGGGTAAGGATGTGTAGTGGCGTCCCTGGGACGTCTTCGGTGACATATATGTGAAATCACCATGCAAGCGGCAGCAAGGAGATGTAGCAAAACATTGCCGCATATTCGACCAAGGACCAATGTACGGGATTTTGAAATGTTTTGTTTTATAATGGGATAGAAATTAAAAGAAATTAAGTTCGACAGATGAAACATTCATATCTTTTATCTACACTTCTCGCAATAGTTCACTATGATTTGCTACCTGAAGTATTTTACAATGCAGCAAACTTTCTTGTTACATTTTTTTTTTCAATAATGACCAATGCAGCGCTTGTGCCTACCCATTCCGCCATGGCTGTCTCACTTATTACTACGGAGAGCGTCCGTGGCGCTAATATTGCTGACGGCTGGTCAATACTGGTCTGTCAGGGGGCCAATCCCGGGCCCTCACCTCGGCACGAGCGCTGGCGAACCTGTCCCATCCCATCAGTCCGCTGAGCCGCAGAACAGAACCCATCCCATCGGTCGGCCGAGCCGGAGAACCCGTCCCATCGGTCGGCTGTGCTGGAGAACACATCTCATATCCCACCTCGACCCATAAGGCTGGAGAGACCATGCGCTCGGTCGGCTGCGCTGGAAACCCATCCCATTTCCCTTACTTCGAGGCGGGCTTTCAGTGGCTGACCGCCACTGCCACGCTGCGTCGCCTCTCGCCAATAGCAGAGTTTGAGAGACGTTCGGATAAGATTCCATCGCGCGTGGAGCCGACCAGGCCGGGACGCCGTGGGCCGTGACCCCGACTTCCTGCGCCCCCCCCCCCCCTCCCCCCGCAGCCAACCGTCTGCGCCAATCACATCACGTGCTCCGGCGCCCCCGACAGACGTGAAGGGGCACCTCACGCGCCGTAATTGGCAGGGTTATCAGCCGGAACTGACAGCGTTTTGGGTCAATGACCGGACTTGGATTGCTGAACCGACTTGACATCGAGGCTAGAGTGGCACAAGAGTCTGTCAGTTATGGCATTATCGGAGAGTGAGCGAGAGGGTTAGACCGAAATTCCTCATTATCTAAGAGCTGATAGATAAGTTGTCAGTAGCAGAAGATTGTTGAGCTGTGGTGGAATCCATGCCGTGTGAGGAGGGAAAGGGGTGTGGTGGACCGCCAAGTCTACTAAACAGGAGGGAGATGGACTGTGTGCTACACAGGAGGGAGGTGGACTGTGTGCTACACAGGAGGAAGGGGTGACCTGTCTACCGAACAGGAGGGAGGTGGACTGTGTGCTACACAGGAGGGAGGGATGGTCTGTCTAGTGTCTACCGAACAGGAGGGAGGTGGACTGTGTGCCACACAGGAGGGAGGGTGAGCTGTGTGCTATACAGGAGGGAGGTGGACTGTGTGCTACACAGGAGGGAGGGTGGACTGTGTGCTACACAGGAGGGAGGGTGGACTGTGTGCTACACAGGAGGGAGGGGTGGCCTGTCTACTGAACGGGAGGGAGGTGGACTGTGAGCTATACAGGAGGGAGGGGTGGGCTGTGTGCTACCCAGGAGGGAGGGGCAGCCTGTCTACTGAACAGGAGGGAGGGTGGACTGTGTGCTATACAGGAGGGAGGGGCAGCCCGTCTACCGAGCAGGAGGGAGGGGCGGCTACCCATCACACCAATCTGTCACAGAGGTATGACAGGCTGCCACGCTCCGTCTCACACCAATGACGGGGGCCATACACGCCTTCGACCGCTCGATGGCGGCTCACGCACGGAGGGACCGCCCGCCGCACGAGGCCAGGTGGGTCTGTAAGGCAGGCGCCCCTTCCAACTCGGCCTTGGGCAACTCGAAGGTGGTTTGTTGAAAATAAAACATAAATTGCATATACAGTTAGAAAGAAAGCAAAAAAAAAACACACACACACACACACATACTCACACACACTAACACATTCAACAAAATATCCAAGTAGAACTCATTTTCATATACGGATTATACATATATTTCTGTTGTCGATTTGTGATTGGTCATCGTTAGACTAAATACCTTTTTTCAATGATATCAGATGGGACACGCATAAAAAATGAGGAGAGTCCCTAGACATGACCACTCATTATCGTCCGCACATTTAGGTGGCAGGTGCCATTCGTTACTAAAACCAACGCAACCGCCCAAGTGTAATTAAATTTTAATGATACAATTTATCTTCACTATATTTATGTAAAACAATGCGGCGACAATGTCGGATCCGAGCCTGCCCTTTGTTTTGTAAAGCTGCTCTTATCCAACAATGAACCTCGAGAGCTGCCGTCGACTTCCCGAGGCAAAAAAAAAAAAATGCAACGCTAGCACGGCTTTACAGGCGGGAAACGACAACAAGCACTTTGTCCAGCAAGTAAAAAATGAGTCAGAGAGACCGATTTCGTTTCAGTGTTTGGATACTCCTGATGTCTGCATTGCCATGGGCTATGAAATCATGGCATATTACGCACGTGGAGCTTATACCCATTCTTTTTTCCAAAACTATCGACAGCCATTACAATAACGAATAGCCAATATTGAGCAATTTGCTTCAGCTACTGCATATTCCAGATGAGAAATAGATAAGTCACTGGTATATCACATTGCCTATAAAACGATGTTACACAACCGTACTTGGTGCCCTTGCGAGAAATATGCTCAGCATTTGGTGCTGTGGTGACCTTTAGCCGATTATTTGTAAGAAAAGACAATTACGTTTCGTATTGGCCAGTTTTTGCACACCCCTCATATGGCCGTAGCTATTTTCGTTCACCCAAAATGGAGAAGGGGCGCCGGCGAATCCGGTTATCTCCTGCACAGACGCTGTTCGAGGCCGTGACACCCCCCCCCCCCCTCCTCCGACGTAACTTGTAAATAATAAAACAACCCAGAACGCAGCTTACCACTGGATTTATGCAGTTAGACGAAAATTACCGGTACCCGGTAAATAAAAAATAATTCATTATCAATAAAAACGTTTAGGAATTAGGTAATACACAGATCATCGAGTAGGAAGTTATTCAAAGCTCCGACGGAATGTATTCAAATTTGTGTCCTTCGTACAATGCTAGACGAGTCCGGTCTGGTTTTAGTGTGACTTTCAGCTCTTCTCTACGAGCTATACCTCCGGTCGCTGCAGTGCTGCCCCTCTAGCGAGCTGTCATCGGCGTCCATGACGTTCCGTGGAAGTTATGCGCCTAGTGAGCTGGAAGACGCTGACACGAGCAGCGGCGAGCAGATAAGGGACGGCAGAAATAAGACGGAAGGGATCCGGTTACCGCGCAGTAGGGGCCGAGAACCAAGACTCCCGTACCGCCTTGGCTTTTTGCTTGAAGAAGCTGAAAGTAGTTCTTTTATCAGTTGAAATGAGAATAGACAGCTCTTTTCCCACTGAAGATGTCATGTGTCCTGTGTAGTGAGCATAGAGTGCATTGTGTGTTCACAGGTGTGGCACTATAGTTGGCTCCCCTTTTCGGACCGCCCGGTGTTCTCTACTGGGACCAACCGTGTCCCCTGGGACCGCTCCGGACGCAGTCCCTCTCATCAGCTCAGTGGGGCGCCCGGTGCCCCCCGGGGGCATGGCTCAGTGACACTCCCCGGCCGGCCGGTCTGTGGCCCCGAGGCATGGCTCAGACCCGAGTCGGTCTTATCTGTGACCCCCCGGGGCATGGCTCGATGACAAGAGTACTGACACCAGTTGGCGCCGTCTGTAACTACAGCAGAAACTACATCCATCAGTCATAGCCGCCGAGAAGCTGCACCGCCGCGCTGGTCCCGCCTCCCTCTGTTGTAGCTCAGGGGCGGGGTGGGGGATGACTCCGAGGGGATGGGGCTGTCAGCGGCGGGAGATTCATCGAGACGGGCGTCGACAACCTTCGGTGTCCCCGAGCCAGACTCTGCGAGAGATTCACTGCAACTCGGGGAAAACTTCTGAAATATGCGCATCCGGCATCGATGGGTGGGGAGGGGATTGTAGTGATGTCTCATGTCATGTAGAAGAAAAGAAGAGCTGGAGGAGCTACTATCCTTTTGTGGAAATACGAACTCATGTAAATGTAAGAAGAGCAGTATTTTTGGAACATTCAGATGTGTGTTAATTTGTGATGCTGGTGAAGGGACTTAATTGTATACTAGCCTTCCAAAATTGTAAGTGTCTCTATGATGAAAAAGGACATATTACCTATTCTTGCATTTCATCGATTTTAATAAGGGCACCTACGGCATTCTATGAAATTTAAGAAATAAGTTTTTCTCGCATAATTCACTACGCATGAGCATTGAATAATCAAACACAAGCAAGTTCTAACAATGTGTCCAGCATGGAAGGCTCACGTGGCATAATATTCATTTCACACGTTCGCTGTATCCAAATTGGGCTGGCGCCTGAGCACAAATCTGTTGACTGACGATGGCGGACGATATGATATGGATTCGTCGATACACCTATGAAAGATGTATTTTTACATAGTATCCGATGACAGTGACCCATGCGTGCTGGTAAGTGGTATCGTTAGATTAGACACCACGCAGTGACATGGGAATGACTGCGCTACCTAATAATCCAATAAGTCATTATGGATGTCCTCTGTGGCGTAAGTTTCTGCAACTGGATGGGCTCTATAATGATCATATTTCTGGTAGCTGCACCGGTGTTTTCCGGTGCCTTGTTTGTCTCCAGCAGCCGGCGGAGGTCACTGAATGTTAGCAGAGACGGCAGGGCGACAGGAAATTAGTCTGTTTTCCACGATGAGACAATGGTCTCCGCCACCTCGCTGGGTGAGGGTGCCCGGGCGGAAGGTGACAGCGCGGCACTGCCAAGCTGTTATTGTGCTCCGAGACAGCCGAGACAACTGAGTCAACTGAAGAAACTGAGGCAACTGAGACAACCGCCAGACAACTTATCGATGACCAAGACAACCGAGACAACTGAGTCAATTGATGAAACTGAGACAGCGGAGTCAATAGAGACAATCGGGAATCATTTGAGACAATCTATAAAACTCGGACAACTGAGACATATGAGACAACCGAGAAGACGGAGAGAGTCGAGAAAAACGGTGTTAGCGCGGCAAAAATGAAGCGTTTCCAACATATTGCGTACAGTACAGGTCAGCACCCATGCTTTACCAGTAGGTCTATAGGAAACCGTGCCTTTTCCTTCTACATCAACATCGCTGACACATGTTTGTTTAAATAAGTTGTTTGAACCAGCACCAGCTTGTAGAATTTATAAGGTTTTGTTCCAAAGCTATTAGTGGGGCAGAATTAATGGAGAGGCTAAAAGTGGGGCAGCATAATAGCAAGAGGAAAAACACAGTACACATTGTGAAGTTAGTTGACATCAAACTAACTATTTAAATAACTTTAAAATGGCGAACTTTCTCTTACCATAAATAGAAGGTTCGAGCCGGCGCTCAGTGATTCGAAGCGTTATGACGATTCTAATACAAGGATTTAGGAGGATTTAAAACCTAGTCAAATGGCTCAAGCCCAGCTAATCGTAGAATTTGCAAGGCTGGGTAGTGGGTAGGTACTGCATTGTAGATACGCAAACCGGGCGCCAGCGTCTATACTGTCCTGTGATTTTCACGTGTTATATTGGTGTTATATTTGTTCCAGTCCTGAGTCCCCACTGGTTGCTATGGCCACGCCACCACTGCAATGTTCTGAGCTATCTGCTGCCGCTGGCGTGTCTTCCTGACGTCAGGACAGAAATGGACATCTCCTGTTGGGAGGTGCCGTGGGCCACCAGGGAGGTGTACCACTGTACCGACTGAACCGCCCCCGGTGGACCGCTGCACTGCAGTGTCTGGCCGGGTGGCCAATGGCCATCCTCCGCGCTATCTCAGTTGTCTCAGAGATCTGAGCTGCTTCACCGCTTGATGGGGGCGAAAGTCTGCATTATTTATAGTCACCGTGCATACTCCCACCTTGGCGTCTAACACGGATTGGTATAGTTTAGCTGTGCCGGTGGCGCCTGTCAATGGCTCAACTTTGACACAAGATCGGTGCGCTTAGCGGCAGCAGCGAGGCTTGTGTGGAGGATGACTATAAATTCGATGTCTCGCCTCAGTTGACTGGCTCGGGATTCCGAGCGTCAAAGGCTGATTCAGAGTGAATCACCTATCAGAGGTGTCGCAGACTGTTATTTTTACGTTGCATGGGGCTGGAACTGTCTAAGGTGATATGTGCAGGGCGGCTCCAAAATATGCCGATGTATGTATATACATTCGTACATTAACTTCCTTCATGCACAGTGAAACTGAAATATGTGACTTAAGTTCGTTACAGACCAAGACTTCTGAGCGCTCCTTCTGAGAGAAGCTGGTTGGCAGAAACGAAGTAATTTCGGCTTTAATTAACTGTAAATTATGAAAAATCGCCACTTGCTTGTCAGGATTTAGATTGATTGATACCGACATATGTGCAAAGAAGGCAATATTGAACGTGTAAGTAAGTACATTGGTCAAGGACGATGAACTTCATTAGTTTCATTATTAATCGTATTAGTTTGATACCTAAACAGATATGTTCCATTACATTCATAGATGTATTTTCTCCATCACTTAAATCCCTTGAATTTCCACAAACAAGTTAACTTTAACCTAATCCATCACAGCAGGCACTAGGCAGGTTGTTAGGTGGCCTGCCAAATGACCGTGTCCGACGTCTGTGACAGCCGCCGGGCACGGGGGAGGGGTGACATTGGAGTCGGGCGGGGGGGGGGAGATCATTACGCCAATCTGGCGCAGGTATTAGGCAGTGATGGAGCGCTCCGCTCTGAGATGTATGCTGCCGGAGACGGAGGCGGGCCTGGCGAGCCCTCATTATCACTTGAGCACGCGCCGTGTAATGAAGATTTGAGCGGCGCTCGGTGCCGTGCCCTGTTTCCCGGCGAAAGTATGAGCCGAGTGTACTTAGTGCAAGTCAGCAATCAGTGTTAAGCTGCTTAGTGTGTTGCTCAATGACTAGGTGATCTCCGAAGCGAGCTTACTCTCGACACCATGAAGCTTACATACATGAAGCTTCGCCGAACTGGCTCATTTCATAGGGTCTCGTTAACTTAGGCCAAAGCATTATGGGTGACTCAATGTTGATATGCGTTTCCTTGCGCCAATAATCATTTTTATCACCACATATTACATTTTATGGGTCGAAAAAATAAAACGCTGGCTTCAATTTGTTTCCTGTCCTAGCTTGCAGTGGCGATTTTTTTTTGTAAATGCATCGGGACAATCGAAGTCGGTGTATGTCCATTGTCCACACATTATTTTGTCTGTCCGTATACCTCGCGGTGCAGTGATTGCCTGCAGTGTCCATCCTGCGTCCACTGTCCAATGTCCATCCGTACCTCGGCGGCCGGCATCGTGACTGTCCAGTGTCAAATGCCCATGCCTCTGCATCGTGACTGTCCGCTGTGGGTAGTGTCTCGTAACGACGTTGTTCATAGTCTGATATCACAAAGGCCAGGCTCTGCCCAATGTCTGTAGTTCACGGACGCCGGTTCGTGGGTAATGGTTCGTGAACACATCACTCATCAGTCAGAAGACAACAACCCACGCCTCCTAGCTAACGGGCGAACACTACGATAGTGTCAGCCCTCTTCATGAAGAACCGGCGGCGTTCAAAGGCCATTTAAGTCGCAGGACTTCTTCCCCTGCCTGCGACGAGGTCCAAATTAGGCAATTCGAAGTCAAGACAACTTCGCGGCGCTTTATGGCAATAATGTATGACAGTTGGGTATATTTCTCTGATGCATTGTTTGCGGCCCACCAAACGTTCCTCGACCGCGTTTTATGTACATTTTACATTTTGGTCGCCCGTTCCAGACGGAGCTGCTTAATCACAGCTTCACCAAAATCAACTTGTGTTGTATAGTCCGAGGATAAGACACGGCTCGGTGTCTCCGAATGACACATGCATCCACCGAGGCACTCCCTAATGCGCTCTGGCTGCCCTAACGTGCTCTTGAAACTTGGCTGCAGCATTATCGTCCCTTCTAGTGGCTGTCATAAACAATCCTGTTAGAATATATCCAGAAGTGCATAGTTTAATCAGCTTTATTAGGATAGGGGAAACTCCGTGTTGGTCACGTTCACTTCATTGGTCACTAAGGACCAAAATAAAAACCTTACGATGTCCAAACGTGCCTCGTGGATGGGCGACCGGTGAGTTATTTTATGTGTTGAGGTAAGCTGATGTATGCAGTGCTATACACAATACACATCCTGTACATAGGCAATGTATGTATCGGATACCCAAATGGCGAAACTTTCAACGTGTTTTTACCAAAACTGTCGCAATAGGTCAGACTAAACAAACTGATGCTACCTAACTTTTATTCTAACAGCAATCTTTTCGCCCACCTTGTGTTTTGCCAATTTCATTAGTCTTTGTACTTGTTTTGGTCTTGCTACTTCGTGGCTGCATTTTCAGCGATACCAATTCATAACTAGCGCTACAACAAAGTTTATAAACGCACAAATATCGTAATACTTCAATATTATATTATTGCATTGCTTTTAATGTCATCAAAAGAAAGGTAGATGTAATTAATGAAGGTAATTTATAAATGGCCATATGAATGAATCTCGCCACACTGCCCTCAATTGACGAATGCACCGTGCTCTGAGACGTGTGACCAGTTGGTGAGTGACCCTGACTTCCCCGCGGTGATCGAGCACCTCTCCAACTGAAGGGTGGGGCTGGTGTGACCACGACCCACGTCCACCCGCCCAATCAACTCAGGAAGGCCCGCCTCATTCCGAAGACGCGTAACCTATTGACGGTTCGGCGAACAGTGATTCCGAATTTCGATGTCCAAAAATTGTTACAGCCCTTCTGGCGTAATGCTTCCCTCTATCAATGACACAGAGGCACAATTTATAGAGTGGGGAAATCACTTTCAGTACCTGAAAATACATTTCAGGAATTGTACAAAGCACTTACTACAGACGCACGAAGCTGTATTTCCAGGGTGAATCCCCGGGCAAAGTTGCTACAAGCAAGCTAAATCGAGTCGACTAAAATCTACTCTGCCGGAAAGCAATTTAAATCTATTTTTATCTCAACATACCTCCAGTAACTAAAAGCCTCGGTATTTTCTGCTATATGAACCCATTTCAGAACGTTTTAAATTTTTTCTTAAGTTGAATCGTTAGCTCATGATCGTTTCTTTTTAGCCGAAGCCTGGCACAATGATATTTAGATCTTGGCCTTATCATATTCCTTATACCTACCCCACGCCTGCTGAAGGGGCGCTAAAAGGAGGGTGTTTGAACACCACCCCCGTGGTTTTTCGCGAATTTCGCTGGGCTGAAACTGCGTCTGGTTGATCTCCAGTCAGTCACTTGATGTCATCTATCTAGTGTAAGTACCACACACTTAACGTGCACAAAATCAATCGGAATCAAAAACGACTATCCAGGACCCCCAGCGGGGCGCGGCATATGATGCATGCATGTCTACGGTTTAACCCTCGCCGGCACAGGCCATTTTGCGTCCTTCGACGGCACAAGGGGGGGGGGGGGTTGGTACGACCTCCCCTCGCGTTTGGCCCCTGATCGAGCTAGAGCTTCGCAGAAAAGACGAGCGTGTTGCCCGTCACGAGACGAAGCCGATGATACCCAATTTTAAGGTCCTAGGTCATCGGGTGACCTTCCAGGTCAGGTCAATGACCTGAAAACCGGGAAAATCGGGACCTGTTAGAAAGCCGTAAAGTGTGGCTGCTATGGGTTTTCCGGGGTGCTGATCACGAAAATCGTGTTATCTTTGATCAGAGATGATGTCTTCAAGCATTTAGACCAGGCCGGGTCAGGTCAGGTCAGGTCAACCGGTAGGGGTTGTGACGGGTATTCGTAATACGTGTCAACCGCCTCTGACAGCTTCGTAACATGTTACGAAGGCAACAAAACTACTTCGTAAATGTTCAAATGGTTGCTAAATTCGAATTCAGCTCCAAAAACTAGCCTAGAAACATGTAAAACTCGAAAAAGTGAACCGAGGTCACCCGAGGTCGCCAAAGGTCAATGACCTGACCTGACCTTCAGGTGACCTTGACACCCACCCTTATGTATGGGAGCAACATCAAATCACATGTTTGAACGTTTGAAACCACGAAAAGCTTGCAAACGCGCGGCTAATGCGAACCGACATACGCCGAATCGCGATTCCGGCCAAACATGGTCTCGGAAAAGAGGTCACAGGTCAAAGGTCAATTGGTTTAGGGTCATAAAATTTTCAGAGTAGGTGTACAATTGATCAATGCGAGGGTACTGAAAGTCTCGTCGCGATCAGCCGCTTTTTACGCGATTTATTTGCGAAAACCCTTAGGGGGTTGCATCAACCCCCCCCCCCCTGTGCCGGCGAGGGTTAAACAAAACAAAAAAGCAGTAGTCATTCGCTATTGTTTGTGTATCTTCTACGAGTACCTTCTCGTATGATGTGAATCATTTTAACCCTCGCCCGTATAGGTGGGGGTCGAACGGACCCCCCCCCTTTTGGCTTTTCGCGAATAGCTCGCGTAAAAAGCGGCCGATCGCGAGGAAACTTTCAGTACCCTCGCTTTAATCAATTTTACACCAACCCTGAAATATTCATGACCCTGACCTTTTTGAACTCTGACCTGTGACCTACTTTTCGAGACCATGTTTGGCCGGAATCGCGATTCGGCGTATGTCGGCTCGCATTAGCCGTGCGTTTGCAGTCTTTTCGTGGTTTTAAGCGGGATATTTTTCGTATATTTCGTGGTTTTTCATGGGATATGATGTTGCTCCCATGCATAAGGGTGGGTGTCAAGGTCACCGGAAGGTCAGGTCAGGTCACTGACCTTTGATGACCTCGGTTCACTTTTTCGATTTTTACCTGTTTCTAGGCCAGTTTTTGGAGCTGAATTCGAATTTAGCAACCATATGAACATTTACGAAGTAGTTTTGGTGCCTTCGTAACATGTTATGAAGCTGTCAGAGGCGGTAGCCACCTACTACCAATACCCTTACTGGTTGACCTGACCTGACTGACCCGACCTGGCCGAAATGCATGAAGACATCATCTGTGACCAAAACTAACAGGATATTCGTGATCAGCACCCCGAAAAACCCCATAGCAGCCACGCTTTACGACTTTCTAACAGGTCCCGATTTTCCCGACTTTTGGGTCATTGACCTGACCTGGGAGGTCAACCGATGACCTAGGACCTTAAAATTGGGTATCATCGGCTTCATCTCGTGTCGGGCAGCACGCTCGTTTTTTCCGCGAAGCTCTAGCTCGATCAGGGGCGAAACGGTAGGGGGGGGGGGGTCCAACGGACCCTCCTTATACGTTCGCGGCTGGAAAAACACCAATACAGGCGAGGGTTAATTAAGTCGATATAAACCTGAGCAGAGCACGGCCTCCTGTTGGAGGCTGGCGTGGTGTCGGTGCGGCGCGGTCGGTCGTCTCTCGTCTCCCCTAATTGGAGGACCCCAGCCGACCGGCTGTGTGTCGCCGTGGGGGTGGGCCCAGCCCGACCACCGTGATCTATGACACCAATCGAGCCGATCCGCTGACAAAGCCGCCCTAAATTGCCGATTTCAGTCCGAGAGTGGGCGTCAGAAACGTCAATGGTGCATTCAAGCACGAACTGATGGCGAGAGGAAGGCGGCAAACACGGTCGGAGCTACGGCTGGCAGAAGCAGCACATTCGGTCAGCAACACGCCACTCTCCAGTGGATTTTAAGCACAGTATGCAAAACTCTTTTGGGACGCCTTTAACTCCTCGCCCGTATTGGCGCTTGCACAGCCATTCACGTGTGGGAAGGGGGACGGGTATTGAACCCCCAGCTGTTCGGCCCCCGATCGAGCTAGATCTTTGTAAAAATAAAGAGATAAATAGACACGTTACTCGTGACGAAAGGAAGCAGGTGATGCCTGGTGTTAAGGTCCTAAGTCATTGGTTGACCTTTCATGCCAGGTCATCAACAACTCAAATGTCGGGAAAATCAGGACTTGCTGGAAGTATTTAAAGCGAGGCTTTAATGGTTATTTTCAAGACTTTTCACCAAATATTGTCGGAGCCCGCAGCTGTTGACTGGAGCCAAATGGAGGTTCGTTTATAGACCCTGCACTTGTGTACTGAGGCTTGTTTGTTCTGAGTTTGTTGGCAAAGTACCAGATTTATCGGAAAGGTGTTATGTTGGAGACAGGTACTGCGCCAGAAGTTTTCTGGTCCATACAATTAAACTTCAGAGTTCAGAGAAGGAAAACTTTTTTGACACGGCTAGCTAGCATCACTTTTTTGCCATGTTTGCTAGAGGTACTAGGTTTTGAGTGAATGGGAAGACAGAAAATGCACTTCATTTGTGCTTCTTAGCGTCACGCTAGCCTGAAATGCACATACACTGAGAAAACAGTGTCCCGATTTTCGGGCTCAGAGACCAGTTTTCGGGCTAATGTACCATATTCAAAACAGACAGCACATTTCGAGAATACTTTCTGAGCTAGCGCCACATGGGCTCATACGATCCCTTAAATCGGTATCATTGATCGCAGAAACAGAGCTCAGTCAGTACCCATTATCGGTGTCAAGCTCTAAAACTAGTCTCACTATGATACCAGTTTTCAGCCTGATCCCCATTTTCGAGCTCACCTGATTCCAGTTTGAGGGCTCAAATTGTGTGGTGAAGCCAATATTAGGGCTCACGTCATCGCTTTTCGGGGCTTTGGTAAAAGCTGGATTGCGTCAGCTGGCTGGCCAGCTGGCGACGCACGAAAGGTATTTAATTTTAGATATACCTAAGCGCGGTAGTAGGATGGACATAAATATTTCAAATGGCTTTAAATGAAAAATTGATTGGTAAATATTCATTCTTTTATATCTAGCATTGATATGTAAGAAGCTCTGCTAGCGCCACCATACGGCGCCAGCTGGCAAAAAATCCAGTTAATACCAGAGCCCGCTTTTCGTCCGATGCAGCCCCTCCTCCCCCCTCCCCCGTGTCCAGCAGCTGCGAATAAGACGAAGCCGCGGACAAACTTTTTTTTTTTTTGCTCGGCCAGCCTAGCGCCAGTCTCGAGCGGTGGGACAGTTAACCGGCAATTTTGGCCGGGATGCAAAAGTTACGTTAAACCGGTTTATGTTAACCCGGGAGCAAATAACAACGTGGGAGCCTATCTTAGGTGTGGCAAAGCTAACGGATTACTTACTTGTTGCCGAGGTGCCCAAAGAAGGTACTGGAACCGAAAACACAACATTGGTTCATGTATTTATTAACATTCATACACACAGTCATACTTGTGCAAGGTGTCAGTGTTCGGTTGTGGGGTGTAATAGCCAGGGAAAAAGTTCTATGAACTGAAAAACCCGGCGCCTATTACTTCGCAACATGGTTGTGTATTCAACATGAACTGCAAGGAGTGCAGACGACATTGCCTGTGCTAACTTAACGTCTCACGGGCAGCGCCGCGCTCTGACACCTTGGTCCCAGAAGCGGCGGCGTTTCTGACCGCAAATCGCCGGAGAGCCGGTCGACGCCGTTGAGGGGACTGAGCAGGCCGCTGCCAGCTCCACCTTCACGTCCGCGCGGCGCAGCTCGGTGTGCGGCGGCGGCTCATCGCGCGGGCCGCACCCGTCCGTCCGCTGCACGAGCCGCTTTTCGATCCGACAGCGCAACACCGGCACGCCATTGTGCTGGCTGAGCGGCGGCAGCGGCACGTAGGCAACAAAACAGTAGAAATCGATGGGCCTGGATCGGCGTTGCCAGCAACGCCGGCAGCGGCGCGGCGGGAGGCGCCAGTGCCGCCGTCGGGGACGTGTGCCCTTCGCTGCGCTCATTCGAGTTGGCCGGCCGGCCGCGCGGCGTAGTCCTTTTGACACGGTGCGAGAAGAGCCGGATGAAGGTGGACTTTTTATTGGCGTTGCTGGTGCTCACGCCGCCGGCGTCCAGTTTGGGCGGCAAGTCCGAGTACCAGGAGTCGGACAAGTCCCGCGCGAACGCCGCCAGCCGGTCGTCGTCACTGCTGGCGGCGGCCCGCCGACGGCGCTGCCTCAGAATCGGACGAGTCGGTGGTACTGAGCACCTCGCGGGACGGGTAGCTGGGAGTGGGCCGGCCGCGGCCCCTGCCAGGCCGCGCCACCTTCACCGGCGCAGCCGCCTTCAAACTGCCCTTGCTGGGCGGCGGGTTGGTCGGCGGAGGCGGCAGCGGTGCCTCGACGTCAGTCCGAGTCGCTGTCACTGGGCGGCCGCCGCGGAGACGGCTTCTGTTTGACCCGCAGCCGGCCTGGGCCGGCTCGGCGCCCTCGGCCGGCGGCGCGCGCCGTTTCGAGCGTTTCACCTTTTCACTGTTACTCTCGCCTGGTCCTCAGCGTCGAGCGGCTCGGCGCTGTTCGGTTTCATGTGGCCCATGCTGCTGGGAAACTCGGGTGGGGACAGCTTTCTGACTGGAGTGCCGTCGAAGATGGAGGAGACGGGGGTGCTCGCAGAGTCCTTGCCCAATGCCCATGATAGAGCCGAGGCTCCACTGGACGCCCAGCTTAATCGGGCTATCGCCGCCCTCCTTCTATGGTGGATTATTCGGCCCCCTACAGCCACTAGGGCCATCATATACTCCCAGATGGCGGCACCTAGGGGATGAGGGGGGGGGGGGTGTCTGGGCCACTTGTCCACCTCGTGGCGTTGCCAGCGACGCCTGCGAGTCGGAGCAAATGATTATGGGGTCTTCCTCGAAGGACGGGTGCTTCAGGAGATGTTGCTTTGCCGTTTTGGGCGCCACCATCTCAGATCGGTAAATGGAGCAAATCCTCCCCGCCGCCTCCCGCAGTACCAATGTTGTACTGTCTGGGTGCTCGGTGAGGACCCCAGCGCCGCCTTCCTATTACTCCCCCGGTCGCAGACCCGTCGACCCAGGCCCACGTCGCACGCTGGGGGAGCGCTCCCAGTCACGCCTCCGCAGCACTCCTCCTCGCTGTCGCGGACGCCCCGATCGGCAGCAGGTCCAGGTGGACCGTGACGCCGTCTGTTGGCGTCTACGGGGGCAGTCTCGTGGATAAGCGCGCCTCGGCGGGCAGCGCCACTCCAGTGGTCCCACACCGCTCCCCCGCGCTCTCTCCAGCCGGTCACTGACTTCAGTCACGGTTGGGGGGGGGGGGGGCTTCCGCCACGACGCGGCGGGTCCTCCGACGGGAGGGAGAGCGCCTTCGCCAGTAGGCGCGATGCCAGCGCATCCCTCCTCATCTCTCCATCGGCACGACGCCCGCCTCGGCCCTCACGGCGAGTCTTGGAGCATGGAAATCGGGCAGCCAGTGATGACTCATGCCACCATCAGCATCTCCGCCTCCAGGACGCCAAGATGTGTGGCCGCAGCCGCAGGCAGCCACGCCGACCCCGCTGCCCGCATGCCCAAGTAGTCTCGAATCGCTGACACCTCTCCTGAAACAAGAGTGGTGTCGTAAACTTAAACCCCTTGCTGGAGCCCGCCAGCCGCGACAACACCGCCACACCAATTTTTGTGACCCCGGAACTTCCGTCCCGAGCCTTATTTCACGGCACGATGCTACAGTGCGCTACACGTATTGTGGTATTCAGCTTCCATGGAAACATCAACTAATTTGGACGCTCAAAGATGGGAGTCAGGAGTGGTTAAGGCCCAGAGCGTTCTGTCTGGTTTATAAAACCTTGGCCAGCAGATGTAAACGTGCTTTTTGTATAAGTGGCTTAATTTTGACGCAAAAGGGCACTAACCTTCGGCGCAAATAATGCAGAAATTTCAGCGCAAATTGCAAAATAGCTTGCGCCGAACTTCGGCGCATGACGGCTTCACGGGCGTCCGGCGTACCATATGGATGTTTTCCAGTTTGGGCTGCAGGTTTTAGCTCTAGGTTTTAGACTGTAGGTTTTGGGTTGGGTTGGGCTGGGCTGGGCTGGGCTGGGCTGGGCTGGGATGGGCTGGGCTGGGCTGGGCTGGGCTGGGTTGGGCTGGGCTGGGCTGGTTGGGGTGGTTGGGTTGGGTTGGATTAGGTTAGGTAAGTTTAGGTTAGTTTAGTTTAGGATAGATATGAATACCTATTTTTTGTAAGTTGAATTATTTTTTTCATTTTGTAGCATCATATGCCTTCCATCTTTGAACTGCCATATTCAAGCACCAGAATAAGTATGGACTTGAACCTTTTCCAGTCTGGATGCCTGTATGGAAGTTGTGCAAAATCATGCAGCTGAAGGTATTGTAACCACAAATAAGAGCTCATGACTCAAGTCTCAACTTGTCCATAATTGGTTATCTTGATGTATACTTGTAGACCCTTCCTCTTACTTGGCACACAGGCATGGTGTCACAGTGTTCTAAAATTGGATTTCAATTGGGTGTCCCAATAAAAAAAATCTGAAGACAAAATGAGATAGATTTAGTCTTTCCGCAAAACTGCATAATGCCATTTTTACCTCAGATTTTGTCAGAACCTTCACAGGATCTGAAATGAAATGATGTAGAGTAGATGCATCAACTGTCAAGTCATGCGTAACCTGGCAGCTGGCTGTTGAATCAAACTTTTGACATATTTTTTTAGCAAAGATGAAATAAAGCCACTAGTCATATTTTTAGGATGAAAACATTTTCCCCATCATGTGTGGTTATTCACCTAAAATTCTGAAACATGGAACACTGTCATACCAGCATTCCATCATGTCAACCAGCATTCCGCAGCATGTTAGCAGAAGCAGCAGCATGTTATAAGTATATGAAAGATCCAAATAGGTTGTAGGTTGGTAGGTATTGGTACTAAGTTTAACTTAATAGGTTAGTAGGCAAGGTTAGGATTAATTTTAGTTGAGCATCAAGATAACCATTACGAACAAGTAACAAAATCCTTACCTACCCTTGAAAGCATTGCTTCAATCACATCATCACGAAGAACCAGACAAAATTTTTGCACATTCTTACACTATTTGACATCCTGAATCCAGATATGATGCTTTCATGTGGCGCAAATACAAGAAAAACGAATAATCAAACCCGTGCGTATTCGTATCAACGGCGCCACAATTGTAGATCAGACCTTTTCTGAACAAATGCCACCACAATTTTAATTGATAAGGGATTAAAATGGCATGAGCATCAACATCTTGATTTTTTCTAAAAGATAGCGATAACTGATAACTAATAACTTACCATTCATTTTGAAATCACGGCGGTAGGTACACCAACACATGGCACTGAAAACAGCAAAAGACGGAATGGCGGAATGTCGTATGGAGCCCTAAAACGCAGCTCGAATTGAGCCCGAAAAGGAAGACGAACTGATGCCGCTTTCGGGGCTAATGTACTTTGAGCCCGAAAAGGGCGCCTAACTGATCCCGATTTTAAAATCATACAGATTTGAGCCCTGTTTTGGCACTCATATGAGCCCTTATTCAAAAATGTTCTCAAAGTGTTTTCTGAGTGTATGTGCTGGCGGTGTAATATAAAAGTGGAAACGTTCCTCTGGCGCCTGGGACTGGGTTTGAAGAATGATTATGTATGGACGCCAAAATGGGGTTTGGTAGACTATAGAGCCCCTAAAATCACCTCTTGTTCTCTATTGTATTTACGAACCAGGTCAGTGTTCCTTGCTATCGTGGTAATGGTTGATTTCCCATAAGCACAACAATAAATAACTATCTATGAACGCGCGTTTGGCGTGGTGGGGGCGGATCGGACGGCAAGCGAATGGTCGGGGGTCATCAGGGGATGGTTGTGCGTGCAGTGAAGATGCGGGACAGGGGCCACTCAAGGTCCATCAGCTGCCGTGGACAGGGGGCCAATGGCCCCGCGTGAGGTCGGCCGTCCCAGCCACTAATTGAGCTTCTGTCACCGCGTGACAAATTGATCAGCACCGACTGATGACCGACCGTGGGCCGGCAGAGGTCCCGTGCGTGCGAACGCTGCAGCCCCGGACCGGAGAAATTGCACAGAAAAAAAATGGGACTCGGCGTCAAAAAATATTGCTGCGCTAAGCTGAGATTGGGACACACCACGCCTGCAGATTGCTGTAATTCGCTTACGCGAAAACATATCCACGAAAAGCTCAAGAATCTTAACTTATTTCCATGCAAGTGTGATAATTGATATGATATTATTTTTGAACAATGACATGACATTATTTCAGTCTTGACCATGACCCAGTCGGGCAAAGCTACAAGTGGGGCGTTTAACTTGTGTTGACGCATCCGGCCCGACGTTCAGAAACTTGGCCTCTGGAGCAACTGGCTCCTCGGGGACCGGCTTACGTTGATTGCATTGGGTGGGTTTCCTGACAGTTTGGATTCTGAGAAAGGAGAGGAGCGTTTAGAGCACATTTTGTTCTGTAATATATATCACAAAAACAGTTCAAAGGGATTCGCATCGGTTCGCCTGATCGATTAGGCATCGGTTCATGATCAAGAAGACCTCACAAAAAAGCTACACTGGAAATATTCATCAACAGAGCTGAAAAAGGACCTATCTACCGGACATGACATGTCCAAACTGTATTACATACATGACCACTGTTAGCAACACGTCGACTTCAGCTCAGCAGTAATAACATACCTAACTATGTAACAAGAAATACGGTTGACGTGCCCTGTTATTTGACATAACTGGGATAAATGCCCCCGAACTGCATGAATATTTCAGCATCACGCATGACAAAATAATGACAGCTTGTGCGACACGGTAGCATTTGGGGGTGTGTGGTGTATGTACAGGTTCGTCACGGTTCATTGTGCCTACAATCGAGCAGAAGGGAAATATATTACGTAACAATTCACAGCGTCTAATAGTCTGTCTTTATTTGGCTCTCGTATGCTGATAGGTAAGTCACATTACCTTATTTGTCTTTTATTGACCTTATTATGGCGTTATAGTGTGGCTAGGGGAAGGCATAAACATTAATTTGGAATGTGATTTCTTTGTGCCTTTGTAGTGAGCATATGCGAGTTGAGTATTGTCAAATGTCAATCTACTGGAAATCCGTGCCTTGTTGAATTTTACAAAGGACAATTACTTTGATAACAGCGTTGTCAACGTTGCGTAATCACCCAAACCACTAGTATAAATATTCTATTTTCATTTCTTATTTGAAATTTGAGGCCAGTACAAACCAGGTTAAGTGTTTGCCATAAGTTAGAAGGTGAGTTTGGGCGCTGAAATGAACATTACGGACAGTTCCAAATGCACCGCCATAAACAAGGCTATAGAACTCCAGGTAAGGACACCAGCCGTTTGACCTTGAACGCCGCCGCACACTGGTCGGAAACGCCCTCACGAGAGGCCACGGGCGATTCCGGAGTTTCGGATTATTTTTTATATAGATCGATTTGAAATTGATCAAATTATTATACTTCGGCCAAAAAAACTAATCCGGGTGACCAAAAATAACTGTAATCAGCCCCCGAAGATGGGGTATCCCAGAACTCGGAAACTGACGCCGAGCAAGAGGTTTCTTGAGCCGGATATTCAGAGTCTTATTGCCAGGGGCGCGGGAACTACTTTCCGACTGGGGGGGGGGGGGGGGCACACCATAATAGAGATTAACCTAGGGTACCCCCAAATCTAGTTTTCTCACCGGTTTTAGGCCACTTATTTTTCACCCCTCGGCTTTTTCAACAAAAAAGAAAACATTTGCAAAAAAAAGTGTGGTATTCCGTCTCAAAGCTGTGGGGGCACCGCCCCCACGGCCCCAGAGTTGGGGGGGCAAGCTGCCCCACTGCCCCCCCCGGCTCCCGCGCCTATGCTTATTGCTGATAGACACCAAATTGAATTCCGACATATTATGCATCAAAATGTTCCTTATGAAGTTGCCGACTGGTCAGTGCAAAATTTTTTGTATACTTTTTCCCTAACTAAGATTTACTGTAGCTTTGTTATGAAGGCTCTCCTACAGTGATTCTGGAATATAACTGCAAAGTTTAGGTAAGGAAACAACAGGTAGTCCCATCTAGTTCCACTCTGATTTTTTGTGAGATGAAGCAGGATTTAAATTTACACCAGGGCAACATGAAAGCTAACTGCGCATATTTGCGCAAAATTTGCAGGAGCCGCTATTCCTACCCAACTACCGCCCGCCCCGCCCCAGTTTCGGCTCGGCCGCCGCGCCCGGCTTACGCTGACCTGTGTGGCCTGCACGCATCCATGCGTAGTTGACTGGTCATTAAAAACAGATGCGTTTGAGTTTATGAATTTTGTCAAAAGCGCGTTTTATGTATGCATTTAAGTATTTATTGACATCAAAAGTAGATGTGGCAAAAGATGAAAATTTTGGGAACCAGACTCGAACCAGACCCGGCTGGACATTTCTGGAACCAGTCGGACCCGGTCTTAGTTGGAATCGGAACCAGTTGGACCCTTTCCCAAAAAGTCAATTAATACAAACTGCTTGTAGGTATCATTAGTTGCATCATGTAAAACAGCCTATTTCCCACTGGGAATACTCATTAGCTAGGTACTGTGTGCAAAGAAACATTCACTTCATATTTTGCAATAATGTGTAGTGCGCAAGATGTAGTCATGGTAGGACCCGGTTGGACCCGTCAGAAAATTTCCAGGAACCGGTCTGGACCCATATGAAAACCCATATGGGTCCAGACTGGTTCTTTGGACCGGGTCCTCGGGTCCACATTTTGCCACCTCTAATCAAAAGCCTTCCACATATTGCGTGGCGATTACGGCTTGCATTTAGAGAGCCTTGCTATTGGTAACCATCACTCGGCTGAAGAAAGTGGAAATTGAAACCTTCGTGAATATAAGACGCTGCAAATATAGGACACCTGTCACTGACGTCGGGTTACCTTGGGCCGTCTTTTTACATTAGATCACAATTCCGGTATTTAACCCTGGCCGGACCGATTGGTTTTCTATATTGACCGGGGAGGGTTGGTACAACTCCCTCGCCGTTTCGCCTCTAATTGAGCTAGAGCCTCGCGGAAAAAAGAGCTTGTGTGCCGTTATAAGACGCAACAATTAGGTACTACCCGATTTTAAGGTCTTTATAGGTCAGCCAGTGACCTCTTAGGTCAGGTAAGTGCCACAAGGCACGGGCTCGGTTTTAGGTTAATTACTTTGCCAAAAATGGCCGCACTGCCGCGATTTTGGCATCATCGTGTTTGTCTAGCTCAGGCGCGTTGAATGCTATACTTGGTGTTCGGGTGAAGTCAACTTAAAGTGTTAACCTCGGGTCAAGGTCAGGTCGGAGCCCCTCAGGTCACGAAAATGGTCGAAGGAGGTCAAATCGCATATCATTCGATTCGGCAGGTCTTCTTGAGTCCAATGGTGGCTTTCCCGACTCTCTAGCTCCATCTGATCAGGAGTTATTTCAGGAGGAGGAGATATTTACACCATTCCCGGTGCCCGAATAGCAGCTCCCAATTTCCCTTGTTGACTTAAAGTGGTGCTAGATCCTGTATTATACTCAATTATGACGTCATAACTTAACAGATTCACGTCATATATTTAGTGCTTGACATCCAAATGATAGCTTACATATGACAGAGAAGGTATGCAAAGTTTTATGAAATTTTCTTCACTAGTTGTGGAATAACAAGCAAAAAACTTTTGCGGAAAGGCCGCTGGCCTCTCGCTGGAGCGTTTCCGACCAGTGTGCGCCGGCCGGCCGATGACGTCATCGGAGGCAAGCCGGCTCGGTGGACACATCGGGCGAATGCATAACGGAGGGGTGTTGGAACGTTGCGGGAGCCGGGGAGATTGTAATGCGGTTGCATACCACCATTGTGATGTTGATTGATCTACAGACTGCATTCTTATGAACCTCGATGTCTCCTAGGCCTGGATGGTGCGTACATTAGTAGAACGAACGATCACCCTGACCGACGTCTGTGGTCGAAGCTGTCTATGCACCTAAGGACGCTAAGACGGGTGCAATAACGGCGACCCGATCCGGTCTCTGGCGAATCTAGAGGGGTCGTTCCAGGCCAAATCTGAGTCTATTTTTAGGGAAACGGGGTGGGTGAATTGACAACCGATGGTTTAAGAGATGGTGAGAGGGTGTCCCATCGTCGATGGTTGTTGACAGCCAACACATGCTGTACTGGGCGGATAACGATCAGAGATAATGCCTGAACATAGGCAAGCATAATTGGTTTTTGGTAATTGGTAATTGGCAGTTTGATTAACCAACATTCCCTCAGAAAAGTTGTGAAGTTTTCGTTTTATTCCCGAAAAGCGATTTCGGGCGGTGCCCCTGTTGTGGGGGAATGGAAGACATTAGCCCCAAATGCCTTCCCCTGGATCCGCCAGTGGGCTGCCCCAACCCGAGCTTTACTAAAAACGTCTTCAAATCCCACCAGACAGCCGATGGTAATGTGAATTCAAATCCGATAGCTCATCTCTGTCTGCCCGCCTAAATATACTACAGTAGTACAGTACACACCGCACGGAGCCCGGCCCGTCGGAGTTGAGCAGACCGTGACATTTTCGGCTTTCCCCATCCCAAGCTCGATTAGAACCCCACCCGATTGCTGATTATCATTCAAATTCAATACCTCATCTCGGTCTGCCCGCCCATAACCATTTCATCGCACACCGTACAGCGCCCGACCCCGCCAGAAGTATCCTGGCGCGCTGAGTAGTTGCCTCCAGCCGCGTCATCGCGAGGCCCCGCGAGGCGCATAAATGAATACATTGCGCGAATAGCCGTGTCGCCCTCCTGGCCATAAAAAGCAAAGCAAGAAGCAGATTGTTGAGCAGGTCGCCGGTGGCGTGTGACCTGCAGCTAGTTTTGGTGTTAAAAGCCGTCCCTGGTCACCATGGGTCGCCTGGTCGAGTTTGTCCGACCCGCCGCGCCGGCCCGCTGATCGGTGCTGTGCTGACTGCTGAGCTCATCAGCGACCGAACAGGCTCGCTATCAGCGAACGG